>NC_133137.1:25657462-26287462 GCF_048418815.1 Hemitrygon akajei | reverse complement strand
GGCATACGTTGTGAAATTTGTTGTCTTTGTGGCAGAGGTATAATGCGATACATCATAATATGGAAAAAACTGTGAATTACAGTACATATAAATACTAGTTAAGTTGAATAAGTTGCACAAAATAAGGAAGTTGTGAGTTAGTGTTCGTGAGTTCAATGCCCGCTCAGAAATTGGATGGCAAAGGGGAACATCTGCTCCTGAATCATTGAGTGTGTGTCTTCAGGCTTCTATCCCTCCTTCCTGATGGTAAAAATGAGAAAAGGGCATGTACTGGGTGTTGGGGTCCTTAATGATGGGTGCCGCCTTTTCAAAGCATCCCTCCTTGGAAATGTCCTCAATACTCCAGAGAATAGTGGCCGTGCTGGATCTGACTAAGTTTACAGCTCTGCAGCTCATTTCAATCCTGTGCAGAAGCCGCCCCCCCCCCCCCATAAAAGACAGTGGTGAAGTCAGTAAAACTGCTCCATGATACATCTGTGGAAATTTGCAAATGTCTTTGTCAGCAGAGCAAGTCTTCTCAAAATACTAATGAAATAGAGGTGCTGTCATACCTTCTTTGTAGCTGCATCAATACGTTGGGTCCAGGCTAGATCCTCGGAGATATTGACACCCAGGAACTTGAAATTGCTCACTCTTTCCACTTCTGAACTCTCCATGAGGACCAGTATGTGTGGCAAATTCAAATCACAGCTTAGACAGGTCAAAGATAGCCTGTGATACAGGACAGCTGAAGTTTACAAGATTCTCCATGAATGTGGAGTAGTGTATATCAGCCAGACAAGATGCAAGGCGGAATCCGGTACCAAGGAGCACAGGAGGTGTATCCATTTGGGTTAACCAGAGAAATTGGCAATAGCAGAACATTGCATTCGCAATGGCCATAGGATTGACTTCGACGGCACAAACCAACTACGACACACCGATGGTTTTTGTAACCGCTTTGTGAAGGAAGCCATTGAAATAAAACTAGAGGAAAAGAATTTTACCAAAGACAAAGGTCTCGCTCTAACTAAGGACTGGAATTCAATTGTAAACAGGGTGGGACACAGAAAATTTATTGAATGAGGACTAACCAAGAAGGGGGGATGGACGATGGGGGTATAAGTACCATCGGACTAGACATGCCCAGGCATCATCCCTGATGAGGATGCAAAGGTTTGTCATTGAAGTGTTGGTTGTAATTGATATGCTCCTGGCTGGAAGCCCAAGAAGAGTTTATTGGTGTGCGTTCCTTCACAATTCTAAAGATAGTCTATATGACAATAAGGATTGAAGTGAGCTCATGGTACTAAAGAGGGAAAGTTCACCATTAAAATGGAAAAGTGGCAGTGTTTGCAGGGAGAGGGATAGTCAGTGACTGTAGAAAAAAATAGATCCCTGTGAAAAGGGGGAAAATACTGTAAAAGCAACGCACACAAAATGCTGGAGGAACTTAGCAGGCTAGACAGCATCAACAGAAAAGGGTAAAACAGTCGACGTTTCTGGCAAGACTGAGAAGACTGAGAAGTTTCTGGCAAGGCTTTCCTCAGGACTGAGAAGGAAGGGGGAAGATGCCAGAATGAAAAGGTGGGGGGAGGGAAAAGTGGATAACTGGATAGTGATAGGTGGGAAAGGTCAAGGGCTGGAGAAGAAAGAATCTGATAGGAGACGAGAGTGGAGAAAAGGAAGGAGGAAGGGACCCAGGGGAAGAAATAGGCAGGTGAGAACAAGTGAAAGGTCAGAGTGGAAAACAGAGGGAAAGGAGGTAAATTTGTTCACTGGAAAGAGAAATTAATATTTATGCCATCAGGTTGGAGGCTACCCAGATGGAAGAAAAGCTGTTGCTCCTCCACCCTGAGGGTGGATCGACACATCAGAAAGGGAATGGGAGTCTCGGCCCAAAATGTCAACGATTTATTCTTTTCCATAGATGCTGCCTGACCTCCTGAGTTCCTCCAGATTTCTATGTGTGTTGCTTTGGATTTCCAACATCTGCAGATTTTCTCCTGTTTGTTTTATATTGTAAAAGAATCAAAATGATAAGTGTTACAAGGATGAGTAACAATGGATATTGGTCTGGCAGAAACAATGTCTCGACGTGACTTGAATGTTCAAGTGGCAGCAGCAGACAATGCCCAGGCAGACACTTTTTATCAAGACCAGCAGGAATAAAGAATGGGCAAGCAATATCAATGAAGAGCACGTCAATATTATTGATGCACTTTTGTTGGATAACAATGATGGAGAGCAGCTGGAATGCATGTGAGCAGTATTATTGGAGACAGCTGAGCAAGACTTAATGGGGAAGAGAAAAGGGCAGTAGGCACATCAACACACACAAAATGCTGGAGGAACTCAGCAGGCCAGGCAGCATCTATGGAAAAACGTACAGGCAACATTTCAGGCTGAGACTCTTCAGTAGGATTGGAGAAAAAAAGCTGAGGAGTAGATTTAAAAGGGGAGGGGAGAAAGAAACACAAGGTGATTGGTGAAAGGGGGAGGGATGAAGTAAAGAGCTGGGAAGTTGACTGGTGAAAGAGATACAGGTCTGGAGAAGCGGTGGGGAGGGCCTGATCGAAGTGGACAGAAGGCCAAGGAAGAATGAAAAGGGGGGAGGAGCACTAGAGGGAGGAAGTGGGTGGGCAAGGAGATAAGATGAAAGAGGGAAAAGGAGTTGAGGAATGGTGAAGGAAAGGGGCGAAGGGGGGCATTACTGGAAGTTCAAGAATCGATGTTCATGCCATCAGGTTGGAGGCTACCTAGATAGAATATAGGGTGTTGTTCCTCCAACTTAAGTGAGGCCTCATCATGACAGTGGGGGAGGCCATGGATAGACATATCAAAGTGAGAATGGGAAGTGGGATTAAAATGGGTGGCTACTGGGAGCTCCCACTTTTTCAGGCAGAGGAGCATAGGTGCATAAATGGGCAAAGACTCCTTAACAAAGACCACGTCCCGTTATGATCTGAATGATAAGTTGTGCCTACACAGAGACTGAACAAGTATTTGCATTTCCTAAAAGCACAAAGTAATGCACCGTAGACTAATTGAAAAATAAAGCACTAAAACGTCGAGGTGAATGCGGAGGAGGTCAGAGATCAGCTGTCACTCTCAACATAGGCCATAGGGTCGGGGGCTGTGTCGGACTTGGCGTGGCAGTTGCTCTTCATGGAAGGACTGAGTTCATGTGGCTGCTTTGCTTGAAAGCTGATGGAAGGATGTTTTCGATATTCTGAGATTTATGTGATTACTGAACTGTACTTTCTGTTGGTCTCCTTCCGTTTTCAGTGTTTTCTTGCTGCCGATTGGCGATGGGCAGTATATTACTTATTATGTGAGAGAAGTTGGGGATTTGGGGTCTGATGCTGGTGTTTATTGGTGTTTTTCTGTGTGGGTGAATCTTTTAGATTTTGTGTGTGGGAGAGGGATTGGAGGTTTTGATGATATTTTAACTGTTGTTTTTCTGAGAGAGGGATTGGGGATTTGATGCTATAGTTGATTTTCTTGTGAGGGAGGTGGCTGGGGATTTGAAGTTATAGTCATTTTTTTCTGTGAGGGAGGGGGCTGGGGATTTGATGTTATCGTTGGTGGTTTTTTGCAAGGGATTAGATTGGGGTTTGTGTTTTTTGGAGGTGTAGATGATCTGTTAAGTTTTTTTGTGCGAGGAAGGCAGGAGTTTTGAGGTTTGCGAGTTCTGCTTCTTTTTCCTTTTCATCTCCGGGGGCTGGGGGAAGTGATAGCTTTACAACAACTCCCATGTTTTTTTCTGTACTGGAGAAGATGAATATCAAAGTTATATTGTACATGCATACCCTGACAATAAAATGAACTTTTGAAGCAGAGCCTTCAGCCCATGCCAACCATAATCCAACCATTCAAACTAACCCAATATAATCTCATTTATTATTCTCATCGCTTTCTCACCCACAGCCTCCTCCATTGTTCTGCCACACAAGCAGCAACCTGCACATTTTTAGGATGTCAGGGAAAACTGGAGCACCCAGAGCAATCCCCAAGTCGGGATGGGGGGGAGCAGGGTGGCAGAGCATGCTTTTGTTGAATTAAATTGAAAAGGAGAGATAACTAAATTTCCTATCTAGCATGTGAATAAAATGTCTGAACAAACAGCAGTTATAAAATTTCTAATGCTGGGAAGGTCAAAGTAAATGTTGAAATGTGGCTCCATACCTTACAGATCGGAGAACTTGGAGTGAGTTTGGTCAAAGTAAATGAGAAGGAAGATGGAGAAAAATGGTTCCAGTAATGGCACACTCTCAGTAATTACCCTGTTTACATAAATATAGCAAGGGTCGGTATCTGCTCTTGAGCAGGCAATCACCATTCGTGTCTGAGTTCTCAGGCTATGATAGCAAAGAAAGATGTGTAATGACCACTATTGTCAACTCAATCTGACCTGAAAGGGTCATGGCCTAGGATGAAGCCAGAGCAGGAATAGACAGAGCGAAGAGGCGACTAGAGGCGACTAGAACTGAGCAACCAGATGAGTTGCAGAATGATGAGTCAGCACTTCATGTTTGTGGAGGTCACAGCCACTGAGTAAATGTCATTAAGGCACCTTGCCTAGTTTCTCGTAAGTACTGGAATGACAGTGGTCTTCTTAAAGAAGGTGGGAACCTCAGACTGAAGCAGAGAGAGAATAAAAATGTTTGCAAATACTCCTGCCATCTGTTCTGCACAGGATCTAAGGACACAGCCAGGGACACAATCCAGGTCAGATGCTTTTTGTTGGTTCACTTTCCAAAAAATCTGATCTTACATCGGCAACAGTGATTGTGGGTTCAGGTACAGTCATGGTGAGTGATAACATTCCATTCAAAACATGCATAGAATGCAATAAGCTCTTTGGGAAGGGATGCTCTGTTGTCAATGATGTAGCCTGGCATTATTTTGTATCCCATTATAACATGTAAGCTCTGCCACAACTGATGGCCAGTCTAGGACTTGATTTTGGGCTGGCATTGTTTCTTGGCATACCCATTAGCTTATGAATTTAGATGATAGTTTTTTTGTAAAGGTCAGGCTAACCTGATTTGGATGCTGCAGTCCTAGACTTCAGTATGGATTTCATCTCCCAGTTCATCCATGGTTTCTGGTGTGTGAGCACCTGCATTGTCATCTTTGGTACGCAGTCCTCAACATACTTACTGATGAAGTTTGTGATGGTTGTGTCATACTTATCTAGGCTGGCAAGCTAAGTCTTTGAACCGTGACAAGTCTATGACTCACAGCAGTTCAACTCACCATGAAAACTAGAGATTTAATTTTAGGTGGCCAGCCTCTGTCTCTGATATTTGAAGCCCTTCATAATTATGCTAATTTTTTCTCTTTGTAAGTCCTGCCAACTCTTAAAAATTTCATTGATTCCAGATCACCGGGTCTTTTTTCTAATAAAATAACTACTTACTTTATTCCTTTCTTGTAATTTATCACATCTTTAACTCTTCCAAGCAACACACTGCTAGAGGAACTCAACAGATCGGGTAGCCTCTGTGGAGGGAAATGGACAGAATGGGTTTCAGATCAAAACCCTTCACCTGGACTGCCCTTCTTCCGGCAGCTTGTTTTTTTTTTGTTCCAAATGTCATTTCAGTCTCCAGTGACTCCAATAACATTACAGTATTTGCTTAGAGAGGATCTGAGACTGTAGGGATAGAGTAGAGGTTGGCAACAACTGAATGTCTCCTGGATAGCTGACAATGGGGGAAGGAACCTACACACCACATGTTAGAGACTGTGTGGCCAATCTCTGTCATTCATTCTATCTCCACCAACTCCTTGAAACTTAACTGATTCCAGATTGGCGGGTCTTTTTTCTAATAAAATGTCCACTTGCTTTAATCCTTTCTTGTAATTTAAACCCAGACTGGTCACATCTTCAAACCTTGCTGACTATACTGTGGCAAATTGCAGCAGAGTATGAGTCTCTGTAAAGAGATGGGCACTGCTGGCACTCCGAGGAAGTGGCATATGGTCACCAGCAGGAACTGGGCTGCAATTTACGTACACCTTTGCCAGGATTCCGGTGGCCAGCGACTCAAGTGAAAGGGCAGGTTGCTGTGAGGATGACTAACTCACGATCTGAATGTTGTCCTGAATCTCTCATGGAAGTGCAATGAAAAGAAGTGAGGAAGTGATGCATCGATTGTGTGGAGGCCCATCTGGAGCACTGGGTTCTGTGTTGGCCACAGCATGTCGGGGGACTGGATGTACTTGAGATTCACCAGAATGATACCAGACCTGTTGAGATAAATTACGTGGTTGGTTTCCCCTTGAGTATGGAAGACGGAAAGCTGATTCAAAATAATAAAATAATTATAAGTTAAAAGTATAAAGAGATGAAAGCGGAAGTGGATCCATTGTTAAGCAGTCAAAGAAGGGGAGCACCTCCTGGGATAATGCAGATACTAGAATAATCCAGGCTACAATAAACTAGAAAGGCATGAAACAAAAACAAGTAACATAATGCTTACTTCATTAATCAATTCAGTCATATTTGTTCATTTCTTTGAGGGTTATTTCACAATAATAACTTCTATCACACTCCAGGTTTCTTTTCAATAGTGAAAACCACACATTACCATTCAGGAAGCATTGTAGATTTATTTACACTGTAGTATGATTCTCTAGAATACAGTAAGCATGAAATGTTTGATTATTTGTAACATACTATTGATCTTTATCTATAGGTAATGTTCACTAACCGTATCTGTTCCACTATTGATCTCTTATATCCACGCCGGGGAGGCAATGTGACAGATGCCAATGACTGCTGGGCAAAGCTCTGCCAAATCTACTCCATCAACTTGGCTCCAAAACACCAAGTGTTGCTACAGCAAGATCAATACCAAAACTGTCAAGGATTCCAAACAGCAACTTGAAGACAATTTGTCGATTTCCATCAACTAGCAAATCAACAGCTTATGGGCTGTCCACCATTAGTGGCATCAGTGAAAAGACTCTCAGCTTCTCTACCAAAAAAGAACCAGGAACGGTTTAATGAGGATCACAGGGAAACCAAGGGACTAATCAATGCCAAATATAAGGCATTCCTGAATTGGAAACTCCACCCTAACTCAAGGGAAAAGAAATAGCTCCGCAGCATGGATCCAGCAGGAAACCATGACCAAAAGCATGAACGGTAGGTACAGAGAGCACAGGAAGCTCAGGATCTTGCTGACAACTATGGCATGCATGGGTTCTTCATTGCTGTCAAAGTCTCTCAAGCCCATCAATCCAGGCCCCATCCCACTGAAAGCCAAGAAAAGACTGAACTCATAAATAACCAAGACACAGTTCTTTTGGGTTGAGCTTTGGGGTTGGTACACTTCAGGATCTCCTTAACTGATTCTGTGAGTTTGATGTGAGCACCATTAACTTAAGCAATTCAGTTGGACCAACATTGCTATAATACTGACTGCTTAGAAGTGGAGAAGGTTATATCCCAACTCAAAGCTAACAAGGACTCGGGAGTTGCCAGTATCCCAGCTAGAAACCTAAAAGCCACTAAAAGATGGCTTCAGTAACAAACCCACAATCTCATCATTGTAATCTGCAAAAAGAAATATATTCCAGGGAACATCAGAAATCTTATAATTGTCATTGTCATCCTAAAGGAAGCAAGTTTACTTCATGTGACATGGAAAGTAAATGCCAGAGTTTTCCTCAACCGTCTCCTCCCAGTGGCTGAAGAATTGATCCCTGCAAGGTCTCCATCCATCCAGAGACAGAGAGGAAATTATCTTCACCATGTAACAACTCCCAGTAAGCAGCAGCAAAAGCCACTATTCACAACCATCTTCAACCTCACTAAAGCCTCCAGCTTCAACAACGGCAAAGAACTGTGGAGCTCGCTTCTCAAATTTGACTGCCCACCAATATTCATCTCCATCTAATGTCAGATCCACAAAGGCTTGCACACCATGATAGTAACTAGAGGGTCTACAACAAAATCAATATCAGTGAAGATTAATATGAAACAACACTGTGCCATTACACCCAATACATTTTTCCCATTTTTCTCACCACGTACTTCTTTTCACAATCCTCAGAACTAATACAAAACTCTTCACAAACACAAGAAAGTCTCCAGAAGATGGAAATCCAAAGCAACACACAGAAAATGTTGGAGGAACTCAGAATTTCCTTTTATTGACCAAGGACTAGTTCGTAATTGTAATTACTCCGGTTATCACAACGCATGACCTGCACTTTGGTTTGCTTACCAGCTTTTTGTTGTAAAGAACAGAAGGAATGGATTTCACTAGAATGGAATCAGGGTCAGGTTCAATGTCGCTGGCATATGTCTTGAAAATTGATGTCTTTGTGGAAAAGTGTAAACAGTCAATGCTTTGAGCCGAGAATCTTCTTCAGGACAGGAAATGAAGGGGGAAGATGCCTGAATATAAAGATGGAGGGAGGGGAAAGAGGCTAGCTGGAATGTGATAGGTGAAGCCAGATGGGTGGGAAAGGTCAAGGGCTGGAGAAGAAGAAATCTGATAGGAGAGGAGAGTGAACAATATGAGAAAGGGAAGAAGGAGAGGGCCCAAAGGGAAGTAAGGTATGAACAAGGGAAGCACAGGAGCACTTACAGGACTGATATGAATTGGTGGACCAGACTGTATTCAGGGATTCATCTTCAAATCAGAATGAGCTTGCCACAGTTGTTACAGATTTTGTTAAAACCTGTGTGGATGAGTGTGTGCCTATGAAAACTTGCTGTACATCCCAAATGAAAAGCCCTGGATGAACCAAGAGGTTTGTCATCTGCCAAAGGCTAAAACTGTGGCATTTAAGTCTGGTGACCCAGGTCTGTACAAGAAAACCAGGTATGACTTGCAAAGGACTACTTTAAAAGCAAAGAAGCAATTCCAAGTGAGGTTGGAGGTGACATTGGATGCACGTCAACTCTGGCAGGGTTTGCAGGACATTACTTCCTACAAAGTGAAACCCAATAGCATGAGTGGCAGCGATGCTTCACTACCAGATGAGCTCAATGCCTTCTATGCCCGCTTTGAAAGGGAGATTATAACTACAGCTGTGAAGATCTCTGCTGCACATTGTGACCCTGTAATCTCTGTCTCAGAGGCTACTGTCAGGCTGTCTTTCAGGAGGTAAACCCTCACAAGGCAGCAGGCCCTGATAGAGTACTTGGGTAGACTCTGAAGACATGTGCCAACCAATTGGCAGGAGTATTCAAGGACATTTTCAACCTCTCTCTGCAACAGTCATAAGATCCCACCTGCTTCAAAAAGGCAACAATTATAACGTTACGCAAGAAGAGTAGTGTGAGCTGCCTTAATGACTATTAGCTAGTACCACTCACATCTACGGCAATGAAATGCTTTGAGAAGTCGGTCATGGCCAGGAACAACTTCTGCCTCAGCAAGTACTTGGACCCACTGCAATTTGCCTTTCACCACAATAGGTCTATGGCAGACACAATCTCAATGGCTCTTCACACGGCCTTAGAGCACCTGGACAATACAAGTACCTATGTCAGGATACTGTTCATCGACTATAGCTCAGCATTTAACACCATCATTCCCACAATCCTGATTGATAAGCAACAGAATCTGGGCCTCTGTACTTCCCTCTGCATCTGGATCATCGACTTCCTTACTGGAAGACAACAATCTGTGCAGACTGGTGATATTATCTCCTCCTCGCTGACGATCAGCATTGGCGCACCTCAGAAGTGTGTGCTTAGCCCACTGCTCTTCTCCCCCTATACCCATGACTGCATGGTTAGGTACAGCTCAAATGCGATCTATAAATCTTCTGATGACACAACCATTGTTGGTAGAATCTCAGATGGAGATGAGAGGGTGTACAGGAGTGAGATACACCAGCTGGTTGAGTGGTGTCGCAGCAACAACCTTGCACTCAACGTCAGTAAGATGAAAGAACTGATTGTGGACTTCAGGAAGGGTAAGGCAAGGGAATATGAACCAATCCTCATAGAGTTATCAGAAGTGGAGAGAGTGAGCAATTTCAAGGTCCTTGGTGTCAAGGTTTCTAAGGATCCAACCTGGTCCCAACATATTGATCCAACATATAAAGAAGGCAAGACAGTGGCTATATTTCATTCGGAGTTAGAAGAGATTTGGTTTGTCACCTAAAACACTTGAAAACTTCTACAGATGTACCATGGAGAGTATTCTGACAATGACGGGGGGACTATGGTACAGGACTGAAAGAAGCTACAGAAAGTTGTAAAATTAGTCAGCTCCATCTTGGGTACCAGCCTCTGTAGACATATTTAAGGATTGGTGCCTCAAAAAGGCAGCATCCATTATTAAGGATTCCCATCACCCAGGACATGCCCTCTTCTCATTGTTACCATCAGGAAGGAGGTACAGAAGCCTGAAGGCACTCACTCAGCGATTCAGGAACAGCTTCTTCCCCTCTGCCGTATGATTCCTAAATGGACTTTGAACACATGAACACTAAATTATTTTAAAGCTATTTGATATATTCGTATATATACTTATTGTAATCGATTTATATTTTTTTCTTTCTGTATTATCATATATTGCATTGTACTACTGGTGCTAAGTTAACAAATTTCATGACACAAACCAGTGATAATAAACCTGATTCTGATTCTAATAGGCAGGTGAGAAGAAGTGGAAGGTCAGAGTAGGAAATACAGCATGGGGGGGGCGGGGGAGAAGGTGGAATTTGTGCACCAAAAGGAGAAATTGATACTTATGCCATCAGGTTGGAGGCTACCCAGATGGAATATAAGGTCTTGCTCCTCCACCCTGAGGGTGGCCCCATCCTGGTGCAAGATGAGGCCATGATTCGACATGTTAGGACAGGAATGGGAATCAGAACTAAAATGTTTGTCCACCAGGAAGTCCAACTTAATGGCGGATAGAAAATTCTTCAGTCCATAGTAGTGACCACCTTTCAGAAAATGCCATCCAATCCTCTGCAGTCAGCTGAAAGATACGGTTTAAATGATACTTGCACTTGCATGTATGCAAGGGCCATGCTCCAGGGGTTATGGATTCTTTCACCAAAGGGTATGAGAGATAGGGCCTCACACTCATTTCGTACATGACCCAGGCCCCTACCAACTACACCACACTACCCTCCAAACATAGAGGTTCACCGTGAGATCCTTGGCCACTTTGCATGTGAAGGTAAATAGTGATGATGAAATTCATCACTGCCTTTGGTCAATTGAGGACAAAAGTTTTCAAAGATCAAGACATCAGATCTGCTATAAAACACATTGCCTATTGAGCAACAAAGATCCCTGTCCTCCTCTTTGCTTCTGTGAATTGGACAAAGAGTGGACATCTCAAGGAAAAATGAAAAGTATCACCAATACTGTGCGTAAAATCCTCCAAATTTCAATGGTTGAACAAGGTCATGTCCTCCTCCAGGTCATCTTCCCAACTTCCAGTAAGTCGGCTCCATTGACATCCCTCGTCTTTTACATGCCTACTTTAAGCACTCTTTCCTGAATTCAGTCATGTAAAAGAGATTACCTGGCAGACTGAGAGAAAAATTCAAGGACGTGCTCAAATATTCCTGGAAGAAGTGCAACATCTACCCCCCCCCCACCCCACCCCAATGACTCCTTGGACCACTGCTCCATGTTTGCTTAAAGTGGAGAAAAGGCTTTAGGGATGACACTTGAGAGCCTCCCCATTGCATCAGGAGCACACTGAGGCTTTACATAAATAGCACAAGGAGCCCACCTCCTCACAAAGTAACCCCTGCCCTGCCTATCAGGCATTCTCTGCCCCATCAGTGAAAGGTCTGCAGTTCCCACATTGATCTCATTAGCCACCTTGAAATTCACAAAACTGAAGTGGAAGTAAGTCATATATGTAAAATACTGGAGGAGCCCAGCAAGCCAGACAGCAGCCTCCTGCCACATTCTACACACCACACCATGAGGAGGTACCTAGTCTCCCTGTCCCATTCGCTGCCACAGATCCAAGATCCTCTGCCTGAAATGTGTTTTACCTGACCTGCTGGCTTCCTCCAGCATTTTGTGTGGATTTCCAGCATCCGCAGATTTTCTCACATTTGTGAAAGTCATCCTCAGTTCCAAAGGCTTGCCTGAGAAGATTAGTATAGCCCTTGCTACATTCACATGTACTCTTACTGTACTGTAAATGCAGTTAATGTACCCTTGCTGTAATTATTTGTTATACTTTAGCCACATCCGTGTAATAATTAATAAACTCTTGCTATGCATTAACTGTATTTAATATACAGTTACTCTACCCTCACTGGTAGATAATATAATCCACACTGGTAGATATAGTTAATGCACCATTATCTTGGCATAACTATTGATAATAGACTCTGACTGTAACTAATTCATTGTCACTACCCCATCAATGCATTTAATGTACTCTTAATGTGATTATCGTTCATTCATTATGTGCCATGTCATATGACGTGCATGATCATGGTCTTCCCATGACCATGATTGTTCTCAGCAAGTTTTTCTGTAGAAGTGGTTTGCCACTTCTGGGCCAGCATCTTTACAAGATGGGTGACCCCAGACATTATCAATACTCTTCAGAGACTGTCTGCCTGGCGTGAGTGGTCACATCACCAGGACTTGTGATGTGTACCAGCTGCTCATACGACCATCCACCATCTGCATCCGTGGCGTCACATGGCCCTGATCGGGGTCTAAGCTGGTGATACGCCTTGTCCAAGGGTGACCTGCAGGCTAGAGGAGGGAAGAAGTGTCTTACATCTCCTTTGGTAGGAACATATCTCCAACCCATCACCCAAATGTAATTATAAGTAATGCAATTTAACAGTATCTCTATGGTAATTAATGATTGATACTATATTCTAACTTTATTTTATGTACAGTTGGCACTGCCTCATTGCAGTTAACGTGCTTAAGTATTCTGATTACAGTTATGGACAGCACAGCAATGCCACCAGATAAATAGCTGCTTAACACTGCCAGGTACCCAGGTGCAACCCTGACCTGTTGGAGCTTTGCCCATTCTTCCTGTGACCTCATGGGATCAGCCTGGTTGTCCCGGTTCCACACCATCCCACCTCCCAAATATGTGCAGGCTGCTGGATTATTGGCCTCTGTAAGTTTTAGGGATTCCCAACGTTCTTTATGCCGCGGACTCTTACCATTCACCGAGGGGTCTGTGGAGCCCAGGCTGGGAACCCCTGTGTGTAGAGGAGTAGTACAATGTTGGTGATTGATTGAAATGTGAGGGGAATAAAGTAGGATTAATATAGGTTTTATGTAAATGGGTACACGATGGTTGACAACACACACAAAATGCTGGTGGAACGCAGCAGGCCAGGCAGCATCTATAGGAAGAAGCACTGTCGACATTTCGGGCCGAGACCCTTCATCAGGACTAACTGAAAGAAAAGATAGTAAGAGATTTGGAAGTGGGAGGGGGAGGGGGAGATCCGAAATGATAGGAGAAGACAGGAGGGGGAGGGATGAAGCTAAGAGCTGGAAAGGTGATTGGCAAAAGGGATACGCAGCTGGAGAAGGGAAAGGATCATGGGACGGGAGGCCTAGGGAGAAAGAAAGGGTGAGGGGAGCACCAAAGGGAGATGGAGAACAGGCAAGGAATGATTGTGAGAGGGGCAGAGAGAGGGAAAAAAGGAGAGAAAAAGGGGGGGGGGGGGATAAATAAATAAATAAATAAGGGATGGGTAAGAAGGGGAGGAAAGGCATCAACGGAAGTTAGAGAAATCAGTGTTCATGCCATCAGGTTGGAGGCTACCCAGACGGAACATAAGGTGATGGCATGGATTCATTGGACGGAAGACCAGTTTCTGTGCTCTGTAGATCTTCAGCTCAATGATCATATACTTAATGAAGTTAATATATTCTCACAGTAACAATGATTATTGTAGTTTTAATGTGTTCTGACTGTACTTAATGCACTATTACTCTCGTTAATGTACTCTATATGCTCTGAAGGCTGTCTAGGGGCAGGTTTTTAAGCTTGGGAAAAGGAGCTTTACAAATTGTCAGCATATACCTTTGAAATTTCACATGACTAATCAGAAAACTGGTTAACTGAGAGTCTATTGCTGGCACTGAATATCCAAGTTTTAGAAGCAGGATACATCCTCATGCACTTGGTGTCTGGAACTCAATCATATTTCCCTTCTCCTGGCTTAAGAACAGTAAATGGCATTTAAGGGAAGAAGAGCACTCAGCATCTGTCCAAGTGGCCGGAGCTACCCTAGGTGGCTTCTGGAATGACCTCAAAGCTCCAAATATATACACAGGACTCCCCCACAAACACAAGAGATTCTGCAGATGCTGGAAATCTTGAACACCGCGCACAAAATACTGAAAGGACTCAGACAGTCAGGTAGAATCCATGGAAATGAATAAATAGTTGGTGTTTTCTGCCAAGACCCTTCATCAAGAACATTCATCAGGATCCTCCATGAATCCTGATGAAGAGTCTTGGCCTGAAGCATCATCTGTTTTTTCCCTTCCATAGAGGCTGCCCAATTTGCTGAGTTCCTCCAGCATCCTCTGTGTGTTCCCCCCTATTTCCTTTACAACTAAGTACAAAAATCATCTCAATCCATTTCTGGGATGTGTGTGAATAATCCAGGTAGAGACTTCAGCGTTATTTCTTTCAGGTGAGATGATCAATAGCCAGTCCAATTGAGGTTAATATGTGGCTTGCATATATGAAGCCCAGAAGGCACTTGAACCATTGTCCCAGACTGCAAGCCTCTCTCACTTCACAGTGCTAATATCAACGCAGGTTATTGGTGTGCCTTCATTCTGTTGCTCTTGCCTATCTACATTTGCACCTTGGAGGGTCCTACAGGAATACAAAGAAGGACATGAACACACAGTTTATGAGCAAGAGTAATTCCTTGTCTCCTTGAGATTCCTCTCCATTCCGTAAAGTCACAAATTATCTGAGTGTAATCTTACATCTGTAATCCCATCTACCTATAGAAATATTTTGCTCTTCTTTCTCAAATATCTATTTCCATCTGTCCTAAAATAATTGCAGTCTCCTCCCATCTCTCTTTGAAAAAGAGAGTTCCAAAAGTATGTTACTCTCTGAGGAGAAGGAATTCACTTCATCTCTCTCTTTGATGGGCAATCCTTTATTTTTAACCTATTATTAAAATTCTAAGACACAAGAGGTACGGCAGATACTGGAAATCTAAAGCAATACACAAAATTTGCTGCAGGAGCTCAGCAGGTCAGGCAGCAACTATGGATGGGAATAAACTGTTGACATTCCGGGCTGAGACCCTTCATTAGGTCTCCTAATATAATTCTAATAACATTGTTATAAGCTGTATCTTCAATGAACTGAATGCAAGTGTTAATGAATCATTAAGTTCTCTTTTAATTGGGAAGCAGCTACTTTCTGCCTGGAAACTCATGTAATTTGCTGGTGTAGTTATAAGGCTGGGCTTTGTTATAATTGTGAGATGACTTCTCATTATAGAGCTCCTGTCCATCAGACAGCCAGCCCTCAGTGGAATTAAATAAACTGATCACCATAGGCATCCGGCAGCTGCTTCAATGACAGCTCTGACGCTTACCACAATGCAACTGGTGTGAAGTGATCTTTGATTGCACCCTGATCTCATTAGTCATCAAAGGATGCATTATTGAACCTGAGAAACATCAAACAGCCTCATCAAGCATAAAGTTAACTCTTAATGTCCCCCCAACTTCACCACTTGTTCAACAACACCAGCTCTCCAGAGGGGATTTTGAGCGGCTGCAACTGCTCTACATGGACATCAGCAATGTTGTCCAAATTTCCAGGAAAGAATTGGGAAGTTCTTGATCAGAATCTAGGCTGGATTGCCCATCCTCCTCTGTCTTGTTTCTGTGTTTTAATGGGGTCACTAATCCAATTATATGGTCTCAGTGAGTTCCTCCATTACATGAGGTCACGAACCTTTTTACAGTATCTGTGTCCTTGGACGAACACAGGTGTAAGAGGCTTAAAGACCCCACTCTATGAGGCACTGATATTAAAGACTCCCGATCTGTATCACATTGCCATTTTCTGTATGGGCCTAGAGTCAATTGCTTGACTAATGAGTATCACCCAGGACATGCTCACTTCTCATTGATAACATCAATGAGGAGATACAGGTGCCTGAAGGCACACACTCAATGATTCAGGAATAGCATCTCCCTCTCTTCCATCCAATTTCTGAATAGATATTGAACCCATGAACACTACCTTGATAACTCTTGGTTTTCTTTTTGCAATATTTACTGAATTTAACTTTTTTATTACATAAAGTTCAAAATTCAAAATAAATTTTATTTTCAAAGTACATGTATGTTAGCATATACAACCCCAGTTTCATTTTCCTGCAGGCAAATTCAGCAAATCTATAGAACAGTTACTATACCAAGATCAATGAAAGATCAACCAGAGTGCAGAAGGCAACAAGCTATGCAAATACAAATATAAATAAATAGTAGTAAGTAATGAGAACATGAGATAATGAGATAAAGAGTCCTTAAAGTGAGATAATTGGTTGTGGGAACATCTCAATGGATGGGAAAGTGAGTGTAGTTATCCCCTTTTGTTCAAGAGCTTGATGGTTGAGGGTAACAAGTGTTCTTGAACCCTGGTGGTGCAAGTCTTGAGGCTCTTGTACCTTCAGCAAGAAAAGATCCATGACAATGTACGCCACTCTCTACGACAGCATTTCATGTAGATGTGCTCAATGGTTGAGAGGGCTTTACCCGTGAGGTACTGGGCCAGATCACTACCTACTGTAAGATATACATTTTTCTTAATGTAAATTACAGTTTTTATTATTATGTATTGCAATGTACTGCCTCCACATAACATCAAATTTCATGACATATGTCAGTAATATTAAACATGATTCTGATTCTAAGCTAAGTCTGAACTGGCATTAGGGAAGAGAGTAAAATCATAGGAAAAGTTGGAGCAAAATTGTTGGCAACCGATCTGATTGTTCCCAGTTCTCCGTACTGTCTGATCACTTGAAGGTGCTGGGAATATGTTCAGAGGAGATGGGGCATGCACCAAGAACAGCATGTGTAGCTGAGGTCAAACAGGAAATGAGAATAAGGGGATATTGCTTCCTCTCAAATATGGGATACAACCTGTCCATCAGGTGTGAGTGTCATAGCGTTTTTGTACACGTGTAGGTATGGTGCAGACCACACTCCTGTGCTGCCACAGTTGCAACAGCCCTCGGACCTGTTTTGATGAGATAGCCAAGAGATCTAAGGGCTGTAAATAGCCAGACAACTGAATTTTAGTGATCTGTCCCTACAGGGAAAATAAATTTCTTCAGACGTCCATCGCTCCCGTCTTTCCACAGCTGCTTTAAAATTGCTAACTTCAAGCCTCTCTGCAAGAAATCGACTGCCACAGCTTTAGTGACTCACATTTCATCATAAGAGGGTAAGAAATAGGAGGAGAAGACTATTCGAGCCTCAAGCCTATTCCACTGACCTTCTAGCTCAGATATTTGCATGCTACTTCCCTGTATTACTTAGCCCCTTTAATGCACAGATATAGAACACAGAACATCAAACAGTAAAGCATAGTACAGGCCTTTTGGCTCACAATTTTGTGCCTACCTTTTAACCTAGTCCAAGGGCAATCTAACCCTTCCTTCACTCATCCACGTGCCTATCTAAGGGTGTCTTGAATGTCCCTGGTGTATCTGCCTCCACCACTACCAATGGCAGTGTGTTCCATTCACCTACATTATTGTGTAAAAGAGTTATCTCTGACATCCCCATATACTTTCCACCAATCACCTTATAATGATGCCCCTTGTATTAGCCATATCTATTGTCTCTCATGAGTACAAGCAATGACTAAGCATCCACAGCACATGGATAAGCATTTCCAAAGAATTATCTGCAGTTTCTTGTATCTTAAAGCTTTATCTATGAGTGAAAGACTTTCTTCTTACTTCAATAATAACTGGCCCAACTTTTGGTTTGAGGCTATGACCCTTAAGTGAATACCAATTCTTACATCACCTTGACAACCGATTGCGTTCGACATCGCAATTCTTTCTTAGCAAATGTGAAATGAAAGATGAAGATGAATACAAGCAGTGTGCACTTAGACTGGGCTGTACAGTGGGAAAATTTGGGTCTAGTTTTCTAGCATATGGAGTAGTGAATATGTAGCACAGCGAGGAGGTTACTAACTACAAGCAACATAGCAGGTGTGGTGTGACTTTGATCCTTCACGGTGAATCCACATAAAAAGTAATAGACAAATTTATCAATATTTACTTGTAATTTTCTGCAATAAAGTAACACCATTTCTCCTTTATAGATCAAGAGCAATGAATTTTTGTTGATATCATGAATATTCGAGCAATAGATCAGGTGTATAGCCAACAATGAAACACAGCATGCCTCATGCGATTGGCCAATCATGATGTCACTTCCACCATGCCTAGTCTAGGAGCAGAAGTATCATAAGAGTTTGCAATGTAGAGCAACACGCACAACATGCAGGAGAAACTCTGCTGATTAGACAGCAGCTATGGAAATTGATAAGCAGTCGATGTTTCGGGCCAAGATCCTTCATCAGGGCTGGAAAGGAAGGGGGAAAAGAAGGTGGGGGTGAGGAAGGAGCATGAAGAATCTAGAAGGTGATAGGTGGGTGAGGGGAGCAGGAGATGAAGTAGGGAGCTGGGATGTGATAGGTGGAAAAGGTAAAAGGTGGGAGAGGAAGGACTCTGATAGGAGAAGAAGGTGGACCTTGGGAGAAAGGGAAGGAGGAAGGGAACCAAGGGGAGATGATAAGCAGGTGAAAGTTGGAAAAATTGATGTTCGTGCCATCAGATTGGAGGCTAACTTGATGGAATATGAGGTGTTGCTCTTCCTACATTCCTAATCATGGCAGAAGAGGACGACCAACATGGACCAACATGTCAGAATAGGAATCAGAAATAGGAATTAAAATGGTGGCCACCAGGAATTCCTGGAAGAACAGGTCCTCATGCTCAATATTTTCTCTTTCAACTCTTCTCACTTTCTCCAAACTCAAGGTGTAGCCATGGGCACCTCTATGTACCCAAGCAGTGCCTGCCATTTCGTTGACTATGTGAAAGAGTCTATCTTCCAAGCCTTCCCTGGTAATGCTCCCCAATACCTTCTGTCCTACATTGACCACTGCATTAGTGCTGATCCCTGCAGCTCATCAACTTTGCCTCCAACTTCCAATCTGCCCTTAAATTCACTTGGTCCATTTCTGACACCTCCCTTCTTTTTCTTGATCTCTCTGTCTCCATCTTGACCACCATATCTCCTGGAAAACTACCATTCCTTTTTCTCAGTTCCTTTGTCTCTACTGCATCAGTTCCTAGGATGAGCCTTTCCTTTCCAAGAAATCAGAGATGTCTCCTTCTTCAGAGAACAGGTTTTCCCTTCCTCCACTTTTGATGCTGCCCTCACTCGCATCTCCTCCATTTCCTAAACATTCACACTCACCCCATCTTCCCGCCGCCTTAACAGGAATTGAGTTCCTCTTCTCCTCACCTACTATCTCCTGAGCCTCTGCATCCAACAAATTATTCTGCTCAACTTCCACTATCTTCAATGGGACCCTACAACCTAACACATATTTACCCTCCCCTCCCCTACTCTCTGTTTTCTGCAGGTATCGCTCCCTCTAGGATTCCCTTGACCATTCATCCCTCCTCCCTGTTAATTTCCCTCCTGGCACTTGTCTCTGCAGGTGGCAGAACTGTTACACTTACCCATTCTCTCCTTGTTCACCTCTATTCAGGCCCCAAACAGTCTTTTCCAGATTAATCAACACCTCATCTGCAATTCATTTGTGGTCATCACCACATCCAGTGCTCCCGATGCACCTTCTCTACAGTAGAGAGACCGGACATAGATTGGGTAACCGCTTTGTCGAGCACTTCCACTCAATCCACGTAAAGCAGAATTTTGTGGTGGACAACTATTTTAATTCCTATTCCCATTCCCATTCTGATATGTCGGTCCATGGCCTTCTCCTCTGCTACAATAAGGCCACTCTCAGGTTGGAGGAGCAACACCTCATATTCCGTTTGGGTAGCCACCAACCTGTTAGCATGAACCTCAATTTCTCCAACATCCAGTTCCTCCTCCCCTTTACTCTTCTTCCATCCCCTAGTCTGGCTCCCCTCTAACCTCTCCTCATCTCCTCCCCTGCCTATCACCTCCCCTGAAGCCCCTCCTTCTTGCTTCTTTCCTGTGGTCCACTCTCCTGTCCCATCAGATTCCTTCTTCTCTATGTCACAATGTGCACTGACAATATCGGAACCCAAGTGTTAGAGGAAAGACAGACTCTGATGTAGAGAAGGTGAAGAGAGTTTCGGAAATCAGTAGCTGAGCCGAGCAACATCCGAGAAGTAACATTCTCAAAACTAGGACCACGCAATCAGGGCTAGTCAGGCATCTGCTTAAATAATACAAGTAACACGGAATCCACGAGCCAATCAAAATAAACTTAACAAGCTTAAACAGAAGGCATCAGGAGACCATATTACAAAGAGTGAGTTGCTCGAGAAAACACTAGCAACTCTAAACAACTAATGAATCTCATTAAAAAACAATTTCAGTGATTCAATTATGGTTATTATTCTATAGATTTATTGAGTATGCTCAAAACAAAATGAATATCAGGGTTGAATATAGTGACATATATGTACAATGAATATAAATTTGCTTTGAACTTTGAGCCAACATTAACATGTGGTACTTTCCACAACAAGTACAGAACTGTGAGGAATTTCCATCTCCAACGACTCACTGAGTAACTAAACTTTGCTGGTAGATTAGCTGAAGGGTAAAAGGACATGAGACTTGTGGACAATTATTGTGGAAATCAATTCTTTTTCTGTTATGTGAACAAATTGTCAAAAAACTGCACTGGGTTGTTGAAGAATGCTCATGGACAGGTTATTAAGAATTCACTGGGTAGAGCAGAAATATTATATGAATATGATGCCTCAATGTTTTACAGAAAATGTACTTCAGTGTTAGAACAATGATGATTTCAATGATTGAAATGGTAATATTAAAACAGGTGTCCCTTTGTTTTAAATATGATATTGTCTATGGTCTCCAAAGGATTATGTGAACTTGTTAAAGTGGAACGATGGTGGGGTGCATTCATAAGGGAACTAGTGCACACTATTTATCTTTATGCTAGGGTTTCATCAAGTTGCAGTGAGAATGGCTCAGGTTTTGCAGCAGAAACTGTGTTTTAGAGTATATTGCAATGATTTCCAACTACTCACCAAAGCAAGCTGGACCCAATAACAGCTGGCAGGGGTGGGAGGGGGAGCAATTTGAAACTATGGAGGGGAGTGACTTCGCAAGTACAGTGGATTCCATTTAATTGGGACACATCAGGACTAGTATATTTTGGCCCAGTTAAGTGGTTGTCCCAATTAGCCGAAGTTTCATGGAAATGGTTAAAAAGGGTTTTTTTAAAATTCAGTATACTGTTTAACTGAGTAACAAATTTTGTATTTAAATGAAATGCAGAACAAATTAGAACACTGTCAAATTACTACAGCACTATAAAACTGTGTACTTGTTGCTAATAGTTATCGATGGAGGAATTCATCCCTTGTATGCCGCCATGCTTTTTGATTGACTGTAAATGAACAAAATCAGCACAGACACACTAGAACTGATAATACACTACCTTTCAATGATTGCATCATCCAAATCTTCATTTTCATTGCAACATTCAAGATGGCTGTCAATAGCTGGAAATTTTTCATAATTCCTAACTTGTTGAAGCAGTGTAATAATTTCATTTTCATTCCCAGCTGTTTCTGGCATCTCCAAGCCTGAATACTTGAAACCACAGTGAGCAAAACAGTTCTGAAATGTCCTGCCATTTATTACTCACCAACCATGAGTGACAAAAATCATTGCTTTTTAAACACAGACATATGTAAGTGATGCAATTTACGAACTACCGTACTCGCTCTAAACATGATGTGATGTCTAACGGCCACACAGCATGCATGCAACGAATGTTAGTTAGAAACTGTTTGGCAACATCTCCGGTCCCAATTAAGCAGCAGAGTGTCCCAAATAACCAAAGGGGATCCTGTCTATTTTCTAAATTTGTTTTTGTTCTTTAAGAGTTGTTCCAAGTAAGAAGCTGCCCCGATTAACTAATGACCAAATAAACTGAAAGCTACTATATTTGTTGATTTTGAGTTTCTGACAGGATTACAAAGAGCATATCCTAATACCTGGATATTATTTGTCTTCTGAGGAGAGATTGACATAGCTGCTGCCTTTCCGTAGAGCCCAGACAATGGTGCCAGAGATCAGGGGTTCAAGTCAGAGCTCACTGTCTGTGTTAAGTTTGCATATTCTCTTTCTGACCATGTGAATTTCATCTGGGTGTCCTGGTTTCTCCCACAATCTTCTGCAGCTGGATCCTTGGTTTCCCTGCTGGGAAACCACAGTCAGTGCAGACCAGCATTAACATCGCCTCCTTGTGGTCATCAACACAAGTGCACCTCAATAACTACCTGCGTCTCAATATCACCAAGACCAAGGAGATGGTCGTGGACTTTAGGAGATCTAGGCCTCATATGGAGCCAGTGATCATTAATGGAGAATGTGTGGAGCAGGTTAAGACCTACAAGTATCTGGGAGTACAGTTAGATGAGAAGCTAGACTGGACTGCCAACACAGATGCCTTGTGCAGGAAGGCACAGAGTCGACTGTACTTCCTTAGAAGGTTGGCGTCATTCAATGTTTGTAGTGAGATGCTGAAGATGTTCTATTAGTCAGTTGTGGAGAGCGCCCTCTTCTTTGTGGTGGCGTGTTGGGGAGGCAGCATTAAGAAGAGGGACGCCTCACGTCTTAATAAGCTGGTAAGGAAGGCAGGCTCTGTCGTGGGCAAAGTACTGGAGAGTATGACATCGGTAGCAGAGCGAAGGGCGCTGAGTAGGCTACGGTCAATCATGGAAAACCCTGAACATCCTCTACATAGCACCATCCAGAGACAGAGAAGCAGCTTCAGCGGCAGGTTGCTATCGATGCAATGCTCCTCAGACAGGATGAAGAGATCATTACTCCCCAATGCCATTCGGCTTTACAATTCAACCGCCAGGGGTAAGATATGTTAAAGTGCCGGGGTTAGGACTGAGCTTAAGTTACCATTCAATGTATTTAAGTAAACTTTTTAAGAACTTTTTAAAAGCTATTTATTAATGCTTTTTGAGAGGGTGATTTTAGATGCATATCATATTTATACTGAGTTAAGTATTGGATGTAATTTGTTTTGCTACAATAAGTGTATGGGACATTGGAAAAAATGTTGAATTTCCCCATGGGGATGAATAAAGTATCTATCTATCTATCTATCTCAAAAACGCGTGCTTATCCACTGCTCTATTCTCTCTACATGACTGTAGCTAAGCACAGCTTAAATGCCATCTGTAAATTCGCTGAAGACACCACTGTTGTTGGTAGAATCTCAGAAGGCGATGAGATGTACACAAGTCCCAAGACTTAGGCCTTGATACCTCCTTGTGTAGCTGGATCCTCAATTTCCAGACCCCAGTCAGTTTGGATTGGCAACAACATCTCCAGCAGCACAGGTGCACCACAACACTGTGAGCTTAGCCCCTGCTCTAGCAGCTTTATACTTATGACTGTGAGGCTAAGCACAGCTCCAATGCCACATTCAAAGTTGCCGATGACACCACTGTTGTTGGCCGAATCAAAGGTGGTGATGTATCAGCATACAGGAGGGAGATTGAAAATCTGGCTGAGTGGTGCCACAACAACAACCTCTCACTCAGTGTCAGCAAGATGAAGGAGCCGATTATTGACTTCAGGAGGAGGAAACATGAGGTCTTTGAGTCAGTCCTCATCAGGAGATCAGAGCTGGTGAGGGTTAACAACTTCAGATTCCTCTGTGTTATCATTGTTTTATCATCTGTTCTGGGCTCAGCACATAAGTGTCATTACAAAGAAAGCACAGCAGCACCTCTACTTTCTTAGAAGTCTGTGAAGGTTCAGCATGTCATATAAAACATTGACAAACTTCTATAGCTGTGCAGTGGAAAGATTATCGACTGGTTGCATCACGGCTTGGTACGGAAACACCTGTACCCTTGAATGAAAAAGCCTTCAAAAAGTAATGGACACAGCCCAGTCCATCACAGGGACAGCCCTCCCCACTATCAAGCACACCTACATGAAAAATTGCAGAAAGCATCCATCATCATGGATCCCATGACCCAGGTCACACTCTCTTTTCATTGCTGCCATCAGGAAGGAGGTTCGGGAGCCTCAGGGTGCACACCGCCAGGTTCAGCAACAGTTATTACCCCTCAACCATCAAGCATTTGAACCAGAGGGAATAACTTCACTTACCCCATCACTGAACTGTTCTCATAACCAATGGACTCACTTTCAAGGACTCTTCACTTCATGTTCTCGATATTTATTGGGGTTTTTTTCTTTTTCTATTTGCACAGTTCGTTGTCTTTTGCACATTGGTTGCTTGTCAGTCTTGTTATGTACGATCATGCCTGGATTCCATTGTGTTTCTTTGCATTTACTGTGAATGGCCACAAGAAAATGGATCTCAGGGTGACATATATATACCTTGATAATAAATTTACTTTGAACAAGTGAGATAAGTTGACTGGTTGAGTGGTGTCACACTCAATGTCAACAAGAACAGAGAACTGATTGTGGAATTAGGGAAGGGGAAGTTTGGGAGAACACATACTAGTCTTCATCATGGGGTCAGCAGATGAAGGTGAGAGTCAACATCTCAGAGGATCTGTCCTCACCCCAACACATTGACGCAACCATAAAGAATGGCTCTGCTTCATCAGGAGTCTGAGAAAATTTGAAATGTTCTAAAAGACTTTTACCAATATCTACAGATGTACAGTGGAGAGCTTTGTGACTAGTTTCACCACAGCTTGATATGGAGCCTTCAGTACACAGCATTGCAAGAGGCTGCAGAGGGCTATAGACTCAAGCAGATCCATCACCAGCACAATCCTCCCCACCATCGAGGACATTGTCTAGAGGCAGTGCCTCATGAAGTTAGAACCAGCATTCAGGTCCTTCACCATCAAGAGGGGACATGCCCTCTTTTCATTGCTACCACCAGGGAGAAAGTACAGGAGCTTGAAGATCCACAGTCAGCAAGTTACAAAAATCTTCTTCCACTCCACCATCAGATAACTGAACAGACCATGAAACTGTAAGTGCAACCCTGGTATTGGTTTTTTATTGTACTACTTATTTTTTCAATTTATAGATTTTTAAAGTCTTGCCACAAAGCAATAAACTTCCACACTATGTATCAACGATCATAAATCTGATCCTGATTCCAAAGGTGAATGGGTTGGTGGCTTCGCTGGCCACTGTGGGTGAGTGGCAGATTCCAGGGAGGAGTCAAATGGACTGTTGGGAGTATAAAGCAATGGGGTTAATTTAGATTAGGGTAAAATGAGTGGTTGATCGGTCATGCTAATTTGTTGGGCTAAGGGGCATGTTTCTGTGCTGTGTCTTCTACTGACCCCATGACTTTATGGACTGGTATCTTCTGGGATTCAGGAGAGTAAGCAGGGACATGGTTAAACCATGATCCTGACAGAGTGGATGTAGAGAATGTGTCCTCTAGAGTGAGGGCTATCAACCTGGAGTCCATAGCATAAAAAGGTCTGAGAACCACTTTTCTCAGTGGTTAAAAAGTGTGAAATCACTTTTTAAGCTTAAGGGGCCATTCAACTTAAAAAGAGATAAGATGTTTCTTTTTCTTTCATCAGGTCTTTAGACCACTCTTTTTTATTTATTGAGGTACAGCATGGAATAGGCCCTTCTGGCCCCTTGAGCCTCTCTGCCCAGCAACACCCCTGATTTTTAATCTTAGCCTAATCACAAGACATTTTATGTGCCTCATGAAAATCTACACAGGAAATGCCCACTGATTTATTTATTTATTTATTGAGATCTAGTGCAGAACAGGCCCTCTGGCCCTTCAAGCCCAGCAACCCCCCAATTTCATCCTAGCCCAATTGCAGGACAATGATAATGACCGGTTAACCCACCGACTAGTACATCTTTGCACTCTGGGAGGAAACCATAGCACCCGAAGGAAACCCACGCGGTCACGGGGAGAACAGACTAACTCCTTACACACTGAGAGGAATTGAACCTGGGTCACCTGTAAAACGTAGTGCTAACTACTAAGTGACTGTGCCACCCTCCTCAAAGGCCAGCAGATGCAAGGACCTTGAATATTTATTTTAAGCAGAATAAGTTAGTAGGATGAGTTAGTAAATTTGCTGATGACACAAAGGTTGGGGGTGTTGGGGATAGTGTGGAGGGCTGTCAGAGGTTACAATGGGACATTGATAGGATGCAAAACAGGGCTGAGAAGTGGCAGATGGAGTTCAACCCAGATAAATGTGAAGTGGTTCATTTTGGTAGGTCAAATATGATGGCAGAATATAGAATTGATGGTAAGACTCTTGGCAGTGTGGAGGATCAGAGGAATCTTGGGGTCTGAGTCCATAGGACGCTCAAAGCAGCTGCGCAGGTTGACTCTGTGGTTAAGAAGGCATACAGTGCATTGGCCTTCATCAATCGTGAGATTGAGTTTAAGAACAGAGCAGTAATGTTGCAGCTATATAGGACCCTGGTCAGACCCCACTTAGAGTACCGTGCTCAATTCTGGTCACCTCGCTACAAGAAGAATGTGGAAACCATAGAAAGGGTGCAGAGGAGATTTACAAGGATGTTGCCTGGATTGGGAGCATGCCTTATGAGAATAAGTTGAATGAACTCGGCCTTTTCTCCTTGGAGCGACAGAAGATGAGAGGTGACCTGATAGAGGTGTATAAGATGACGAGAGGCATTGATCGTGTGGATAGTCAGAGGCTTTTTTCCCAGGGCTGAAATGGCTAGCATGAGAGGGCATAGTTTTAAGGAGCTTGGACTTGGTACAGAGGAGATGTCAGGGGTAAGTTTTTTATGCAGAGAGTGGTGAGTGCGTGGAATGGGCTGTGGGCGGCGACGGTGGAGGCAGAAACAATGGGGTCTTTTAAGAGACTTCTGGGTAGGTACACGGAGCTTAGAAAAATAGAGGGCTATGGGCAAGCGTAGCTAGTACTAGGGTAAGGATATGTTCGGCACAGCTTTGTGGGCCAAAGGGCCTGTATTGTGCTGTGGGTTTTCTATGTTTCTAAGTAAATACTGAAAAAGCAATGGTGCGAAAGTATCCTCCGTATGGATAGGAATGCAGAGCTGAAATGAGTAAAATTTTCTGTGATCTTATTGAATAAAGGATCAAGTGCTAAGTGGTCTAATTAAATATCTATTTCTTATTTCTTTATGATCAGATGTTGTGTTCTTTAAATGTAAGAAGATTTTAACACATTTTTATAGTTTTGATTGTGTTGAGTCTTGACCAGAAAAGAAACAATCATTAGCTGGCTGTCAACCTTCAAACATCGTTATTTTGCTGGAGAAAGATGTTGCTGCACTGCCCAGTATCTCCTCTCATCAACACCCCACCCTTCATTTTCATGTGTCAGCTGTGTCAAAGGATTTCACTATCAGTGATCCAGTCAAGTCTCCTGTGAAAGTGTACAGAATGCTCCAAAGTTCAATTCTCTTTACCAACACATAAATTCTAGCCTGTTATGCTCAGTCCTGAACACCTCAGAACACAGATGATGCAGGCATGTCATTCATCAACTTCAGCTCAGTTCATTTTCTTGCAAGCATTCACAGTATCACAGTAGATACAAAGGAACAATAGAACCAATGAATAGCTGCAGACAATGAACAGCTACACTCAACAAAAATGGATAAATGACCAATGTGCAAAAGATGACAAGCTGTGCAAGTAAATAAATTAACATCTGCAGTACCTCTCTTGGGTAGCAGGGTGGAGATACATCTCTTCAAAGGAGGTGTGAGGTTCTCCTTTCCTCTGCTGGCCTGCAGCTCACCCTTGGGCAAACAGTGGCACCTGCTTAGCCCCCCAATCAGGGTCATGTGAAGCCCTAGGATAAGGTGGTGGATGGTCATATGAGCAGCTGGTACATATCACCAGTCCTGGTTATGTGACCACTGACACCAGGCAGGCAATCTCTGAAGAGTATTGATAATGACTGAGGTCAGCCATCTTGTAAAGACACTGCCCAGAAGAAAGCAATGGCAAACACTTATGTAGAAAAATTTGCCAAGAGCAATCATGGTCATGGAAAGACCATGTTATCCGATACAGCACATAACGAAAGATTGCCTCTCATTTTTTTAATAAAGAATTAATAATCCCCCATCATTCACCTTCCCACATGATGAAATAATCATTCCATAATTACAGTGTTCAAATTCTTTAGTTTTTAATCTTTCACCAAAGCTGAGATACGTTCTAGAATGTACTGGGACACTTTATTGGTAATGTAACCTGGAGTGTTTGGGTCTTTCAACATCAGGCATTCTTGCCCAGGTGATTCAGCCAGGGCTGGTCAGGCCCTGGTTTGTGTCCCAACAGCACTGGCCCTCGGGTCACAGCTTTGGAACCATAGCCATCGGGAAGCTCGCTCAGCAGCCTCTGTGACAGTCTTAATGCCTCAACAAGAAGCTCAGAGACCTCTTCCTTCACCCTGCCTTGTGTAGCTGGATCCTGGACTTCCTGTCAGACCACCGGCAGGTGGTAAGAGTGGGTTCCCTCACCTCTGCCCCCTCAACACAGGGCTGGGTACTAAGCCCCCTCTTTTACTCAATCTGCTCCAATCTGCTAATTAAATTTGCTGAAGACACTACTCTGATTGGCCTGATTGGCACTACTCTGATAATGAGGCAACCCACCGAGAAGAAATCATCACCCAGACACAGTGAAGTCAAGAAAACAACCTCTCCCTCAATGTCACAAAAACAAAGGTTGTGGGCTACAGGAGGAATGGAGACAGGCTAACCCCTATTGACATCAATGGATTTGGGGTTGAGAGGGTGAACAGCTTTAAATTCCTCAACATAAACATCACCAAGGATCTCACGTGGTCTGTACATACTGGCTGTGTGGTGAAAAAGGCACAACAGTGCCTCTTACACCTCAGGTAGTTGAAGAAGTTTGGTATGACCCCCCCCCCCCCCCAATCCTAAGAACTTTCTATAGGGGCACAGTTGAGAGCATCCTGACTGGCTGCATCACTGCCTGGTATGGGAACTGTACTTCCCTCAATCGCAGGACTCTGCAGAGAGTGGTGCGGACAGCCCAGCACATCTGTAGATGTGAACTTCCCACTATGCAGGACATTTATAAAGACAGGTGTGTAAAAATGGCCTGAAGGATCATTGAGGAACTGAATCAAACCAACCACAAACTGTTCCAGCTGCTACCGTCTGGGAAACGGTACCGCAGCATAAAAGCCAGGACCAACAGGCTCCGGGTCTGCTTCTTCCACCAGGCCATCAGACTGATCAATTCACACTGATACAATTGTATTTCTATGCTATATTGACTTTACAGACTACTTATTATAAATTACTATAAATTGCACATTGCACATTTAATTGGAGACATAATGTAAAGATTTTTACTCCTCGTGTATGTGAAGGATGTAAGAAGTCAATTCAATTCAATGGTTCTTTTCTTTGTAGGGGAGAGTGGGTTCTGCAGAGTGAGCAGCCAGCAAAACCTCTACACCCCACCCCTATAGGTTGGCATCGTGCCCTCCACTACTGTCTCTGGCACTGCTCTACCAGCTCCTCTTGGCCTTCCCTGAGTCCCCAGCCATATTTGAATCCTCTGATTACATTGTACAACGTACATTTAATGCCTATGACACACATCTGACTACAGATTTAAGTTGTCAAATGAGAGAGACCCCATTTATAGATACACCTTTAACTTCAACACCACCTGCTTCATCCTGACCTAAGGAGAATTACGCCGCTTTCTTTCCAGCCACACTCTGGGAGTCATTTGTCATAGTGTTAGCCTTGTAATCACTTGAGTTTGGTTGCACATCAACCATGGTGACAAACAGAGAGGCTCAGAGTTATTTGCAGGTCTGACTCACTGCAATCTATCTGACTGGAGCAGGTGAGACCCGAGCACATCCCCAGTCTGTTTCGTGTGGCTGCCAAGTTCTAGGACATGTCTGATGTGTTTGTAGTTGGCTTATGGATGTGTCATTTTGTTGCTTTAGGGCTGAACTGACATAAGTACATTAGTATGCATCTTGTTAATTTCTGTTACTGATGGACCCTCCAGGGGAAAAATCAATTACATGGCACAGGTCTCCTGACTTAGTCTCAGCTAACGTCTCAACATCTCCCAAACCATTTGAACAATAATACTCATAGATAGCATTTAATTTCCTTCCATTTTTTCACTAATTATTTAACAACCTATTTAATACAAAGTACATATTTGTAATCTGTCATACAGTGCTGTGCTGTGTGGTTTAAATTGAAGCTTTGTGTTTGGTGTTAAATGTAATGCAGGGGAGTATATTTTCTGTCTCTTGCCATGCTGGATGATTTAAATTGAAGCCTTGAGTTTTGTGTTAAACCTAGTTCAGTGGAGTAAATTTTCTGTGCTTTGCTGGCGTAAGTTATAATTAGCCCTGGGACTACAACATCCCCTCTTTCTGGAGTTCGTCATCACAAAATTTGCTGCAATGACAAAAAGAGTACGTAATAGGTTTCATTGTAAAGTCAGAGTAGAATTGTGAACAGCGTTGTCTGCTGAGTAACTTTTACTGCTGAGGCTAGAGCCAGAAAAATCTGACAGGCTGGCAAAATGGATCCATCTGCCTATTGCACACATACCTATCCATGTTGGTACTTCCTTAAGAGCCTGTGGAGATTTGGCATGTCATCTAAAACTTTGACAAACTTCTACAGATGTGTAGTGGAGAGCGTATTGACTAGCTGCATCATGGCCTGGTATGGGAACACCAATGTCTTTGAAAGGAAAATCAAGATTTGGCCCAGTCCATGATGAATAAAGCCCTCCCAACCACTGAGCACATCTAAATGAAATGCTGTTGTAGGAAAGCAGCATCCATCACCAGAGATCCACACCACCCAGGCCATGCTTGCTTCTCATTGCTGCCATCAGGTAGAAAGTACGAGGCCCTCAGGAATCACATCACCAAGTTCAAGAACAGTTATTACTCTGCAACCATCATGCTCTTGAACAAAGGGGATAACTCCACGCATTTGCCCATCCATTGAGATATTCCCACAACTTTATGAACTCCTTATCTTGTTATTTCATGTTTTCATTATTTATTGCTATTTATTTATATTTGCATTTGCACAGTTTGTTGTCTTCTGCACTCTAGTTGGTCTTGCATTGATCATGTTATGGATACTGTTCTATAGATTTGTAGAGTATGCCCACAAGAAAATGAATCTCAGGGTTGTATATGGTGACATACTGTAAATATACTTTGATAATAAAACTTGCTTTGAACTTTAAACTTTGAGGTTCTTTTCTCTAGGTTCATATTTGCTCCCTCATCTGTTTGCATTTGTTCATCATCTCTCTTATCTGTTTCCACCTTTCACTTAATATACCCCTCTCCCCACATTTATCATACCCCACCTGGCTTCCTCTACTCACCCCCCACTCCTTCATCTGTTCCACCAATCACTTATCAGCCACTACCTTACACTCCTTCTCACACCTGTATACTGCCTAAGTTCCCACTACACTCCAAGTCCAAGCATGTGTTCCTGACCTGAAACATCAACCAGCTCTTTTCAAAGTGCAAAACTTCCGAGTAAATTTATTATTGAAGTACATATATGTCACTATATACAACCCTGAGATTAATTTTCTTGTGGCATCCTCAATAAATCTATAGAACAGATAAAAGAATCAATGAAAACCCGCCCAACTTGGTCATTCAACCAGAGTGCAAAAGACAGCAAACTGTGTAAATACAAAGAGAAAGAAATAATAATAAATAAACAAACAAACAAACAATAAATATCGACAAACTGAGATGATTAGTTCTTGAAAGTGAGTTCATAGGTTGTGGGAACATTTCAATGATGGGGTAAGTAAAGTTGAGTGAAGTTATCCCCTTTGGTTCAAGGGCCTGATGGTTGCAGGGTAGTAACTGTTCCTGAACGTGGTGGTGTGAGACCTGAGGCTCCTGTACTTACTTCCTGTACATTTTTTCCTCTATACATGCTGCTTGACCCACTGGGTTCTTTCAGCGGTTTAATTTCTGCTAAGATTTTCAATAACATGAACATACAGGGACCTGAAACTCCTCAGTGATTTCTCTTTCATTTCTTGCACTTTCCCAATGAACCAACTAATTCAGCCGACACAACTTGTACATTGATAACAAAGGAACTCTTTTCTTAATTTCTTATTTACAGGCAATACCTTCGGATTAATATTTATGTGTTTCCAGTTTTGCTCTGTGGGTTTTCTGGTGCCTAATTGGATCCACAGTCTCAAGTGGGGTGAGAGGTGGCTGATGGACCAAATAGCTGAGGAATTTGTGCAGTGACTCTTCCTTCGGCAGTTTACTTTAAATTTCTATCTGTCTGCTCCTGCTAAAGGGACTCGACCTAATTGCCTGATGCATCTTCTCCAATTTAAGAAGACCTGGCCAGGGATTCCTCCAAATTAGTTGTTTTCAAAGAGGCTTTGAAAACAGCATCAAGTAATTTCCTTTGTGCTGCTGGTAATTTGCTGCTTGGAATAAAATTGCTCTTTCCAAATTCTGCTGTCAGACACAGGAACAGTTTGTCCCAGCTACGGAAGCATAAGTTGGCTTTGAGCTCCAAATGGCTCATTGGCATCAGTTTACAGAATACGGAGCACTGACTGAGGCCAATCGACCCATTGTGCCTATGCTAACTCTTAGAAATATTTGCCCTGAGATCAAAACTGGTCATCTTACGCTTTCACTAAAGTATCATGATTCCAGTCAATATTGTTAGAGATGTCCCCAAACCAATCAGACGATATTAATCATGGAGCTTCTGGCATAGTGCTCGAGCAAAGACATTGAAATTGAAAGCACATTAGGAACAATTGTGCATAATGGATGTTTTAAACCTTAATAATATTGTTCTACTCAGAGGCAGGGGGAGATAGGTGGCAGAATGGAAACACATCTCTACCAAAGGAGGTGTAAAATGTTCATTCCTTCTGTTAGCCTGCAGGTCACCCTTGGCAAGGAGTATCACCTGCTTAGCCCCCAATCTGGGTCAGGTGAAGCCATGGGAGCAGCTGGTGAGTGGTTGTATGAGCAGCTGGTGCACATCACAAGTCCTGGTTATGCAACCGCTGACGTTAGGCAGGCAATCCCTGAAGAGTATTGATAATGACTAGGGTCACCCATCTTATAAAGACAGTGCCCAGATGAGGGCAATGGCAAACCACTTCTGTAGAAAAATTTGCCAAGAATAATCATGGTCATAGACCATGATCGCTCATATCATATGATAATGCACATCATGATGATAATGATGATGATGACTAAGCAGCAAGCACATTTACACCAAAAGCATGCCATTATGTAGTAACTAACCCAAGTAATATCCTTACACATTATTAAACACTGCGCCACCCTAAGAGAGATGAGGGCAGTTCTTAGACTTGGAGGAAGGTTTGAGCCTGTGTCTTAAAGGAGAAAAAAAATACAGGTTTAGGAGAGAATTCCGGATCATGACTCTCAAAAGATATGGCTGCTGGTGATGGTGATTAAACTTGAGAATGATGCAGAGACCAGGCTTAGCAAAATGTGGCTAAATCAAAATCAGAATCAGAATTAGGTTTAATATCACCAACATATGTCGTGACAATTGTTCACTTTGCAGCAACAGTACAATGCAATACATAACTATAGAAAAGAGAAAAGAAAGCAAATTACAGAATGCTCATATAAATTAAATAAGTAGTGCAAAAATTGAAATAAAAAAAGGAGTGAGGTAGTGTTCATGGGTTCAATGTCCATTCAGAAATCGGATGGCAGAGGGGAAGAAGCTGTCCTGAATCATTGAGTGTGTGCCTTCAGGCTCCTATATCCCCTTCCTGATTGTAGCAATGAGAAAAGGGTATGTCCTGTGTGATGGGGGGTCTCCTCTTTGAGACATCCATCATTAAGGACCCACGTCAAAGATTACAAGTGGGAGGGAGGAGAAGTGGGTCTACTTTACTACTGAATTCATGACTTCCCTAAAATTATTTAAAATAACCTTGGGCCCTTGAGCTATTCTCAATTCAGATATGGTGGAGGAGGACCTTGGTGCTTCTCAAGACCTGGGAAAGAATGATACATGGAAGCATTCTGCTGGAATGCTTCATGTAATCACTTGTTAAACCCACTTTATCTTTATCCTCCCTGCCCCAAAATAAATTTAAGCTGGTGGGAACTTCAAATCACTGTAGTAACATGAGGATATTTGGTCTGGGCTGCTAATAAAACTGCATTAGACATTGGTTTCGCAGTAGAAGCTAAAGAGTGGTAGTAGATGCTTTCCTCTCTGACTGGAGGCTTGTGACAAGTGGTGTGCTGCAGATATTGGTGCTCAGTCCATTGTTGTTTGTCATCTATATCAACGATCTGGATGACAATGTAAAACACTAGATCAGCAAATTTGCAGATGACACCAAGATTGGGGACATGGTAGTCAGAAAGGAAGACTGTCAAAACTTGTTGGAAAACTGGACTGGAAAATGGCAGATGTAATTTAATGCAGTCAAGAGTGAGCTGCTGCACCTTGGGAGGACAAACCAGGGTAGGACTTACACAGTGAGCAGTATGGCACTGAGGAATGCGGTAGAACAGATGGATCTGGGAATACAGATTCATAATTCCCTGAAAGTGGCATCGCAAGTAGATAGAGGTCTAAAGGAAGCTTTTAGCATGTTGGCCTTCATAAATGAAAGTACTGAGCACAGGAGTTGGGATGTTATGTTGAAGTTGTATAAGACATCGGTGAGGCATAGTTTGGAGTATTGTGTGCAATTCTGGTCACCTACCTACAGGAAAGATATCAATAACACTGAAAGAGGGCAGAGGGAATTCACAAGGATATTGCTGGGATTTAAGGACTGGAGAATAGGATGAATAGGTTTGGACTTTATTCTCTAGAGCATCAGAGAATAAGGGGAAATTTGATAGAGCATACAAAGTTTTGAGTGATATATATAGAGTAAGCTGACTTATTCCATTGAACATGGATGATACCAGAACTGGAGGTTGTTGGTTTAGAGTAAAAGGTGAACTGTTTAAAGAGAACATGAGGGGGAATTTCTTCACTCATAGGGCAGTGAGAGTGTGGAACGAGCTGTCAGCGCAAGTGGTGGATACAGGGTCGAATTCAACAGTTAAAAAAAATTTGGACAGGTACATGAATTGGAGGTGCATAGAGGTCTATAGTCTGGATGAAAGTCAATAGGACTAGGCAGATTAATAGTTTGGCATGGACTAGATGGGCCAAAGGGTCTGTTACTATGCTGTAGTATAGTATGAAAGACTTTCCTCTGAAGCACAAATTCATCCAGTGGAGAAAATGCATATATGCCAATCAAGGATCATAGAAGATAACCCGACTCTATAGCAAAAGGAAAACAAAGCAAAGTAATTAACTTTGGGAAGTTACAAACTAAATAGAAAATGTGCAAAAATAGAAAGATAATTTTTAAAACTCTGCAGCTATATGATTAAGTTGGGAAGTTGGAAATATTGGAGAATTAGATTGCAAGTAGCCAGAGAGAAGAAATACAGGTTATAGAAAATACTAATTTAAATTATTAATTGCTGAAGTGATAAATCAGGATAGGAAAAGAAAATTATCAAGAGAGCTGAAGAAGCCACTAAAAGGATTTGCAGAGGCATGTTGTATTCTGTTATCAGGAATCCTGCTTTGTCTGGAGTTAAGGTACAGTGCTTTACTAAACTTTGTATTGCTTTTCTGTGCACTGCTGCACAGCACTGAAACTTGCTCATAAACCTAGGTGGTTTAGGATGGCAACAAACCACTTTAAATCATCACAGCATTGATATGTCTCATCTATATTTATTCACAATTTTTCAAAGTACAAAGTAGATTTTATTACCAAAGTATGTACTGTATGTTTTACCATAACCAACCCTGAGATTCATTTTCCTGTGGGCATACTCAACAAATCTATAGAACATTAACTATAACAAAATCATTGAATGACCACCAGTCTAGGGCTTTCAACCACAGTGCAGAAGACAATAAACAGTGTAAATGCAAAAGGAAGAAACAATAATACAAATAAATAAACAATAAATATTGAAAATATGAGTCCTTGAAAGTGATTCCATTGGTAGTGGAAACATTTCAATGATGGGGCAAGCAAAGTTGAGTGAAGTTATCCTCTTTGTTCAAGGGCCTGATGGTTGAGGTGTAGCAACTATTCCTAAACCTAGCAGGTTTAGTCCTAAGGCTCACCAAGAAGAGAGCATGTCCTGCGGGTATCTGATAATGGTTGCTGCTTTCCTGAGAAGGTGTTTAATGTAGAGGTGCTCAAGAGTGGGGAGAGCTTTATTCATGATGGACTGGGCCGTCTCCACTACATTTCTGTAGAATTTTCTGTTCAAGGGCATTGGGTTTTCCATACCAGGCTGTGATGCATGTAACACTGAATGAGATCTTTCAGCTTGGTAACTATGCATTGCCTCCCAATGCAATTTCTTTGATCCCTTTATTCAAACTCACTCCCATACCTATCTACTCCACCCTGCTTCTCCTATGCTTATACTCAGAATAAGATGTAGTAACCAATAATAAGATGTAGTAACCAATTATCCTACAGCGAGAAAATATTAGGGAAATCAGAGGAAGTCAGAGCTCCTGAGAGAAACTAGTCACGCTTGCAGTTTCAGAGGGCATGTCTAGGCTCCATACAGACACCAAAGCTAGTGAGTAATAGAGAGAGGCTCAGTAGTATAGAGGGTAGCACAACAGTTTACAGTACAGGTTCCCCGGGTTCAATTCCCGACGCTGCCTGTAAGGAGTTCGTAATTTCTTCCCGTGACTGTGTGGGTTTCCTGCTGGTGCACACAGTCCAAAGATGTACCGGTTGATAGGTTAATTGGTCATCGCAAACAGCCCCATGGTTAGGCCAGGATTAAATCAGGGCATTGCTGGGCAGCGTGGCTTGAATCAGGTACACAGGCCCAGTTTTGGAGCTTGTTGATTAGTTCTGAGGGTATGATGGTGTTGACCGCCAAGCTGTAATCAATAAACAACAGGCTGATGTAGGTATTGCTGTTGAACAGGTGGTCCAAGGCCAAGTGGAGAGCCTGAGTGACTGCATTTGCTGTAGACCTGTTGTGGTACTAAGCAAATTGCAGCAGGTCCTTGATCTGGCAGGAGTTAATTATAGCCATGACCAACTTCTCAAAACTCTTCGTCACAGTAGCTGTGAGTCCAGTTGGTTGATAGTAATTGAGAGTAGAAGCTATTCCAAGAGTACGAAATAAAACATCAATGTAAAAAACAAGTGAATAACAAATACTATTATCACTCCAAGTTCCTGTTTTTACACTCCTATTGTAGATGATTAAGACCTTGTTATAATGAAATTTAATGAGAGTTTTGAGACAGTGGTTCATGGAAAGCTGTTTCCATCTAGCACACTAGAATGCTTCAAGGGCATAACTGAATTAAGATCTGAAGGTAAGAAACACATCTTAATTTTCAAAAATCATTTCACACAACCCCTCACCAGAGACCTCTGGTTTAAGGGAAGCTCTTGGGATAAAGCAGAATCTCATAAGCTGACTCATTAAGAAGCAACTATGAATAAGGAATCGATGATGCTGCCACTAATTGAAAGCTGTGACCAGCAGTCCTTCTCAATTGTCAAATAATTGGACTGCTGTCAATAAAGTTCATAAATAATCCAGATTGAGCTTCGATAACAGGAGTACCTCCATCTCCAAATGAATGCAAAGGGGTGTGAAAAAAGAGATAGAGTTGTAGAGCACTGCAGCACAGAAACAGGCCCTTTGGCCCATCAAGTCCATGCTGAACTGATACTCTGCCTAGTCCCATTAACCCGCCCCTGGACCATAAGCCTCCCTACTCTTCCCAACCATGTATTTATCCAAAATTATCTTAAATATTGCAATTGAACCCACATCACCACTTCCGTCAGCTCCTCATTCCACTCTCGCATCACCCTCTGAGTGAAGAAGTTACCCGTCAGGTTCCGTGTAAGTATTTCACCTTTCACTCTTAATTTATGACCTCTAGTTTGAATGTCTTCCAACCTCAGTGGGAAAAGCCAACTTGCATTTACCCCTTCTATACCTTCCATAATTTTGTATACCTCTATCAAATCTTCCTCCAATCTAGGAATCATTATTCCCTATGTTCTAGGGAATAAAGTCCTGACCTAATCACCTTTTTTCCAATAACTTAGACACTCAAGAATTGGCAGAATCCTTGTAAATTTTCCTTGCACTCTTTCAATCTTATTAATATCTTTCCTTAGGTAGGTGACCAGAACTGCACACAATTCTCCAAATTTGGCTTTATCAACTCCTTAAATGACTTCAACATAGCATCCCAACTTCATACTCAGCTTTACGAATGCAAATATGCCAAAATCTCTCTTTTACAACCCTATCTACCTGTGATACCACTTTCAAGGAATTATGGATCTGTATTCCCAGATCCGTCTGTTCTATCACACTCCTTGGTGCCCTATTTTTCATTCTGCAGGTCCTACCTGGTCTGTCCTCCCAAAGTACAACACCTCAGACTTGTCTGCATTAACTTCCATCTGCCAATCTTAGAACATTTTTACAGCTGCAAGATCTGATGGCCTTCATCACTGTCCATTATGTCCCCAACCTTGCTATCATCCACAAATTTTCTGATCAGTCTACCACATGTCATCCAAACCATTAATGTAGATGGCAAACAACAACAGACTCAGCACCAGTCCCTACAGCAGACCCGTAGTCACAAGCCTCCAGTCAGAGAATCAATCATCTACTACATCTACTATCACTCTCTTGGCTACTCCTGTGAAGCCAATGTTTAATTAAATTTATTACTTCATCCTGAATGTCAGGCTACTAAGCTTCTGGATCAAACTGCCAGGCAGGACTTTGTCAAAATCCTTGCTAAAGTGTATGTAGACATCGCCTGCTGCTTTCTCTTCATCAACACGCCTGGTAACCTCCTCGAACCTCCTTGACTAGACATGACCTATCATGCACAAAGCCACTGTGCCTCTCATCAATCAGGCACTGACTATGCTTACCTATCCTGTCCTAAGAATAAGTTTCAATAGCTTACCCACTACTGCCATCAAGCTCACTAGCCTTTAATTTACCTGCTTATTCTTAAAGCCTTTCTTTAACGGAACAATACTAGCTATCCTGCAGTCCTCTGGCATTTCACCCCGTGGTTACTGATGCTTTAAAAACCTCGCCAAGGCCACTGAAATTTCTGCATTTGGCTCCTATATGATCTGAGGGGACACATTGTCAGACTCTGGGGACTTATCCGTCCTAAGTTGTTTCAGCAAGCACCTCTTCCGTAATCCAGATACAGTCCGAGATCTCACTATTGTTTTGCCTTAATTCTATAGACTCTGGGTCTATCTCCCAAGTAAATATAAATGCAAAAAGACCATTTAAGAACTCGATTGTCTTTTTGTTTAATGCATAGATGGCTACGCTAATCTTCAAGTCAAACAATTCTGTCTCTTGTATTCCTTTTGTTCTTAATATATCTGAATAAGCCTTTGGGATTCTCCAACACAAAATACGCATTTCTTCAACTGATGAATACAAATGATATATAGTATGCCACTGAGAAATGGAGCTTGATCATATCTATTCTAAAAGCAATTTGTTCATTGAAGTTTAACTCTAGACATCTCAAACCTCAGATTGGCATTAGCCAAACACCAAATTAATCAAATTGGTCAGAAGATTCTGCCTCGGAAATTGTTTCAGCAGGCTCCAAATCCAGGCAAAATATACTGGCAAGTGTTCGTAGCTGGGCATGTTGACCATATGTAGGTCTGTGCCAGAGATGAGATAACATCGAGTTCACAATCATATTGGTTATATTTTCATCCAGGGTGTCCCCAATTACTAAAGGGTTAACTTCATTCTCTATATGTCAGGAGTTAGTTCTGGACATTCAAAGAAAGACCTGGATTTATGTGAAGTCATAACATACACTCAGTGGCCACTTTATTAGGTTCCTCCTGCACCTTGTGAAATGCCACTGAGTGTATGTTCATGGTCTTCAACTACCATCACCCTTCCTCTTCAAGTTCAAAGTGTTGTGTTGTCAGAGATGCTCCCCTGCACACCACTGTTGTGACACGTGGTTATTTGAGTTACTCTTGCCCTCTGGTCAGCTTGAACCAGACTTGCCATTCTCCTCTGACCTCTCTCATTAACATGACATTTTCACCCACAGAACTGCCACTCACTGGAAGTTTTTTTTTTGTTTTTCACACCATTATCTGTAAATTCTAGAGTCTGCTCTGCTTGAAAATCCCAGGAGACCAGCAATTTTTGAGATACTCAAAACACCCTGTCTGGCACCAACAACTATTCTACGGTCCAAGTCACAAAGTTTCTTCCCCATTCTGATATCTGGTCTGAACAACTGAACCTCTTGACCATGTCTGCATGCTTTTGAGTTGCTGCCCCATGAATGGGGTATTAGATACTGTATTTGTATTATCATGCTGGTGTACAGGTGTACCTAATAAAGTGGCCTCCAATAAAGATTCTTTGAAATGAGTTACTATCAGGCAATCAGAGAGCACTTTATTCACAGCAAACTCCCACAGCAGCAATGCAATTATGACCAGGGAATCATGTTTAGAGTGTTGATGTAGGATACATATTTGTTCGGACACTGTGTGGAGTTCAGCACACTTCTTCAAAATAGTCCAATGGAAAGTTTTACATCTAACTAAAAGACTTGATCAGTTCTTGATTTAACATCTTATCTGAGATGGCATCACTGACAGTGCATTGCTTTCTCACAACTGCACAGGCATATCAATCCAGATTTTAATTTAAATTTTTTGGAGTGTGACATAAATTCATAATGTTCACACTTAGCCTTTATTCCTTGGAGCATAGGAGCCAGAATGGTGAACTCATAGAGGAATGTAAAATCATGAGGGGCATAGATAAAAACATAGAAACATAGAAAATAGGTGCAAGAGTAGGCCATTCAGCCCTTCAAGCCTGCACCGCCATACAGTATGATCATGGCTGATCATCCAACTCAGAACCCTGTACCTGCTTTCTCTCCAAACCCCCTGTTCCCTTTAGCCACAAGGGCCATATCTAACTCTCTCTTAAATATAGCCAATGAACCGGCCTCAACTGTTTCCTGTGGCAAAGAATTCCACAGATTCACCACTCTCTGTGTGAAGAAGTTTTTCCTCATCTCGGTCCTAAAAGGCTTCCCCTTTGTTCTTAAACTGTGACCCCTCATTCTGGACTTCCCCAACATCAGAAACAATCTTCCTGCATCTAGCCTGTCCAATCCCTTTAGAATTTTATACATTTCAATAAAATTCCCCCTCAATCTTCTAAATTCCAGTGAGTATAAGCCTAGTCAATCCAGTCTTTCTTCATATGAAAGTCTTGCCACCCCAGGAATCAATCTGGTGAACCTTCTCTGTACTCCCTCTATGGCAAGAATGTCTTTCCTCAGATTAGGGGACCAAAACTGCACACAATACTCTAGGTGCAGTCTCACCAAGGCCTTGTACAACTGCAGTAGAACCTCCCTGCTCCTGTACTCAAATCCTTTTGCTATGAATGCCAACATACCATTTGCCTTTTTCACTGCCTGCTGTACCTGCATGCCCACCTTCAATGACTGGTGTACAATGACACCCAGGTCTCGTTGCACCTCCCCTTTTCCTAATTGGCCAGATAATTGTTCAGATAATAATCTGTTTTCCTGTTCTTGCAACCAAAGTGGATAACCTCACATTTATCCACATTAAATTGCATCTGCCATGAATTTGCCCACTCACCTAACCTATCCAAGTCACCCTGCATCCTCTTAGCATCCTCCTCACAGCTAACACCGCCGCCCAGCTTCGTGTCATCCGCAAACTTGGAGATGCTGCATTTAATTCCCTTGTCTAAATCATTAATATATATTGTAAACAACTGGGATCCCAGCACTGAACCTTGCGGTACCCCACTAGTCACTGCCTGCCATTCTGAAAAGGTCCCGTTTACTCCCACTCTTTGCTTCCTGTCTGCCAACCAATTCTCTATCCACATCAATACCATACCCCCAATACCGTGTGCTTTAAGTTTGCACACTAATCTCCTGTGTGGGACCTTGTCAAAAGCCTTTTGAAAATCTAAATATACCACATCCACTGGCTCTCCCCTATCCACTCTACTAGTTACATCTTCAAAAAATTCTATAAGATTCGTCAGACATGATTTTCCTTTTACAAATCCATGCTGACTTTGTCCGATGATTTCACCTCTTTCCAAATGTGCTGTTATCACATCTTTGATAACCGATTCTAGCATTTTCCCCACCACCGATGTCAGACTAACCGGTCAATAATTCCCCGGTTTTACTCTCCCTCCTTTTTTAAAAAGTGGGGTTACATTAGTCACCCTCCAATCCTCAGGAACTAACCCAGAATCTAAGGAGTTTTGAAAAATTATCACTAATACATCCACTATTTCTTGGGCTACTTCCTTAAGCACTCTGGGATGCAGACCATCTGGCCCTGGGGATTTATCTGCCTTTAATCCCTTCAATTTACCTAACACCACTTCCCTACTAACATGTACTTCCCTCAGTTCCTCCATCTCACTAGACCCTCTGTCCCCTACTATTTCCGGAAGATTATTTATGTCCTCCTTAGTGAAGACAGAACCAAAGTAGTTATTCAAAAAAAACACAAAATGCTGGCAGAACTCAGCAGGCCAGACAGCATCTATGGGAGGAGGTAGTGACGACGTTTCAAGCTGAAACCCTTCATCAGGAGTGATGATCATCCACTTCATCCTGATGAAGGGTTTCGGCCCAAAATGTCGTCACTACCTCCTCCCATAGATGCTGTCTGGCCTGCTGAGTTCTACCAGCATTTTGTGTTTTTATTTATTTCCAGCATCTGCAGATTCACTCGTGTTGCCAAAGTAGTTATTCAATTGGTCTGCCATGTCCTAGTTCCCTATGATCAATTCACCTGTTTCTGACTGTAAGGGACCTACATTGCCCTACCTAGATAGGGCAAGTAAACTTTTTCTGTGTCTTGTTCAAAGCTGCCTGTTCTACAAGATTATAGCATCCTATTATCAAGGGAGCAGCTATTGTCCTGCTTATGTTTAGAGGCAGTGAGTACATTGTGGCTGCTGCCCAGGAATCCACAAATCTGAAAGGCCAAATTCACTGGAGCTGTGTGTAAACGTACTGTGCTGTGTGTCAGTAATGCCTGGGGACAGTTTTTCCTTGTGCTCCCTGCCTCCAGAGTAACAAATTTACATCCAACCTCCTTCAATGAACCAGGCTGGTCTACGAACAAAAAATGGATTCTTACTGAAAATTCCTACTGTGGGAGTGAACCGTGACCCAGCTCCAGCACAAGGGTTCAGGTACCTGCTTCATTTAGAATTCTGCTTGAAACAAAATGCACCACAAACAGAATGATGTCGGCATATGGCTTTTGCTGCTTTAAAGTTCAAAGTAAATGTTATTATCAAAAAACCATATATGATACTATGTACAACCCTGAGATTCATTTTCCTGCAGTCAAATCTATAGAATATTAACCAGAACAGAATCAACGAAAGATTGCACCAATTTGGGCATTCAGCCAAGAGTGCAGAAGATGACACGCCACGCAAATACAAAAAGAAGAAAGAATAATAATAGATAAGTAGGCAATAAATATTGAGAACATGAGATGAAGAGTCCTTGAAAAGCACTGCTTGAATTAAGTTGTGGGTGATATGGATAAGTTAATTCACCCTAACTTTGAACTGATTCCGTAATCTATGGGCTCACTTTCAAGGATTCTACAACTCATATTCTCAAGAGTTACCACTTATTTATTATATTTTTTTGCTTTTGCACATTTGTTTGTGTGTAGTTTTTCATTAATTCTATTGCATTTTGCTGTAATAAAATAAATCTTAGGGCAGTATATGATGTCATATATGTTCTTTGTTAATAAATTTACTTTGATCTTTGTGCGGCAATTACAGGAAAACAAACTAAAAGTCACTGAGAGGCTAAGTGAGGGAGTATCGCACAGTACGTTGCACTTCCAACTAACCGAATTCCACGTAGAAAAAGTATGGTTCATCCTCTATTACAAACCAACAATAAAATCATTTGACTCTTCCATAATTCATGTAAAATAAAAATGAGCGAGAAAAGGTTAATTGTATTAAATTCAAACAAGGACGTGCGATCAATGAAAAGTATGCAGTCCTTACTTGTCCCCTCTCTATGCTGCGAAGCAGATGAACAGTGACTATATCCATTTATTTCTACCGCCACCCAATGCCGTTTCCTGCCCGGTAACCACTACCCAAACCCACACGACAAATTGCCTAAACCCAGAGTGATGACGATAAACAAAACAAATACAATAAAGACAAACAATACATGGCTACATGACTCCATCAATTTGATTTTAACAATTCTATAGTAAATAGGCGCTGAAAATTTCTTCTCTTATCAATTTGAAATTTACCCCATTAATGTCAGTTTACTAAAAGTAAAACTCATTTTAGACCACAAGACCATTGCACATAGGAGCAGAATTAGGACTTTCAGCCCATTGACTCTGCTCTGAAGTGTCTTGACGTGTTGAGCTGTATAAATGTAAATCATTCTGCTCAGATGCTTTAATGCATTTAGCTTTCTTGGTGGTTGACTAGGGCAAGTAGTTTTCTGTTGTATTATAAAGTTTGAAAGGAAAAACCTATTCTTGGATTTATGGCACAGTCTTAGGTCCTCGGGACATTAGAAAGCGCGACACATCTCAATCACATTATTGTTTTTTAAATTTGCTTGTTGTTATAATGAAAACAAGAAGTACTGCTCTCAATGAACCTTGGTACCATTAACATATTGTGCAGAAGTATCCTAGCTTGTGCTCACAAAAAGACCATAAGACATAGGAGCAGAATTAGGCCCTCTGGCCCATCGAGTTTGCTCCACCATTCAACCATGACTGATCCTTTTTTCTTCTCCTCCTCAACCCCAGTTTCCCATAACCTTTGATGCCATGTCCAATCAAGAACCTATCAATCTCTGCCTTAAATACACTCAATGACCCGGCCTCCACAGCTGCATGTGGTAACAAATTCCACAAATTCACCACCGTTTGGCTAAAGAAATTTCTCTGCATCTCTGTTTTAAAAGGGCGACCCTCTATTCTGAGGCTGTTCCCTCTTGTCCTAGACCCTACCACCATGGGAAACATCCTTTCTACATCTACTCTGTCTAAGCTTTTCAACATTTGCAAGATTTCAATGAGATCCCCCCTCATCCTTCTGATTCCAGCAAAACAGAAAACAGAAATTATTATCCTGCAAAAGAATAGAGCTTCAAACTTTAACCCAATTTGTTCCACATTTGCAATAACATGTCAAAATGTGAGGTCCTGATCAATATTGCCTAAATACATCTACCTGAACCCTAATGTATAGTAATGTGAGAAAGTATTTTATATTGGAAATTCTGGTGCATAGTTAACAACAACTTTCAAGGTTTAACCTTTAGATAGCCTGTCATAACTGGGAGTGGTAGCCATTTGTATCAATCCCTTTGGAGGTGCATGGGCTACAAGACCACCATTGATAAGTGAATGGAGATTGCTCCTGTCTAAAACAAACATTAGACCCATTGAATATGCTAATTATGGGCCCAATAGCTGTTTCAGGATTGCAGTATCAAATTAGACGAATTCTAACCGGTCTGTGGATCAATTTTCCAGGTTTCACTTGGAGCTATAGAGTGCAGGTACCTGTGAAAAATCCCACCAATCACCATACCCCAGAACTTACCAGTAGATTGGTTCAGCATCCAAAGTAAGCAATTTTTACCTAGGGGCAACACATAGAGCAGTGGTTAGCACAGTCCTGGGGTAATGGCGATTGGTGGGATCTTTCAAAGGTACCTGCTCTTCATAGCTCCAAGTGAAAACTATAAAATCCATCCATAGTCTGGTTAGAATTTCTCTAATTAGCAAATTCAATGAGTGTAATGCCTCATTTCAAGGATGTGCCAGTTGGTAGGTTAATTGATCATTGTAAATTGCCTTATAAATCAGGGAGTTACTGACTCAAAGGGCCAAAAGGGCCTATTCCACTCAATATCTCAATACATAAAATTTACTTTCAATATTCTTAAAGGCTATCAGAATTATGCTTTTGCTTAGAGGAGCATTACCTAATGTGGTGACAATCTGCTGACAAAAGTACACCCCAAATTTACAAGCTGGAGGATTTGGCGATGTCAATTTTCATCCCAAACGTTAAACTGAAATAAAGGTATTGATGGAATTTCTATTGACAAGTGGAGAAGCTCATGCTTTTCTTTTCCAGTTTGTGAATAATTCCTTTGTGCTATGATCAATGACCAGCAGACAGATAGTATTTTTTTACCGTTAGCACTGTTGTAAGTATGAGAGATGGCAACACCTAATCCATAACGTTAGACACCTACTGCCGGAGTGATTGCTTCTGTGTAGTAACTGAGAAGCAAAACATTAGCTGATACACGGAATCGTTTTAACAGCTCAGAAGCAACTTTACACATCTAGTACAATTAACTTCCTGGAAATTTTCAAAGGTCTAATAGAAAGCACAATGCAGCCGGTATAGCTGCTTTCAAAATAATCTTAACTGCTTTGAAACAGGGATAGGAGAAGAAGTAATAACAATATTGGAAAAGTGATAGGAGAAGATGTGATAAAAATAAGTCCCAGCGATGTATAAAATAACTTTTCGACTTTTTTAAGTTTCCATGCGCTTATGTTGAGACTTAGAACAACTTCCAAACCCTGCGTGCATTTTGAATTATTCTGGGAACATCTTACGTGGAAGCTCATTGAATTGAACCCACTTTCTTTCAGAAAGGGTCAATGGAAGCTCAATGTTCTGGCTTCATTATGAATTCCCATTGAGGACACTTTCCGCCATATGTGGCAGCACACAGCCTTACAGCAAAAATTACTCTCAATAAGTCTCTATAGAGTGTTATCAGAAGCAGAAAGCCATGTTCTTGCAGAGAGCCACAGTTTGTACTCCTAAGTATCTTAGCCATCAAACCAGAGGACCAATGAGTACAGTAGGGCATACTGGGAGAAGTGCCATGCATACTAAAATATGAAGTGTCAACTTGTACAATGGTAAGACAAGACAACATGTATGCTAAGCAGAAAAACATCAGCCTCCAAAAAGAAGATTTAACCAACAGATTCTATCATAGATCTCCAGTCCTGCTGTGTTTAACTCTGAATGGTGGTGGACAATTAGTCAGGTAATGGAATGAGAGTCAACAGCACCTCATTCACCCAGCACAGATGGATCAACTGAGTTTCTTCCCTACATCCCCATCTTCAACACTGAATTTCCCAGTGGCAACGTTACTGTTGCAGCCATTGTTGTGGGGCCAGGAAAATGAAGGTAACAGAATGGATTAGGTGATCTTGAAATCAACCCTCAACAATACTTGTCACAGGGTTGGTGATGAGGAACATCTTGCGGACCCTGAACTAGAGAAGATGCAATTTAACAGGTTCCAAGACATGGATAAGTAGTGTTGCCATGGGTTTTGTACTCATACCACTGATGAAATGAAATGATGATGGCAAGACCATGTTCCAAGGACTCAAGTATTTTCTTTGACTTATTCTCTCCTAGACAATTATACTTTTATAAAAATTGTACCTTTTACAACCTATCATTAGGTCATCCAGGATGAGTAGTTTGTATCCCTGTGGGATGTGGGCCAGAGCTGTTTCAAGCCCATGATGGGAATTGTCTTTGGACACATCCAGCACTTCCAGTGTTTGGGTGTAGGCACCAATGTCCACAGTGTGCTGTTTCCTCATCATAGTGTGACTCATGAGATGCTCCTCCAACCCATGGATAGACGTGTTGGAGGGAGTCAATGAGGTCATACTTGACAGCAAAGTTCACCTCTTGAAAATGATATTCCTTTTCCAGTTTATCTCTCCAGAAGATGAAGTACCCATCATAAGACATTAGGCCATTCAGCCCATCGTCTTCCCAGCCGTTTCATCATGGCTGATTTATGATTCCTCTCAGACCCATTCCTTTCCAGAACCTTTGACTCCTTACTAGTCAAGAGCCCATCATCTTACTAATCAAGAGTTAATCATCAGGTTGCTTGAGCAATCATGTCTCACGCAAGAAGGAGATGTTACAGTCCAAGTATCTGAGTTTGTGGGCTATAATACTGAATGATATTCAGCTCTGTACATATTACTTGCTTATTTGTTTGTTTATTTGTTCATTTATTTATTAAGAAGGGCCCTGTTGGCCCTTCAAACAACACTGCTCAGCTACCTCTGATTTAATCCTAGCCTACTCATGGGACTGGTACGTCTTTGGACTGTGGGAGGATACCTGAGCACCCGAAGGAAACCCACGTGGTCACGTGGAGAACATACAAACTCCTTACAGGCAGCGACGGGAATTGAACTTAGATCGACTGTTCCGTAAAGTGATGTGCTAACCACTACACCACTATGCCACCCCTCAATGGCCTGACAATGGAAGTTGCCTAGGATGACTTCTTCCAGTCTGAGGTGACTATTCAGATTTGAGTCAAGCAGGTCTAAAATGACAAAGGCATGGGTCCACTGTGTAGATAGTGACACAATATTAACATACTTAGGAAGGTGGGGGCACGCGCGCACACACACACACACACACACACACACACACACCTTTTCTCATGTCCCCACCCTTGACTTTCCTCAAAGTCCCTCACTATCCATTATCTTATCTCCTTTTCAGAGCCTCCAACCACTTCCCAACCAATATCTATGAAAGAACTTTATACAGGGTTAAACTTTATACATTGGACAGGGTCCAGAGAAGGCTTTCAGGAATTATCCCAGGAATTAAAGGGTTAACCTATGAGGAGTGGGCAATTTCAGAGCCTGTATTCACTGGTGGTCAGAAGAATATGAGGGGATATGACTGAAACCTTAACTATTAACAGGCCTAGAAGGAGAAGGGTCTAGAACCAATAGTGGGGGAGTCTAGGACCAGAGGGAGCAGCCTCCAAACAGAAGGATATCCCTCTAGGACAGGAATGAAGAGGAATTTCTTTAGCCAGAGAGTGGTGAATCTGTGGAGTACTTTGCCACAGACGGCTGTGGAGTCCAAGTCATTGAATATACTTAAAGTGAAGGTTGATATGTTTTCAATTAGTAAGGGCTTCAAATGTTACATGATGAAGACAAGAGAATTGGACTTAGAGGAAAATTAAATCATCCATAATGGAATGGCAAAGAAGACACAATTGGCTGAATGGCTGCTCCTTGGTCTTATTGTCTTATCACCCTGTCTCAAATTCTTCAACCTGCTTAAATACAGGAGCTGTTAAAGGCCACTTTAAAAGGGAAGAGTGGAAAGCCTTAGTGGTACTTAGACGCCAATGCAACTATATAATCCCTGCTGATAAAAACCAATGCCTATCTCAGCATCGGGTCCTCTCATTAGCAAGCATCAGACTTCAAGCAGACATTAATTATTTGACCTGACACTGTATTGATAAGAGCAGTTCTCTTTACTATAAAACATTAACATGTGCTGCTATTTAAGCCATGCCTTACCTTATGAAACAAATTGGATCACAACTGAGTGGGAAGCTAGCGCTGTGGGCAATTCTTCCTGGTGCAGCTTGAGTATGGAATCTGGCTGCAATCATCAAGAAAACACCTTTGCTTTCAGTGTGCAATGTTGCCTTTAAGCTGATACTCCGTAGGTTGCAATGATTAGTGGTTCAATACTGTGTACCTGTCAGCCTGTCCCTGTTCTAATTGATGTCAGTGCTCCTGCTCTTAAATGGCTCTCTCCACTGAGCTCTTACAGGGTTGTACAGTGTTCTTACTTTACTGGCTAATGGCTATAAAGAGAGGGCTTGTAGGGGAAGAAAGCACGTCCCTTGCTTGATGGGCCCGATGAGAACTCACTGGTGAGAATGTTATGCAGCAGCCAGATTCTCTTTGCAAGTGCCCCCAAAGTGAAAATAAAAAGCAAGTGGCTAGACTCGGCACTGAGATCACATCTTGATGTGAGCTTCTCCATGCCCAGGGGTGTGATGTGGCAAGAAATAACATGACCATTAAACATGTACCAGTGTTCATGTTCTGACATAACCACCTCAGTAATATTGCCTTCAAACACTTGCAGTTGTACAGCTCACTCTCTGCAGAGTAGAACTGTGACCAGTCCCACTATAATTGATCTGGTTCATCCATGCCTCAGCACGTCCCGGTATCGAATACAGCTGAAATCACACAACCATATCGCTGAATCGGAATCAGATTTAATGTCACTGGTGTATGTCGTGAAATTCAGTGTTTTGTGGCAGCAGTACATTGCAATACATAAAAACACCTATAAATTACAATAAGAAATAGTTATGTAGGCTTGGAACAGGGTCATATTACATCATATGAAAATATTGAATAAATGATCTCCATATCTTTTCAAATTTAATAGAAGTATCAAATACACCACTTCTAATTTTTTCTAAATTTAGACATAACATAGTTTGAAAAAACCAATGAAATACAGTAGGAGGATTAATTTCTTTCCAATTCAACGAAATAGATCTTCTAGCCATTAATGTAAGAAATGCAATCATTCGACAAGCGGAAGAGGATAAATGGAGTGAGTCCATCATTGGTAAACCAAAAATTGCAGTAATAGGATGAGGTTGTAAATCAATGTTCAATACTGCAGAAATAATATCAAAAATATCTTTCCAATATTTTTTCAAAAGCGGACACGACCAGAACATATGAGTTAAAGACGCTATCTCAGAATGACATCTGTCACAAATAGGATTTATATAGGAATAAAAATGAGCCAATTTATCCTTGGACATATGAGCCCTGTGCACAACTTTAAACTGTATTAATGAAAGTTTAGCACATATAGATGACCCTGTTCCAAGCTTATTTGATTTTCCAGTTTCGATTTTATATATGTTGAGAGGATTGGAGTTGACGACACTGATAATTTTGTATTTTTGTGAGATAATATAAACAGCCCTTTTTGTCATTTTTTCTTTTTCACTTTTTTCTTTTTTTGTTTTTTTTTCCTTATTAGTTATTAGATTATTAGATTAGTTTTTTTGCATAATTTTTTTCTTTTTCTTTTTTCTGTTTTTTTTATTATATATTATGATATACCTAGGTTTGCCTTGTTTATTTGTATATTGTATCGTCCATGATTTGGGAATACTCATTTATACTGTAATCATTGCTTATGTATTCTTTCATGTTCAGTTGAAATGTGTATGTTTGTAATCCCATTATCTATGTATCAATTTTATTCTGTTGATATTAATAACAATAATAAAAAGATTGACAAAGAAAAAAGAAATAGTTATGTAAATTACACAAGTGGTGCAAAAAGAAGAGCAAAAAATTGTGAAGTAGTGTTCATGGGTTGGTTCATTGTCCATTCATAAATCTAACACATGACATCTAAAACTTTGGCAAACTTCTATAGAAGCAGAGTATATTGACTGGCTGCATCACAGCCAGGTATGGAAATGCCAATGCCCTTGAATGGAAAATCCCACAAAATCAGTGGATACAGCCCAGTCCATCACAGGCAAAACCCATCCCACCACTGAGCACATCTACAAGGAGCATTGTCGCATGAAAGCAGCATCAGGGGCAACCCCCACCACCCAGGTCATGCTCTCTTGTTGCTACTACTATCAGGAAGAATGTACAGGAGCCTCAGGATCCAAACCACCATGTTCAAGACAGTTATTAACACTCAACCAACAAGCTCTGGAACCAAAGGAGATAACTTCATTCAACTTTGCTTACCTCCATCATTGAAATGTTCCCACAACCTATGGACTCACTGTCAAGGACTCTTCATCTCATATTTATTGCTTATTTATTTATTATTTATTTCTTTTTGTGTTTGCACAGTTTGCTGAATGTTGTACATTGGCTGAACACCCATTTGGTGTAGTCTTTCATTGATTCTATTATGGATATAATTCCATTATGGATTATTGAGAATGCCCTCTAGTAATGAATCGCAGGGTGGTGACATTTATGTACTTTGATAATAAATGTACTTTAAACTTTGAATTTTAAAAGCAGAAGGGAAGAAGCTGTCCCTAAGATGGTGAGTGTGACTTCAGGCTTCTCGGCAGAGTTCAAAGTACATTTACACACTTAAGACAAGCATGAAGTTCAAAGTGCCACCCGCACGTATACACAAACGCACCAACAGTTTCATTCAAAGATGCACACAGACTTACAGAGCTCACAGCACACATGCACAGAAACACACAGCCACGAATGCATGAAATAAGGCTCATTCACCAGCCCACACCCAAGAAAATACTAACACATGTACATGCAAGGACTCAGACTGTTCACAGACACCCACATACACAGAGCTCAAACTGCACCTGTTAGAGTGTATCTCCATGCTCCCCACACCCACACACCCACACACACACATAGAGTAAAATTAATAACAACTCAATATTGAGAATCATGGTATGCTCAATGAATTTTCCCCTTTCTCTTTCAGGTTCCTACAACTAGTACCTGTCAGACCAAGTTACAATGGGAAAGTTTGTAAGGAAAAGTTTTGAAGAATCATTGTTCAAACTGCCTGTCAAAATGATAAGGATGTCAAGGAGCATCTCACCTCCAATGTCTTGCAGAACCAGTCCGATGTGATGCAAAACTCAGTGTATGTCAGTGTTGACCACCCCATCGACAATTGTTAAATCAGCATGTTTCTGCTCTCCCTTCAGACACGGCCTATGAAGTTCAATGGAGCCTCAGGTCTCTCCAGCCAGTGCTCAGCTAGATGGGTCTTGGGAACAGACCGTATTTCTGGAGGTGCTGAAAGATGCTCTCTTAGAACAGGTTGTTGTCTGCATGGACCACTCCAACATTACCAAACAAAATTGAGCTGGAATAGCAACTATACAATCGTAATCATAGCAAATACAGAACCAATTGTATATCTAGCTTCAGGAAGCCTTAATAAGGTCATGGATATACCATTGACAATGGAATACCATTGAAGCAAGACATCATGGAAGCAACCATTTGGTTCAGTGAATTCAGCAAGGAGCTGGAACAGCTGAGGTCATGGAAGTTTTTTGACTGATGGGAAATGTTGCTTGATCATACACTATATGGAAATATGTAGTAATTAGGAAGTTCAGAATGACATGACATAGACTTCCATGGAGTGGGCTGTCTTGGGATGATGCACAGCTGCAGTTCTGCCCTCAGAACTTTGCCAACATTGGCTAAGATAAAGTTAGTCTTCATATGCAACACGAGAAGTGCTAGAGGAACTCAGTGGGTCAGGCAGAATCTTTAGACAGAAATGTGTAGTCAACGTTTTACATTGAAACCCTTCATATGGACAGAAGTGAAGAGATGGGAAGGGGTGAACAAGACCTGGCCAGTGGTTGGTGGATCCACATGGAGGCAGGTGAATGAGATGGGAAGACTGGAAGTTATGTCAGATTCTGGGAGGTGAAAGGTGAAATTGACACAGGGCTGAAGATGATGGCATTTGATAGGAAGGTGCAACATGGAATAAAAGGAGGGAAGTTGAGATGGAAACCAGTGGGAGATGTGTGGGGGTATTGGGCAGATTGAGAGGATGGCCAAATGGATCAGAACAAGAGGAAAGAAAATGTAGTAAGGAACAGAGAGGGTGTGGTTACCAAAGGTTTGAGAGTTTGATGTCCATGATACCTGCTTAGAGACTGCTCAGGTAGAATATGACATGCTGTTTCTTCAATTTGCATATACCATCGATTTGGTCTTCAGATACATTGCATTCAAAGGCCTTTCTGTGCTTTTTTACCCATTCCTATTTAGAGATACAGCACATAACTGATCCTTTCAGCCCACTGAGTTTGCACTGCCTAATTACACCCATGCGAACAATTAAGCTACTAACTGTATGTCTTTGGAATGTGGGAAGAAACTGGAGCACCCAGAAGAAACCCACAAGGTCACGGGGAGAACGTACAAACTCCTTACAGACAGCGGCGTAAAAAAAATCAATGTTGCTTGTTTAAATGCTCTTCACACTGTTCAGAATTTCTTTTACAAATGCAGCCTAAAGAAATTTCTTTCTCTCAACTTTCAAATCAAATTGCATCAGTACTTTCAGTCTTTGCCTCATGTCCCTTTATATATTGCAGTTGTGTTTCCCAGTTTGTGTATTACAGGACATCAGTGCTGATCATTGTTATTGGTGAGGCTCCTGTCTGCCAACACAGTTTCAAAGGAATAAAAACAGAAAATGCTAGAAATCCACAAAAAGGGCGGTCAGCATCTGTGGAAAGAGATATAGAATTAGTGAAACTCATAGGACGATAATGTTATGACTTGAAATATAGACGTGTGAAAGTCTGTGGATGCTGGGAATCCAAAGCAACACACACAAAATGATGGAGGAACTCAGCGGGTCAGGCAGCATCTATGGAAAAGAGTAAACACTTGAGGTTTCAGGCTAAGACTCTTCTTTAGGACTGAGAAGGAAGGGGGGAAGATGCCAGAATAAAAAGGTGGGGGAATGGGAAAGAGACTAGCTGGAAGGTGATAGATGAAGCCAGGTGGGTGGGAAAGGTTAGGGTCTAGAGAAGAAGGAATCTGATAGGAGAGGAGAGTGGATCATAGGAGAAAGGGAAGGAGGAGGGGAGGAGGGTAAGTATTAGGTAGGTGAGAAGAAGTGAAAGGTCGGAGTGGGGAATCGAGGGGGAGATATTTGTTCACTGGAAGGAGAAATCAGTATTCATGCCATCAGGTTGGAGAATATAAGGTATTGCACCGCCACCCTGAGGGTGGTCTCATCTCGGCACAAGAGGAGGCCATAGATCAACACTGGACCTGAAACATTTCTCTTTTAACAGGAGCTACCTGACCTGTTAAATGAATTTATCATCCTCTATTATTTCCATCATCAGGCATTTGTTTTGCATTCCGAAGTAATGCCTGTGTAAACCAGGTTAATTAAACCCAAAGATGTAATTTTAGAAAGCTCCACCTGTGGAGGGATGAAAATAATGTTTACTGAATTAAAATGAAGAGAACTTGGAAAAAAAAGCTAAGCAAGAACGAGGCATGGAGAAGCGACAGAAATCAGCAAACTATTAGAAACTAGCTAAGGATCTAACGTTAAAGTGAAGTTAGTAGTTAGTATCTCTAACCTACTAATTGGAAATCCTCAGGCTGAAACCCCTGAAGGAGAACGATATTGATAAAAAATTTAATTGAAGCTACAGCTATAACGAGCATCAGCTACAGCAAAACAATATCGACAGAAAGCAGTGTCCAAGATCGCTACCGTGTAACCAGGAATTAGTTCCTTTAAATCATACCAAGGGATTTGTTGAGCTAAAACACTTTTACTGTTCCAAGTGTATAACTTGTGTGTGAAATATGTTCAGTAGTGTTGTAACTGAATAATGCTTTGAAATAACAATGTGATATTGAGTTAGTTTGAAATAAAAAAAAGAATGCAAATAAGAATTTACAGATTAAAATCCTATTATACACAGGTCAGGTTTTTTTTGTGTAAGTATTGTAAATCAACTTTCCATGGATGACCCACCATTTCATCCAATGAACCAACAAACAAGATGGCAAAGCCAACCAAGATCAAAGAACCAGCTGGGGAATTAAGTGTTTCAAGACGCAGAGGATTTAATACAGTTGGATGTACAACTTTATTTCACATTCAAAGGATCCGAATTTGATTTTCTGGAAGAACTGATTATTTTTGCAAAGACTTTGATAAGTGACTGAATGAGATTTTCCTTGTTTTAAAGTTGAGATGTTGGAGAATTGTTGTAAAATTGTGTGTGTGTGTGTGTGTGTGTGTGTGTGTGTGTGTGTGTGTGTGTGTGTGTGTGTGTGTGTGTGTGTGTGTGTGTGTGTGTGTGTGTGTGTGTGTGTGTGTGTGTGTGTATTTAATTTTTAGGGGCGGGGTTGAATTTGAATTTGAATTTGTAGACACACTGACCTGAAACTGAAACATAATACTTAAAAATAGGAATTCAATTAGTTTCCTAACTAACTAGGGATAAATAGAAAGGCAAATGGTAGTCTGTAAACCTTTAAATAGGGAATAACACTCAATCAAAATTGGAATAATAAAGGTTATTCTAATGAATCTCACTGATTCTAACTAAAAAGGAATTTGGCTTTCATTTGATATCTAAGATTTGGAATCGAAACAATGTTGGAATTCTGAATTGTTTTACTCATGTAAATATTTTGTATATACAGTATTGCTATTTCTTATAAACAAACCTTACCTCCAGAAGAGTTTGTTTCCTATTCACTGTCTCCTCCCAATACCTAGAGCATCTGAAGGTTCACTAGCACCCAGTGTAATACTGTGTAACTTGATTTTCTCATAAAAAGTGTGGCAACTACTCATACAAGATAAGACAAGCACTGCACCAGTGTTACATTTGGTTTACACAAAGGGAAATCCTTGCAATGAGAGCTAAGAACTCTATCCGATCAATGATGATCTTTTAAAGTGTAGATTCAGTAAGATGTATTGTCTAGGAAGGAATATTGAGATAGAAAATGTAGAGATAAAGGAAAGTCTGAAAGATGTTATAAATGTCAAAGAAGGTGAGCACTGGTTGATGATTCGTACTTAATACATGGTTTCTCAGGTTCTTGGCGGCTTTTACTCTATAATCTTCATGAATGATGAACAGCAGAGTGGTTAAGATGAAAAGCTAGAATATAACATATTTACTCTCAGTTCACACAAATGAAAACTTATATAAGGTAAGTTAGTTAGTTGCCTGTTACACCACTGGCATTTAGGGCAGCAGTGAAGATCCTCCATCTCTGTCTGTCCTTGGCCTCACAAACACATGATTCTCCAAAGCTGTTTCCATACCAATCTTTTTTCACCAGTCAGGGTTGTTAGCCTTCAGCTGAACCCCCGAGCCTGGAAAACAGGTAGACCACTCTTATTCTGGCCTCTTTGGAGATGTACCGCTTTGGAGTCGGTTGAGGGAGATAGCTCATCAGGTGAAGGCAGCAGTAGCCAGGATCATGGCTAGCCAGATTTGGAATAGCAGGATAGCTAGAATGAATATGTGGCTTGAGCGGTGGTGTAGGAGGGAGGGTTTCAGATTCTTGGAGCAGTGGAACTGCTTCTGGGGGAGGTGGGACCGGTACCGTCTGGATGGTCTACATCTGGGCAGGGCCAGGATCAATGTCCTGGGGAGATTGTTTGCTAGTGTTGTTGGGGAGGCTTTAAACTAATATGGCAGTGGGATGGGAACCCACGTAGAAAAGGAGAGGGAAGTGATGTAGAGACCAAAGCTAGAGATAGTGAAGAAAAAAGTAAGAGTAGAGTGCATAAAATTAAAAAGCAAAAATTGCATAGGTCACTAGATTCTAAAAGAACAATGAGTATAAGGGTGCTGTATCTAAATGCCCCATAGTATTAGAAACAAGGTCAGTGAACTTGTGGCACAGATCAGTACCAAGGCATGTGATTTAGCGGCCATTACAGAAACCTGGTTGCAAGGTGGAGATGACTGGGAATTAAATATCCAAGGGTATCAGGTAATATGGAAAGATAGGCAGGAAAACAGAGGAGGTGGGGTGGCACCCTTGATTAGGGATGAGATCAGGGCAATTGTGAGAGATGATATAAGATCTATGGAGCAGAATGTTGAGTCCATCTGGGTAGAGATTAAGAACAGTAAAGGGAAGAAATCACTGGTGGGTGTAGTCTATAGACCACCTAATAAAAATATTGCAGTGGCAGAGGCAATTAACAAAGAAATAACTGAAGCTTGTAGGAATGGAACGGCAATTGTCATGGGGGATTTTAACTTCCACATAGATTGGGTGAATCAGGTTGGTCAAGGAAGTCTTGAGGAGAACTTCATAGAATGTATCAGTGATGGCTTTCTTAATCAGCATGTTATTGAACCTACAAGAGAAAATACGATCTTAGATCTAGTCCTGTGCAATGAGACAGGTAAGATTAATGATCTTGTAGTCAGGAATCCTCTTGGAAAGAGTGATCATAGTATGATTGAATTTCACATTCAGGTGGAGGATGAAATAGTTAGATCTAAAGATAATATATTATGCTTGAACAAGGGAGACTACAACGGGATGAGGGAGGAGTTGGCTAATGTGGATTGGGAGCACAGGCTATTCGATAGGACAGCTGAGAAACAGTAGAATACTTTCAAAGAGATTTTTCACAGTGCTCAACAAAAGTATATTCCAGTCAAAAGTAAGGACAGTAAGTGTGGGGACAACCAGGCTTGGATAACTAAGGAAATAAAAGATTGTATCAAATGAAAAGCTCATGTGTACAAAGTCACAAAGAGTAGTGGGAGACTGGAGGATTAGGAAAACTTTAAAAAGCAACAGAGAACAACCAAACAAGAAATAAGGAAAGGGAAGATAGAGTATGAAAGTAAATTAGTACAAAATATAAAAACAGATAGCAAAAACTTTTATAAATATATAAAGCGGAAGAGGGTGGCTAAAGTCAACGTAGGTCCCCAGGAAGATGAGAAGAGGAAATTGATATTGGGTGATAAGCAAATGACTGAGGCATTGAACAACTATTATGTGTCGGTCTTCATGTTGGAGGACACGTCTAATATGCCAAAGAAGGATGTTCTGGATGAAATGGGAGGTGAGGACCTTGATAAAATCTCTGTCACTAAAGAGACAGTGATGAGAAAACTAGAGGGCCTGAAGGTAGATAAGTCCCCTGGTCCTGATGGGATGCATCCCAGGGTGCTGAAGGAATTGGTGGAGGTTATAGTAGATGCATTGGTAATCATTTAATAAAACTCTCTAGACTTTGGGCAGGTCCCGGCAGATTGGAAGACAGCAAATGCCACTTTATAAAAAAGGATGTAGGCAAAAGACAGGCAACTATAGACCAGTTAGCTTAACGTCTGTAGTTGGGAAAGTGCTTGAAGCTGTCATTAAGGAAGAAATAATGAAACATTTAGAAAGGAGTGGTTCCATTAGACAGACGCAGCATGGGTTCAGAAAGGGCAGGTCCTGTTTGACAAACTTACTGGAGTTCTTTGAGTTCATAATGAGTGCAGTGGATAGAGGGGAGCAGGTGGATGTTGTATACTTAGATTTCCAGAAGGCTATCAATAAGGTGCCGATCAAGTGACTTATATATAAGATATGGATACATGGAGTCGGAGGAAGTGTATTGGCATGGATAGTGGATTGGTTAACCTATAGAAGGCAGAGAGTTGGTATAAATGGGTGCTTCTCCAGTTGGCAGTCAGTGGTGAGTGGGGTGCTGCAGGGGTCGGTGCTGGGCCCGCAGCTGTTTACCATTTACATTGATGATTTGGAAGAGGGGACTGAGTGTAGCATAGCAAGATTTGCTGATGACACTAAACTGAGTGGAAAAGCAAATTTTGCAGAGGATGTGGAGAGTCTGCAGAGGGATATAGATTGGAAGGAATAATAGAAGAGCAGATTATTATTTAAATGGTGAAAGATTGCAGCATACTGTTGTGCAGAGAGACTTGGGAGTGCTTGTTCATGAATCGCGAAAAGTTGGCGGCAAGGTACAACAGGTTACTAAGAAGGCAAACAGAATGTTGGCCTTCGTTGCTAGGGGGATTGAATTCAAGAGCAGGGACGTATTGCTGCAACTATACAGGGTACTGGTGAGGCCACCTGTGTGCAGTTCTGGTCTCCATACTTGAGGAAGGATATACTGGCTTTGGAGGCAGTGCAGAGGAGGTTCACCAGGTTGTTTACAGGGATGAAGGGGTTAACCTATGAGGAGAGATTGAGTCACCTGGGACTATACTCTCTGGAGTTCAGAAGAATGAAAGGGGATCTTATAGAAACATACAAAATTTTGAAAGGGATAGATAAGATAGTAGTATGAAAGTTGTTTCCATTGGTAGGTGAGACTAGAACTAGGGGACATTGCCTCAAGATTCAGAGGAGAAGATTTAGGATGGAGATGAGGAGAAGCTGTTCGCCCCAGAGAGTGGTGAATCTGTGGAATCCACTGCCCAGGGAAGCAGTTGAGGCTTCCTCACTAAATATATTTAAGAAACAGTTAGATAGGTTTTTACATAGTAAGGGAATTAAGGGTTATGGGGAAAAGGCAGGTAGATGGAGCTGAATTTATGGACAAGTCAGCCATGATCTTATTGAATGGCAAGGCAGACTCGATGGGTCGGAAGGCCTACTCCTGCTCCTATTTCTTATGTTATTTATGTTCTCTACCCTTTGACCTGTTAAGCATGGATGACCCTTCCAACAGTCAGAACACAAGGCCCTGACTCCAGCCAACGTAGCCCTCCAGGTCATTGAGACAGCAGCCCACCAAACCCTACCACAAGGTTGTAATCCTCCTGGAGAATATAACATAAGTAACAGTCAATAAAATCAACACCGTCTTACAGAGATTATGGTTTCAGTTACTCACAAGCACCTTATAAGATGCACCTCAAGCAGTGGGCCTTCAGCTAGCAAGCAACAAAGAAGAGGGGATCATCCCTACAGACTTTGTTATCTTTCTGTATCAGCAATACTGAAACACTGCTGAAGAATTAGTCATTGGTAGCTGATATCTTTGGATATCTAAAAGATGTGGCTCAACATTTGCAGCAATATCCTCTTGCCTCTAACTCTCCCACACTCTATGCAAGCCAAGGATGACCAGCATAGAGCACGCCAGAGTCTTCCTTAATTCCATTAATCTGTTGTAGAATATTACTACTTTGTTGCCCACACCCCTCTCCACAACAAAAAGTTCACAGGCTTTGCTCCAAACTACTGACTAATCAGTCACCTGCCTTTTCCAGATGTTTTGCTATCTAGCGTTGCTGTTGACAGACGTGATTAACCACATTCAAGGTGCCATCCTGACTCACCCGCTTACTTGGGCCTTTAGCTCCTAAGTGGCGCATAAGCCATCAAGAACCTTGTCTCCGTCATCCTCTGCAGTCAATGTTATGGTTGGAGTTTAACAATGCATCGACTTTACAGCTATACAGCTTCACCAGAGCCCTGTTGGCCAGCCTTACCCACTTTCAACTCTTACAACGAGGACATAGGGTTGGACTTAGAGAGGTGTCATCCAGATAGTTCCCTGGAATAAATCTTCAGTGCTGTTTTGCAGCAAGTTCTAGGTAGCAATGTGAGTACTGGACCTGAATACTTCTTCCTGTGCAAAGACCTCATAGAGGCTTGGAGATTGAGCCAAGTAAGTTGGCTTAGCCTATCTTGGACACACAAGAAACAAATGCTTGTTTCTCAAAACTAATATCCACTCTTCAGCTTCATCCACAGCACGGGCCTAAGTACCGTTACTAACCCAAAATATTCTAACTATCTGGTGAACAACAGATACCTTTGAAGCAAATGCAATTGCTGGATGTCTTCTTTTCTGACCTGTACCCCAAGAACACAAGCACTCACAGTGAATGGAAAATGAACCTTTTTAGGCTTACTAAGATGTTTATTCCATTAAATAACACCAGGAAAAAGAAATCACAGGAACATCTCACACTTAAATATATATAATTGTACAGTACTTTTGTGCCCACGATGGGCTAAGCCAAGTAACTTTGCATCCATCTGTTATAAAATTTCTAGCAGAATCATAGAGTCATAGAAAAGTACAGGACAGAAGCAGGCCCTTTGGCCCTTCTCATCCATGCTGAACCATTTAAACTGCCTACTTCCATCGACCTACACCAGGACCATAGCCCTCCATACCCTTACTATCCATGTACCTATCCAAACTTCTCTTAGGTGTAATTGAGCTCGCATATACCACTCGCGCTGGCAGCTCCTTCCACACTGTCAACACCCTCTAAGTGAAGAGGTTTCTCCTCACGTTCCCCTTTTCCTTGTGCTAACTTCCAATTAGGATTTAGGATTCCTCAATGAGTATGGAAGTTTTTGGAAAGCAGCATTTTTCTTCCATTTTGTCTTCCAATTCTACCCAGACATAGCAGTTTCTTTCTGTGGAGTGTTCATGGAGAGCATTCTTCCCGTGTTATCCCTTCCCATTTTGTTTTATTGTGCGCTGTTCTCTGAGCAGGGTTCATGTAAAAGCTTATGTGTTACTCTGACTAATATCAGCATGCATTGATTTCTCACTACAGACCATTTTCACACACTCAACCAAATGCGATCACTTGATCATTTGCATCTCCTCGCACGCCTCAGTGCATATGCTTTATCTCATGCTCTTTGTCCACTGTTGCAGAGTGTAATGCTGTTTCTATAGTTCAAAGATCAAATCAAAATTTAATTTCAGAGTACATACATGTCACCACATACAACACTGAGATTCTTTTTCTGCGGGCATACTTAGCAGATCTATAGAATAGTAATAGTGAACAGGATCTGTAAACTGTAAACTGTGTAAATGCAGATAATAAATAAATAGTGATAAATAATGAGTTTGAGATAACAAAACAAAAGAGTACTTAAATGAGAGTAGTTATCCACTTTTGTTCAAGAGCCTGACGGTTGAGGGGTAGTAACTGCTCTCGAATCTGGTGGTGTGAGTCCTGAGGAACTTGTACCTTCCACCTGTTGGCAGCTGTGAGAAAAGAGCATGGCCTGGGTGCTGAGGATCTCTGATGATGGATGCTGCTTTTCTATGGCAACGTTTCATGTAGGTGTTCTCCCCGTGATGTACTGGGCCAAATCCATTACCTTTTGCAGGATATTCCACTCAGAGGCATTGGTGGCCCCACACCAGGCTATAATGCAGCCAGTCAGCACACCACACATCTACGGAAGTTTGCCAAGGGTTTTGACGACATGCCGAATGTCTGCAGACTCCTGAGGAAGTACAGGCGCTAAATCTACATATTATATTATGAAGAGGCATAGCAAGAGTCATTGTCATCTGCTGCAACCAAGGACAACCCCAGTTTGGGACACTTGTTCACACCACCAGACCCGGACTTCTGGGGTCGAGAGAGAGGAGCTGCCCCAGTGCAACAACTTTTGTGCTTTAACAACTCTCCTACATGGGCCTCTGTCACTGTCAGACACAATGGACAACCACTATATTATGAACAAGAAAACAGATCTGAAATTCTCAGATGTTTTTTGGGGATCATTTGATTCAATGGTTACATGCAAATACTGCTCATTGCTCGATATTAATACTTGAAGTAATGCAGTCAATATGTTGTCTTCACTAAACTAATATGTAGGTAGTCTATTTGCTTGTTATTAGACTGCAGGTCGGCTGGTGGCGCAGTGAGGTTCCCGAGTTCGATCCAGTGACAGACCGCCCCCAAGCGCGCTCTCCATCCGTGCCGGGTTAATGTCGAGCTCGCAACTTGGCCTTGTAAAAAAAACACTGCCACCCTACAAAATGTAGTCTTCCTCAGACCCCGAGAGACAACTATATATATATGTTATTAGACTGCAGTAAAATGCTTGGTAATTAAAGCTTCCTCCAGAGGTTTAGTAACTCGTTTGCCCATGTGCATCAAATCCTAATCAATGCTCATGCCTTTGTAGATGAATCACTGGTACAGTTCTCGCCACCATCTACAAGAGCTACAAGAGATGATGGAAGACAACATCCATCATCAGGGACTGCCGTCATCCAGGCCACGGCCTCTTCTCATCACCGTCATCAGGCACGAGGTACAGGAGCCTGAAGACCCACACCTCAAGGTTCAACAACAGCTTCTTTCCCACTGCCATGAGGTTCTTCAACCAACCTGAAAGCCCCTAATTCTGCCTCAAACTATATTTCCCTCAACTTGCACGAATGTTCTCCTGGACCCAGTACGTAAGTGCAATTGCCAAGGAAGCATGGCACCACCTCTATTTCCGTAGGAATCTGTGCAGATTTGGCACGCAACTAAAAATTTGACAAAGTTCCGTAGTTGTGCCGTGCAGAGCTTATTGACTGGCTGCATCACGGCCTGGTATGCAAACACCAATGCTTTTGAACATAAAATCCTTCAAAGGGTAGTGGATTTGGCCCAGTTCATCACTGGTAAAGCCCTCCCAACCACTGAGTACATCTACATGAAACGCTGTCGTTGGAAATCAGCATCCATCATCAGAAATCCCCACCACCCAGGTCCTGCTCTCTTCTCACGGCTGCCATCAGGTAGAAGGTACAAAAGCTTTAGGAAACACACCACCAGGTTCAGGAACAGTTGCTACCCCTCATCCATCAGGATCTTGAACAAAAGGGGATAAATACACTCACATGTCCCATCATCAAAATGTTCCTACAACTAAGGATCTCACTTTAAGAACACCTTATCTCATTATTTCACGTTGTCATTATTTATTGCTTTTTATTTGTATTTGGACAGTTTGTTGTCTTCTGCACCCTGGTTGATCTTTCATTGATCCCATTACAGTTACTATTCTATAGATCTGTTGAGCATGGCCACAAGAAAATGAATCTCAGGGTTGCATATGGTGACATATATGTACTTAGATAATAAAATTTACCTTGAATGTTGATTTTATTCATGTTTATTTTGTCATGTAGGTTATGTATAGTGCTATGTTATGCTTATCATGTTTGCAATGTACCATGCTGCTGCTTGTGAAAATAAACCTGAACTTGAACTTGAGCTCACTCAACCTGAGCTTGTTACTTGAGCTAGATGGCAAGTAACATTTGTGCCATTAAGGTGTAATTCAGGTGCCTTTCTAGATTTTGCTTCTGGCTGAAGGCTCACTGCTTGAGGTTGTGCTGCTAATTCATGGATCTTTATCACCACAGCGTGTCTCTTCTCCCCCTTCCCTTTTGAGGCACAGAGACATGCAGTGCCAGAGACCCGACCACTGTGACTCTTCTCTGTTAGGTCATGCCCCCGACAGTATCCAAACTGACATACCTGTTGTTGAGGGGGATGGCCTTTGGGGTTCTCTGCAATGACATCTTAACCCCTTTCCCCTTCCTAAATGTCACCCATTTTTCTGTGTCATGCACCTTGGGTGTATCTGCCTCTCTATATGTCCTAGCTATCACCCCAGCAGCTTCCCGAATGATCCAAAGTTCATCCTTCCAGTTACAACTCCTTAACGTGGTTTGTTGGAACCTGTAGCTGGATGCACTTCTCGCAGTTGTGGTTGTCCACAACAGAAGCATTTCACTATCTTGACTGGCACCTCTACTGTCCTAGCTGAACACATATAAAGAAGATAGGGGAAAAAATGGGTTTTCTTTCCTTTGCTTTCTCTGATAGAAGCTTCTCTTCACTGAAGCCTCAAAGAGCTAAAGCCTCAAGTTCACCACTCTGACTATGAACATGAAGTCTGCGTGTCAAAGACTGAGGGGAGAGCTGATGATGGAAGTTAAAATTCCAAATGCAGGCAGTCAGAATTCACAATAGTAAAAATGGCAAATATTAGGGGGTGGGGAGGTGGCATGGTAGTGGTTAGTGCGTTATAGAACCAGTGGCCCAGGTTCATTTCCCACCACCGTGTGTGCAGAGCTTGTACACTGCCCCTGTAACTGCGTGAGTTTTCTGCAGGTGCTCCAGTTTCCTCCCACATTTCAAAGATGTACCGGTTGGCTGGTTAATTGGTCATTGTAAATTATCCTGTGATTAGGCTAGGGTTAAATCGGGGGATTGCCAGGCAGCGTGGCTCCAAGGGCTGGAAGGGTTTATTCCGTGATGTATCTCAACAAATAGATGAGAGGCGGAAAGCTTAAAGGAGATGGATGGCACAAAGCCTTTTACATGGAGGGCGGTAGATGCTTGGAATCGGCTGGTGGAAATGGTGGAAAGATATACAAATGTAGTATTAAAGATGCCTTTCGGAAGATGTGGAGAATGGAGGGTTATGGATTATGTGAAAGCACAAGTGATGTAGTTTAATTTGATATTATTTTCTATACACATATCTTGGTTGAGCAGCCTATTCTGGTGCTGCACTGTTTTACTCTCCTTGTTGTTCACTTTCACACCCCCATCGTAATTTCCCAAGTTCATGTTCAAGATTGTTGTCATTCAACCACACACAAGCATACCACTAAATGAGCCAAAGACTAAGGTGAACAACACTGTACATATGACTCACACACATAACACATATAGTAGTATTATCACAGATAATTTAACAAATAATAAGGCCCATCTCTTCCTTTGACTGCAAGGACCCTCCTCTTCTCCATTCAGGGACATTCACTTCTGATCGGTAATGGACCTCCCTCAGGGTCTCTTCGTGTGGCCTCCTGCCAGGCATGTGCTCTGGTGGCTTGCAAAATCTGCAAAATATGAGGTCATGTTGCTGAGATTGGCTTTAAAAAGTAGGATTTGCCACTACAGCTGCACTCAATGCACTCCCACTCACATGCCATTTTGTTATGAAGACTATGAAGTAGTTGCAGTTTTCATCTCTACATTGAAGAAATTCTGACTTTCATTTTAAAGATTGTTCATAGATATTTCTCCACAATGTTTCTCACTGGTTGATAACACTGGAAAGGTCCTCGTTAACCTCTAGTATCAGAGTTCTCATGAGGTGGCCTCAACCGTGGAAGTCTTGTGCTTGAGGGTAGTCTACCTTTGCAGTCTTGAATATACCTCTAATTTGGGGCATAGGATTTATTATCAAGGTCCATTGATCAAACAAGTTAAAACCAATGGAATTGCTTGATTTCAAGTGCCTCTAATCAGTGCATTATTGTGCTTGTTCCTTATGAGAGTACAAAAAGTAAAAGTAATCGATTCCTCTTGTCCATCATGCAACTTAGTGTCCTAATTGACACCTCTCCTAGGACCTTTCTGTAATACTGCACCCTCTCTGGTAATGACATTACCCCTGTTTATGTTTAGGCTTTGTCCTTGTGATGGGCTGTATTATTTTTCCTTACCTGTTTATAGGCTTTTGATATCAATTTTCAAACTAAGGTACAGTACTTTTCATTACAAGAAACACACACGCACATTTCTGCATCCATTTGATCTTCTAAAAAGACACTCTTCAAAATCAAAAACTTTTCTTCTGTGCTGGTGGAAATCTCCAAACTATCTTGGTTACATGGGTATCTTTTCTTTATGGAAAACCTTGGGCAAAATTTTTTCTTAATAATAGAGCAATCTTGTACAAACAGAACCTATTGTACAAAATCTGTCAATTTCCAATGTATGCAGGAATTGAAAGGCCCATTTTGCAAATACCTTGATCCCATCAACCACATGTCTTACTAAATGTCTGGTATCATTGTTAACAGTTTAATTTAAGTCCAGTTTTGTAATGCTTTAGACTAAACATCTATTGATATGACTCACTCATTCTGGTTGGTTTTCACAGGCAGCATATTTTAGTAATAGATTGGTTTTGCACCTGGTCTGATTTGAATCCTTTCATTGTACTCAGTTATACAAGTGCATCTATTTCTGAAAGTGTTATTACAACTTTCAGCAATCCATCAAGTTTGACTTTGAATTCCTCATGAGCAGAATTAAGTTTAATATTATCGGCATATGTCATGAAGTTCATTGTCTTTGCAGCAGCTGTACAATGCAATACATCATAACAGATGGAAAACATTGAATTACAATAAGTGTATTTATTTAAATAGTTAAGTTCTATATAAATATAAAAAGTAGTGATGTAGTGTCCATTCAGAAATCTAATTGCAGAGGTGAAGAAGCTGTTCTTGAATCGTTGAGTGTGTGCCTTCACACTTCTGTACCTCCTTCCTGATGGTAGCAATGAGAACAGGGCATGTCCTGGGTGACAGGGATTCTTAAGATCAGGATCAGATTCAGGTTAAATATCATCGACAGATGTCATGAAATTTGTTCTTTTGTGGCAGCAGTACAATACAAAAAAACTGTGAATTACAGTAAATTAGTTAAATTAATTAAGTAGTGCAAAAATAGAAATAAAAAAATAATGAGGTAATGCTCATGGGTTTAATGTCCATTATGAAATCGGATGGCAGAGGGGAAGAAGCTGTTCCTGAATAGTTGAGTGTGTGCCTTCAGGCTTCTGTACCTCCTCCCTGAAGGTAATAATGAGAACAAGACACGACCTGGGTGATGGGGTCCTTAATGATGGATGCTGCCTTTTGAGGCATCGCTCCTTGAAGATGTCCTTGATACTATGGAGGCTTGTGCCATTGATGGAGTTGACTAAGTTTACAACTCCGCAGCTTAATGAAAACATTATTCCAATCAAGCTTGAGTTTATTTTTAGCCTGCCCTTCTTCATTAAAGTTTGCCTTTTTTTCCACAGTTTGCTCAAATGTTGGGAAGCATTGTATTCCACCATGCACTCTGCTTGCTGTCAAACTTCACCAGAACAGAATTTCACTTGAACAGCATTATCCATTAACAGTGTCTGGCTGAATTTGCTGAAGTGCATTGACTCATTATTGAGCAGTCTGCAGCAGCACCAGCTTGCATATCAATGCTCTGATTGTTAATCGACACCCTTGCTAAATCTATCTGTTTGCTACCATTACTGATTATGGCATGGGCACTGTACAATCCTTGGTTTCTCCATGACAGAATGAACTTTGAAATAATGAAATTCTCCATTTTGCTGTTTGAATTTTCACATGAAGTTTATTTTGTTGCTCATCCTAACATTGGATGCTGTTAGTTTGCTGCTAGTGCTGTTATGTGTTATTGTGCTTGTTTCTTATGAGAGTACAAAAAGTAAAAGTAATAGATTCCTCTTGTCCATCATGCAACTTAGTGTCCTAATTGACACCTCTCCTAGGACCTTTCTGTAATACTGCACCCTCTCTGGTAATGACATTACCCCTGTTTATGTTTAGGCTTTGTCCTTGTGATGGGCTGTATTATTTCTCCTTACCTGTTTATAGGCTTTTGATATCAATTTTCAAACTAAGGTACAGTACTTTTCATTACAAGAAAAGTAATGAAAACCCATGCTGTTATCAAAATACGGTCATCCATCAGAAAATGGAAAAAGTCTCCCTGCCTGTTTTAATCAGATATATCTGAGGTAAGTAAAATTTTTTGTAACTGCAGCATCTAAGTGGACTGATCTCACCAATAAGCTCACTTTTAAGCCCCACTCCTTGCTAAAGGCTCAATGTCCACTTCATCTATAGCAATGGCTTGTGGTTGACAAAGTTTTCTGGTATTTTGGAATGGTATTTCCACTAAAACAACAAGTTTAATGCAAGTTCAAATGTCAGCTGTGTAACAGCTTTAAATTAATATGTTCAGTCACCAACCGACCATATTATATAACTATATAACCATGTAACAATTACAGCATGGAAACAGGCCATCTTGGCCCTTCTAGTCCATGCCAAATGCTTACTCTCACCTAGTCCCACTGACCTGCACTCAGCCCATAACCCTCCATTCCTTTCCTGTCCATATACCTATCCAATTTTACTTTAAATGACAATACCAAACCTGCCTCTACCACTTCTACTGGAAGCTCATTCCACACAGCTACCACTCTCTGAGTAAAGAAATTCCCCCTCATGTTACCCCTAAACTTTTGCCCCCAACTCTCAACTCGTGTCCTCTTGTTTGAATCTCCCCTACTCTCAATTGAAAAGCCTATCCATGTCAACTCTATCTATCCCCCTCATAATTTTAAATACCTCTATCAAGTCCCCCCTCAACCTTCTACGCTCCTAAGAATAAAGACCTAACTTGTTCAACCTTTCTCTGTAACTTAGGTGCTGAAACCCAGGGAACATTCTAGTAAATCTCCTCTGATGATAAGGATCCATTAGGAAAACAGACAGGAAGTTCTGTGGGTCAGAACGAGATTCCTGGAAATATGTTGCCTTCTGGGTGCCAGGGTGCGGGATCAATTACTCAGCATTCTTAAGTAGGCCAGAAGTCGTGGTCTATGGAGGTATCAATGACGTGGATAGGATGAATGATGAAGTTTTACATTGGGAGTTCAGGGAGGTAGATGCTATGTTAAAGGGCAGGACCTTCAGGATTGCAATCTCAGGACTGCTACCCATGCCACCTGCTAGTAATGTCAGAACTAGGAAGATTATACAGTTTAATATGTGGCTAAGGCATTGATGTTGGAGGGAGGACATAAGATTTTTGGATCATTGGCCTTTCTTCCAGGGAAAGTGGGACCTGAATAGAAGGGACAGTTTGCAGCTTAACTGGAGAGGGACTAATATCCTAGCAGGAAGGTTTCTTAATGCTGCACGGTGGGGTTTAAATTGTAGTTGCAGTGGCATGGGAACCAGAGTGCCAGAACATTTAGTGGAGAGGTTGTGAAGGCAGATGTTGGTAAGATAACGTTAGGAATCAAAAGGTTGACCATAGTGTGTCTGGAGACCTGAGCTGTGTATACCTCAATACAAGAAGTATTGTAGAAAAGGTGAGTGATAGTGCTGAAGATGAGGTAGCTGGCTTGCAAACAGAGGCAATGTGTAGTGAGAAGAGGTTGTTGACAGTGCAGTCAACAGGATGAGTTGCAATGTGAAAGGCAGGCAAAATCGAAAAGGATGAGTACAGGACTGAAGGTGTTGTATCTGAATGGCCACCGTATACAGAATAAGGAGATGAATTTGCAGCACAATTGCAGAATGAATTGCAGAAGTATGATGTTGTAGGCATCACTGAATCATGTCTGAAGGTTAATGCCCAAGGATACACATTCTATCAAAAGTACAGGGAGGAAGGCAGAGGGGTGGTATTGCTCTGTTAGCAAACAACAAAATCAAATCATTAGAAGGAGGTGACATAGGGTTGAATCATTGCAGATAGAGCTGAGGAACTGCAAGGGTAAGAAGACCCTGATGGGAGTTGTATACAGACCCATAAAAAGTAGTAAGGATGTGGCCTACAAATTACAAAAGGAAATAGAAGATGCATGCCAAAAAGGGCAATGTTACAATTGTCATGGGGGCTTCAATACACAGGTAGATTGGGAAAATCAGATTGGTGCTGGATTCCAGGAGGGGGAATTTCTAGGGTGCCTACGAGATGGCATTTTTAGAGCAGCTTGTGGTTGATCCCGCTAGAGGATCAGCTATTCTAGATTGAGTGTTGTACAATGAACCAGAATTAATTAGAGACCTTACAGTAAAAGAGCCCTTAGGGGTAAGTGACCATTACGTATATATGATCGAATTCACCATGAAATTTGAGACAGAGAATCTAAAGTCAGATGTATCAGTATTACAGTGGAGCAAAGGAAATTACAGAGACATGACAGAGCAGTTGGCCAGAATTGATTGGAAAAAAAAGCACTGGCAGGGATGATGGCAGAGCAGAAATGGCTGGAATTTCTGGAAGCAATTTGGAAGGCACAGGATCCCAAAGAGGAAGAAGTATTCTGAAGGTAAGATGACATAACCGTGGCTAACAAAAGAAATCAAAGCCAACTTAAAAGTCAAATAGAGGGCATAGACTACAGCAAAAATTAGTGGAACATGAGAGGATTAGGAAGCTTTAAAAAAATAACAGAAGGCAACTAAAAAAGTTATTAAGAAAGCAAAGATGGAATACAAAAATAAGCTAACCAATAATATTAAAGAGGATACTTAGAGTTTCTTCAGATTCATAAAGTGGAAAATAAGAGGTGACAGTGGATATCAGACCACTGGAAAATGATGCTGGAGAGGTAGTAACGGGGGACAGTGAAATGGCAGATGAACTGAATAAGTAATTTGCATCAGTCTTCACAGTATTAGCAGTATGGAGAATTTTCAGGTGTCGGGGGTACAAAGTGTGTAAAGTTCCCATAACTAGAGAGAATACTCCTGGGACACTGAAAGGTTTGTAGGTAGATAAGTCACCTGGATAAGATGATATACTCTCCAGAGTTCTGAAAGATGTGGCTGAAGAGATCATGGAGGCATTAGTAATGATCTTTCAAGAATCAGTAGATTCTGGAATGGTTTCAGAACACTGGAAAATTGCAAATGTCACTCCACACTTCAAGAAGAGACAGAGGCAGAAGAAAGGAAACTATAGGCCAGTTCATCTGACCTCATTGGGGAGATGTTGGAGTTGATTATTAAGGATGAGGTCTCAGGATACAGTATTTGAAGGTACATGATAAAATAGACCATAGTCAGTATGGTTTCCTCAAGGGAAAATCTTCTCTGATAAATCTGTTGGGGTTCTTTGAAAAAATAACAAGCAATCTAGACAAAGGAGAATTGGTTGATGTTGTGCTCTTGGATTTCAGAAGGCCTTTGACAAGGTACCACACATGGCTCTTTAACAAGCTATGAGCCCATGGTATTACAGGGAAGATTCTAGCATAGATAAAGCAGTGGCTGATTGGTTGAAGGCAAAGAGTGGGAGTAAAGGGAGCCTTTTCTGGCTGATTACCATGTCTAGTGTTGTTCCATGGGGTCTATGTTGGGATGGATTCTTTTTACATTAAATATCAATGATTTAGATGATGGAATTAATGGCTTTGTTGCAAAGTTTGCAGATGATATGAAGATAGGTGGAGGCGCAGGCAGTTCTGAGGAAGTAAAGAGGCTACTTGGACAGATTAAGAGAATAGTCAAAGAAGTGGCTAATGGAATACAGTGTTGGGAAGTGTGTGGTCAGGCACTTTGGTAAAAGAAATGAAAGGATTGACTATTTTTTAAATGGACAGAAAATACAAAAAAAATATTGGTGCAAGGGGACTTGGGAGTCCTTGTGCAGGATTCTCTAAAGGTTAATTTGTAGGTTGAGTCTGTGGTGAAGAAAGTAAATGCAAGAGTAAATGTATTTCAAGAGGGCTAGAATATAAAAGCAAGGATATAATGTTGAATCTTCATAAGGCTCTGCTGTGGCCACATGAAGTATTGTGAGCAGATTTGGGCCCCTTATCATAGGAAGAATATGCTGAAACTGGAGAGGGTTCAAAGGAGGTTCACGAAAATGATTCCAGAATTGAATGTCTTGTCATATGAAAGCATTTGATGGCTCTGAGCTTGTATTCACTAGAATTCAGAACAATGAGCGGTGACCTCATTGAAATCTACCAAATGGTGATAGGCCTAAATAAAGTGGATGTGAAGAGGATGTTTCCTATGGTGGGAGTTTCTAAGAGCAGAGGACACAGCCTCAGAACAGAGGGGTGTCCTTTTAGAATGGAGATGGGGGGGGAATTGCTTTAGCCAGAGAGTGGTGAATCTGTGGAACTCTTTGCCAAGTCTTTATGTATATTAAGGCAGAGGCTGATAGATTTTTGATTACTCAGGGCATGAATGGATACAGGAGAAGGTAGGAGATTGTGACTGAGAGGAAGAGTGGATCAGCCATGATGAAATGGCAGAGCAGACTCAATGGAACAAATGGCTTAATTCTGCTCCTATATCTTATGTTCTTGTGGTCTTATATTTGACCTCCTTACAGATCATGCCTTCTAATCCAAGCAGTAACCTGGTAAAATTATTCTGCGCCCTTTCAAAAGCCTCTGTATCCTTCCTGAAATGGAATGACTAGAACTGCACACAATACTCCAACTACAGTCTAAGAAGGGAAGGGATATTGAAGTATTTTTGAAGAGTCTGCCGAGAGCATTCCTGTCCTCCTCATCTACAAAATGAGAATGTGCAGCAGTCAGCTTCCACCTCTCTTTCACTGCCAGGTTTCCAGACTTGTGAGAACACAAAATGGCAACAGACAGCTTTAAGTTGGGCTCTCGATCATATCGTTTATGCTCCACAGGACACTTGGAGACCCCCCAGTATCCACCTCCTTGATAAAGGCAGCAGGCTGGTCACTGCATGTTGACACATCCCCACACAATTAATGATTGCAGTGTGCTTGAACTCACTTCTTCAGCTCGGGCAGCTACTATGCAGATAGTCAAGGAGAAAGAAATTTAACAATTCGGATTCTTACAAGACATATATTCCCAGGAGCGTGGAAAAAAATGAACTCAGAATCAGAATCAGGTTTAATATCACAGCCATATGTTGTGGAATTTTAGTGCAAAACTAGAAATCTAAAAAAGTAGTGAGTTTGCGTTCATGGGTTGGATGTCCATTCAAAGATTGGATGGCGGAGGGGAAGAAGCTGTTCCTGAATTGTTGAGTGTGTGCCTTCAGGCTTCTATACCCCCTCCCTGATGGTAGCAATGAGAACAAGGCATGTCCTGGGTGATGGGGGTCCTTAACGATGGATGCTGCCTTTCTGAGGCATCACTCCTTAAAGCTGATGTAATAATGACTAATTCTCACTGAATTCCAGATTTAACCTGAAGAATAAATCAAACAGCACATTCCATTTCCTGCGTGATTTGCCATTTCACAGCCCTTGCAATAGCTCGAGGGATTGGCTTGTTTCATGCCTGAGTCAATGAATAGGCAGTTCAACCTTGCAGTTGTTACAGATGAGCCCATTCATACTGTCACTCAACAGCTAGGAAGACTTTACAGCAGGGTGTTCTTGATAATGAGCAGGTGTAGAAACCCAGCTAATCCACCCCTTTCTAATCCAGGGACACTGAGACCAATTATCACAGCATTTTATAAACTAAAGAGTGCAGTACTTTCTGTAAAGTAGCTCAGCTGCAGTGAATGGTGAATAGACATCATACACAGTAGCAAGGGCAGCAAATCATAACCATTGCGCACTATATTGGGGGTCTGTCAGAGTCCGTGATCTGCAACTGCATTCAAACTGCAGTTCTTTAGGGCAGTTGGTTCCCATTGTCAGAGCTCTTCAATTAGCCGTGTTCAGGGTGTCGCCTCGCACAGCCTTGTGGACTCAATTCCATGCTGGTGTCACCAACTGAAGTGTCAACTGAACATCAAGACAGTGGGTATGGCTTGTCAGAGGCCTCTGCACGCTGGTGAACACTATTTCTCTCTCATTCTCTCTCTCTCTCTCTCTCTCTCTCTCGATGGTGAGTAGAAGTTCGCTGCCAATTCTTGAGTTGGGGACTCAAAATAGAACTGGCGCTGTGGACTATAACATTGAAACAGCAAACTGTTAGTCTCCCCTCTTACTGCAGAAGCAGTGATATCTCTCTCTTCCATGTTGGTGAGAGAAAAAGCATGTGACATGTTGAAATCTTTGGTGAACAATGATTTTTTTGATGGGCTGTAGATCATGGTCTCGCTTTGGGGGCTTTGCAGTTGCTTGCCTGGGGGGTGGTGATGCTTTCTGCTGGAAAGTGGGGGCTGGGGGACTTTGCGGTTCCTACATTTTTTGGTCATTCATTCTTTGGGGTTTTTCTTCTGTTTCATGGATGTGTGCAGAGAGTAAAAATTTCAAGATGTATATTGTATACATTCTCTGATATTAAGTGGAACCATTGAATCTTAACACGGAACTTCAGAGAAAAAGCGCACTGTGACGGCTTCTGTCCTTTTGCGACCTGTTCTTTTGCGACTTCATACTTGCCTTTGTCATTCGTCCAGAAAACCTTTAAATATCAGATCTTTGCTGTGAATTCATTAATCCAAGTATCACGTTCCTGGCGCTAATTCATTAAGTCAGGAACCCCTCCATTGTCCTTATGCCTTCATTAATTCATTGAAACAGAGACTATGACAGTATCACAAGCCTAGCAACAGCCCACTGTAATTAATCTGCCTACTTTACAAAAACTAGTCTAAAACCTGATGCTGTCAATTAATCTTCAGAAGCAATTATACGTTATGATTGATTGCCACCTCTCCCTGTGCCCAGAGCTCCCATTGATATTGCTGTTAATGTCACAAAGCACTGATGCTGCATGCTGTTCAAGCCAATCAGCCCATCTTGGCCCATTCATCCAAGAACTTTCCTACAGACCACTCATCCCAGGTGTTCTTCGGGCATCAACCTTCACATCCAATTTGGACAAGAGCTGTTTGGGTCCTATTTTGCTGAATTCTAGCTGAATCTGACCAAGCTCTTGTGAAAGGACAAAATGAGATCTTCCTTACTTCTCTTCAACTTCAAACATCAAAGTGCATTTATTATTAAAGAATGTATAAATTATACACCTTGAGATATGTTTGCTTAAAGGCAGCCATAACGCAAGAAATCCAAAGAACCCAAATGGAAAAAAAAGACCAAGATTACTGCACAAGAAGGAAAAAAACACATTATGCAAACAACAGCATTCTGAACCCGCCTGAGTCCTTAGATCCACTCCCCAGAGCGGCTGGAGTAGTAGGCCCAAGTCTCAATCTTAGTCTGTGAATGCAATCGAAAATTTTATATAATTTTACAATATGTTTATCGCACCTTGCACAGATCTCAAGAAAGTGATGTGCTTCAAGGCCCTTTGAGCCCTGGCTTCAACTCTGCTCTATGTGCACGTATTTAGCATGAGAATGTTCTGGTGTTTACTCTGAGCCAATTTGTCTAGTATTCTGATCTCTTTTTGCAATGATTGAATAAGTTTCATTCTCCGGCTGCTTGAAACATATCTTCTGCAAAATTGTGGTCATTTTCCATTTGTCCACATCATGACAACACCCTTCCCTCTGACAACTCAACTAGTTCCACATCCACTGGTTGTCATCAATTTTCTACAAGAATCTATCTTGTTTTGCATTTGAAGGTCAGGTGTTTTTGAAGAAGATGTATTTTTAGGAAGCTTGCATGTTCCTTTTGAACTTTAATTGCATCTTCTGGTTTTAACAAACTTCCCCACTAGTTGTCACAGACATCCTTAATTAATTTGAAATTTCAAATGCTATTTCATGTTCTCTGGTCTTCGTTCTTACAGATATTAGTTTCAATGTTTTCAGCTTCTCTTTGTGAATCAATGAGCTAAAATCCGGATTTGTATTTGGTACTCCTTGTTGATTCTTTTCTGCTTCTTCTATTTTCTGCTCTTGTCATAACTCATTAAAAATCTCCCCAACAACAGGTTATGACCAATGATGGTGCTCAGTTTCATATTATCATCAGGAGGCACTGCATCATTCCAGATGACATTCATTTCTATTTCTATTTTGCAACCTCCTAAACACTGGTATTTTTAATATCCCATTTCAAAATTGGACAACTCATGCAGGTTTCATTTCCCTTCAACACCTCGTCTTTACTTGTTACTGTGTGTTTATTAAGGACCCTCATCACTCAGGACATGCCCTCTTCTCATTATTACCGTCAGGAAGGAGGTATAGAAGCCTGAAGGCACACACTCGGTGATTCAGGAACAGCCTCTTTCCCTCTGCCATATGATTCTTAAATGGACGTTGAGCCCATGAACACTACCTCAGTTTTTTTCCTGTTTTTATGCTGTTTTTAATTGAACTACTTAAAGTAAAACACCCTGCTGTTCATAAACCAAATCCCCAGCTGTGGGTAAATAGCCCCACTGCCTCGTGGGCTGCCGTGGGAGAGAGGAAGTCTACGGGAATAAACCCAGACAGAAAATCTGGAGTGGAGCTCCTGGAGTAGCTGGACGTCATTGAACTCTCTTCCGACAGCTCCTGCAGCCAAGCTGGTGCCAAATGTATTGCTTCCCTTTCCTCTGGACTACACCGGGAAGGCTGAGAGGGGGATCTTGACAACTGGGCATCACAAGATCGCCATACCTCTGCCCAGGCTTGACACCCATTGTCCTTTGAGACAGATGGATGCCATCATCATGCATAGTATATAAACTTACTGCAATACATTTTTTTCCAATATTTATCTTTCATTGTATTATACTGCTGCCGCTAAATTGGCAAATTTCACAACACGTGCCGTTAATATTAAACCTGTCTCTGATTCTGATTCTTTAGACTCTAATGACCATGAAACCACAAAATTGTGTGGGGGAATACAGACAACATAAAACAGATGGATTAAGTGGGTAGGCAAAACATTTTACTAGTATACAACAGGATAATGTGAAGATACCCAAGTTTGGTAGGAAAATGAGGAAAGCAGAATGTTGTTCAATGCTACAATGAGCTTTGGGGTGTCTTTGCAAATGAAGCACAGAATGGTGCAGGAAGTTAATAGGCACATTGGCCTATACTGCAAAGTAAAGATGTCTTGCTATAACTGAACAGGGCTTTGATCTAGCTCACTTGAAGAACTACATAGCTTTTTCACCTCATTATCCACGGCGGGATACAGTTGCAATGGAGAGATTTCATAGCAAAGTTATTAAGTCGATTACTGGGAGTTATTCTTCAGCAAAAGGTTCAGCAGGTTGGGCCTGTACTCACTGGAGTTTTTAAAAAAATGTCATGATCTTATTGAATCAATTTCTGAGAAGGTTTGACAGTACAGATGCTAAGATGATTTTTCTCCTCATGGGGGAATCTGAAAATAGAATAAGATGAAAGCAAAGAGTAATTTTATTCTCCCAGAGAATCATTTCCGACCAAAAAGAACGTGGAGCCTGCATTGTTATATACGCTCAAGGCTGAGATAAAGTTAAACTGAGGTCAACATAAAATCAGTCATGATCTTATTGGTAGATGAGCAGGTTCAAGGGAACACTTAAATCGTTTCAGCTCCTTTTTATACAATTTAATTAATTTAGTTTGTTGATTCGTCATCCTATCAATGATATCTTGAACACTCAGAACATTATGATGTCTCAGTTCTTTTATTTATTTGTTTGTTGGTTTGGTAATATACAGTGTGGAATAGGCCTTTCCAGCCCTTCAACCCACACCGCTCAGCAACCCACAGTTTCAACCTTTACAATGACCGGTGTTACGAATACAGCAACAATTGATATGAAACTGAGACAGGGTTTATAAACAAATCCCGAGATTTATTAACCTCTGCTCAAAACTTAGAAAAGTAAACAAAGGACTAACTTGACTGAAAGTTAACAGTTAGATGGCAATATCTAACAAACAGTCAAACTTAGAAACTGTTCTTAATGAGTTCTCATCCAAGCACAGACTTAAAGTGGTAAATTCAGAAGTCCATGTGATTTATAAAGTCACTAGGGAGAGACTTCCCCGAAACAACTATTCCTTCGAAGTAATGATGAATCTGAAGATCCCACAACTGAGAGATGCCTTGTTCGATGAAATCATGAGGAAATAAAGGGAAATGACCTTTTGACTGGAGGGTGGTCACTGCACAAACCTTCCCGACCTTGCAGGGGATTAACTCAAATGTGCATGCCACAATTCCCTAAAGAATATAAAAAAAAGTCGATCATTCCCGAGACGCTGAACGACATTAACTTTATCCAATCCTTTGATCTCAGATAACTCCGGTAATGTCTTCACTTTCTGATACTGGACTGTAAGGGAAAAATAAGTGTGCAACGAACAAAACCAGTGGAACCTCCACACCTCCAACTGGCATCAACAACATTGTACAAAAATAAAAATGAGAACTGCGTCACAGATCGTGGGCTTTGTTTAAATACTGTTTGGAACATGCCATCATGCGACATAACATCACTCCACGGTCATGAGACAATTACATCATCCCAATGTCCCGTGTTCAAACTGTGAGTATGTAACACCAGTCAACCTATTAAGTGGCACGTCTTTGGACTTTGGGAGGAAATTGGAGCACCTGGAGAAAACCCATGTGGTCACGGGGAAGACATGCAAACTCCTTACAGACAGCAGTGTCGGGGATTGAACCCAAGTCACCTGGCCTGTAAAGTGTCGTGCTGACCACTACACTACCATGCCGCTCTACACTACACTACCATGCCGCTCTGCTTGGCATTACAGGTCTAGTTTACCCTTCCTCAGTGACCCCAACTCCTTCTACAACCATGGATCTGCTGTTAAGTTCATCCCTGTGTACAACAATGAGGACTGATCATGTCTTCTGGGAGTTCTACTTGCCTCCATATCCCAAAGACTTGTGAGTTACTCATTTATTTAGCTAGGGTAAATTACTCCTAATGAGCAGGACAATGATAGAGTCTGGCAGTGTGCTAGTTGGGGGTGATAAGGTGTAGTGGTTGCTGATAGGAATGTGGGAATAATAAGATGAGGTTTGTGTAGGATTTATGTAAATCACTGGCTGATTTTTAGCTTGGACTCAATGGGCAAAATGGCCTGTACCTATGCAGTATAACTTCATAAAGCAATCAAATACTTTATGATCCAAATATATAACAAAATGTGCAACAAAGATTCTTTTTGGCATATTAGCCTTTATAAGTCGAAGTATTGAGTACAGGAAATGGGATGCTATGTTGAAGTTGTTTAAGACTTTAGTGAGGCCTATGATTTGGCAGCTTTGGTCACTTACCTACAGGAAAGATGTAAATAAGGTTGAAAAAGTACAGAGAAAATTTGCAAGGATGCTTCCGGGACTGGAAGACCTAAGTTTGAATAAAACTAAGTTGGAAAGATTGAATAGGTTAGGACTTTATTCCTTTGAATGTAGAAGATTGAGAGGAGCAACGATGCTCAGCAACCCACAGTTTCAACCTTTACAATGACCAATTAACCTATTAGGGCTAATTAGAGGGGCTGATGGAACTGTTTCTGTGCTGTACTTTTCTATGACACTATGACTCTAATGAATAAACAAATAATAAAATTGAGTGCATCAATTGTAACCCTCAGGCTTGGCCAGATTTGATAGAGGTTTTCAAAATTATTAGGTGGCGTAGACAGGATAAATGCAAACAGGCTTTTTCTACTAAAGTTGGGTGGGACAACAACTGGAGGTCATAGGTTAAGAGAGAAAGGTGAAAAGTTTAATAGAAAATGAAGGGGAAACTTCTTCATTCAGAGGGTCTTGAGAGTGTGAAATGAGCTGCCAGCCAGCACAAGTGGTGCATGTGAGCTCTATTTCAACATTTAAGCAAAATTTGGATAGGTACATGGATGATACTGGTATGGAGGGCTATGGTCCCAGTGCTGGTTGATGGGAGGAGGCAGTTTAAATGATTTTGACATGGACTAGAGGGGCCGAAGGGCCTGTTTCAGGGCTGTACTTTTCTATGACTCTATGATTCTATTTTTTTTTGTAATTTATTTTTTATTGAAGGTCATCATCAAACAAACATTTCCATAAGGTATTTCAGACATTGTACATATATATCATATAATCATATGAATAAACAAATAATAAAATTGAGTATATCAATTGTAACGCTCAGGCTCGGCCAGCACACATTCGCCTGGGGGAAGACAACTTCTGGCCCTGCCAAATCTCGTCTGGGTGGATGCTGCGTGATATGTTGCCTGGTTACAAATCCACACCGCAAAATATCAGACAGTACACCGTATGTAATTAAATGATTGAACTTTATAAATCGAATCTGAATATAGGATTAGTAAAGAAAAAAGAAAAAGAGCCTATTTTAAGGAAAAAAGTCAAAAGTGCACATTGGAGCTCCCTGATACGGTCATTGATCAACCATCAACCTCCTCCGAGCATCACCAACCTTTGGACCCTCGCTCCCCATCAACTCCATCCAGTCGTCTCCCAGCTCCCTCCATACGTGTCTTCCTCCTTCTTCTTCTCTCACCCACTAGAGACCGTGAAAATCTCTCTTCCAGACCAACAAGAAAGAACAACACCCCTTTTATTGAATAACATACATTCCAAAGTCCCCGTTATCTCTAGTCATAACCCAAACATTGTTGCTACAGAGAAACCATTACATTGAAACATTATAGTGAAACATTACAGAGAGGCCATTACACTATCTATAAAGCATACGGGTTTCATAAATGCATCATTAACTATGAAGGAATTTAAGCATTTACTATTTTCTCTTCAATATATTTCCTCCTACTCCTGTAACTAACTTGCACAGAAATTCTCCAGTCCTTCCATTTTAAAGGCAGTAAGAGATTGATGCCTCTCTTCCAGAAGTGGTGCAGGTGGCTGTTTTTACAAATTCCAGGTCCTCCACCAGCTTTACAAAGGGAGCTAAGAACCACTTGAGGTCATCCTTACAGCGAGTGTCTGAAATGGACCAGGGCCATGATCAAAGGCTTCCATGTGTATGGGTTTACTTCCATGAGAAATCTTCCCAGGAGGACTACCAAGGCCAGGAAGCTTTCAGAGACCACATCGTCAGTTGTCCTCATCTGGGATGTACTGTGCATGAATCCACTGGGAACTAATTTCAGCAGTGGAGTGCATTGCTCATACATTAACACATTGGATGAATTATACCTGTGACTATGGCTGAAATTGTAAGCCACAGTACTTTGGAGGGAATTATGAAGCCAAATAAAATGATGATCTTCCCTGATCCCAAGTAAATAAGTTGAACGTTAAACAATTTCTCAAAGCACAATCAACACAAAATTGCTTACAAAATGTATAATCAAGATTTTCTGTGTGAAGCAGGAAGCTCCCTTAAGTTAAACAAAGAATGAAGTTTTACCATGACCTTCAGATATTCTTGTTGTGCTTACTAAGGCTGCATATAACTTTTGATCTTCCGCCAGCTCTGGTGGTTCAAGCAAAGGTTATTACTTGAAACTCCTGAGGATTTTCAGGGACAAAGATTGCTACAAGTGACATTTTTAATGTGAGGAATGAGCTAATTTTAAGAGCATCACTGAAAAAAAAGATTAAAAACATGAAGTCTGCAATTCAAAGATCGGCAAAATGTTTGAAACCAGATCCAGAGAGAGTTTAAATTATCCATAAGTTCTTAGGATGAAACTCCTTAGATGAGGAGAGATTGAATATGATTTCTCCATTTACAAAGAAATTTATAAGAATGAGATGTGATATCATTGAGATAGATATAATTCTGAGGGAGAAAGATAGGAGAGATGCCAGAGAAGCTATTCCAGAGCAAAAGCAGGAGACATAAAAAAAACTTCATCCAGCATCATATCCAGAAGTGACAAAGGTCTGGGTAATAACAATGCAGAAGGGCTGAGGATGGGTGGAATGATGACTCAGATGACAGGCATGGGAAGAAGCAGAATTCTAGTCTGTTTGATCCGGTCCAAGTTGCCAGAAGGAAAATGGAATAAGGTTGTCTCAGATGTTAGAACAATGGAACAGTAACAATCTGCTACTTCAGGAAATCCTGCAGAAGATTATTTGTTCCTCCAGATTCCAGCCACTGCAATCTCTTGTATCTTTCTAGAAGCAAGGGTTTTCATCTTCATGTTGTTTTACTAGGGGACGTTTGAGCATCCATGCATGGCAGTAACAGGCAGACTTGAAACACAACATCCTGTCATGGGCCTTTGCAGCTGACCATGGAGCTTTGAGCCTCAGGCTGTCTCGAGCACCTATATTGACTAATTGTTAGAGCTGTTAAGCCCAGGTGCTTTCTGTCTAATCTTGTCAAGTTCACTGGCACATGTTTCTGGTGTTCTCCGATTACTTAAAGGGGACGGTCATTGTGCTTTGTAAGCAGAGTCTGACTGTGTGTTGAGGCGAATGATTTGTCCAGCGGTGTCACTCAGTCGTGCCTCCAATGCTCTGTTGGTATTTCTATGTCTAATGTTTTGTTTCTGTCCCTTCATGAGGAGCTGTTCTTCAGCTCCTGGGTCAAGTTATCACCAGCATCTGCCATCCTCCATTCCTGGGCTAAGTTCGTGCCAGCAGCAATCGTGTCAGTATGAGTCTGCTGTACCTCCACACTTGGGTCCAGTTCTGTGAGCAGGCACCATGATATATTTGCTGTGAAATGCAGCCAGGTAATAGAAGTGTCATATGTGATCAGACACTGGGTCCACACAGGGTGGCTGATGTAATGAATGACATCATGGAAGATCTGAGTGGAGTTCCAGACATGTCACTGCATTGGCAGAGAAGGCTACTGAATTGACAGCCTTCAGATAAGTAGGTTATAATCCCTATCAGGCAGATCCACACTGGCTTTGAGTGGAAGTAAAGCTATAGAGCAGGATTTTTATTCTGAAAGACTACTTAAGGGTGTCATTGATGTGCTTGAGGAAAGGAAGTGACAGGTAGTGGAAGACTAAGAGTTGGAAAAATTGGGAGAAGTTGGGGTAAGCTTCTAGTTGTGTGGAACATGAAGGCAAGAGCTTCTGGTTAGCAGTAAGTGAAGGGATTGGAGTGAAACCTGCATGGATAGCATCAATACCAGGGTTAGAGTCTCCATCTTGCAAGCACATCCAAGTCTCCACCCACTTAATAAGAGTCACCTGCCTCATGTTTCTAACTCATCACCTGCAGCCTATTTAACCCCAGTTGTCATCCAAAGTCCTTGTTCACTCATCAAACCAGCTGGGTCCTAGCCTCCAGTTACCATCCTGCCCATTACATTTAGTTCTCTCTTGTTCCGTGGCCCCTCATGACTTGTTATTTGGCAGTCTAATATTAAAGTTATCACTCACTACTAAATTATCTCCACCGCTCTGTTTTTATGTTAAGCCTCTGCTACATTTCCTGACAGGATGAGTGACCCTCAATTGGCCCAGCAGAGTAGGCTTACCTAAAGGAAGTCGCCCATCAACATGAACACACAAGCTAGAAGCTAATCAGAAGCCAATGAATCTGCTCACCACTCTTCCAACTTGATATGGGAACACTGTGCCAGTCAACCTCCTCCCTCAGAGCCCCAGGTTCCCATGCCTGAATGTTTTGACAGAGACCCAACCCAATGCCGCAACTTCCTGTCCCAGTATGCCTTACACTCTTTACTTCAGCCGTCTCCGTGTTCTGCGGACCAGGTCAAGATTATCAGCTTTGACCTAAGACACTACTAACTGGGACAATAAAACCACCATTTGCAGCAAATATGCGGACTTCATCTCTGGTATGCACGAGGTTTTCAATCACTAAGGAAGTGGAAGGGAGGCAGCAGAATGATGATTCTACCAGCGTCAAGGCTTACAATCTGTGCTGGAAATTCAGGACCCTCACAACAGTGTGCGGCTGGACTGTGGAAGTGCTGCTGGCCCATTAGCTTCACTGCCTCTTTGAGCTTTTGAAAAACAAGCTGTCTATCTGGGAGATCCCCACCAACTTTGAAATTCTAATCAGTCTGGCTCACTGTATTGACAAGCATCTTAAGAAACGACCCTCCAGGTCATCAACCAGAACCCCAGTTCCATTCCCAGTATCATTGCAGGCTGCAGGTCCCTCATCACAGTAGATGATCACCATTGTGTCTGTAAGTGCCCAACTGCATCAAATGCCAAAGGTAAATCAACCTTTGATGTGCTTTAACCCATTGTTCCCCATGGATCAGTCAACAGTAGAGGTCCCATCCACAAGGTTCCTGATCACAGCTTCGGGAATGCTGGGGAGGAGGGAATGAAGGGACCAAGCTTACTGCCAGCTTCCCCTACAGCTGCCATAGGTGGCCAGATGGACTACTCTGGCCTGAGGAACATATCTGGCTGCCCTGCTGAGATCTGTGCTCGCACATCGACTCTCGCAAGCACTTGCGCAAGTTCATTGGTTCCTTCAAGAATAATAAATTGCTTTGATCCTGTCATATACCACCTCCAGCTGGATCAAGATCACACCTACCTTCCACGTGTCTGGCCTCACTCAACCCATGGACCTCACTCAATCCATGGACCACTCAACCCATGCAAGCTTGCACTTCTGGAGCCAAGGATGGTGGAAGGTGATCCACTGTACACAGTTCACCAGTTGATGAATTCACATCATCAGGAATGGGGTGTGCAGTACCTGATTGACTGGGAAGAGTACAGCCTGGAGGAGAGATCTTGGATCTATTGTTCATCAAAGAGTTCCACAAGATCCATTGGGGAGGAGGCACCTCCCAATCATCACCCAGCTAACAGGAGTCACCTGCCACTCATTTCTAACTCATCACCTGCAGCCTATTAAACCCACTTCTCATGCACAGTTCACTCATTGTACCAGCCAGCCTCAACCAATTGCTCCTAGTCTCCAGCTACTGTGTTGTGTAATGCATTTATAATCTATCCTCTCTTCTTTTGTGGTCCCTCATGGCTTGTTATTTTGCTGTCTATTTTTAAAGTTAATACTCAACGATAAAATGTCTCCACTGCTCTGCTTTTGGGTCAAGCCGCCTTTACATTTCCTAACACAAGTAGGGCTTCTCATTTAGATTTTTCTTGCTGGTTTGATTGCAATTTGTAGTTAATAAAAATAAGCTATTGTAAAGGAAAAGATGAGACTTCTACCTGTGCATGTATGAAAAAACATCATTCATTTAAAATGATAAATATTTGAATGCAGAACACTATTTTACTATTTGTAAATAAGGTAATAATAAATTGTGATGCTGTGAGCAGGCATTTCAATTGGTTCCAAATGGGTTTATGCTATGTTACTGAGGATGTAGCCCAATTCTTAGGTTTGTAATATATTTTCCAATTCTTTTCTTATGCATTTGCTCAATTGTGTGCATTTTGATTGCCACTCTAGTCCAGGAGTAATATTTCAAACTGCTTTATTAATCTTGGATCATTCCCTTTAAACTAGTCCCCTTCTCATCATCAGTCATGCTGTCTTTCTTTTCTCCTCTCAGTCAGTCTTTGAATATCCTTTGCTTAAACGTGTACTGTGTATTGCTGCTGCCTTCCTCTGAAGGAGTTATCAAGGCACCTACCATGGCCTCAACCTCAACTGTCTGTTTATTGAATTTTTGTACCAATGTGCATAATCTCCACATTAAACTGCAGTTGCCACTTGTTTGTTCATCACTCACTATAAATATATCCCTTTACAGAATCACACTTGTCACAGTGTGTGCTGGTAATATCGGAACCCAAGTGCAGAGGAAAGATAGGCTCTGATGTAGAGACAGCAAAGAGAGTTTGCTCATAATAATTCCAAAAGAACATCGGTCGCTTGGCCGAGCAACATTGCAAGAAGTGGAGGCATCTGTCGGTCTTGAGAGACCGTGGATCTGTGCCTGGAGTTTCCAGGGCGCAGGCCTGGGCAGGGTTGTATGGGAGACCGGCAGTTGCCCAAGCTGCAGGCCTTCCCCTCTCCACGCCACCGATGTTGTCCAAGGGAAGGGCACTAGGACCCATGCAGCTTGGCACCGGTGACGTCGCAGAGCAATGTGCTGTTAAGTGCCTTGCTCAAGGACACAAACACGTTGCCTCAGCTGAGGCTCGAACCAGTGACCTTCAGGTTACTAGTCTGATGCCTTGCCCACTAGGCCACGTGCCAATAAATTGCGAGAAGTAACATTCTCAAAACTAGGACCCTGCAACTAGTGCTAATTGGGCGTCCACGTAAATAATACAAGTAACACAGAATCCCTGGGCCCATCAAAATAAACTTAACAAGCTTAAGTAAAAGGCACCAGGAGACTGCATTACAAAGAACGAAAAACAGAAGGAACTCAATATGTAAACAATTAATGACCGTTGTTTAGCAACAATTAACCAATTCAGGTTGTCTGAAAACCAATGCTCACCAGTGCCACACACAGGCCTGAAGAGCTCATTGCACACAGTATCATTATCCACCCAAGTTTGTATTATTGACAAATCTGTTCCTACCTCCAAGTCATTAATGTATATGGTGAACAAATGTGGGCCAACAATTGCAGTAACCTGCACTGGTTACCAACAAATATTAGAACTGCTATCAATACATTTATTATATTATACATTAGCAAATATTATGGATTTTCATTCTTTAGGCTTTGCTTCTTGAACATTTACAGATTTAGACATATGACATATAATTAGTCCCCCGTGTTTCTTATCAATATGGCACACTTAACATTCCTTTTCCTCAAAACCAAACCTCAGTACTAACTCTTCTGTCAAAATCAAATAAAGCTTCCTGTAAACATTATTGTACGATTATTAACCTGCCTTGTAGATTTTGTCCTCTGCCATTAAAGAAGTTGGCCACAGCTGACCTACATAGGACATAAAGTAATCACAGGGACTTCACTCAACTTAAGCAAAACTTCAGAAAGGTCTTCCACTTTATGAATTGAAAATCAAAGGATTGCAGATGCTAGAAACCTGAAATAAAAGCAGTAAATTTGGGAACAGGTGCTGGATCTTTGACCTGAAATGTTAAACCTGTTTCTCTTTCTACAGAGGCTGCCTGACACATTGAGAATTTCATGCATTTTTGCTTTCAACCACCATTTCATGGCTCATAGCCTGAGTCCAAATATTTTTTTTCCCAGTTATCTTCTCCTCTTTTGGTCTTGAAGAGAGTTTTGCAAGTGGCTTGATGCTGAGGATGTAAAGAAACTTTAAAGACTTGTAACCTTCACCAAGATGATTTAAGTGATCCAGCTGTTCTATGTCCAGAAAAATTACTGGGGGGGGGGGGGTTCAAAATATACTAACTTTCACATGTCTTTGGAAACTTCACTATTCCTGTCAGAGGTATAAGGAATATTAAGCTCGCTACACAGCCAATGGACACCACCTATCCATTTACATCTTTGCTCTAACCGAAAGGTGCCAAAGGTGAAAGGCCAATTGGTTTTCTCAAGAGAATAATCTTAGTTCAAAGTAAAGTTTATTATCAGAGTACATACATGTCACCACTTACAAACCTGAGGTTATTTTTCTGTGGGCATTCTTAGCAAATCTACAGGATCAATGAAATAGCTAGAGCATAGAAGATAACAAACGTGCAAATACAGATATAAATAAATAGCAATAAATTACGAGCATGATATAAAAATATAAGATCCATCAAAAAAACAGTATAACAGAGTCCTTAACGTATAGTTATCCCTTTTTGTTCAAGAGCCTGATAGTTGAGGGGTTGTAACTGTTCTTGAACCTGGTGGTGCGAGTCCTGAGGCTCTTGTACCTTCTACCTGATAGCAGCAGTGAGAAAAGAGCATGGCCTGGATGGTGAGGATCTCTGATGATGGATGCTACTTTTCTACGGCAACATTTCATGTAGATGTGCTCAGTGGCTGGGAGGGTTTTACCTGTGATATACTGGGCCAAATCCATTATCTTTTGTAGGATTTTCCACTCAAAGGCATTGGTGTTCCCATACCAGTCAGCACACTTTCCACCACACATCTATAGAAGTTTGACAAGGTTTTTGATGAGTTGCCAAACTTCTGCAGACTCCTGAGGAAGTAGAAGCACTGTCATACTTTCTCTGCAATAATATTTACATGATGGGTCCAGCACAGGTCCTCTGAGATAGTGACACCCAGGAATTTAATGTTACTGACTCTCTCCACCTCTGATTACTCTCCAATGATTACTGGCTCGTGGACCTCTGGATTCCCTTTCTTGATGTCAACAGTCAGTTCCTTGGTCTTACTGGCATTGAGTAAGAGGATGTTGTTATTACACCACTCAGGCAAATTTTCAAACTCCCTCCTGTATGCCAATTCATCAACCTCTTTGATACAGCCAACAACAGTGGTGTTGTCAGCAAACATGTACTGTATATGGTGGTGGAGCTGTACTTAGCCGCACAGTGATAGGTGTAAAGCGAGTAGAGGAGGGGTTTAAGTACACATCCCTGCAGTGCTCCTGTATTGATGGAGATTGTGGAGGAGATGTTCTTGCCAATCCAAACTGACTGGGGTCTACGAGTGAGGAAAACCAGGATCCAATTGCACAAGGAGGTACTGAGGCCCAGGTCTTGGAGTTTACTGATTAATTCTGAGGGGATAATGGTGTTAAATGCCAAGCTGTAATCAATAAAGAGCATCCTGATGTTTGCATCTTTGCTGTCAGATGTTCCAGGGTTGTGAGAAGAGCCAATGAGATGTCACCTGCTGTGGACCTGTTACTTCAGTAGGCAAACTGGAGTGGTTCCTTCCTCTTCTGGGGATCAGAGCAAGCATAGAAAGCATTGAGCTCATCTGGAAGCGAAGCTCTGCTGTCCCCTACATCGCAAGATTTAACTTTGTAAGAGGTTATGGCATTCAAACCCTGCCACAGCTGTCAAGCATCCCCCGTGAATTCTAGTCTAGTCCAAAATCTCCAATGCACCCAAGGGATAGCTTTCTGGAGATCATACCTGCACTTCTTGTAGCATTCTTGATCTCCAGACTTGAATGCTCCTGATCTGGGTTCATCCAGGGCTTCTGATTGGGGAACTCGGGAAGGAACGAAAGGCATCCCTTATCATAGTGTAGCTGTGGTCTAATGTTGGGACTTATGGTGCAACAGGTTACATTCAGGTGATAATTGGCAGTTCCAATGCCCCGCTTACTTCTCTGCCAGTTTTACAACAGTACTACCATCAGTCATTAATGCTTTCATTCCTCCTTCTGGTGGCTGCTGCCTCTGTGAGTTTCGTGGCATTTTTGCCCTGCTAACGTGATGAACGAGATCAAGGCTTGGACCTACTACACCGGCTGCTCTGGGGAGCGGATCTAAAGACTCAATCTTGTTCAGAATGCTATCATTTACATCTATTTTTTGCATAATTTGTGTTTTTTTTCTCCCCTCTTTTGCTGCACAGTGGTTATGGTCATTTTCTTAGCAACACACACAAAATGCTGGAGGAACTCAGCAGGCCAGGCAGCATCTATGGAAAAGTTTCTTTATTTTTAATTGGGTTACTTAGGTTTCTTGCTTTGTGGCTGCCTGTAAACAAACAAATTGCAATGTGTATAATTTATGCATTCTTCTATAATAAATGTACTTTGAATTCTCCTTTTGCACTAAACACAATCACATTTCAATTCACTTTGCTCTCTACCAGTGCCCTATAGTGCTTTAAATGGAGCTTTTAAATCTTCATTAACTTGTTCTGCAGACACAGCCTTCAAGAGTTGTTCATTAGCTTCACAAGCTAAAGAGTCCTACTGATGGTGATACATCTTCATCTTCATTTTCTTCTTCCTAGGGAGTCTCTTTTGGTTTAGTACAACTTGCATGTACTCCACCTAACTGTGTTCAAGAGTGGACAATGTGAGATCCTCTCTGCCACAATGTATGGACTCAAGTAATCTATATAGTCCCTATGCTGCAAACTTCAATACCTTCCCAGATATTCCTTCCCCCTTTGAGCATTCATTGGCCTAGGATTCCCACGAGTCATTTTTTCGAGGAGAGTTAGGAAACATTCTTAAAGCTGTCTCTTATTCCTTCAGATAATATTTATTTTCTCAGCCGGCGGCAATTAGCACAAAAAAATCATTTGTTGGTGATGCAGTGTGAAGTTTAGAAAGAGCTTAGGTATTTTTTAGCTTTGGTCTCAGTGGACAGCAATCACCATGGGGCCAAAAAAAACGAAAGGGATTGTAAGCGGAGCAGCCATTGTGGGAGTGGGCCGTAGTTGGAGTGGTCCGGTTTGGCTCAACAGGCTTGGGCAAGCACGGGAGGAGGTTCTAATTAGTAAGTAAGAAGGTTTCTAGTAATTTTTTTTTCTGTTAGTACACTGAGAATGGATCCAGAGAAGGGATATGTTCCTCATATGAGATATTGGAAATTGAGGAGATCTCCAAACTTCCTGATGACTACATCTGCACAAAGTGCATCAAGCTACAGCTCCTTAGAGACTGTGTTAAGAAACTGCACCATCAGCTCTTACTTGAGAATGAGGAGGTGATAGATAGGAGCTACAGGGAGGTAGTGACCCCTAAGGTGCAGGAGGCAGGTTCCTGGGTCACTGTCTGGAAAGGAAAAGGGAATAGACAGCCAGTCCAGAGTTCCTCTGTGTCTGTTCCCCTCAATAAGGAGCATACCACTTTGGGTACTGTTGCGGGGGGGGTGGGAGATGACCTACCAGGAGTAAGCCACAGTGACCAGTTCTCTGGCATTGTCTCAGGCTCTGTGACTCAGAAAGAAAGGAGGGAGAAGAGGAGTGCAGTAGTAGTAGGGGTTTACATAACATAGGAGCAGAAAGCAGATTCTGTGGATGGGAAAAGAAACTACCAATGTTATGTTGTCTCCCAGGTGCCAGGGTCAGGGTTGTCTCGGATAATGTGTCCACTGCATCCTAAGGGGAGTGTGAACAGCCAGAAGTCATGGGACCTGTTGGTGCCAATGACACAGATAGGAAAAGGGAGGGAGGTCCTGAAGTAAGAATGTAGGGAGCAAAGTAGAAAGCTGAAAAGCAGGACCTCCAGGGTGATAATCGCTGAATTTCTGCCTGTGCCACATGAGAGTGAGGGTAAGAATAGAATGGTCTGGCAGGTGAATGCATGGCTGAAGGATTAGTTCAGAGAGCAGGGCTTCAGATTTGTGGATCATTGGGATCTCTTCGGGAGGAAGTATTTTACTACCTGTATCAAAGGACAGGTTACACCTGAACCCAAGGGGAATCAGTATGCTTGTGGGTAGGTTTTATAGAGCTGTTGGTGAAGGTTTAATCTAATTTGGCAGAGGAATAGGAACAGGAATGATTGAGCTGAGGATGGGGCAGTTGATATACTGTACATATAGACGCAGTGTGTAGTGACAGTGTGTAGTGACACTGTGAGGAAGGGCAGGTAGATGATCGGGAAAAATTGCAGTCAGTGGGTTGAGTTATAGTGTAATGGGGGCCAGAATCAAAAGGATGATAGTGTTATATTTAAATGCAGCATATGGAATAAGGTTGATGACCCCGTAGTGCAGTTAGAGACTGGCAGGTATGACGTTGTGAGCATCTCTGAATTGTGGCTGAAAGAAGATCATAATTAGGAGCTTAACATCCAAGAATACACATCACATCGAAAGGACAGGCAAGTAGGGGTAGGGTGGCTCCATTGGAAATATATGAAATCAAATGCTTAGAAAGAGGTGACATAGGATCAGAAGATGTAGAATCCTTGAGGGTAGAGTTAAGAAGCTACAAGGGTAAAAAGGCTCTGTTAGGAATTATATACAGGCTTCAAACAGTAGCCAGTATGTGGGTTACAAATTACAATGGGAGATAGAAAAGGCATATAAAAAGGGCAATATTACAACAATCATGGAGGTTTTCAATATGCAGGCAGATTGGGAAAATACAGTTAGTGCTGAATCCCCAGAGAGGGAATTTGTCGAATGCCTACAAAACGGCTTTTTAGAGCAGCTTGTGGTTGAGCCCACTAGGGGAATGACAAGTCTGGATTGGGTGTTATGTAATAACCCAGATTTAATTAGGAAGCTTAAGGTAAAGGAACTTTTTGGGGGCAGTGATCATAAAATGATAGAATTCACCCTTTAGTTTCAGAAGGATAAGCTAAAATCAGATGTATCAGTATTTTACCTTATTATTATTTAATTATTTATGGTTTTATATTGCTATATTTCTACACTATTCTTGGTTGGTGCGATTGTAATGAAACCCAGTTTCCCTCAGGATCAATAAAGTATGTCTGTCTGTCTGTCTACTGGAGTAAAGGGAATTACAGAGGCATTAAAGAGGAGCTGGCCAAAGTGTGATTCGAAGGGGACACTACCAATGATGTCAACAGAACAGCAATGACTGGTGTTTCTGGGAAAAATTTGAAAGGCACAGGAAAGACACATGCAAAAGATGAGGAAGTGTTCTAAAGGAAGGATGAGACAACCGTAGCTGACAAGTGAAGTCAAAGACAGTATAAAAGCAAAAGAGAGGTCATATAATATAGCAAAAATTAGTGGGAAGTTAGAGGATTGGGAAGCTTTTAAAAACCAACGGAAAGCTGCTAAAAAGTCATTAAGAAAGAAAAGATGAAATATGAAGGTAAGCTAGCCAATAATATAAAAGAGGATAGAAAACATTTTTCTGGACATACAAGGGTTAAAAGAGAGACAAGAGTGGATATCGGACTGCTGGAAATTATGCTGGCGAGGTAGAAATGGGGAAAAAAGAAATGGAGGAGTAAGTATTTTGCGTCAGTCTTATCTGTGGAAGACACTAGCAGAATACTAGCATTGCGAGAGTGTCAAGGGGAAGGAGTGAGTATCATTGCTATTACTAAGGAGAAGGTGTTTGGGATGCTGAAAAGTTTGAAGGTAAATAAGTCACTTGGACCAGATAGAATACACCCCAGGGTTCTGAAGGAGATCGTTGAAGCGATTACTGAAGCATTAGTAATGATCTTTCTAGAACCACTAGATTCTGGAATGGCACCAGAAGACAGGAAAATTGCTAATGTCACTCCACACGTTAAGAAGTGTGAAGAGGAAGAAGAATGGAAATTACAGGCTAAGCAACACACACAAATTTGCTGGAGGAACTCAGCAGGCCAGGCAGCATCTATGGAAAAGAGTGAACAGTCAATGTTTTGGGCCCGGTCCCTTCATCAGGACTTCATTCAGCAATCCTGATGAAGGGTCTCGGCCCAAAATGTCAACTGTTTACTCTTTTCCATAGATGTTGCCTGGCTTGCTGAGAGCCTCCAGCATTTTGCCTGTGTTGTTTGCATTTCCAGCATCTGCAGATTTTCTCTTGCTTGAAATTATAGGCCACTTAGCCTGACAGTTGGAAAGATGTTGGAATCTATTGTGAAGGATGAGGTTTCAGGCTACTTAAAGGTATGTGATAAAAAAGGCAAAGTCAGCATGGTTTCCTTAAGGGGAAATCTTGACTGACAAGCCTGTTAGAATTCTTTGAGGAAGTAACAGGCAGAATTGGCAAAATAGTCAGTGGGTGCTGTTTATTTGGATTTTCAGAAGGTCTCTGGCATGGTGCAGCAAATGAGGGTGCTTAACAAAATAAATGCCAGTGGTATTGCAGGAAAGATACTAAAATGGAGGCAAAGACTGGGAATAAAGGTTGCCTTTTCTGATCAGCTGCTGGTGACTGGGGGTTTGCTGCAAGGGTTGATGTTGGGACCGCCTTTTTGTGTTGTATGCCAATGATTTGGATGAAGGAATTGATGGTCTTGTGGCTAAATCTGTGGATGATAAGAAGATAGATGGAGGGGCAGGTAGTGTTGAGTTAGCAAGGTGTCTACAAAAGGTCTTAGGTGGATTGGGAGAATGGGTAAAGAAGTGGCAGATGAAATATAAAATAGGGAAGTGCATGGTCATGTTGTAAATGGGGAGAAAATTCAAAAATCAGATGGACAGGGAGATCTGGGAGTCCTCATGCAATATTCCCTAAAGGTTAATTTACAGGTTGAATTCAGAATCAGAATCAGGTTTATGATCACCGGCATGTGACATGAAATTTGTTCAATGCCATACATAATCTAGCAGAGAAATAATAATAATAATTTTAAATAAACAAGTAAATCAATTATGCATATTGAATAGATTACAAAAAACATGCAAAAACAGAAATGCTGTATATTAAGAAAAGAAGTGAGGTAGCCTCCAAAGATTCAATGTCCATCTAGGAATCGGATGGTAGAGGGGAAGAAGCTGTCCTGCATCACTAAGTGTGTGCCTTCAGGCTTCTGTACTTGCTACCTGATGGTGAGTTGATGGTAGGGAAGGTAAATGCAATGTTAACATTCATTTCAAGATGACTTGAATATTAAAACAAGGATGTAATGCTGAGGATGCAGAAGGCATTGGTCAGACCACACTTGGAGTATTGTGAGCAGTTTTGGGCGCCTTATTTAAAAAAGGATGTGCTGACATTGGAGAGGGTTTAGAAGGGGTTTGCGATAACGATTCTGGGAATAAAAGTGTTAATGTATGAGTAGAGTTTGGTCACTCTGTGCCTGAACTCACTGGAGTTTAAAGGAATGGGGGAGGGGGGAGGTGGAATCTCATTGAAACCTATCAGAAATTGTAAGGCTTAGATAGAGAGGATGTGGAGAGAATGTTTCCTCTTGTGGAGGAGTCTAGGACCAGCGGTTAGGGTGCACCCTCAGAATAGATGGACTTCCATTAGAACAGAGATGAAAAGGAATTTCCTTAGCTAGAGGAAGGTGAATCTGTGAAATTGATTGCCACATGCAACTGTGGAGGCCAGATCATTGGGTATATTTAAGGAGGAGGTTGATAGGTTTTTAGTTAGCAAGGGTGTCGAAGGTTACAGAGTGAAGGCAGAAGAGGGATAATAAATCAGCCATGATGAGCAGACTTGACAAGCTGAATGGACTGAGTCTGCTCCTGTGTCTTATGATCTGAAGCTCCAAATGGGCCATTTTAACCTTTCTGCCAATCCACTATGATCATATTTTCCTTCTATCCTCTGTTTCTTCAAGTCTAAGTGTCTTCTAGCATACTGATTCCATTTGGTTCCACCATCTTCTCTGGCATATTCCGGATACCATCCACCCTCATGTCACAAACTCTTCCATTAAATCTCCTCTAAAATATTTTTTCCTCTCACCTTACACCTGTGCTCTTTTGTTTTTATACACCTAACATGGGGAATAGGTTTTAACTATCTACCACTTCTGTGCCATTTATTATCTTACATACCCCTTTCAGATCACCCCTCAGTCTTCTTCACTCCAGAAAGTTCAAACCAGGCTATCCAATCTCTCCAAATAACTAAAGTCCTCCAGTGCACTAATTATACTGCTGAACCTCCTCTGCACTCTCTCCTTGCCACAGAGTGTTGACCAGAAATGCACAGAATGTTACAGTTCTGATTCTAATTATGTTGTAACTGTAATAATTTCATAATGTCATGAACCTACAGAAGACTGAAGTGATTTAGCTATCCAAGCAGACAAAATGCTAAAATATAGTGAACGTGGAGAAAGGGATGAAATCCAGAGGAAAATTAATATTTATCTCAAACAAAGAACAGCATGTCATCCAGACCCATTTGGAATACTGCATTCTGTATTGAGAACTGAACCTCAATAAAGAAATGTTTGTCCTGGAAGAAATACAATGCTAATTTACTGGAATAATGCCAGGCCTCAAAGGACATATAAAATCAGATTGGAGACATTAATTTTATTTTCATTGAAATATCGGGAGTTTGAAATGTTCAAAGAGATTCAACCTGGAAGCCATTTCCTCTGAAGGGGAAATCACAAAAACCTGGCGCACACACAACCTTCATGCGTGTTAAAGTAGTTGTAGATTTTGGTTCGATAGGAATTTTCAAGACCAGGTCATTACATTTTTCTTAGGGTGTGCAGGGGTAGTGCAAAATGGCAAGTGAATGGGCCATGATTTAATTGAATTACTGTTAAGTTTCAAGGGCTTGAATGCCTGAGTTCTTTCCTTATATTCTCATGATTTTAAGTATGATCTGGTAGCTCATAAAAGCTTGGCTAAAGGTCCCCTGAGGTCTCTGAGACTGAAACGAAGCAATGTGGAAGTATTAAATATTTAGACCTTTGATCTAACATTCAAATCTGCACAGAGCATCTGGGAAAAGGAAAAGCTCGCAAGTTTACTTCTTACGTGCCATACATCTCAATTTGCAGTTTCATCAGCGTTTCTCCTTCACATTAAAATTCAGATTTTGAGACCAGTATGTTAAAAGTTCTGCAATGAAATGCAGCAGTCACTGTGTCTATTTTACAGAGTGGTTCTGAAAGGAAAGTGTTATTCTTGTCTCTTTAAGCTTGAGGAACAAAATTCCCTGAAGACCAGGGACCTCCCTTTCAGCAGCATGGAGCTGGGAGAAAATCCAGCATAGACTACACTTCAGCGAAGATGCAACACTTCAAGCTGTCCTCTAGAGATTTTCAACAGTTTCCCCGATGAAGTGGCGATTTGGTTTAAAATATGAAGATCTTTTGTGCATCAATTTCTTTTCTCTCTTTGGTTAGCGGGAAGTAAATTTGGATGCATCCATCACAGAGATTGCTGCTTCTTGCTTAAGAAGAGAAAAATATCTTCTTTTACAAGCTAAGTGGTGTTCCATATTGTCTTAGCTCTTTTTGAAAAAATGTGTTCATTGATTAGAAAGTGGGGAGAAGTACAGGGCACTAGCTATATTTGGCAAGGGAGAAGAATTTAAAAATAGATCACCAGCTGAACATTTAGAAATACTGCACCAGAATTAAGGACAAAGTAACGGTACAATCTGTTCTCCTTTACACATTGGTTGTTTATCCTTCCTTTTGGGTGTGGTCTTTCATTGATTCTATAATGGTTCTTGGATTCAGTGAGTATTAGTTACTGCCCATTACACCACTGGTACTTAGAGCAGCAGTGAAAGCCCTCTATCTCTGTCTGTTTAGAAGGATTCTCCATTAATGTTTCGGTAACTATAATTTTTTCACTATTCAGAGCTGAACATCCGAACTGGGAGGACCAGTGGGCCACTCTTAGCCTCTACCTTTTGACCTGTTTGGCATGTGTAAGCCTACCAAGAGCCAAAGCACAAGGTCCTGAGTCCAGAAAATGTAGATCTCCAGGTCATTGAGGCACGCAAGCCTGCAAACCATGACAAGATTGTGATTCCTCTTGGAGGATTTACCGAGCATGCCTGCAAGAAAACAAATCTCATGGTTGTATAGGGTGACATATATGTACTTGGATAATAAATTTACTTTGAACTTTGAGGGAAGAGAGAACATTGCATATAGGAAGCACGAATGTATTTGCACATACAATGATCATGACAGTATCGAAGAGTATTCTGAATCTCACAAATACAAATACATTTATACCTGCAATGATACTGATTGCAGCATAGAATATGCTGGCTCATGCAAACCTGCATGCATTGCACACGCAAGGACCAGAACAATCGTCCCTCTCTCAGGATACCAAATACTTGGCTGGTATTACTGGATTTGACAATTTTGCTGAACTTGCAGTGTTGGCACTCAGCAGCTCAAAGCCGAACCCCAGGGAATCTCAGAGAATTTCCTTTGTAGAATTCAGATAACATTCCTGACAGCTGGCTGCTGACTGTGCTCTGAGACCCACAGTGAAATACTTTGAAGCCTCTTTTAATAAGATATATTAAAAAGTAAGGTGTGCTTGTAACCCTTAGCATCTCTCAAGGAGAGGGAGTCTTTTCAGAGCACCTGGCAAGGACAATGATTGAAGTATAATTACATAGATATAGAATGAATGTTTTATGAAGCATTTTATCTTATTTTCTTTCTTAATCTGGTCTGAAGGCCATCTCCTTTTATCATTGTAACCTCCTCATCAACCCCACCCAGCACAACCTAATGGCCTGCATCTACTGGCCTGATGGTAAATAGTTGTTAAGACCCAATATCAGGTGCAGTGGGACAAGGAAGAGTCCAGGCCCAGTTTATCGAAGCGATGGGGCTCAGGTCCCAGAGCAAGGAATGTTTCAATGATTTAAACGCCAGGCCAGATTGAAAAGACAGGGTGTCGGGACCAGGGGTGAGAGTCGGGCCAGCTCTGCTCACGGCTCCGTGATGTTTACTCGTCCCCGCGCCGAACTGAGGCTGACACTGTGGCCTGCTCTGGCTGCTTCCGGCTTTATGTCTGTGCACTCACTTCTGTTCTGAATGCTACTTGCTTAACTTTATTGATTGCATAATTTGTTATTTTTTTCTGCATCGGGTGTTTGACGGTCTTTTTTTATGGGCTCCTTTGGGTTTCTTTGTTTTGTGGCTGCCTGTGAGGAGACAGATCTCAAGGTTGTATATAGTACACACGTTTTGATCATAAATGCATTTTAAAATTTATGCTTGCACTTTGATCTCAGACCTAAACCTTCAGTCTCAGGGAGGATCCTCAGACTGTTTCCACTTATTAAAAGAAATTCACAAGCCAGGTCTTATTCCATGTCCTCCCCCAAGATTGGACATTCCATCTAGTGATAGAGCAAACACTGAATCTAACAATGCTGGGGGATCTCATTGAAACATATCAAATGTTGAAAGGCCTTGATCGAGTGGGTAGGGAGAGGATGCTTCCTATGGTGGGGGAACCTAAGGCCAGAGGACACAGCCTCAGAATAGAGGGATCCCCATTTAGAACAGAGATGTGGAGGAATTTCTTTAGCTAGAGAGTGGTGAATCTGTGGAATTTGTTGCCATAGGCAGCTGTGGAGGCCAAGTCATTGGGTATTTTTAAGGCCGAGGTTGATAGATTCTGGATTAGTCAGGGAATGAAGGGAGGCAAGGAGAAAGCAGAAGGCTGGGGCTGAGAGGAAAAATGGTTCAGCCATGATGAAATGGTACAGCAGACTCAATGGGCCAAATGGCCTGACTCTGCTTGTATATCTTATGGTCTTATGGAAATATGTTTCGAAATTTGTATTTTTGTAAACATTTGATGTGACAAAATGGAGCTATACAATCCCAGAGTGCTGAGCTAATGCATTGCAATGTATGTGCATGATTGAAGCACCAAGAAGAAACTACAAGGAATGTGCTGACTAGAGGAATATGTGACTGCAGCTGCAGGACCGGGCGGCATCCCAGGGCAGGTACTCAGTATGACACAACTGGCAAGAGTGTTTACAGACATTTTTAATCTCTCCCTCTCCCAGTGTAGAGTGCCCTCATGCTTCAAAACATTTACCATTGTTCCGGTACCTAAAAAGACATGTCTGACATGTCTGAACACTGGCGTCCTGTCGCACTCACCTCAATAATAAGCAAATGCTTTAAAAGGATGGTCATGGACTACATCTGCAGCATGCTACCACCCACACTGGACCCCCTACAATTCACCTACCAACAGAACCAATTGACAGATGATGCAATAGCCACAGCTCTTCACACCATCCTTACACACCTGGAGAAGAAGGATGCATATGTGAGAATGTTGTTCTTGGACTACAATTCAGCATTCAACACCATAATTCCCTCCAGGCTCGACAAGAAGCTCAGAGACCTTGGCCTTCACCCTGCCTTGTGTAGCTGTATCCTGGACTTCCTGTCAGATCACCAGCAGGTGGTAAGAGTGGGTTCCCTCACCTTTGCCCTTCTGACCCTCAACACTGGTCCCCCTCAGGGCTGTGTACTAAGCCCCCTCCTTTACTCTCTGTAAACCCATGACTGTGTCGCCACCTACAGCTCCAATCTGCTAATTAAATTTGCGGACAACACTACACTGATTGGCTTATTCTCAAATAGTAATGATGCAGCTTACAGAGAAGCAGTCATCACCCTGACACAGTAGTGTCAAAAAAACCACCTCTCCCTCAATGTCGCAAAAACAAAGGAGCTGGTTGTGAACTACAGGAGGAATGGAGACAGGCTCGCCCCTATTGACATCAATGGATCTGGGGTTGAGAGGGTGAACAGCTTTTAGTTCCTCGACATAAACATTACCAAGGATCTCACGTGGTCTGTACATACCGGCTGTGTGGTGAAAAAGGTACAACTGCGCTTCTCACCTCAGACAGTTGAAGAAGTTTGATACAGGCCCCCAAATCCGAAGAACATTCTACAGGGGCACAATTGAGAGCATTCTGACTGGCTGCATCACCGCCTGGTATGGGAACTGTACCTCCCTTAATCGCAGGACTCTGCAGAGAGTGATGTGGACAGCACAGAGCATCTGGAGATGTGAACTTCCCACTATTCAAAACATTTACAAAGACAAGTTTGTAAAAAAGGCCCAGAGGATCATTGGAGACCCAAGTCACTCCAACCACAAACTGTTTCAACTGTTACCATCCAGGAAACAGTACCACAGCATAAAATCCAGGACTAACAGGCTCTGGGACAGCTTCTTCCACCAGGCCATCAGACTGCTCAATTCATTCCTTGTGTATGTGAAGGATGTAAGTAAGAAAGTCAATTTAATTCAATTCGATACAAGCACCCAATGTACTGAACATTGTGCAAGAATAAGGGAATAGCAGAGATGAGTCAACCACAGATGGCAGACCACAACAAATGTGCCGGTTGATGATTGGAAGAACTGAGCTCGCTGGAAAAAGGAACCTCGCCTTATAACCATATATAACCATATAACAATCACAGCACGGAAACAGGCCATTCCGGCCCTCCTAGTCCGTGCCGAACTCTTAATCTCACCTAGTCCCACCTACCCGCACTCAGCCCATAACCCTCCACTCCTTTCCTGTCCATATACCTATCCAATTTTACCTTAAATGACACAACTGAACTGGCCTCTACTACTTCTACAGGAAGCTCATTCCACACAGCTATCACTCTCTGAGTAAAGAAATACCCCCTCGTGTTTCCCTTAAACTTTTGCCCCCTAACTCTCAAATCATGTCCTCTCATTTGAATCTCCCCTACTCTCAATGGAAACAGCCTATTCACGTCAACTCTATCTATCCCTCTCAACATTTTAAATACCTCGATCAAATCCCCCCCTCAACCTTCTACGCTCCAATGAATAGAGACCTAACTTGTTCAACCTTTCTCTGTAACTTAAGTGCTGAAACCCAGGTAACATCCTAGTAAATCGTCTCTGCACTCTCTCTAATTTATTGATATCTTTCCTATAATTCGGTGACCAGAACTGTACACAATATTCCAAATTTGGCCTTACCAATGCCTTGTACAATTTTAACATTACATCCCAACTTCTGCACTCAATGCTCTGATTTATAAAGGCCAGCGTTCCAAAAGCCTTCTTCACCACCCTATCTACATGAGACTCTTACTTGTGAGAGTAAGAGTTCGGCACGGACTAGTAGGGCCGAGATGGCCGGTTTCCATGCTGTAATTGTTATATGGTTATATGGTTCTTATGTATAAGAAGAATGCTTTGTAAGTGGTGTGTTGGAAGTCTCCTACCATCCTTGATAGGAGTGGAGGTGAACTTCCCCTTGCAAGTAATGAATTAATGAAGTGTTGGTATTGTGTTGGGGTCCTCTGTATAAGTATAGGCCCAGAATGTGATGGACGCATTGCACTTGGATGAGAGCAGTGTCAACAATTCCCAAGCTCAGTGCCATCTTAGCGGAGTCTTAGCAGGGGAAGACTCAACAGTCAAACATGAGAAGTGCATGTCCCTCAATTTAGCAAATGGCTTACAAGTCATATTCTCCAGAGCTGCCAGCCAGGAGGTAATATAACAAATAAATTGAGAATGGATATTTAGTCATTGTTGAAACAGAGCTCACAAATGATAATGCTTAATTGTGCTGCAGCTAACACCAAATGCTGAGTTATTCAAATAAAACTCAAACACAGTGCAAATTAAATTTCATTACCATGACTGCTCAAATCACTTATCAGAGACACGAGGCTCAACAGTTGACTGTAATGTTCCATTTCCAGATGAAACTCAAAGAATAGACTGCATTTTGCTGAGAAATGAACTTGGATAGTTTCTCACTCCCTCGATGCTGCCAGAGGATTTGGGCCTTTGGCAAGGATTAATCAAAGTGGACTGGACTCTGTAGTTCATGTTATGATGTGTTTCTGGTTTCTGGTCGCTCCTTTTTTTAGTTGCCATTTTGGACAATTTTGAATTGGGGTGGCCTGCACATAATGGATACTGAGCTGATCTGAATATACCTGGAATCTCTTTCGATTTTGTGTTAAATTCTGTGTTTTCTGCTTCTTCTTTTGTTGCCATTTCACAATTTGTTTTTTTTTTGTGCGTTGGGGGTTGAATGCTTTCTTTTAAACAGGTTTTTCTTTCTTTGTTTCATGCCTGTCTGTGGGGAAGATGAATCTCAGGGTTGTGTACTGCATACATACTTCGATAATAAATGTACATTAAATCTTTGAATCTAGAGCTCAACACTGCTCTGCTCAGGCATTTATTTTTCATGTAATAGGCCCAGTTCTCCAGGTGGTATTAACTCCCTGTGGCACTCCCATGTGTTTACAGGTTTTCAAGCTGGCACAGAATTGTTCGTGGTCCTAACAACACTTCGGTTTTGTTTTAAATCATTTATGGGACCTAGGAAATGCTGAAAATGTCAGCATCAAGTTGCCAGCCCTAAGCGGCATCGGCAAGATGGTGGTGAACTGCCACGTTGCAATCCCTCAAGCGAAGGTCCTTCCTCAGAACTGTGGGAGAGAGTGCCAGGATTTAAACCTACAAGTGACGAATGCTCAGCAATATATTTCTCAGTCATGGTGTGTGGCTAATGTGATTTGAGGTGATGGCTTTCCCATACACATTATGACCTCTTTCTAATCAGTGGCGGAGATTGTAAGTTTGGGTGGGTCGGGAGAGAACGGTAGCATAGTGGTTAGCACAACACTTTATGGTAACAGCAACCTAGGTTCATTTCTTGCCACTGTAAGAAGTTTCTACGTTCTCCCCTTAACCACATGAGTTTCCTCTGGCTCCCCCTGTATCTTCCCACAGCCTGAAGACGTACCAGTTAGTAGGTTAATTGGTCATTGTGGATTGTCCCATGGTTAGGCTAGGGTTAAATCGGGGGATTACTGGGTGAAGGGCCAGAAGGGCCTACTCCACACAGCATCTCAATAAATAATAAATAACTAAATCCTGGGTGAGCATTTGCGATGTGTTTTGATAGAACACACCCTGTGGCTACAGTGTGCTGATGGTAGAAGGAGTGAACATGCTGGGCGGTTGATGGGGTTCCAGTCAAGTATTCTGATGGTGTTGAGCTTGGGAATTGTTGACACCGCTCTCATCCAGGCAAGTGCTGCATGTTCATCACATTCCTGGCCTATACCTTACATACGGGTCCCCAACCTTTATTATGCCATGGATCAATGCCATTAAGTGAGGGGTCTGTGGGCCCCAGTCTGCGAACCCCTGTAAGGTTAGTCGTCAGGAGATTACTCACTTGCTACAAGATACCCAGACCCTGACATGCTACTGTAGACTTGGTAAAATTCAGCTTTGGTTGAATTAAAACTGTTACAAGGGTTAAACCTGCATGGCCCTGTCAAAATGCAAACTGGAAATTGGTGAATAGGTTATTGATCAGCAAATGCCACTTGAGAACATTATAAATGACAGTTGCCATAATTTTGCTAACGATAGGGAATTGATTGATTTGGTGGTAGTTTAGATCCAAAGGAAGTGTATTAACGTGGATTGAAAACTAGTTGTCAATTGGAAAGCAGAGAGAAGAATAATTGGGTCTATTTCAGACTGGCAGAACATAACGAGTGGAGTACCACAAGGGTCATGCCTTGAACCTCAATTATTTGCTATCTATATTAATGACTTAAAGGTGAGTGTGAGGATTCTGAATTTGCTGTTGATGCGGAAATAGATAGGAAGCCATGTCTGAATGAGGATATTTGGAGTCCATACAGGGTATAAACTGTCTCAATGAATCAGTGGAAACTTTGGCAATAGAGTTAAAAAAATAGGGAAGTGTGAAATCAGACACTTTGGTCGATCAAATCAAAATGCAGACTGCATTAGAAAGAGGAAGTGCTTGCAAATGAATGAAATTCAGAGGAAACCAGATGCTCTTGCGCATATGTATATGAAACTCAAAGTTTAGAATGCAGGGTCAACAAGTAATTAAGAAGGCAATTTGCATATTGGCTTTTATTACTGTTGGAGTAATATACACAAAATGCTGGAAAAACTCAGCCGGCCAAGCAGCATCTATGGAAGAGTACAGTTAACGTTTTGGGCCAAGATCCTGTTTGGAGTAGACTTGATGAGCAACTGCAATCGTATCTGTCACAGCAGGCATAATCCTGAGGCTGACATTATCAGAATCAGAATCAGGTTTAATATCACAGGTATATCTCGTGAAATTTGTTATCTTTGCAGCAGCAGTACAGTGCAATCCATAATAACAAAGAAAAAAGACTGAATTACAATAAGCATATATATTAAATAGTTAAATAAGTTGTGCAAAAATAGAAATAAAAAAAGTAGTGAGGTAGTGTTCATGGGTTCAATGCACTTTCAGAAATCGGATGGCAGAGGGGAAGAAACTGTCCTTGAATTGCTGAGTGTGTGTCTTCAGGCTTCTGTACCTCCTTCCTGATGGTAACAAGGCATGACCCGGGTATCAGAGGTCTGTAATGATGGACACTGCCTTTTTGAGGCATTGCTCCTTGAAGATGTCCTGGATACTATGGAGGTTAGTATGCATGGTGGAGTTGACTAAGTTTACAACTCTCTGCAGCTTATTCCAATCCTGTGCAGTCACCACACCCCTCTCCACCCCATACCAGATGGTAATGCAGCCAGTTAGAATAGTTTCCACGGTACATCTATAGAAACTTGCGAGTGGATCCTCCAAAGAGAAACAGATGTAATGAGTGATAGCTATGAAAGTGACGATTCTGCTCTGAGGATAACAATACTGTAGCCGATGATTTTGAAGCTAGTGGTTTAGTCATATACAGAACTAAAAATAGTTCCTTAACAGCAACATAACACCCTCTAAAGTTGACGGCCTCTCAAATGAGATGAAATTAGTAGTTTTCCTTCCATAAGCTACACTCCTGAGATCTCTTCAGGAATTTCATTAAAGTTGTCCAAAAGATGGTGAAATCAGCTTTGGTCAACTTCACATTACACTGATGGCAATATGCCAGCTCGTTCACACATTATTCCAGTTTAAAAGAGAATCAGGCAACATGTGGAAAGAGAAAGCAATTAAATAATGCTCACTTTTTTCAGCATTGCCCAAGGCCTATTTCACTCCAATAAACTTACTGCTCCTATTGTAATTAGTCTGGCTTCTCTTCACTGTCCTTTCTACTCCTCAGTGACCCTTTCTACTTGTTAAGTGCTATTATTATCAGGTCCACATTACTAGCTGAATGAAAATTGCAACTGCTAGAATTGTTGCCTGACCTGATAAGTACAGTATATCCAGGATTCTTTCAGAGATCATTGATCTCTACAGCGTAGAAATAGGCCCTTCAATCTACCTTGTTCACGGTGACCATCGGACCTCCATTTACAATGCTCCCGTTTATTCCCATCAACTCCCTTCTGACCTTCACTTCACTCATCTCCTCAACATCCACCTTCACCACCGCACCAGATTCTACAACTCACCTGCACACTAGGAGCAATCTACAGTGTCACTAGGAGAATCTATCTGTGGGACATGGAAAAAAAACAAAGCACTCAGAAGAGAATGTGAAAACTCCACACAGATGAGATCTCTGGTGTCATGAGACAGTAACTCTACCAGTGGATCAATGTGCTTCAGGCTTAAGATGGCACTTCTGAAGTCGGGTGAAAGCTTACTGGCATCTCAAAAGGCAAAAAGTATGACAAATTACTTTATTAATAGCACTTTTTCTGTGGTAAACTATAATTGCGAACAATGAAGAGGTGAGCGAAGATGAAGCTGACTCAAGGGTCGAGCCATGCAGGTGCGATGCAAAGTCAGAGCTTAGCATGGTTGAGATGGTGTCGGAGTCAGGGATGGAGTTGGAGCAAGTGAATTGGAGAGAAGTCGGTAAGGAGAAGGTTTGGAGCCCGTCCACCTAAACCAGGAGCAAAGTTGATTGATCTAAGCGCCGAGACAATTTGGAAAGGTCAAGAAAGGCCTCGGGCTGGGTGGTGTGTTCTAGGCCCAGAGTATATCACTGAGGAGGGGTCTGGGTCCTAGTGTGTGGCACAATCTGGTCGTTGAACGATTTAAACACCAGCCCAGATAGACTGAAAAGACAGGGTGTCGGGACCAGCGGCGAGGGTCAGTCTGATTCCACCTGCTTTTCTGCGATGTTCACTCTATCCATTGTGCTAAGGTTGTGAGACTGCTCTGGCTGCTACACGCTTCACGTCTGCAAGCACCGCGGCGATGTTCCCCAGTCTATGTAAACTGAGCATAGTCTGCCTCCTCCGGGCTCTGGGTCTCTGGACTCATTTCGTTCGGAATGCTGTTGCTTGTTTACATTGTTTGCATGATCTGTGTTTTTTTTCCTCTTTCTGTGCACATTGGATGTTGGTCTTTTTTAATAATTGTATTTGTTTGGGTCTCTTGCTTTGTGGCTGCTTGCAAGCAGACACATCTCAAGGTTATATAATTTTTACAGCCTTTGATAAAAATGTTCTTTGATTCCTTTGAATCCTCTTGTTTCAGATTTCAAGCAACTACTATGTTTTGTTCTCAAAGATTCTTTCATTTTCTTTCTCTTTTTTTCATTCATCTTCTTCTATTCACATCTTTTCCAGACAGTTTGTTTTCAACGAACAAGCCTTCACAACCCACCCTCTGGCATTATTATCATGTTAGTTTCTCCTGGTCTCTATCGTATCACGGACATTTACTTTGTTCTCTTGCCCTTCTCTATACACTGAATCATGACTGATTTCCAACTTTGCTCAATTCTCATGATCAATCTGATACTTTTAGCTTTTCTGCTTTTTGTCGCACTCTTCTAAGTTGAATTTCCCAATTAAATTTTATTCCACACTTTCCCGGTAAAATAGTTGTAATGATACAGTACATTGAAACTTATTCCTTTGTTTCTAGGTTTTTCTCTGTCCCATCTCACTGAACTTGAACTTGTTTTTCTCCACCTTACAAACCAATACAAGTACTCTCTCCTCTCTTTTCTTTGCACCTTTGAGGTCTTCCCCTGCTGCATGTCTACCTCACTGGGATACCCGGGGAGAAATGTGTCTGTGCTGCACATGTTTCATGGAGCTTAAAGTGAGCAAAATCCTTTAGAGTTTTATGTTCATTCTGTGAAGTGTCATACTCAGATACATTTTAGGGCATCTTCTTAAGTCAGGAGTCAGGGCTTCAGACTAATTTGGTCATGAGCTGTCTCCCAAAGTGAGTTGTGAATGACTGGGGTAGGCGCATGAAGCAGTTCTTCAACTGCAACTAACAGACAGAGATGAGTTTATAAGAGGGAGAAAAACTTGGCAACTCCTTGTTTCCCTACCCTGTTGATCACATTCTTTATCAACAGCTACCAATTACCTTCAAGGCAAGTAGCCCCCAGTTCCATCTTAGAGATATATAGCTTATGACTGGCATGTAGACATCACCTGGGATTTTTAGAGGAGAATCTGGCGTCAGTTTTGGGCTATCATCAGACCTTTGTTTCCTATCTAAGACCAGAGGACACAGCCTCAGAATAGAGGTGTGTCTTTTTTAGAACAGAGATGAGGAGAAATTCTTTAGTCAGAGAGCGGTGAATCTGTGGAGTTCATTCCTACAGGTGGCTGTGGAGGCCAGGACACTGGCAATATTAAAGGCAGATGTTGATGGACTCTTGACTGGTCAGGGCACGAAGGGATACGGGGAGAAGGCAGGAGATTGGGGCTGACAGGAAGAGTGGATCAGCCATGATGAAAAGGTGGAGCAGGATTGATGGGCCAAATGGCCTGATGCTGCTTTAATATCTCTTGGTCTTTTGGCCTCTCATTGTCTGGAAAGGAGCTACTTGTACATACATTTTACTTGAAGAATCCACCTACTCACGTGTGAGTCTTCAGCTCTGTAAAAATATCTTACTCGGGAGGCTTAACTGCTCTCTCTGATACAGCTCACTCTGCTGGGAAGATTCAATCATTATGTGCCATGGCATATGATGTAGGCGATCATGGTCTTTCCATGATCATGATTGTTCTTGGCAAATTTTTCTACAGAAGTGGTTTGCCATTGCCTTCTTCTGCGCAATGTCTTTACAAGACGGGTGACCACAAACATTATCAATACTGTTCAGATATTGCCTGGCGTCAGTGGTTGCATAACCAGGTCTTATGATATGCACCAGCTTCTCATACCACCTTCTCCCATGGCTTTACGTGACACCAATCAGGGGCTAAGCAGGTGCTACATATTGCACAAGAGTGACCTGCAGGCTAGTGGAGGGAAGGATTGCCTTACATGGCCATTGGTACAGATGTATCTCCAGCATACCACCCATCTATGGGGAGGAAACTCTGCATGACACACAGGAGTGGGATATTTCAGTCAGGAGTAGCCCAGAATGTGAGGACAAATGGAGGAAGAGATTATTTCTAATGGAAAGATGGAGATTTTCCATCTTCATTAGTCATGAGTAAGGTACCAGAATTCTGGAGGATAACTAATGTCACCTTGTTCCGAAGGGACAGTTGTGTTTAATCCAGAAACTACAGATTAATTAGCCTTACATCAGTGGTAGGGATTGGTTGGAGAAGATTCTGAGGCACAGGAATTATGCTCCCTTGGAAAGGCAGGAACTAATTAGTAGGAGGGAACATGATTTGTGTATGGGAGATCAAATCTCACAAATTTGACTGCGATTTTTGAGGAGGTAACCAAGGAGATTTTAAGAAAGAGGTGGTAGATTTTGTCTAAATGGACTTCAATGAGGCCTTTGATAAGGTCCCACATGTGAATTGGTCCAGGAAGTCAATGCAAGTATTGGTGAAATAGATCCAAAATTAGCTATGTAATAGAAGGCAGAGGTCTCTTCCTGACTGGAAAGGTATAACTAGTGGAATACCGCAGGAAACATCGATGGGACTTCATTTGTTGTTTATGTCAATAACAGATGATAATTTAGGGGATAAGTTTGTAGATGACAGAAAATTTGGTGAAGTCCATGATAATAACGTGGTTGTTCAAAGGTCAGCAAGACAAAAAAAGGTTTCCAGATGCTTGGAAATTTGGATTGAGTGATTGCAGATGGTATTTAATCCAGACAAGTAGTTTGGAAGGTTAAATTCTATCAGGACATGTTGAGTAAATCGCAGAGACCTTAGGAGTGGTAATGTACAGAATCAGGTCTAATATCACCAGTAAATGTTGTGAAATTTGTTGTCTTTGCAGCAGCAGTACAATGCAATACAAAATAATAGAAAAAAAACAATGTGAATTAAGGTAAGGACATACAATAACTAGTTAAATTAAATAAGTAATGCAAAAATAGAAATAAAAAAGTAGTGAGGTAGTGCTCATGGGTTCAATGTCCATTCAGAAATCGGATGGCAGAGGGGAAGAAGCTGTTCCTGAATCGTTAAGTGTGTGCCTTCAGGCTTCTGTACCTCCTTCCTGATGTTAGCAATGAGAACAAGGCATGGCCTGGGTGACGGAGGTCCTTAGTGATGGGTGTAACCTTTTAGAATTATCGCTCCTTGAAGATACCATGTATACTGCGAAGGCTAGTTCCCATGATGGAGCTGATGAGTTTATAACTCATGCAAGCCCATAGTTTCTTGAAAGTGATGACACCAATGAATAGGTTGGTGAAAATGGAACTCAAGGTGTTTGTAAGCCTTGGAACGTTGCATTGCAATTGTAAAAAGTCATTGGCTAGAAAGCATTTAGTGCACAGTTCTGGTGGCTACACTACAGGAACAAAATGGTAGCAATAGAGATTTTCCGGAAGTTTGCCTGGAATGGAGAAGTGTAATCATAAGGAAAGATTTATGACAGGCTTTATTCCTAGTGCCTTTAACACCATCCAGTCCAAGATCTTAAGGCACAAACTAACGGAGATGGGAGTAGACTCTCACGTGGTGGATTGGATAGTGGACTACTTGACAGATAGACCTCAGTATGTGCGGTTGGGAGACTGTAGGTCTGACACGGTGGTCAGCAGCACAGGAGCGCCGCAGGGGACCGTGCTCTCTCCGGTCCTGTTCACCCTGTACACATCAGACTTCCAATATAACTCGGAGTCCTGCCATGTGCAGAAGTTCGCTGATGACACGGCCATAGTGGGGTGTGTCAGGAATGGACAGGAGGAAGAGTATAGGAAACTGATACAGGACTTTGTGATATGGTGCAACTCAAACTACCTGCGTCTCAATATCACCAAGACCAAGGAGATGGTCGTGGACTTTAGGAGATCTAGGCCTCATATGGAGCCAGTGATCATTAATGGAGAATGTGTGGAGCAGGTTAAGACCTACAAGTATCTGGGAGTACAGTTAGACGAGAAGCTAGACTGGACTGCCAACACAGATGCCTTGTGCAGGAAGGCACAGAGTTGACTGTACTTCCTTAGAAGGTTGGCGTCATTCAATGTTTGTAGTGAGATGCTGAAGATGTTCTATAGGTCAGTTGTGGAGAGCGCCCTCTTCTTTGTGGTGGTGTGTTGGGGAGGCAGCATTAAGAAGAGGGACGCCTCACGTCTTAATAAGCTGGTAAGGAGGGCGGGCTCTGTCGTGGGCAAAGTACTGGAGAGTATAACATCGGTAGCAGAGCGAAGGGCGCTGAGTAGGCTATGGTCAATTATGGAAAACCCTGAACATCCTCTACATAGCACCATCCAGAGACAGAGAAGCAGTTTCAGCGACAGGTTACTATCGATGCAATGCTTCTCAGACAGGATGAAGAGATCAATACTCCCCAATGCCATTAGGCTTTACAATTCAACCGCCAGGAGTAAGATATGTTAAAGTGCCGGGGTTAGGACTCAATGTATTTAAGTAAACTACTTAAGAACTTTTTAAAAGCTACGCTTTTTGAGAGGGTGATTTTAGATGCATATCATATTTTTACTGAGTTAAGTATTGTATGTAATTAGTTTTGCTACAATAATTGTATGGGACATTGGAAAAAATGTTGAATTTCCCCATGGGGATGAATAAAGTATCTATCTATCTATCTATTCTCATTTGAGTACAGAAGGCAGAGAGAAAACCTCAGTCCCATGGTGAGTGCAGGCAATGACTGAACCCAGCAGTGGAGGAACAATAGGCTCCTTATGTAGAGATGGAAACAAGAGGTCATACATAGGAATTCCAACAGAATATCAGTGGCACGACCCAGCGACACCGCGAGACAAATCATTCTCCACACTAGGACCCCACAATGGGTGCTAAACAGGGATCCACATTAAATAATCATAGAATGCAGAAAACCCGTGCCAGTCACAATTGACTTGACAAGGTTAAACAGAAGGCACAAGAGCTTAACAACTCTAATTAGGGCAACAATTAGTGAATACAAGTGCTCGAGAAACCTGGAATCCCAACGCTGTATGGCTCACCACAGAGGCCTTGAGACACCCAAAAGTTCAGAAAATTATGAAGGGCATAGATAAGAGAGGTAGAATATTGTGCCCGTGGACAAGGAAGTCTAAAGTTAGAGGACCAAAGGTTTAAGAAAGGTGAGAAATTTAAAATAGATGTGAGGGGTATGTTTTTCACACAGAGAATGATGAAAATTTGGAAAAGGCTGCCACAAGAAGTAGTGGAAGCAGATACTATTACAACATTTAATAGGTGTCTGATCAGGAGCTGGGGTAAGAAAGGTGTCGGGAGATACAGGCTTAACATAGGAAAATGCAAATGAGTGAGATAAGTATCATGATTATAATGGATAAGGTGAGCTGAAAGGGCCATTCCTCTGCTGTCTGTGACAGTTCCGAAGGAACAGCGACAGACATCCAAGTTTCGGCACGCCATTTCCCCAGAGTAATGTTAGCTGCTGCTGTCCCTTTAAGACTCAGACTGCCAATTATTGTCTCCCTCATTCTTTCATGGAAAGTCTGTACTTAAAGGCCTTAGGCTGAGTACTCACTGTTCAGTCATACGAGTTCTATTTCTAGTACTGAGATTTGTAATTTTGCCTTTTGATTTTGTTGTGTTGTGTTGTGTTGTTTATTTTGAGTCTGAGTTAACTCTAGAGCTGACTCTGCTCTTGGGTTTGCCACCATCCATAGCTCTCTCGTTGCACTTTATGTTTCTGTGATTCTAAGGAGTTTGATGGTAGTTTTTGAGATCGGTTGCAATGCCACTGACACATGTTTGAACAGAGAACACTGAGCTCAGGTGAGAGATCAAACTCAGGTTTTCCTGGTCTGTATGAATCTGTGAATGAAACCAGTAAGACTCTCTGAGAATCAGTTCTTCCTTTCTGCTGCAGCCCTATTTCCCCAAGCTACTCTTAAACGCTGCTTCTTCAAACAGCATTTAATGACTTGCTACCATATTCAAACAAAAACCTCTGACACCCCAAACAGGACAATTGCTTTACTGTTTCTCCCTGTCAGCCTGCCAGCAAAATATATTAAATTGTGTATTTCCAGCATTGTTCTGCTATACACTAAGAGCACTAAAGGATTTCTGCCTGTAGCTGAGTAGATTTGCACTTGTGTCTCATTGCAAATTGAATTTGTCCTCTCCCTAGTGTCAAACAGGAGTCACAGTTTAGAGGTATTGATCTCACTGTTTAGGACCATACCGATAAATAGATTTCATACCGATTCATTGTTGTTAATTGAGCAAAAAAAAAGCTTTGGCATAAATCAGATTTTGCATATAGTTACCTTGCTTTCGTTTTTTGAGATTTTTTTATTGGTATTATGAACGAGCACCCACCTCAACATTGACAGGATAGGCCCCACCTATTCTGGAGGCCCTGAAATCAAAAATCTAAGCTCATGATGCAAAATCATGTCCTTCATTTCAAACTTGCGCTCAGGGGAACGTGGCAAATGGATATTGTCAAATAAAAAGATATCTTACTGCACTTCAGTTGTGATATTGGGGATTAATTTTCACTATTCAGTGATATGAGATCATAAGCTCAATCTACAAATCTGATTTTCATCAGAAACTAGTTGAATGAGTCAGCCATACGAATTAGGAAGGATACTACTAAATAATGTTAGAAAATGAATTCTAGTTAGCATGTGCCACTTTATAAGTATTGTACTCAAGAGCTAAAGTGTAACTGTCACTCAAAGCAAGATCAAATTATTTCCATGCTTCCAACAAATGACATTTTATTTGCTTCCCTCTTGGTGAGTTCTTAATGTGCATTCGTGAAGTCTGGTGTAAAATTAAAATGCCCATGAGTAAGAGAAGCAGAAATTCCTTATCACACAATATCCCAACAATGTTTCAATTTAATTTAATTGGAAACATCACAAATATTGGAAATATTCATTCACAGTTGGGCTTTTGCATCAGCATATGATAGGGAGAATAAACCGAACAGAGAACATAGAAATCTACAGCACAATACAGATCCTTTGGCCCACAATGGTGTGCCAACCATGTAACCTACTCTAGAAACTGCCTGGAATGACCCTACCGCATAACCCTCTATTTTTCTAGGTTCCATGTACCTATCTAAGAGTCTCTTAAAAGACCCTATTGTATCCACCTCCACCACCATCACCGGCAATACATTCTATGCACCCATCACTCTCTGTGTGAAAAACTGACCCCTGACATCCTCTCTGTACCTGCTTCCAAGCACCTTGAAACTATGCCTCTCGTGTTAGCCATTTCAGCCCTGGGAAAAAGCTTCTGGGTATCCTTACAAGCAATACCTCTCATCATCTTTTACACCTCTATCCTCCATTGCTCCAAGGAGAAAAGGCCAAATTCACTTAACCTATTCTCAGAAGGCATGTAATTCCACCCAGGCAACATCCTTGTAAATCTCCTCTGCACTCTCTCTATACTATCCACATCCTTCCTGTAGTGAGGTGACTAGAACTCACTACTCCAAGTGAACACAATATTCCAAGTGGGGTCTGACCAAGGTCTTATATAGCTGCAACCCTACCTCATGGCTCTTGAACTCACAGGAGAAAGATATCAGGATGGAATGGACGGGAGGGAGTGTAAAGGGAAAAGAAACATTAGAGCAATGACACCAGGTCTAAAATGCCTTCAAACTGTTGATATTTGCTCAACAAATCATGGCACCTGAGCTACCGGAAGCATTTGTCAGTTGATCTTGAACTAACTGAAGATATGTTTCTTCTACAGTGATGCATGGTGTATGTCAGCTCACTAGAAATGAACAATCAGAAAAGACACGCACACAAAATGCTAGGGGATCTCAGCAGACCAGGCCGCACTGATGGAGAAAGGTAGATGTCAACATTTCAGGCTGAGGCCCTTCTTTAGGACTGGAAAGGAAGGGAAGAAGTCAGTGTAAGAAGGTGGGGGAGTTGAGGGAAGGCAGAAGTACAAGGTAGCAGGTGATAGGTGAAACTGGGAGAGGGGAGAGGTGAAGTAAAGAGCTGGGAAGTTGATTGGTGGAAGAGATAAAGGGCAGGAGAAGGGGGAATCTGACAGGAGAGGACAGAAGACCATGGAAGAAAGGGAAGTGGGAGGAGCACCAGGAGCAGGTGATGGGCAAGTTAGGAGAGGGAAACAGGAATGGGACATAGTGAAGGAGAGAAGGGACAATTACTGAAAGCTCGAGAAGCCCCTTTCTGTATAAGTGATTTCTTTTACCTTCAGGGAAAGTTTCAATTAATTAAACTATATGGTTTTTTAATTCAACAATGTAAAGATATAGCAACAATAGAATGTTATATTCTGAAAAATTTGATAGAAAGAGATAATTAACCCAGAAACTAAGATTAAGCAATACGAAATTATTGCATTCATTGTCAATCAGTGTCGCTAATTCCCATATACAGTACAAATTAGGGTATCTTAATTCAGAGCTTGCAATATATCATAATAATGTGTTTTACTATATCTTATTTCCAGTACTAGTTTGCCTGAAGGACTTCTCCACCTTGACTCATTCGGTCCAGCTGCACTTGCACACATAATAAAATTGGATAAGCATTTATTAAAGCACCTCGAATGTCAACTGGAGCAGTACTATTGAGTTTCAATTATGGATGAAGCAGGCAATGAGGGCCTCAGAGAATGCACATTCAACTCCCTGAATATTTGGGGGGGGGGGGTGATTTCACATTGTTAGTACATGGCTTTTCCACACCAACCCCTACCTCCAATTACACTGGACAACAATTTTTTTCAAAAATGTTGCTTCCTTGGAATTTTTTTTGTATATAATAGACTGCTTGAAGTTGAACACAAATATAGTTTCAGACTACTGCTATCACATAGGAACTTGGAGAAATAAGAGATTATCTTTTATTGACTATAATGCATTTATTAAATAATGGTGCTGACACTTAGTAATAGTTCAATTAAGCTAAAAATATTTTACTGGTAATTTTCATTTGTGTTCAGTGTCTGAGGCTTCTCACTTAAGTGTCCAATAATAATCAGGCAGCACTGATGGATTCCAGTTGCTCTGATACCGTTTTTCCATCATCATAATGTCACTGACAGCGCCAAGGTTTGCAGGGAAGAAGTCTGAATGGTAACGGGGAAAATGAATCTCTTGTGACATGTTGCACTTTGTGGCATGCTTGAAGCATGTTGTCAACCAGCTGCATGTAATTTATTGCTCTGTAGTTGCCAAGAAAATTTTCAATAACATCGTTGAATGCCTTCCATGTGATTTTCTCTGGTCCCACTAGAAGATCTTTGAATTGTCTGTCATTGATTGCCTGTTTGATCTGTGGACCAACAAAATCTTGGCATCAGTTATTCTGACTTGAATTATGAATTATAACAACAAATATAGGTGATACCTAAAAAAAATGGTGATTGATAGGGAAATTTCATGTTGATTTTCATGGTCAATGGCCCAAAATCCACAAGATGCAACTGAAAGTATTCAGGAAGCTAAATTTTTGTTGTGTAATGTTATGGATGAAGCAAGCTTGGTAGAATGTGCATCCAACACATTGAATGTTTTGGGGGTTATAAACAATAGACAATAGGTGCAGAAGTAGACCATTCGGCCCTTCGAGCCTGCACTGCCATTTTGAGATCATGGCTGATCAATTACTATCAATACCCGGTTCCTGCCTTGTCCCCATATCCCTTGATTCCCCTATCCATAAGATACCTATCTAGCTCCTTCTTGAAAGCATCCAGAGAATTGGCCTCCACTACCTTCCGAGGCAGTGCATTCCAGACCCCCACAACTCTCTGGGAGAAGAAGTTTTTCCTTAACTCTGTCCTAAATGACCTACCCCTTATTCTCAAACCATGCCCTCTAGTACTGGACTCTCCCAGCATCTGGAACATATTTCCTGCCTCTATCTTGTCCAATCCCTTAATAATCTTATATGTTTCAATCAGATCCCCTCTCAATCTCCTTAATTCCAGCGTGTACAAGCCCAGTCTCTCTAACCTCTCTGCGTAAGACAGTCCAGACATCCCAGGAATTAACCTTGTGAATCTACGCTGCACTTCCTGTACAGCCAGGATGTCCTTCCTTGACCCTGGAGACCAAAACTTTACGCAATACTCCAGGTGTGGTCTCACCAGGGCCCTGTACAAATGCAAGAGGATTTCCTTGCTCTTGAACTCAATTCCCTTTGTAATAAAGGCCAACATTCCATTAGCCTTCTTCACTGCCTGCTGCACTTGCTCATTCACCTTCAGTGACTGATGAACAAGGAATTGTTGGTTCATGGTTTTTTTTCATACCAGCGCCTGCCTCCGATAATCCCTCCCACATTAATAATAAAGCCAGAGAGTCTTGGAGAAAGGCAATAAAAACCAACAAAGCTGGAAGTATTCAGCAGGTCAGGTTACATTTGTGGAAAGAGAAACATTAACATTTCAGGCCAAAGTTTGCAGAGATTCTATTGAGTTCCTCCAGCAGTTTGTATACACTGCTCAATACTTCCAGCATCTAAAGAATTGATTCTCTAAAGAGTACTTCTGCATCGTTATTTGCACCATCCATCCTTGAGGCCTAGCTGGCCAATCAAGCAGTAATTGGACCCATTGTCCCACCTAATTTACGTATCTTGGCTGTCAGTCAAACAGACTTCCCTACCTCATCCTCATTAATTTGATCATGTCAATCAAAAGGAAAGGTAAAAGAAAGAAAAATAGCATTGTTTTTAATTGGTTGCTCAGCGAAGTCTCTCAAATTCTCTCAAATTGTTGAAGGGATAAAGCAGGAAGGAGGTTTGGCAATCTGACAAAAGAGGTGCTTCCCTGCTACATAGGACAATACAATCTGAGCAGAAATTTAAAATCGCAACATGCAAAATATAGAACTATAATATTGTTAACTTTATTCCATTATATCTAAGAAAGATATGGGAAGAAGTGTTATAAATACCTGCACCTCTGAAAGTGGAACAGCTTTAGAGGCTGTAAAAACAACAGAAGAACCAAGGAAAGTTGGTGTCATTTTAAGAAAGTTTTGTCATTAATTTCTCTTAAATGAAAACTGTTTTACGGCCTTTAAGCACAAATTACAAATAAATAATCTGGTTGTGGAGAACAAGGAATTAAATCGGAAGCTGCATGTGAAGAAAGTAATCCCAGATTCTTTTCAGCTCATCGCTGTACTTAAAAGGCCGACCTCTGCAGATGAATAACCCTGGCAGGGTTTAGTTGCTGAGCTCTGGACTGTGTCTAATTTACCAATGTTGCTGCTTCAATTTGTTGCACTGGCTTACAATATCCAGTAACAGAAGGAGGGAAAGTACACTCCAGAAAGGTGAGAAATCAAATGTTTACCTCGATAAACAGCTAAGAGGATTGGTAAATCAAATAGGTAAACAAATCTAATCCACACCTTCCCACTTTCTTTCCAATCAAGGTATTATTTTAATAAAGTCTCTTGTCAGGGCCTGAATCTTGTTTATATGTAATTAATTTAATACAGTCGTCGTTGAAACTGGCCTGGAAGTGCACTGATGCAGAACATGTCCCCTGTGATCACTTAATCCAGTCCCGAGAGTAAAGTCTATGTCACAGTATGATGGAATAGAACTGAGAGCTTATTGCATACAGATGTTGAAAAGTATGACCAGCTTAGGCAGTATTAGACAGGGGCTTATTGCAGCAAGGATTACTAGATATCACAGCAGCAACTGTGCTTTCTCTCATGTTAGGTCTTATTATATCACTGTGTGTCCCTTGTGCCACTCGCATCCCTTAAGTTTCGCTCTTCAGGCAACCGTCTTCCCCTTTCTTCTCCAGTCTATTTCTGCAGACATCCCCTCAGTGTTGATTTGGGAGTAGAATTCACTGACCGTATCTGCATCTGATTTTTTTATTTAAGCAATACTTTACTGGTGCAGCAGCAAATCATATTGAATGTGATAACTGGAACGATCCGTAGAATGTTGCATCGCAATTAACCATGTCTGGCTAAAGGAGATTCATATTGCATCATATTCCAGGAATGTAAATCTCAGGGTTAAGGATTCAAGTGAAAACTGACTTTGTGACACAAAAGCATGAATTTAATTTAAAAATAGTCTCTTTCTGTGGAGACGGATGTGATATTAGGAAATAAAATTAATTAAAATGACATACAACCTTGAGTTTGGGATGGTCATTGCCGCAAGAGGCCAGTGGCTCAACAAATTAGTCAGCTAATCTGTGCTCGATCTCATCCTTGTAGAGGAAGCCATGTTTTGACAATATGCTGTAAGATGTGATATAACAGACAATGTATTATACTAAAACAAACATATTAGCCCATGCTATTACAGGAAAGATTCCAGTACGGATAAAGCAGTGGCTGATTGGTAGAAGGCAAAGAGAGGGAACCTCACTCTTTCTTCTTCCCTCTTCTCCCTACCCCTCTCCTCCTCTGTCTGTCTCTCTCTCTCTCTCTGTGTCTCTCTCTCTCTCTCGCTCTCCTTTAAACATCCTGCTTCTTCTTTCCATTCCTAATTGTTGTTGATCCAGGTCCAAAGTTCAAAGTAATTTTATAATTGAAGTATGTAAATGTCATCATATGCAACCCCTGAGATTCATTTTCCTGTGGACATACTCAATAAATCTGTAGAATAGTAACTATAGCAGGATCAGTGAAAGGTCAACCAGAGTATGAAGGACAACAAACTATGTAAATACAAATATAAATATAAAACAATAGATAATGAGAACATGGGATAAAGAGTCTTTGAAGTGAGATTATTGGTTGTGGGAACATTTCAATGATGGGGTATGTGCATGAAGTTATCCCCTTTTATTCAAGAGCCTGATGACTGAGGGGTAGAAACTGTTCTCAAACCAGCTGGTGAGTCGTGAGGCTCTTGTACTTTCTGCTTGATGGCAGCAGTGAGAAGGAGCATGGCCCAGGTGGTGGGGATCTCTGATGACAGATGCTGCTTTCCTAGGACAGTGTTTCATGTTGATGTGCTCAATAGTTGGGAGGGCTTTACCCATGATTTCAGCACCTGCAGTCTCCCGTGTGTCTACTTTCAAACGTTGACTAATTAGGAGCCCTGAACCTGCTCTCACCAGTAACCTTAGCCCACCTTTGCATTCCTTATTTTGTTCTGATTATTTGCACTAGCCCTGCATTGCACAATCTAAGAAACATGCTTAAGAATACCTGAAAAGAAAGCTAGGTGACCTTCTAAGGTAACTAGCCCCTGGTCATCTTCAGAATTATTTATTTACAAGCTTTCTCCAATGCAATATTTATTGAACCAATGAAAAATTTAGATATTGACAAACTACTCTCACTGCAAAATACCCCAAAGATGTTATCACTTATTAATTGGTAATTGGTCTGTTAACATCACCCTAACCAACCAAAGCAGTGTTCTGCACACTGGTTGATCTTTCACTGATCCTTTTATAGTTACTATTCTATAGATTTGCTGAGTATGCCCACAAGAAAATGAATCTCAGGGTTGTATGTGGAGACATATATGTACTTGCTCAGAAAATATACTTTGATCTTTGAACTTTGAAACAAGATACAGTGAAAAGCTCTGTTTTGAATACCATCCATGCAGCTCATTCTGTACATAGTACAGAACAAAAAAAACATAATAAAATGCAGACCATACACTCGGTGACCACTGTATTAGCTACAGCTGCTCATTTATCCAAATGTCTAATCAGCCAATCAAGTGGAGGCAGCTCAATGCATAAAAACATGCAGGCATGGTCAACGCAAACACGAGGAAATCTGCAGATGCTGGAAATTCAAGCAACACACACTTCGTCAGGTCCTGACGAAGGGTCTCGGCACGAAACATCGACAGTGCTTCTCCCTATAGATGCTGCCTGGCCCACTGAGTCCCACCAGCATTTTGTGTGTGTTGCAGGCATGGCTGAGGGGTTCAGCTGTTGTTCAGACCAAACATCAGAGTGGGGAACAAATGTGATCTAAGTGACTTTGACCGTGGAATGATTGTTGTTGCTAGAGCGAGTGAGTTGAGAATCTCAGAAACTGATGATCTTCTGGGATTTTCACACACAACAGTCTTTAGAGTTTACACAGAATGGTGCAAAAAACAAAAAAACATCCAGTGAGTGGCGATTCAGTGGGTGAAAATGTCTTGTTAATGAGAGAGGTCGGAGGAGAATGGTCAGACTGGTTTAAGCTGACAGGAAGGCGACAGCAATGCAAAGTACCACGTGTTACAACAGTAGTGTGCAGAAGAGCACCTCTGAATGCACAACATGTTGAATCTTGTGGTGGATGGGCTACAGCAGCAGAAGGCCAGGAACATATACTCAGTGGCCACTTTATCAGATGCAGGAAGTACCTAATAAACCAGCCATTGAGTGTAGTTGTCCAGTTACAGATAAAATGCAGTGCAGTTAGACAAATAAAGTGCCAGGGCTATGACAAGTAGATTGAGTTTTCATTTTTGTCATTACAAGAGATCTGTTCAAGAATCCTGGAACAGCGGGATAGAAGCTATTCTTGAGCTTGGCGATGAGCATTTTCAATCTTTTGTATCTTCTGCTTGATGGAAAGGTAGCAGAAGCAAGAATGACAGGGATAGAAGGGGTCTTTGATTACATTAGCTGCTTTCCTGAGGCTGGATTTTTGCGTTGATGGGGGAGAAGCTCATTTTTGTGAAGGCTTTATTTACAAACTGAGCTATAATTACTGCTCTACAGCCTTTCCAGTACTAAAAATAACTCAGGTTGTTTATGTGAATTGTAATCTCATGGACCACATATTTCAAAAGTAACAGGATATCAAGTAAAGATATTTAATGAAAATCTATACATTTCAGCGGCTACCATAAGTTTATGTGTATGTTTTAGATTTATTTTGAGATTATTATTTGGAAACCAGGTTCAGGTTTTACATTCATTATATGACATGAGGTAGAATTCTTCAATTTGATTGACTGCTCACTCTGCCTGAAGGATCGTTGCTACTGAAAGCACGTAAACCACTTTAAACATCTGCCATGGGAAAAGGGACGTTCTTACCTAGCAATGCCAAGGGTGCACAGGTACCTTCAGAAGCAAGCCATCATGGGTTCAATGTTGGCAGAAAAATCCAGGTCATTGAATGCAGAAGTATCTCATGCAAGATTCAGGATGAACATGAAACATGAATTTTCCCCATCCGACTTTGCTGTTGTATATCTTCAATTCATTCTTGCCAGAGTATGAGTTCTCCACAAGCATTAACAACAGAACAATAGAGCACATGTTACTACAGTGTTCTATTGGCAGTCAGGCATTCTGTACCATTACAAACTGCATTTCCATGCCATCGTGTTTCTAATTGTATTCTTTTCTCTCCAACTTTCTCTCCTTTTCTCAATAGTCACTTGCTGTTGCATGGTCAACAATCACATTGTCTCTGACCAGACAGCGCGGTCTCATTATGGAAAGGATGCCCCTTTAGGAGGAATTGCTTTAAGCAGAGGGTGGTGAATCTGTGGTATTCAATGCCACAGATGGCTGTGTAGGCCAAGTCTTTGGATGTATTTAAAGCAGAGGCTGATAGATTCTTCATTAGTAAGAGCGTTAAAGGTTTCAGGAAGAAGGTAGAATGGTGTTGAGAGGGACAATAACTCAGTCACAATGGAATAACAGACTAGATATGATGGGGGAGCCTAGGACCAGAGAACACAGCCTCAGAGTAGAGGAACGTCCATTTGGAACGGAGATGAGGAGGAATTTCTTCAGCCAGAGAGTGGTGAATCTGAATAATTCATTGCAAAAGACTGCTGTGGAGGATGTTATTGGGTATATTTAAGGCAGAAGTTGATAGGTTCTTGATTAGTCGGGGCATGAAAGGTTATGGGGAGAGAGCAGGAAATGAAATAGTGAAGCAGACTTGATGGGCCAAATAGCCTAATCCTGCTCCTAAATGCTATGGTCTTATGACTTAAATTGGTTGATGTTTCTGTGCTTGCCTGCACTGCAGGAATTAGCTGGTTATTTGGAGGCAGCAAATCTTGCAGGTGAAGGCCATGTGTTCCTCTTTCAACCGAGGTCATGAAACCTGAAGTTCAGCAGTTGGAATCACTGGGAAAATGTTCTCTTTCTTGTCTTTTTGACCACCATCTGAGCCGGAGCTTGAACTTGGAACCTCTCATATACTTCATATTACAGCACAAGGGTTGTCAAACAGCTTAACCAGGTAACAGCTGCCTGGTCGCTAATGTAGTCAAAAGGCTAAGGTAATCTTACTAATGCATTATATTATTATTGCTTTCATTAGGTACTAATTAGATCTCTTAACTTACCTAGTCAGTGCAGGCAGCCACAGACAACCCTGGCTTGGTTACCACTGCCTTGTCTTTCCCCTGGCTGACTGCCAGACCACAATCATGATTGATTTGATTTAGATACTATGGCTCATATTGGTTACCTTGAGCTGTCGGGCACAAATCAATCCTATTCTTAAAATAGGCTTTGAAGAGAGACCTGGGCTCAAAATCAGACAAAAATGCCAACACAGAACAGCTGCTGATTTATAAACCAGAATCAGAATCAGGTTTAATTTCACCAGCATATGTCATGAAACTTGTTATTATGCAGCAGCAGTACAATGCAGTACATAATAATAGAGAAAAAAAGCTGTGAATTACACAAAGTATATATATTAAATAGTTAAATAAGTAGTGCAAAAATTGAAATAAAAAAAGTAGTGAGGTAGTGTTCATGGGTTCAATGTCCATTCAGAAATCGGACGGCAGAGGGGAAGAAGCTGATCCTGAATCGTTGAGTGTGTGCCTGCTCCCTGATGGTAGCAACAAGAACAACTGGGTGATGGGGGTCATTAATGATGGACGCTGCCTCTTTGAGGCATCACTCCTTGAAGATGTCCTGGTTACTATGGAGGCTCCTGCCCATGATGGAGCTGACTAAGTTCACAACTCTCTGCAGCTTAATTAGATCCTGTACGGAACCTCACCTCAGCCCCCATACCAGACGGCGATGCAACCGGTTAGACTGCTCTCCACAGTACATACAGTATGTAGAAATTTGTGAGTGTTTTGGAAGGCATACCCAATCTTCTTAAACTCCTTAATGAAATGTCCTTACGTTTCTTATTGTTTAGATTTGATTTGAGTCTTTGCAATAGAGGTGCTAACTGTAAGCTTCATACACTCCAATGTCCCATATTCTTAGCTCCAGGCCCAACAGCAGGAAGCCCACGTTTCATACGGTTACCCTTGAGATGCAGACAGTCTTTCGAGGATAGATCTTTATCGCCTAGCCTCCGGAGCAGGTGTTTTCAGTTCAGTTTTGTTTGCAAATCAAAGGAATGTGATTCGTTTCTGATTGATCACAATCCTTTGCTTCTATTTACTTGGAAAATTTATGGACATGCAGATGGAGCTAAATAAACATCTGTGTGATGTTTCAAGAAATAATCTCATTTGAAATTCCGCCAGTCACTTTCAGGTTAAGAGGCCAAAACACTTGTTTTATTCATCTTTTCTGCTTCTAATTCGCTCAGTAAAACTGCAATGGGAAATTTTAATTTCTTTGACACTATTCAATGTTTTTATGACTCATTTTGCTGACGCTAATCGGTTTTGATTATTGCACTTCATTAACGACAGACTTACAGCCAGTAAATAAGAACAAGCCTCTATACCATCGGATGAAAGCAGTCAAACAAAGACTGGAACAAAGTTTTTTTTTCAATTATTTTTCTTTTGAGTAATAATCAACAGATACAAAGAGCTACATTGTCAATTTTGATATGTATCACTCCTGAGTGTTAGAATAGTCTTTTTCCCCTGCACCGGCAGGTAAGATTAATGAGCAGACAATGATTCTGCCTGGAGTTATGTTGCTGGTTCTGTATTTTTTAATCTGCTTTTAACTCCTCTGACAGACATCCCAGTGGTGAGGTTGGCATCCTTCAGTAACAGCTGTCGTAATATTCCTCACACCAACCTACACTTCTATACTTTTGGGAAGAAGAACGAACAAGAAATTGCCCTGCATTGTAAGTCATTTATGACCCTCTGACCCTCTGACAGACTTGTGGGGGGGGGGGGGGGGGGAATATTGCTGAAACAGTGGAAGCAGAAAGCTTCCACAACAAAGGCTCAAGTTCTGCAAGGTTTCAGCAATTTTACCATCTGTAAAGGAAATGGCAAATCTAGAGCTGAAGGTATTAGGGTGGGGGGGGGGGGGGGGGGGGAGGGAGTTGGAAGAAGATTCCCAGGGTATAAGAGTCGGTAATTTATTTATAAATTTTATTTGTTGAGGTACAGCCTGGAATAGGCCCTTCCAGACCTTCGAGGCAGTCTCCCAGCAATCCACCAACTTAATCCTAGCCTAATCACAGGACAATATACAATGATCTACCAACTACCAGCCAGTAGGTCTTCGGATTGTGGGAGGAAACTAGAGCACCCAGTCACGGGAAGAAGGTACAACCCTCTTAAGGAGGCGGCAGGACCAATTTGGGACCAAACCAAGGATAAATTATGCAGAAGTTTTTTTGAATTCAGAGTCCTTGGATGCGCCATTGTTTTGTATCTTTAAGGTTAAATTTGATAAAGCAACAGAATAAATCTGATATAGGGTCAATGATGGTTTTGCAAGATAATGGTGTTGCAGGACAGAGTAGACAGGTGACCAACTCTTGCTTCTGTTTCTCGAGACAAGAACGGGCAAGGTTTCAAATTTTTCACAAACACAAGAAATTATGCAAATGCTGGAAATCCAGAACAAAACACACAAAATACTGGAGGAACTCAGCAGGTTAGACAGCATCTATGGAAATGAAAAGTCAGCAGGTGTTTTGGGCCGAGACCCTTCTTCAGGACTGAAGGTTTCAAGAACGATCATTTTCAGAACAAAACTTTGAGATTATTTAGAGCAGGGGAGGAAACAATCATTTTTGTGTCTTGGACCAATACCATTAAACAAAGGGTCCATGGACCCTAGGTTGGGAACCCCTGATCCAATTGTTGAAAACCGCGTTCTATCACTATATAACTGAAATGAATGCACTACACTCTTCTGTCACTATGTACCTGTTCTGCACTCTGGCACCTTTAGTGGAACTACTGACTCACAGTTCCAGTGATCTGGAGAACCCAGAGGAAACCCAGGTGGTCATGGGGAAAACAGATAGACAGCAGAGGGAATTGAACCCCGGTCACTGGTACTGTAATGTGTTGTGTTAACCACTAGGCTACCATGCTGCCCTCTCCTTGTGACCATATGGACTTCAACTGGATTCTCTGGTTTCCTTACACATTCCATGTGGTTGGTAGGTTAATTGATCATTGTAAATTGACCCACGTCTGCAGGTGAGTAATAGAGTCTAATCTAGGAAATAGATGAAAAAATATGGGGAATATATTCTGAACTGATTCCACAACCTGCAGACTTACTTTCATATTATTTTTTTTTAATTTTACTTGTGTAACGACCTGGGAAAAGTTTTCACTGCTAATGTATTGGTTCCTCTGTATTGCAGTGTTTGGATTATGACTAGAGATAACGGGGGCTTTGGAATGTGTGCTGGCCAATGAGGGGAGGTGTTTTTCTTTCTTGCTTGCCTGAGAGAAGGTTTTGCAGGCTTTTGTTCAGCGGAAGACGGAGAGAGAAGATGCCAGAATGGGGAAGTCGTAGACTGCAGGAAAGAGTGGACTTGGAAAGGGGTTGGGAGTCGACAACGCCCGGGAGAAATCAATGGAGAATGAACGGACGGGAAAACAGTGAGCTCCAACGTGTGCATTGGACTGTTTCATGACAATGGGCCCATTTTCATTTTGTTTTCTTTACTAACTCTAAAGTCAAATTATGAATTATAAAGCTCAATCATTTAATTGCATATTGTGCACTGTTTGTTATTTCATGGTACTGATTTCTAACAGGGGAACACATTACGCAGCATCCATCCAAACGAGATTTCTCAAGTTTGGCTGGACCAGAGGCTGTCTTCCCCTAGATTAACGCCACTAGCCAAACCTGAGGGTTATATTTGCATAATTTGTCTTCTTTTGCAGTCTTTATTTATCAATGGTTTTTCATAAATTTTATTGTATGCCGTTATTTTTCTGCAAATGCCTGCAAGAAAATAAATCTCAAGCTAGCATATAGTAACATATATGTATTTTGGTAATAAATTTTATTTTGATTTTAAAAGATTAGTGTGACTTGATTTTTGATGGTTGGTGTGAAATCAGTTGGCTGTAGAGCCTGTTTCCATAGTGAAGAAAACTTATAATTTCTCTCAAACAGCTAGCAAAACAATTGCCAGGGAGGGTGGGAGTGAGAGAGCAATTTCAGGTTCCTGGGTGTCAAGGTCTCTGAGGACCTAACCTGGACCCAATATATCGATTCAGCTACAAAGAAGGCAAGACAGTGGCTATATTTCATTAGGAGTTTGAGAAAACTTGATCTGTCACCTGAAACACTCGAAAGCTTTTACAGACGTACTGTGGAGAGCATTCCGACAGGCTGCATCACTGTCTGGTAAGGGGGAGGGGGGTGCGGAGGTGAGGAGCTACTGCACAGGATCGAAAGAAGCTACAGAAAGTTGTAAAATTAGTCAGCTCCATCTTGGGTACCAGTCTCCAAGACATCTTCAAAGAGTGTTGCCTCAGAAAGGCGACGTTCATTATTAAGGAAGCCCATCACCCAGAACATGCCCTATTCTCATTGCCACTTTCAGGAAGGAGGTACAGAAGCCTGAAGACACACACATACAGCAATTCAGGAACAGCTTCTTCCCCTCTGTCAACCGATTCCTAAATGGACACTGAACCTATAAACACCACCTCAACTTTTTTAAAATATTATTTCTGTTTCTGCACTATTTTTAATTTAATATATATTATATATACTTACTGTAGTTGATTTACTTATTGATTTTTTTCCCTATATTGTCATGTATTGCATTGTACTGCTGCTGCAAAGTGAACAAATTTCCTGACGTATGCCGGTGATATTAAACCTGATTCTGATTCTGCCATGTCTCAAAGCTGTAAAATGCATTAAATCAATGTTATTTGTCCAAATTTGTGAACTGAAATCTTGCAAAGTTCTAGAAGCACAATTTGCAGACCAAAAAGTAGATGTAATGTAAAAATGCTAACTATTTTTGAAAGGCAGTCTTCCAGTACGATGTAGGGATAATTAAGCCAGTAACTATGCACAAAGTATAATGCTAGCAATACAAGAAAAGAGATCTGAAAGTTTCAAAAGTGTAGAAAACAACAATGATTGAAGGAAGGAAGGCAAATGAAATAGAACCATAGAATCATGGAAAAGTAAAGCACACGAACAGGCCCTGTGGCCCATCTGCCTATTTTCATCTGCTGGAGCTCCATACCCCTACTATCCAGGTACCTATCCAAACTTTACTTAAACATTGAAATTGAGCTCGCATGCATCACTTGTGGTAGGCAGCATGTTCCATATACTCACGACCCTCTGAGTGAAGAAGTTTCCCTTCATGTTCGCCTTAAGCCTTTTCACCTTTCACCCTTAAACCATGACCTCTAGTTGTAGTCCCACCAAACCTCAATGGAAAAAGCCTGCTTGCATTTACCCTATCTATAACCCTTATAATTTTGTGTAATAAAATCTTCTCACAAACTTCTACCTTTCAAGGAACATTAGCATCAATTTTGAGAGGACTAGAATATAAAAGCTGAGGATTTGTAAGGCATTGGTTAGACCACACTTGGAGTATCATGAGCAATTTTGGGACGCTAAGCTATGAAAAGATATGCTGGCCAGAGGAGGTTCACAAGAATGATCCTGGGAATGAAAAGGTTAACAGACGAGGGTCATTTGATGGCTCTGGGTCTGCACTCACTGTAGTGTTCAAGAATGATGGAGTGATCTCATTGAAATCTATCTAATATTGAAAGGTATTAATGGAGTGGACATGGAAAGGTTTTCTTTTGTGAGGGAGTCTAGGACCAAAGAGCACAACCTCAGAATATAAGGACATCCCTTTAAAAGAGAAATGAGGAGATAATTTCTTTAACCAGAAAGTGGTGAATAAGTGGAATTCATTGTTACAGACAGCTATAGAGGCAAAGTCATTGTGTATATTCAAACGGTAGGTTCTTGATTAGTAAGGATCTTAAAGGTTACAGCAAGAGAGTAGGAGAATGGGTTTGAGAGGGTTACTAAATCAGCCGTGATGGAATGATGGAGCAGACTCCATGGACCAGATGGCCTAATTCAGTGGTCCCCAATCACCGGGTCGCAAAGCATGAGCTACCAGGCCGCGAGGCAACGATATGATTTGGCGATATGAAACGATATGAGTCAGCTGCACCTTTCCTCATTCCCTGTCATGCCCACTGTTGTACTTGAACGCACGCGAGGTCATCAGTCACCTTAGTGCCAGGGATCACATATTGGCCTTGGGTAACCGGCTGCCTCGCGCGGCCCGCGGTAAGTGCCGTTGCTACTGGTCTGGAGCGCGGACAGATGGGCGCCACCTCTAAACCTGTTTAGCACACCAAATGTTCGTGGGGAACCCGGTGCTAAAATGACCTAATTCAGGCTCAGGGTTTCGTAAGTAGCAGAGCAGCTACCTCGCTGTGATCTACTGAAAGTCATTCCTCGAGCCAAACTTTTGTCAGCCGATAGATCCTACAAGGGGGTGGACTTGCGCCCTGTCACACTCCTTACTCCGTCGGTCGCTCTCTCCGGACTGCGACTGCCGCAGCCCCAGCACGGGGACCTCCGGCCCTCACCTTGTTCTCTCACCTCACCCACGACCAGCCGTACCTGGACAAGGCATCTGGCGGCGGGCGGGCGGATGGCTGTCTAATGAGGCAATGAAGCCCTCAAAACTGCTTCAGTACCTTGAGTCTAAACACCCTGCACTTAAAGAAAAACCTGTTGAGTTTTTTGAGTGGAAAAAAAAGTGAGCAAGCAGGACAGAAGCAAATACTGATAGCCACGTAAACTAAATTGCGGAATAGCCTGGACATAAGGAACCCCTGCGAGTATCGCTGTATTCCGGCTGTGACCACCCACACCACCCCCCCCCCCCCCCCCCCCCCACCATCGGCCGGTCCATAAGAATATTGTCAATATTAAACCGGTCTGCGGTGCAAAAAAATGTTGGTGATCCCTGGCCTAATTCCTCTTCTAATATCTTATGGTCTTAATGTTTAAATATTATCACTAGATAAATAATGATTGTTAAGAATGTCTTCATAAATTTCTCATTTATCTATAAATCAATTGTTGGTACAACCAAAAAAAAAATGTAATTGCCTTGTTCAGACGTCCACAGGACATGGGAGAAAACAAAGATGACCATTTAATTCTTTAATGTTCATGCATGCATGCATGGCAGAAGCATTATAAAGACAAGACTGCAGATCGCTCTGTTGGGTAGTTGTTATCCTTAAATAAAGAAATACAGTCCATTAATAGATTAAATATTGAAAACAGAAACTGTTAGGATATTTACTGATTTGTGTATAACCAGTGCTACTATTTACTAATGCAAATCACTGGTAATTATATTGCTATGCCCAATTGAAAGAACAGTTAAGGATTTGTTTAAGATTTAAGATTAGACTATTTGTCACATGTATATCAAAATATTGAAGCATGAAGTGAAATGCATCGCTTGCGTCAATAACCAACACAGTCCGAGATGTGCTGTGGGTAGCCCACAAGAGTCGCCGTGCTTCCACTGCAGTTTGCCTGACGTCACGGCAGGTCCACAGCAGATGCCATTTCATTGGATCATGGAACCTGGAACAACTGTGTAGTGAAGGTGCATACATCAGAATGTGCTTCATTGTCTACCTCTCGGCATTCAATGCTGTCACCACCCCCTCCCCCCAAAACTAATCAATAAGCCCCAAGACTTAGGTCTCAATACCTGCTTGTGCAACTACATCGTCAATTTCCTCATTTGCAGACCCCAATCATATTGGAATGGCAACGTCGTCTCCTCCACAATCTCCATCAGCACACGTGCACCACAAGGCTGTGTGCTTACCCCAGCTCTACTCACTTATGACTGTGAGGCTAAGCGTAACTCCAAAGCCATATTTAAGTTTGCTGATGACACCACTGTTGTTGACTGACTCAAAGGTGGTGACAAATCAGTAGCTCGGAGGGACATTGAAGATCTGGCCAAGTGAGACGCCACAATAACAACCTCTCAATCAATGTCAGCAAGACCAAGGATCTGATTATTGACTTCAGGAGAAGGAAACTGGAGGTCAATTAGTCAGACTTCAAAGGTGGAGACAGTCAGCAACTTTAAATTCCCTAGTGTTATCATTTTACAGGATCTCTCCTGGGTCCAGCACGTAAGAGTCATTACAAAGAAAGCATTGCAGTGTCTTTACTTTCTTAGAAGTTTGAGAAGATTCGGCATGTCATCTATAACTTTGACAAACTTCTATAGATGTGGAATGGACTAGTTGATTCGGGGCCTGGCAAGAAAACACCGATGTCCTTGAATGGGAAAGCTTCCAAAAAGTAATGGATACAGCCAAGTCCATCACAGGTAAAGCCCTCCACACCATTGAGCACATCCAGAACAATCAGTGTTGCAAACATCCATCATCAAGAACTCCCATCATCCAGGCCATGCTCTCTTATTGCTGGTACTATCAGAAAGAAGGTACAAGAGCCTCAGAACTCACACCACCAGGTTCGGGAACAGTTATTACCCGTCAACCATTAGGCTCTTAAACTAGAGGGGGATAACTTTATTCAACTTCACCCCCAACACTGAAATGTTCCCACAACCTATGGACTCCTTTATTTTGTGTTTGCATTGTTTGTTGTCTTTGCACATTGATTGTTTGTCCGTCTTGTTGTGTGCGGTTTTTCATTGATCCTGCGGTGTTTCTTTGTATTTCCTCTGAATGCCTGCCAGAAAATTATTCCTAGGGTTGTATATGGTGACATGTATGGACGTATATGTATTTTGATAAATTTACTTTGAACTTTTGAAAATAGCATGCCCACATCTTACTAACCATAACACACAAGTCTTTGGAATGTGGGAGGAAACTGGAGCACCTGTAGGAAACCCACATGGTGACAGGGAACACGTAAAAACTCCTCACAGAAAGCGATGGTTAATGCATTATGCTAACTGATACACAACTGTACTGACCCACTAGAGCCAAACAGAAGGAATCCTGTGGGCTCTATTGATATTTGATATTCCAATAGTTTAATGTGTCCACTCAAGCTTCCATTCCCAAAGCATAGGTCATCCATTCCTGAATGATCATACCTAAGACTCTTCTATAGATAATTAAACTAAGTATAGTCTTCCTTCAATAGTTCATACTGAAGCCAACAAACGGCCCTCTCCTGGAGAGCCCCTGTACATGTTCAGGAGGTTTATATATAAGCGATCTGACGAGCTATGTGGATGCTTGGAAATAGATACTAAGAATTCATGAATATCATCAAAACAATCTCCTTGATTATGACCACGAGGACAACACACACAGAATGCTGGAGGAACTCGGCTGACCAGGCAGCATCCATGGAAATGAATGAACAGTTGTGGTTTCAGGCTGAGACCCTGCCTCAGGACTGGAAAGGAAGAAGTAGAAGCTAGAATATGAAGGTGGGGGGAGGGAAAGGATGACAAGCTAGAAGACGATAGGTGAAACCAGGCAGGTGGGGGAGGAAGTAAGAAGCAGGTAGGTGAGAGGTGGAAAAGGTCAAGGGCTGGAGAAGAAGGAATCTGAGAGGAGAGGAGAGTGGACCATGGGGGAAAGGGAAGGAGAAGGGGCAACAGGGAGAGGTGATATGCAGGTGAGGAGAAAAGGAGAGGTGAGATGGTCAGACTCAGGGATGAAAAAGAGGGGAAGGAAATTCCTGGAAGTAAGAGAAATTCATGTTGTCAGCTTCATGTTGTCAAGTTGGAGGCTACTCAGACAGAGCCGGCTGGCAGCGCAGTGGCATCAGCGCTGGACTTGGGGGGAGAGGTCCCGAGTTCGAATCCAGCCAGCTCCCTTGCACGCTCTCCTGGGCCCTGCCAGGTTTCAGATGCCCAAGATACGCCGTGCGATGAGCAATCACCAAAAGATCAGTGCAAAGAACAGCTTGTCATGAGGGCGCCCCGACGACTCCACCAGGAGTTAAGGGTGCACACTCACACTCAGACAGAATTTGAGGTGTTTCTCCTCCAACCTGAGTGTAGCCTCATCATGTCAGTACAGGAGGCCCTCGACCTACATGTCGGAAAGAGAAAGGGAATTATGGGAAATTCCGCTTTTTTGCAGATGGAGTGAAGGTCTCATTAAAGCTGTCCCCAATCTACATTGGGTCTCACCAATGTAGAAGCCACACCGGGAGCACCATTTACAGTAACCGACCCTAAAAGATCCTCAGGTGAAGTGCTGCTTCACTTAGAAGGACTATTTGGGGCCTTGAATAGAAATGAGGGAGGAGGTGAATGGGCAGGTGCGGCAAATAGGCCGCTTGCAGGGATTAGTTGGGATTAGTGCCAGGAGGGAGATTAATAGGGAGGGACAAATAGACAAGAGAATCATGCAGAAGGAGATTCCTGCAGAAGTCAGAGAGACCAGGGGTTGGGGGGGGGGGAGGTAAAGATGTGTTTGGTGGGAGGATCCTGTTGAAGGTGGCATAAGTTGTGAAGAATGTTGTGCTGGATGTGGAGGCTCTTAGGGTGGTAGGTGAGGACAAAAGGAACACCTTTTGTCCCCACCTACCACCCTAAAAGCCCTTTGGCAGGAAAATGGACTAAGGGCGGATGTCCAGGAAATGGAGAAGATGCAGGTGAGAGCAGCGTCAATGGTTGAAGGAAGGGAACTCCCATTCTTTGAAGAAGGAGGACATCTCTGATATTCTGGAAATGTTATGATTATGGAGGGCTCCTTCATTATGGCTTCATCCAAGTCCTAATTATTCATTCATCAGCTCCTGTACATAGTGACTACAGTCATATTATCTAGAAAACATACAGCATTTATTCATCTGGACTACTGTAGAATTCTCCAAACCTGCAACCTCCCCCACCAAGAAGGGAAGGACACAATAGAACATTGCTCCTGCATCTTCTCTGCCCAGACGCACAACATCCTGACTTGGAAATGTATCATAGATCCTTCACCATCACCACATCATCAATTTGGAACACCCTCCCCAAGCACATTATGGCAGTACCTTCACCAGAAGGGATCACCTGCTCAAAGGATCACCTGCTCAAAGACAAGAAGATAACCAATAAACATTGGCCTTGTGGGTGACACTCACGTTCGAAATAAAATTAGTAAATATGAAACAAAAACATAAACACAGTGGTGTGGTGTGAACCAGCTACAACATGACAATTCACAAGTCAGGTCATGATGTAGTGCCTCAGTCCAAAGCTTCAAATGTTTCTCCCCCTCCATTGATAGGTCTGAATCATTGAGTTCCTCCGGCATTATCAGCGTGTTGCTCAAGATTTCCAGCATCTACAGAATCAAGCTCAGGAACTGCACGGGAATGTAGTTTCCTGGAATGGGGGGTTAGAGACTTAAGGTTTGAGGAGGACATATATTCGCTGCGGGGTGATGGGGTGGAGTAGAAAAAGTATATTCTCTGGTAGAATATTGATGCTTGAGGAAATATCCTAGAATGCAATACCAGAAAGAGAGACAGAAGTAAATTCAATGCTAATATTTAAAAGGAATTTACATAAATGCTTAAGGAAAAATGCAGTCTTTTGGCCAATGAGCTGGAATATGGGATTTATATGAAAGGCAGAAATATACATTTTTATGAGGGGCAGAAATAGGATTGATAGTAGAACACTTTTCTATAGCAGAGCCAGCTAAAGCTAGTGGGTATAGATTTATAGTAAAGGCTAAAGGGCTTAGAGATCTGGAAAAAACGTCACAGAGTCATAGAAAAGTAAAGGGAGCATTGCCAGCTACTCGACTGTTGAAAATTCTCAGAGAAGGGGGTGAGCTATTGCTAGGGGGTGAGAATTTTTTGTCTTTTATCTTTAGATAGATTATGAGCCTTAAGAAATATTGGTTTTATTGCTTGTTTACAAGTTTTATTCTGTGTCAGGGTACCACAAAGATTAAGATATTGTTTCTTATTTTCTAAAAATATGCCTTATAAAATATGCTTTATATACTATAGAATTTGCAGATACATAGCATAGACAATCATATCTCTCACTCCACTTGCTCATAAGATTTATGTTTTGCCAATATGAAATGTATTTGTCTTTCATACACATTTCATTATTAATACCTTATTGGGTGTTTTTTATACGAATTCCCGACTTAGCCAGAATAGTCATCATCATCATTATGTGACATGGGCGATCATGGTCTGTTCTTTGCAAATTTTTCTACAGAAGTGGTTTTCCATAGCTTTGTGCCTTACCAGATGGGTAACCCCAGCCATTATCAATACTCTTCAGAGACTCTTCCTGGCATCAGTGGTCGCAGAGCCAGGACTTGTGATATGCACCAGCTGCTCATACGACCATCCATCACCTCCTCCCATAGCTTCACATGACCCTGATCGGGGGGGCTAAGCAGGTGATACACCTAGCCCAAGGGTGACCTGCAGGCTAGCGGAGGGAAGGACTGCCTTACACCTCCTTTGGTAGGGACATATCTGCACCCTGCCACCCATCCAGAATAGTGCTCACCATCAAAATGTCTTCTTATCCCACTGGAACCATTGGAGGAGCTACATCGTGTATCAGTGTATCCCTTTACCATACAGCCTGGGACTTTGGAAGTGTTAGCCTGCAACATCTAGTCATGGACAGCTCCTTACATTGTAATACAAGCAAACATTGGACAGAGCAGTTCATATTTTTCAGCAGTTGTCAACTTTCCACCAACAGTCAATATTCATCGAAGTGAATGTCCCTGAAAACAAATCACAATATTATGCAATTATGCGGTGGGAACCTTGACACCTCATCTTTCTCCATAATCTTTTGGCAAGCATACATTCCAGAAGGAAATGGATGACAGTTTTCTGCCTACCACAGACACCTTGAGTATTTATCTATTTATTGAAATACAGCACGGTGTAGGCTCTTCGAATTGTTCGAACTATGTTGCCCAGCAATCCCCTGATTGGGTCCTAGCCTCATCATGGGACAATTTACAATGAGCAATTAACCTACCAACAGGTACGTCTTTGGACTGTGGGAGGAAGCTGGAGCACCCAGAGGAAACCCACACAGTCACGGGGAGAACGTACAAATTCCTTACAGGCAGCGGTGGGAATTGAACCCAGGTCACCTGTACTGTAGAGCATTGTGCTAACCGGTATGCTGCCAGCCCACATAGAGTAATATCTGGTGGTGCTGAGATTCTGGCTGTTTGTGAAGGGCAGCTGAAATATTGGGAAATAAATTGAACCTCAGCTTTTTGCTGATACTTGGTGTTGGCATGCCCAGGGTTTTCTGCATAGCCCATTCAAGCATGCATAAGATAGCCACCAGGATAATGGTTGCATTATGTATGTTCTCCTAATCCAGAGATTTTCACAAGTGCCTCCTTTGCTTGGAGCCATCACACTCCTCCATCCCTCAATCTTCTGAATGGATCTGACAAAAACTCAATACAGCACATACAGTGACAAGACCATGAGAAGAAGGCAGCCTATTCCAGCCTCAGATTTGGGCAGGAATTTACCCTATCCATGCCCCCTTTCCACTTCCCCACTGTTAAGTCTAACAGTGTTGCGGATATCTATGAGAGAGTCAATGTATCCAATTGCAGATTCCATCCTCAAAGTCCATTTTGGAAATCACATCCATCACGTATGTAGGAATATTCTGTCAAATATCTTCCGTTCCAAGGCAAATATGCATTTGTTCACCTCACCCGATTGATCACTGGCTGATTGAATTGCAGTCAAGGAAATCCTTCTGGACTAGACATGCATGATCCAAGTGAATTAAACATTCCAAAGTAACATTAACAGACCGATCCTTCGCCACCCAGGAAATGTGTAGAACCTAAGTTCTTGCTGGTACTTGATGTTTGTGTGAAGTGGGTTTTGTATTTTTCACGAGGGTGATCATATATATCGCTGAGCTGCACAAGTATGCCAGGCGTCTTCCTCTCAGGCTCGGCAGAGGACTGAGCCAGTTGAATCAGCAACTTGTCACACTTGCTGATGCCCTTGGATAGAATTTTGTAGTTGGCTTTAAGTTTTGAAGTGGGTCCCCGGTGTCTCATCTCATCCTCCTTCCCTTCTGCTTACAGATGAGATTGAAGATGCCTTTCCTTTTGTGTTCCAACACGCTACCATTTGGAATGGTGTGACTATATAAATCTGACAGGTCTGAGCCAACCAAGTCCTTCAGAGCCAAATACAATCCAGCCGGCAATCCATTCCTTCCGGGAATTTTATATCTGGAGAAAAAAGAACAGAGAGACCTGGATAACTGGTCCTGGGTCAGTGAGTAGTACAGATTTTCCCACTTGCTGAGATCAGACATTCTGAGATAAAGGTCTGTGAGGTTATGCTGCCTTCTTTTCCTAAAATTATCCTTTTATTCTTAATATATACAGTCAGCAAGTGTTCACTGGACCAACTATTCAACACATTCCTTTACACATCAGTAACACTTCTTCCTTCAACATTGCATCAGGAAAACATCTGAGTTGTCAAACAGACCCAGTTCCTTCAGCAGTGAGACAGCATATTCTGGTCATTCCCCACAGAGTGATTGTGAAGGCCGCACTAGATGTCTTCAGTGTCCGCCTCCTAGACCTTGGAACGTGTCAGTCAGCAGCATCTTGCCCTGGAAGAACGGTGAGTTTTAAGCTGACCAGGTTGTGTCTCTCACCCATCTTGAAAGTCTTCCTAGTTTCTCTGAACACGATCCCCTGGGGACAGTGTGCGGAGCAGAGACCCTGCGTTATGCAGCTGCTCAGAGGAATCTTGACCAAGATAACTGCAACATCCTGGTAAACCCACAGCCCACTAGGAGGTGGTTGACGGTATATCCTCACAACAACAACTCTGAGGGCAGTCTATAGTGGGATGAATTCTGGTTTAAGGTGGCGCTGGTGAATCTCAGAGACTTCTGGCTAGAGGCCAATGAAACAAGGAAAACAACTAAAGACTTTGTATATTACTTTTTTTCTGGTAAACGATCATTGCAAGCAATAGTCTGTAATTTCCCGTTGAACCTGAAGGCAATTAGATACGGCAGAACCAAAGTGAGGCAGCGAGAGCCCATCACTGAGAACAAGAAGGACCCGAGGTTTGACTGAACTGGAAAGGTCAGGTACAGGGCCAATCGAAGCATTGGGCTCCAGGCTGTAGAGCGTATCGAAGCAACTGAACCCAATGTTCGGACAACTATTTAGGCACCAGGCCAGATTGAAAAGGTCAGGGAGTTGGAGCACGAGGTGAGCGATGGGCGGGTTCAGCTCTCTACTCTGTTCTACACCAAACAAAGTATCTGAGGACATCCTCTCTTCATGGACTTCAGTTCAGAACACTGTTTGCTTGCATAATTTGCTTCTATTTGCACATTGGGTGTTTAATGGTCTTTTTTAATATGTTTTCATTTGGGTTTCCTTGTTTCATGGCTGCCTGTTAGGAGCCGAATCTCACGGTTGTATAATGTATATGTCACTCCCTGGGAAAGGTTTCACTGCTAACGCAGAGGTCTTTCTGTCAAAGTAGTGTTTAGGTTATAGTTAGAGATTACAGGTGCTTTGGAATGGGAGCCGTCCAATGAAGCAAGTGTGTTTTTGTGTTGTGTGTCCGACACCGGTGAGAGCTGGGTCCTGTCGTTCAGCGGAAGATGAAGGAGGAAGACGCTGGGGAGAACCCGTCGTGGGATACAACCCGGTGGGAGACCCGTTGGTTCGAGATGGATCGCGAGCGGCGTTCGGAAGGTGCTGTGTGCTTTCACGCAGACCGAGGCCCAGCACCTGAGGGACAGAGAAGTTTAAGATGAGCTCCAACTTGTGCACAGCCCAATTTGACTGTTTAATTATAATGGGCCTTTATTGGTTTTTTTCTTTTCCTTACTAACCCTTTAGATAAGTAAGATTCATAAATGTAATTCCTTTAATCGGTGTGCTGTCTGTTATTTCTTGGCACTGGGTGGTAACAGGGTAGCAAATTACACAGCATCCACACAAAACGGGGTTTGGGGTGGAAGAGCCATCTCAACCTTTTGAGTTTGGCGGGACCAGAATGTGTATTAAGCAGCCAAGGGCACCAGGTGGTTTCATACACATAGCTTGATAATAAATGTACTTTGAACTTTGATTTCAACATGAAAGTTTTAATCAGGAAGGCCCTTCTCATCATCAGCCAGAAGAAGGTCCTAATGAGGCTGTGGTGTCTTTGGCCTTCAACTTCCTCCGGAAGTTTCTATTGTCAGTGGAAGTCTGCTGCCAGGACACCAAGTTAATAGTGTCAAGTCTTTAATTAAAGGTGATATGAAGGGTGTTTCTGTTTAGTAACCTGGTCATGACAGATTTTGTCATAAGCTTCCATATCTTTTCCAAACTTCCGTAGATATTGCTGGTGATGGAAATCCTGCCTTCATTAAAATGAATGGTGAAAAGTGGTTACAGATCTGATATGAACATCTCACAGTATCAATCTGCAGGAGACTCTGTTGTATCTTCATGGCAGAAACTGTCTTGCTTTTAAGCTTACACATCAGCTGTACCCTCAAATAACTCACAAACCTTTTGCCTTTTCAGATCAGAATCAGATTTATTATTACTTAAGTTTGTTGCTTTGCGGCAGCAATACAAGGTAAAGACATGAAAACCTATAAATCAGAAATAAATAAATAAATAAATAAATAAATAAATAAATAAATAAATAGATAGATAGATAAATAGATAAATAAATAAATAAATAAATAAATAAATAGTGTAGAAAATAAGAATAACAACGTGTTCATGGGTTTATGGACCATTCAGAAATCTGATTACAAAGGGGAAGAAGCATCTCCTAAATCGTTGAGCGTGGAGTCTGGAGGAACGTTGGATTAAAATCAGCAAATTCAAGCCTGTTGATGGACAGAGGACTTCGGTGGGCAGAGTTTGAACCTTGGGGAAGGCAGGAAATCTGAAATCAGTCACCAGAAATGCTTGTGCAATCAAGGCAGCGTCAGACGTTTGAATTTACTGGGACAGTAACGTAACGGTTAGCGCCATGCTTTACAGTACCGGCCGTAAGATCGGGATTTGATACGCGCTGCTGACTGTCAGGAGTTTGTACGTTCTCCCTGTGACTGCATTGGTTTTCTCCATATCCTTCCACATTCCTAAGATGCACCATTTGATTTTGTATGTTGTGCAAATGTTATGTGACGCCAGAAGCACGGAGACACTTACGAGCTTCTCGGCACAATAATCACTGACAAGTAAGGCTAACATGTAAATGTGTGATTTTTTTTCGTCTGCTTATATTAGACCATAGGACCGTAAGGTACTGGAGCAGAATTAGGCCCAGTTGGCCCATCGAGTCTGCTCTGCCATTTCATCATGGCTGATTCATTTTCCCTCTCAGCCCCAATCTCCTGCCTTCTCCCTGCATCCCTTCATGACATGATTAGTCAAAAATCTATCAGCCTCTGCCTTAACTATCCCAAAAGACTTGACCTCCGCAAGTGGCAACAAATTGCACAGCCTTTCCACACTCTGGCTAGAGAAATTCCTCCTCATCATCTGTACTGAAAGGATGTCCCACTATTCTGAGGCTCTGCCCTCTGGTTTTAGATTCCCCCACCATAGGAAACATCCTCACCACATCCACTCTATCGGGACCTTTCAATATTCAATAGGGTTGAATGATATCACCCCTCATTCTTCTGAATTCCAGTGAGTAGAGATCCAGAGCCATCAAACACTCATTGGTGAAAAGAGTGCAGATCCCAGCTCAATCATTTCCAAAGCACTGACCCAGTTTATGATTTGATCCAGGTTCCTGATCTTAGAGGCCGATGGACACAAACCCTGAAAGCAGTACCTTTGTCTGTGGAGAGGAAATGCATCAAATGTTTTTCTATTGTTATCTCAGGAGTGCATGCTGTTTTCCACACAGACAATAGAATGGCAGATTGAAATAATATTATGTTGCTGGGTGCAGGATTGAGATTGCTCAGTGCTGCTGAAGTGTTGACTTTAAAATAATCAATTGTGTGATATACAGCGTTCACAAGGTGGCGAGATGGAGATACCAAAGGAGGCGTAAGGCACTCCTTCCCTCCGTTAGCGTGCCGGTCACCCTTGGATAAGGTGTAGCACCTGCTTAGACCCATGATCAGGGTCACATGAAGCCATGGGAACAGGTTGTATGAGCAGCTGGTGCATATCACAAGTCCTGGTTTTGTGACCACTGATGCCAGACAGACAATCTCGGAAGAGTATTGATAATGACTGGGGTCACCTGTCTTGTAAAGACACTGCCCAGAAAAAGGCAAAGATAGACCAGTCCTGTAGAGAAGTTTGCCAAGAACAATCATGGTTATGGAAAGACCGTGATCGCCCACGTCGTACAGCAGGGCGCATAACGAGCAAACAGCATTCCCACTGCTAGATCAGCGTTGAGTGCTGGTGGTATGTTCCATTGGATTTGCAAGGCCCACAGCATGGAGACAAGGTTCCTTAGGGAGATTTAGACACATGCCAGCAAATCAATTCATTTGTAAAATAAAACTCAGCATGCAAATGAAATCTTTATGCAAAAGATATTTAATTTCAATTGAAAAAATCATTAACTAAGTTAAGCCTACATTTTGCTGCCCATTTTATATTCTGATCAATACCATCCTGTAGCTGCCTTTATCTCTTGCCATTAACGTGATTGATTTTCCTGCCGTCTATAAACTTACCAATGGTCCCCCGCTACATTTATATTGAAATCATTAATGTACACAACAAACCATAATCATTCCATAATGTGGTACAGCACACATCACAGGCTTCCAATCACTAAAAATGCTTTCCAGCATCACCCTCCTTGTGCAGATAAAGTTAGCACCATCGAGTAACTCCAGCAATAGTTTTAATGATGTACACTCAAAACAGGCAAAGACAACTTTCACACACTCCATTTAAATATGCGGCTCAATTCACAATAACAAATGCAGGCAGATAAGTAGAAATAAATCTGATCCAAGCATGTGACTTACTTAGGCTCATGATCGCATTATATCGTTACATAATCTCCAAGCTCATAATCAGACATATCAAAGTCAAGTTCAAAGTACATAAATGTCACCACATACAACCCTGAGATTCATTTTGCTGTGGGCATACTCAGCCAATCTATAGAATAGTAATTATAACAGGATCAATGAGAGATCAACCAGAGTGCAGAAGACAAAAAACTGTGCAAATGCAAATATAAATAAATAGCAATAAATAATGAGAACATGAGATAATGAGATAAAGAGTCCTTAAAGTGAGATCACTGATTGTGGGGAAACAGCTCAATGATGGGGCAAATGAGTGTAGCTATCCCCTTTTATTCAAGCGTGTATCTCCTGACCTTTACTCAGTCCAAAAAATGTGCCTTGAATCCTTTGAACCACTCCCACATTCCCCTTTCTGTTAGCGGCCTCTATACTGTTGAAATGGTAGTGTGGTGGTTAGCATAGTGTTTTACAGTACAGGCCACTCCTTCAATTCTCACCGCTGCCTGTAAGGAGTTTGGACATTCTCCCCGTGACTCTGTGGGTTTTCCTCCGGGTGCTCCAGTTTCCTCCCACAGTCCAAAGATGTACCGGTTGTTAGGTTAACTAGTCACCGTAAATTGCTCCACGATTAGGCTGGGATTAAGTCAGGGGAATTTTGAGTGATGCAGCTGGAAGGGCCAATTCTGCACTGAATTGCAATAAATAAATAAATAAATAAAGTTCATCCTTCGACTGGGAATTTAATGGATTTGACACAGACTTCAGAAAATTGCAATCATTGTGCCTGCCCCTACATTTTGGGGCAGCTTGTGTATTTGCAGATCTTTTAAGACTGATTTTTTGGTCTGATTATCCCCTTCTACCTTACAATATCATCCGTTTATTTGTCATTGGATTACTCTTCCCTTCTATCTTATCGCAGTCCTTTGATATTTTCTTCCATTCCTTCCTTCCCCAGTCACACCATTTGCTTATAATCTGCATAATTTCAGGCTCTGATGACAGATATTGATCTGAAAGGGTAAGTTAGTCCCTGCCTCACCCAATGAATAGCCCAGCACTGTTTTTCTTTTATATTCAGGCTGACAGTTTCTATTTTTTTTATTGAAATAGGCCCTTCTGTCTTTTGAACTACATCGCCCAGCAATTCCCCCAATCTGATCCTAGCCTAATCACGGGACAATTTACAATGACCAATTTACCACCTGGGATGTCTTTGGAATGCGGGAGGAAACTGGAGCACCTGGAGGAAATTCATACGGTTGCAGGGAGAACACACAGCCTCCCTTACAGGCAGTGGTCACTGGGATCACTAATACTGTCAAGTGTTGTGCTAACTACTACCCTACCAAGCTGCCCAAACCTTTCTGATTGCCTCATTGCTTCACATATAATAATTTTGACCACAAACACCGGTTCTGACTGTGTTGAGAGATGTTTTTGATGAACACCCACTGTACTCCCATACCACATACAATGGTCAAAATATGAGGAACCTGACAACTTTGCATATCACCTGGTCAGAAATAGTTCTGTATTACTCCTTCAGAAGCATCATGTTTACATAAACTCAGTATAATCTCCATTCTTCAATCTGCACGAGTTTCAGACGATTCCAATTAAATTTTACTTTGGTTCTGTGAAAAAATCTACCAACTGTTGATAAAAAGCAGAGATCATGTTGAATTACCAAGGTACCTAGCAAAATCAGAACAGGGTAACATACTCAGCACAAAGTGTTTTGCATCAATAGGACATCTGTGAATTGGGCTCGGGAGAATATAATTGCACTCCAAATAGGTTAACCAGGCTGTAGAAACACCATCACAAAGGCAAATGTTTGATTTTTATTTGCTGTTCTTTAGCTGACTGACTTTAGCTTGAGACCAGACCGATGGTGTGGAATATCCTACAAGTTATATATTGGCATTACAATCATATATCCATAAAGCAAAAAGAATCACTTTTTTTATGCAGAGGTGTGAAAAATTTGTTCCTGAAAGTACTTTTCGGTTAGAAATATCTTGCTACAGAAAAGGGTGAGGGATAGGACTGTGGGTGGCACGCTCCTTCATGACTTTTGAGTTATTTGATGAACTCGTACGAGATTTGAAAGTTTGCTGAAATAGTTGTTTAAAAATAAGTACAATACCAGGCAGAACAAATGTGATTTCAAGGACTGATCAACTGGGCAGCTTTGTACTTCCAAGCAATTTTTCTTTTCGTGTCTTCCAACTTAGCTGTTAAGTTGAAGCTAGTTGAGAGCTAAACTGAATTATCCAGTGGAACAGGAAAATGAAAACCTGGCTGCGTCGTGCCAGAACAACAATCGCTGTCTCACACAATGTCTGCAAGACCAATAATAATGTGAATATTATCTTTACTATTCACACTAATAACTTCACGTTATTAACATGATAAATAGGTGATCATTATCTTCATGGGGAGGAAACCAGAGGTCCACGAGCCAGTCCTCATCGGAGAATCAAAGATGAAGAGGGTCAGCAACTTTAAATTCCTCGGTGTTATCATTTCAGAGGAGCTGAAGTGGGCCCAGGATGTAGGTGCAATTATGAAGAAAGCACAGTAGCACCTCTATTTCCTTAGGAGTTTGCAAAATTCAGTATGACATCTAAAACATTGACAAACTTTTATAAATGTCTGGTGGAGGGTATACTGACTAGTTGCATTATGGCCTGGTATGGAAACACCAATGCTCTTGGACAGAAAAGCCTCCAAAAAGTAATGGATACGGCCAGTACATCATGGGTAAAGCCCTCCCCATTACTGAGCACATTTATACAGAGCGCTGTCACAGGAAAGCAGCATCCATCATGTAGGCCACGCTCTCTTCTCACTGCTGCTATCAGGTTCGGAGACAGTTTTAACCCCTCAGGGTCTTGAACCAGAGGGGATTATTGCACTAAACTTCACTCAACCCATCACTGAACAGTTCCCACAACCTATGGACATATCATCAATGACTCTCCATCTCATTTTCTCGATTTTTTTGCTCATTTATTTATTTATTATTATTATTCTCTTTCTTTTAGTACCTGCGCAGTTTGTTGTTTGTTTTTCTTCGCACATTGATTGTTTGTCCATCTCGTTGGATGCGGTCTTTCATTGATTCTATTGTGTTTCTTCCATTTACTGTGACTGCCCACAAGAAAACGAATCTCAGGGCGTATATGATGACATACATGTACTTCGATAATAAATTTAATTTGTACTTTGAACTTTGAACTTCTGATTCATGGGAATGATGAGAGAAGTGAAACGGTAACTAAAAGCTTTGCTAAAGGTGACTTAAGGTATGATTGAGATAGAGGCCAGTGGAATTTTAAAACTCTGCCATTGCAAAGCTTTTGAATGGATGCTCAAAGGAAGCTTCGAGCAAATGCCAAGGCTGATGGAATTAATACTTTGGAAATTGGATTGAGATTTCATTTGACAGCAGCAAACAACTGAAGGAGTGGAAATCATCAGTTGATATCATTACAAGGCCTATGCTGTGAAAAAGTTCATCATGCTGCACAATGCAATTATAAAAACAAACCCAAGGTAGGTGTCTCTGCCAGCACATCACTGAAATGAAACAGAATAAATTAACTCTTTTCTGTACTGGCTACATTTCAAACATAATGCTTGCTATTTTTTTTAAGAGCATATTTTTTAAAACTTATGATGTAGTTGATATCCAAATACAAAGGTATTTACCAGAAATCACCATCAGGTTAGAAAAGCCATTCATTCTATGACAAGGTAAATATCAATCAAAATCAGTATGCATGGCCATGCACACAAAGTACACTTGCTCATTAATACAAATATCTAATCAGCCAATCACTTAGCAGCAACTCAATGCATAAACACATGCAGACATGGTCAAGAGGTTCAGATCAAACATCAGAATAGGGAAGAAATGTGATCTAAGTGACTTTGATTTTGGAATAACTGTTGATGTGGTTTGAGTATCTCAGAAACTGTCGTTTTTCTGGGACTTTCACATACAATAGGCTTTAGAGTTTACAGACAATGGTGCGAGAAACAAAATACATCCAGTGAGAGGACATTAGGTGGGTGAAAACGCCCTGTTGTTGATTGAGGTCAGAGGAGAAGGGCCAGAGGTGTTCAAGCTGACAAGAAGGCAACAACAATTCAGACAATCTCACGTTACAACAGTGCAGAAGAGCAGTTCTGAACGCGCAACATGTGGAACCTTGAACTGGATGGGCTGCCAGCGTGCACTCTATAGGAGTTTACAATATTCTGGAGGCACCTAATAGAGCGGCAACTGAGTGTAGATTATGAAGCACTGAGAAAACCTTTTGGACTCATAAGTTCAGAGATGTGCAGCACAGAAACAGGACCCTGAGCCCAACCTGCACCCATCTAAGCTGGTTCCTGTTACCTGTATTTTGCCCATATTGTTCAAAGTACCTCCCAACCACGTACTATCCAAATGTCTTTCAAAATGTTATTAACGTACCTACCTCAACCACTTCCACTGTGTGATGGACAACACTCAGTAAACAAACACACACACACACACACACACACACTCTCTCTCTCACACACACACACTCTCTCTCTCTCTCACACACACACGCACACTCTCTCTCACACACACACACTCTCTCTCTCACACACACACACACTCTCTCTCACACACACTCACACTCTCACACACACACTCTCTCTCTCACACACACACACTCTCTCTCTCTCACACACACACACACTCTCTCACACGCACACACACACTCTCTCTCTCACACGCACACACACCCACACTCTCACACACACACACACACTCTCTCTCTCACATACACACACTCTCTCTCTCTCACACACACACACACACTCTCTCTCTCTCTCTCACACACACACTCTCTCTCTCTCTCACACACACACATACACACTCTCTCTCTCTCACACACACACATACACACTCTCTCACACACACACACTCTCTCTCTCTCTCACACACACTCTCTCTCTCTCTCTCACACACACACACACACTCTCTCTCTCTCTCACACACACACTCTCTCTCTCTCACACACACACATGCACACTCTCTCTCTCTCACACAAACACTCTTTCTCACAAACACACACTCTCTCTCTCTCACACACACACTCACACTCTCTCTCTCTCTCTCACACACTCACACTCTCTCTCTCTCTCTCTCTCTCTCTCTCTCTCACACACACACACACATTGCCTTTCCATTCTGCACTCATTGCATTGAGTGTGCGCACTTCAAATGCTTCCCCCTTGTATATTCTAATAATGTGCCCTAAAGGGTTGGGGATGTGTAAATGTGTGCACGTTGTTTGTATACTGCATTTCAATAGGTTCAATAGGTACAGTAAATGTCCGAGAAATGTATATAATATACATCCTGAAATTCTTTTTCTTCACAAGATCAATGAAAACAGAGGTGTGCCCCAAAGAATGAATGACAGTTAAATGTTAGAACCTCAAAGCCCCCCACTCCCCCTCCCATGCACAACCAGCAGCAAGGCAACAAACCCCCTCCCCCACCAGCAAAAAAAATCGACGCCCCCCCCCCCAACAAGCACTCAAGAGTGCAGCAAAGCAAAATAAAGACACAGACTTGCAGTACCCCAATGACTACTCGTTCACCCAGCAGTCTTAAGGTAGATACTTCTGTTTATTTTGCAATACAATTGTAATTACTTTGTGGGTGTATAATATCCTGATTCATGTGTAGACTTAAGCTAACTTTGTTGGGTAATTAAGTTACATACACTGGACATACTATGAAGCTAAAATAATGTCTTTGGGTACAGTGGCTTTTTATGTAAATATTGGCAGTCTTCTTTTCGCTAATTTTTGTAACTTTTAGTTTTGATGCACTTAATAAACACCCTTGCATGAAAGTGCTAAATGACTCCAGCCGTCTTTTCTTGTCAAAACTCACAAATCATAGCTCAATCCATATATAGACCAACTTCTGGATTTAATTCCTATTAAATCTGTGCCCTCTCACCTTAAACCTATACCTTCTAGTTCTTGATTCCCTAACCCCGGGTAAAAAAGACCGAGTGCAGACAACCATCTATACCCCTCATGGTTTGTATACCTCAATGAGATCATCTACCCCCCCACCCCCTCCCGCACTGTTCTTCTACGTTCTGGAGTCCCAACCTGCTCAACATCCCATGATAACTCAACTCCTTGAGTTCTAGCAAGGTCCTTAAATCTCCTCTGCACTCTTTCCAGCTTAAGGCTGATTTATACTTGTGCATACGGGCTACACCGTAGCCCATGCCGTAACACTGATTTTCACTTCTGCGTCACGCTACACCGAAGCAAGCATGCGTTGGTGTGCGCCAAAACGCTAGTTGGCGGTGGGGTTTCTATGCCACTGTGTTGAGTTTCTTCGTGACAGATATGGACGAGGAAATGCATTGCAAACATTTTTGCATGTTGGCAGGTAGATTTGGCGATTTGGTTCATCTATTTCACATTGGTGTACACACAGCCTACAGACATGGCGGAGAAGAAGCAACCGGAAATGCATAGGAGGAAATGCGATGCTACCAAGCAGACCACTCACAGCTGTTGCGGTCTGCGTCGCCACAACATGTGAGTAACTTTTCTGGAGAGGTACACGTCACCATACTTCATAAGGTATGCAACACCTACAGCATAGATGCGACACACAAGTATAAATCAGCTTTTAATGTCATCTTTCCTGTTCTAGGTGATCATACCTAAAAGTATTTCTGAAATTTCAAATTTGTTAAAAAATTGCTGTACTTTGTAGGTTTGGGTCAAAAATATATAGATCAATACAAACTTCTTACATATAAACTGTAAAGAATTGTGCAAAAAAAGAAAGCTTAACCAAGCCATATATTTACATTATTACCCAAGTATTACTGAAATATTAAATACACTATAATGTGAGAGAGAATAGGGACAGAAATATGAGGAGGCATGGGACTGATGGGAATACTCTGAGAGCCTACATTGAGTTGATTAAGCACTATAGGCTCTATCTGTGTTGTAAGAAAATACATAAGATGTGAAGAAAAATGTTGGACATCATAGTTAGAGGGATTCGGAAATAGACAATAAGTGTTAGCCTGAGCAGCAACGCCCCTGCACTGCGAATGATTTTAAAGGAGGTATTGAAGGAGAGCTGCAATTTCAGAGGTTCTTCCAGTTAGAAATTTTAAAATAAAGCTCTTCCTTTCAACTCAAGAGAAGATGAAAGAGTACTGGGCACTATTTAAATGATATAAATCACAGCCTGCTTTCCTCTTTCAAACTAATGCCACCAAAGGAGTAAGTCTTCTCATTCTTTCATTTGACATTTGTGAGTCTTTGCTATAAACAGATTGCTAGTTGTGTTTGCCTACATAACCGCAGTACCTTAAGATACTCTGAGGGATTATATTGTGGTATATTTTCAGGTTAGAATGGGGTATGACTTACAGGGAGTTAGTGACTCTCCTGCGCGCAGATATCAGAAATCCACAGCTTCAAGTCAACATTACCTGCTGCATTGGTAATGGAAAGAGTGTGTCTTCAGGGTGCTGGAAGAAGCATGGATCGTTTGATTGTTTTATCCCAGATGATGACAAACATCTTAAATGTGTGGGAGTTGCAAAAAAAAACAGAGTTTTCCATCTTGCACTGGACTTGCTCTTTGTAGTCTGTGGAAAGAAGCGGGGGAGGCAGCTGCTGAGAGACTATTAGGCAGGATAAAAGCTATATAACTGTTCGAAGCTGCTTTGTTCAGTGGGCTTAAGGTTAGTAATCATGTTACTAAAAAATTACAGCTCTTTCAGAAAACAAGGTTAACTACTGGATTCAAGCCAGGCTGGTTGTGAATTATTTAATCTGTTTGTTATAAAGAGCCAAATAATTGTTGAAACTCACAGCATTTTACAAAAGCATGGTAACTCCAATATAGCAACACACACAAAATGTCGGTGGAACGCAGCAGGCCAGGCAGCATCTATAGGGAGAAGTACAATCGACGTTTCGGGCCGAGACCCTTCGTCAGGACTAACTGAAAGAAGAGATTTGAGAGTGGGAGGGGGAGGGGAAGATCTGAAATGATAGGAGAAGACAGGAGGGGGAGAGGTGAAGTTAAGAGCTGGAAAGTTGATTGGCAAAAGGGATACACAGCTGGAAAAGGGGGAAGATCATAGGACAGGAGGCCTAGGGAGAAAGGGGGAGGGGAGCATCAGAGGGAGATGGAGAGCAGGCAAGGAGTGATTGTGAGAGGGACAGAAAGAGAAAACAGAGAAAAAAAGGGGAAAAATAAATAAATGAATGAATGAATGAATAAGGGATGGAGTAAGAAGGGAAGGAGGGACATTAATGGAAGTTAGAGAAATCAATGTTCATGCCATCAGGTTGGAGGCTACCCAGACGGAATATAAGGTGTTGTTCCTTCAACCTGAGTGTGGCTTCATCTTGACAGTACAGGAGGTCATGGATTTACACATCAGAATGGGAATGGGACGTGGAATTAAAATGTGTGGGCACTGGGAGATCCTGCTTTCTCTGGCTTTCACAATCACTCCTTGCCTGCTCTCTATCTCCCTCTGGTGCTCCCCCTTTCTTTCTCCCTAGGCCTCCCATCCCATGATCCTCACCCTGCTCCAGCTCTGTATCACTTTTGCCAATCACCTTTCCAGCTCTTAGCTTCATCCCTCCCCCTCCAGTCTTCTCCTGTCATTTCAGATCTTCCCCTCCCCCTCCCACTTTCAAATCTCTTCTTTCAGTTAGTCCTGACGAAGGGTCTCGGCCCGAAACTTCGACTGTACTCCTTCCTATAGATGCTGCCTGGCCTGCTGCGTTCCACCGGCATTTTGTGTGTGTTGCTTGAATTTCCAGCATCTGCAGATTTCCTCATGTCTGAGTAATTCCAATATATATGGGTGAGTATAGTAGAGCAGATATGTCATGTGATATGACTCTTGATACATTATGTTGGCCATTGCTGTTAAGTGAATGTTGATTGCTTTCAGTATTTGTATAGGACATACGGCCTTTTTCCTAAACAATGGAAAGAAGAGGAAGAGAGGAAGTGAAACAGCTGATGGACCAGTGTGAGAAGAGCAACTTTAAGTCTGAACATGGAAAAAGCCAAGGTAATAATTGTGGACTTCAGGAAGGTGCAGATGAACCATCCCCCTCTGCAAATACATGGCTCCTCTGTAGAGAGAGTTAAGTGCACCAAGTTCCTGGGAGTTCACATCACAGATGATCTCACCTGGTCCCTCCAAATCACCTCCCTGAGCAAGAAAGCACAGCAGCACCTCCACTTCTTAAGGAGATTGTGGAAAGCAAGGCTTCCCCCCCGCCCCCCCCACCATCTTAACTGCATTTTATAAGAACACCATTGAGAGCATTCTGCTAAGTTGCATCTCCATCTGGTATGGGAGCAGCCAAGAATCAGACCAGAAGTCCTTATAAAGGACTGTGAGAATGGCTGAGAGGATCAAAGGGGCCTCCCTATCAACCATCGGGGATATTTATCAGGAGCGCTGTGTAAGCAGGGCCCTTAGTATTATTAAGGATCCCACCCATCCATCCAGCACCCTCTTTGACTTTCCACCATCAGGCAGGGGACTCTAATGCATAAAAACAAGAATGGACAGGGTGGGAAACAGTTTCTTCCCTCAAGCCATTAGGCATCTGGACTCCCTTCAGCATCGCATTCGAAGTGTCACTGTTTAATCTGTTCTGTACATTACATTATATAATTTAAGCACTTTAGTTTGTTTATGTATGTGTTGTCCATGAATTAAGAATTTCATCCTTAATTTCATAATTTCTATGTATTATGTATACTACAGTGCTTTACATCCTGGTTCAGATAAACATTGTCTCGTTTGACAATATAAATGTATATAGTTAAATGACAATAATCTTGACTTGACTTGACTAAGGATCCCTGCATTAACCAATGCGTCTCAAAAGAAAAGCCTACACTTGGGTTGAACAGATGATGAGTATTTGCCAACAGTATTTACCTTTCATTTTGTCAATAATTACCCAGACAGACAAGTTTCATTTTGCTACAACCGATTATCCATCAGCATGGAGGAAAGCTGGTCTTCTGAGAAAAATCTGATGGGTCAGACCAGTTGAAAATGAGCTTCTAGCTTGTGTGCACCCATCAGACATCTAACACACAACAGTACAGATTGCATACAATTTTAATGAAATGTTTGAGGCCCACTTTCTCAGCCAGTGAATCTTTTAAGAGCCAGTGAATCTGTGATGGAGCTCAGCAGAAATTCATCATACACAAGGTAGCAGAAGGAACCTCAAAGGAAATGTTTCCACATTATTCTGATTGTAGCCAGCCAAAGCCTCTGCAATCTGCAGTAAATTAATGGTTATTTCTCACTCAGTTCCTCTTTCAAGGCTTTTCCTGTGCTTGATATTGATTTCCAGCCATTTATTATTTAATAAACTCTGCCAGATATACTCATGGACTCTGAAACAGCCTGTACTATTCAATTGTTGTTCTGTCGGCATGAAGACAGTGATCCCAAGCCAAAAAATAGCCTAATGAGAACTGCAGTGCCTAAAAGAATAGAGTGTATTCTCTAACTGATAGACAACTCTACCGGCAGGAAATGTACAGAGGGCGAGATCAGAAATTGTATGGCCTTTTTCCAGACCCTCAGTATTCAGTTTCCTTGCTGGTCTATTAACCTAGTCGAGAGTGTTCTCACATAAAGATTATTATACCTTACTTGATTGTTATGGTATCCACCCAATCGCACCAGCCTCCAAGGATTAGGTGCTCTGATTCTCCAGAGTATGGATAGCTGGTGTGGTCCCTTTAAGATTCTGGCCCACTCTGCTACTTAGCAAACATGTTTTTGTGCCAAGGTGTGGATACTTATCAAGAGCACCTGATACTTATCAGGTTCAGGGCTCAATCATCAGCTCCACTTTGGCTCAGCCCACAATTGTGTTTAGGGTTTCTGACTCGTTTGGATTCTCGTCTAGCCTCATCAGGTTCTCGTCTAGCATCTAGTCTGGAGCCCTGTTCTCATCTCAGTCTCAAAATCGTGCCTCGATTCTATTCTCAGATACTCCAGCACTTGGGTCCTTACCATCCTCTTGTCCCTCATACTGACGTAGAGACCCGGTTTTCCTGGATTTTCAGGGTGGGTGAATTAGAATGCTTCTAGCACAATAGCAGTAATAAAGTTGTAGTAAGCTGCTATATCTTAACCTACAAAAATAACAAGGATTGAATTTAGTCCTTTAGGGAGTTCACTTATTTTCCTCAAGCCTGCTAAGCTTATGTCTGTAAATGTAACCTTTACAGAGATCAACTGAAATGGCATCTTCCAAAGAACTTAACAATAACACAAGGCAAGTCACCGTAAATATCTTGGCTTTCAAAGGCATGGCAGAGAACAGATATCAAAATTATATATTCCATACAAGATGCAGCATGATATAAATTATATATATACATTACCACTGAGGCTATAGGTTACTCCAAGCATCTTGGCCAACTTATACACCTCAGCTCACAATAGATGCTGTATGTTGGATGTTGTAATAGACATACTGGTGGTAATGTTCCCTGTATTCCAGGTAAATTTCAGAGGTATCTAAATTAGTTTTCCATTGAAGATATTATGGGAGTATCATGGGTGTGAGCATATTTCTACTACTAGTCACACTCAACAATTTTGGAATGTCCCATGTATTTTGAGAGTATCCAGGAAGAAATGTCAAGCAGCATATTGAGAGAGCTAACTTCTCATTGGACATTGATTATGAGAGTCCTCCTCTATGTTCAGTTACGTCACTAGCGTTCAGGACAGTATTGAAGGTCCTCCATCTCTGGCAATGTTCAGGGTTTCCTTCATCATGTCAGTTCAGTTTTCACTACAGTCAGTCATACAAGTTTTGGGTGGAGACTCAGGAATACCATTTCCCTTAGATTCTTCATTGCTGTTTCCATAACAACTTCATTTTACCAGGAAGGATTGTTAGCCCTGGGCTGAACCCATGAACCTGGAGGACCAGTGGACCACTCTTCATCTGACCTCCATCCTTTGACCTGTTTAGCATGGGTGACCCTACCAGGAGCCCAAGCATAAAGCACTGACTCTAGCCAATATAGCACACAAGCCCTCAAACCCCACAACAAGGTTATGGTTCCCTACATTTAGTAGTTATTAGAAACTGCTCTCCCACGGTGCTATGGCTGGAGTAGTTCTTGACCATCTCATACTCCTGTCGGTCAACATCCTCTGCTATCAGGTAAACCTAAAAGATCCTGGCACCCACAAGGAAAGTGGTAAATTGGAATCAGAATCAGAATCAGGTTTATTATCATTGACATACATCATGAAAGTAGTTGTTCTGTGTAGCAGTACAGTGTAAGACATAAAAGTTGGTGTAAGTTACAAACATAATTAATTATTGTGTCTTCGAATGGCTGAAATACACGAATAATCTAAATCAATGATAGGTTTCCAGGAACAACAGGGGGTACGGAAGGAGCGGGGAATCTGATACTGAGACGGAATCAGATCTGATCTTGCTGAATGGTGGAGCTGCTCAAAGGGGTGAAATGCTGGCTCCTGCTCGATTCTCCATGTTTCTACGTTCAGAAGCAAACAGTTTTGGACAGGTTCGTGTAAGTCATGGGTGAGCGGCTTTAATTGGCTCATGGACCACCTGGGCAAAGAAGAGGCAGAGCTTGTAGAACTACCGTCCGGCAGCAACTGACATGGTTCAGTGGTGAACTCTGGTGTTATTTGCAGAGGGGAAGAAGCTATTCTTGAAGCATTGAGTGTGGATCGTCAGGCTCCTTTTCCTGCTCCCTATTGATTGTAGGATAGTTGGCTCATTATTGTACCGATTACAAAGGAAAATTTGTCTTACAATGCTTCATTGTGGTAGTTCAAGATAGCAGAGTGCAGAATAAAAGATAGCCATAGATTCAGTGAGTAGGCTATGAAGTTAACCAGTTGACTATACAACCTTTGATTAAGAACTTGTTTAATGGCCTCAGAAATGCTCAGAGTGCTTTAAGTTCAAAGTAAAATTTATTATCAAAGTACATATATGTCACCATATACAACCATGAGATTCACTATCTTGTGGGCATACTCAATAAATGTATAGAATAATAACCATAACAGAATCAGTGAAAGACCACCCAATTTGGGCGTTCAACCAGAGAGCAGAAGACAACAAACTGTGCAAATACAAAAAGAAGAAAGAAAGATAGAAAGAAAGAAAGCAAAATTATATCAAGAATATGAAATGAAAAGTCCTTCAAAGTGAATACATTCGTTGTGGGAACATTTCAATAATGGGACAAGTGCAGATGAGTGATGTTATCCACTTTGGTTCCAGAGCCTGACGGTTGATGGGTAATAACTGTTCCTGAACCTGGTGGTGCAAGTCCGGAGTATCCTGTTCCTTCTGCTGGATGGCAGCAGCAAGAAGAGAGCAAGCCCTGGGTGGCGGTGGATTCCTGATGATGGATGCTGCTTTCCTGTGACAGCGTTTCATGTAGATGTGCTCAGTGGTGGAGAGGGCTTTGCCTGTGATGGACTGGGCTGTAGCCACTACTTTTTATAGGTTTTTCTGTTCAAGGGCATTGGTGTTTCCATACCAGGCTGTAATGCAGCCAGTCAATACACTCGCCACTACACATCTATAGAAGTTTGTCAAAGTTTTAGATGTCATGCCAAATCTCCACAAACTCCTAAGCAAGTAGGGGCGCTGTTGTGCTTACATTAATATTGCACTTACATGCTGGGCCCAAGACAGGTCCGCTGAAATAATAATACCGAGGGATTTAAAATTGCTAGCCCTTTATTAAGACAGCCTTTATTAATTCCAAGTAAGGCAAGAATAAATGCAAGCCACACCCTGCTGACCACAGTTCTATGCCATTGCCTCCACCAGAAAAGCATTTATTATGAGCTACTTTGTGTAAAGATTATGTAACAAAAGGGGAAGGTGTAGAACTGGATTGGGCTGAATTCCTAGTGAATGGTGAGCCACCTGTTCTCAATGCTAATTTCCAAAAATAAATGCATGCTTCCCATGTTTCCAAAGAACATAGGAGGAGTCAATGCAACGCACAGAGAAATCCCATCTCCCTAAAAATTTACCTTTGATCAACTACCCTTAGGTTCTGCCACTGATCTGCAGGGCAATTTGTCTATTAACCGACCAACCCACACACCTTTGGGAGGCAGGGAGAAAATGCAACACCCAGGGGGAACCCCGGTGGTCACAGGGAGAAATTGCTGATAGAACCAGTACTCATGACCGAAGCATGTCACTGCTAGTGTTGACAGCTGTTCCACGACCTCTGCCTCTAAACTTTGCTCAGGCGACCTTCCACCCTGTGACTTACCTGAAACTGTCAAAAACATTTTGTTTCTAAACGTAGAAACATGGAGAATCAAGCAGGAGTCAGCATTTCACCCTTTGAGCAGCTCCACCATTCAGCAAGATCAGATCTGATTCCATCTCAATATCAGATCTATACTGTCCCTCCATATACCCTGATGTTTCTGGAAATCTATCTGCATCATTCGTTTATTTTATTTTAGTTTTCTAGGCCATTCAGCTATTCAAAAACATTAATAATCCTTAATAAATTATAAAACAATACATGACATTTAATTTGTAAAACTTTATAAGGTAAAATCAGAATCAGAATCAGGTTTATTATCTGAAACCTGACATGAAATTTGTTAACTGAGCAGCAGCAGTTCAATGCAATGCATAAACTAGCAGAGAGAGAAAGAATAATAATAAATAAAATAATAATAATAAATAAACAAGTAAATCAATTACATATATTGAATAAATTTTTTTAATGCAAAAACAGAAAGACAGCATATTAAAAAAAAGTGAGGTAGTGTCCAAAGATTCATTTAGGAATCAGATGGCGGAGGGGAAGAAGCTCTTAGTGAATCACAGAGCGTGTGCCTTCAGGCTTCTGTACCTCCTTCCTGATGATAACAGTGAGAAAAGGGCATACCCTGGGTGCTGGAGGTCCTTAATAATGAACACTGCCTTTCTGAGTCATTGCTCCCTAAAGATGTCTTGGGTACTTTGTAGGCGCTGCCTAGCTTTACAACCTTCTGGAGCTTCTTTCGGTCCGGTGCAGTAGCCCCTCCATACCAGACAGTGATGCAGCCTGTCAGAATGCTCTCCACCGTACAACTATAGAAGTTTTTGAGTGTATTTGTTGGAATGCCAAATCTCTTAAAACCCCTAATAAAGTATAGCCGCTGTCTTGCCTTCTTTATCGTTACATTGATATGTTGGGACCAGGTTAGGTCCTCAGAGATCTTGACACCCAGGAAATCTTTACATAAAAAACACTCGGACAGTTTAAAAACATAATGAAACTTCATGCAACCCTCCCTGTTATTTACTTCCACTGAAGTGACTGTGGATGCGCTCACTATGTCACCTCCAACTTGGGTACAAGGACCTTTGGGGTACGTTCTGCACATGAGCCCTGCAGTGTCCCATTCCCGCACTAAACTCCAAGATGTTGCTGGCTGCAGGTCTGCAAACCGCAAGCAGTAAGCACCATGTTTCTGTGTGCTCATGGAATTATGTTGCGGAAAAACACTGGCTTAGTCCAACACTTCCACAACTTTTCTCTGGAAAATGCAAACAATCTATTGGTAATCCGACCATTAAAAACAAGAGATTTTGCAGATGCTGGGAATCTTGGGCAACACACGCAAAATGTCGTAGGAATTAGGTAAGTCAAGCTGCGTTTGCAGAGAGGAATAGACAGTCGACATCGTGAGCTGAGTCCAAATGAAAGGTTTTGCCCAAAACAAGGACAGCTAATTCCACCCCCATAACACCCTGCCCCCCCCCCCATCACATGCTGCTCCATTTGCTGATTCCCTTCAGCAATTTTTGTGTGGTAATTAAATCATTACTGCACAGTTCTATTGCCTTATTTGGCTGCACCTTTACTTGAAATGATGTGCATCAGGAAGAGCATTCGGTGGTGTCTACCAGCCTCTCACTCGCTGCTGCCAGGGGAGGGTGTCTGCATGTGGCAGTCTCTCTCTCTTCCTCTCGTTCACTGCCCTCGAGCAAAAGTCCTTGTGTTCGAGTGATCTCTCCCTCCCTTGATGCTGTCAGAGGATGATGCCAGAACAAGATTTAATGGACACTGTTTCTAGATTTGGAATCTAATTCAGGTTTATGATGTGTTCTGGTTTCGGTTGCTCCACGTTTTGTGGCTACTTTTGGGCGATGTTTGAGTCAGGGGCAGCCTGCAGATGATAAACACTGAGCAGAACTGGTATATGCCTTTGATTTTTGGTTTTATTTGCTGTGTTTTCGCTCACATTTTTTTATTGTTCCTGTTTGCGCAATTTGCTTTTGGTGCTTGAGGGGATTTGATGTCTTTCTTTGAACCAGTTGGTTCCATGGTTCTTTATTTTGTGACTGTCGGTGAGGAAGACAAATTTCATTCACAGTTGTATGCTGACTACATACTTTCATAATAAATGCACTTTGAATCTTGAATCTGTACCTCTTGATTCTCTCTGTTCCATAGGACTTACAACAATTGGCTATAGCCACTCCTCCTTTTTGACATCTTTGTTCATTATTATCTTTTTATTTTAGATGGCTTTCTGATTATACAATGCTATAAAAAGTATTCATCCCCACCCCAGATGTTTTCATGTTTTAGAACATTGAGTCATATTGGATTTAATTTGGCGTTTTTTGACTCTGATCAACAGAAAAGAAAATCTATTGTGTCAAAGTGAAAACAGATCTCTACAAAGTGATCTAAATTCATTATGAGTATAAAACACAAAGTAACAGTTTGTATAAGTATTCACCTCCTTCAAGTAAGTATCCATTTTTTGGCAGCAATTACATCTCTGTGTGGATAGGTCTCTATCAGCTTTGCAAATCTGGACACTGCAATTTCTCCCCATTCTTCTTTACAAAACTGCTCAAGCTCTGTCAGATTGCATGAGGATAATGAGTGAACTGCAGCTTTCAAGTCCAGCCACAAATTCTCAGCTGAATTGAGATCTGGACCCTGCAGGACATCAACTTTGTTTTTTTTAACCCTTTTCTGTGTAGCTTCGGCTTTATGCTTGGAGTCATTTTCTTGCTGGAAAACAAATCTTCTCCCAAGTCACAGATCTCTTGCAGACTGCATCAGGTTTTCCTCCAGGATTTCATCGTATTTTGCTGCATTCATTTTAACCTCTACCTTCACAAGCCTTCTGGGGCCTGCTGCAGTGAAGCATCCCCACAGCACGATGTGGCTGCCAGCAAGCTTCACAGTAGGGACGGTGTGTTTTTGATGATGTGTGGTATTTGGCTTACACCAAACATAATGTTTAATCTGACAGCCAAAAAGCTCAATTTTGGTTCCATCAGACCATAGAACCTTCTTCCAGGTGACTCCAGAGTCTCCCACATGCCTCTGACAAACTGTAGCTGAGATTTCATGTGAGCTCTTTTCAACAGTGGTTTTCTCCTTGTCAGTCTCCCATAAAGCTACAACTGGTGAATCACTCAGGCAACAGTTGTTGTATGCGCAGTCTCTCCCATCTCAGCCACTGGAGCTTGTAATCTTCCAGAGCTGTTATAGGTCTCCGGCACTAGTTCCCTTCTTGCACAGTGACTCCATTTTTTAGGATGGCCTGCTCTGGGCAGATTTACAGCTGTGCCATATTCTTTCCATTTCTTGATGATTGACTTAACTATACTCCAAGGGATATTCAGTGTCTTGGAAATTTTCTTGTATCCATCTCCTGACTTTTCAATGACCTTTTTGTGGAGTTGCTTGGAGTGCTCTTTTGTCTTCATGGTGTGTTATAATAAAGGGGCTGAATACTTATGCAAACAATTATTTTCTGTGTTATATTTGTAATGAACTTAGATCACTTTGTAGAGATCTGTTTTCACTTTGACATGAAAGAGCCTTTTTCTGGTGATCAATGTCAAAAGAGCCAAATTAAATCCACTGTGATTCAATGCTGTAAAACAAAAAAACATGAAAACTTCCAAGGGGGTGTGAATACTTTTTATAGACACGATAATACTGAGGAAGGCTTCCATTATTTTTTTCAACCATGAGTGATAAGGTGATTTATTTAAAACTCCCTGCTTTTGTTCTCTCTTTTTGTTTTGATATTGAAATCAAATTACTGGCACTGAAGCGCTATTAATTTTCCTAATCTATTTTTATCCCTTGTGTAAGAGTTTTACTCATAACGTTTCCCAAACTTCTTCAGTATGCATAAACGTCATTCGCCCAGATTGGGAGTGTGGGGTGCGAGAGAGTTGGTTCACATTCTTCGAGCGTGATTAGTTTGTAGTTCAATTTTCACCTATTTATTGAAAAGGTTTGTCTTGACAACAAGCAAAGCCCCATCCTAAATGTGGATGGGCTATCTATTGAAAAGCATTGACAACAGCCAAAGCTCCACCCTAAATTTGCCAGCTATCAAATATTCTAAAGTGTTACAGAATGCCGTTACACTTCAGAAATATTCAAAACAAAACTTTTGAAAAGCCTAGAGAGAGTGGATGTGGAGAGGATGTTTCCTACTGTGGTGGAGTATAGGACCAGAGGGCCCAGCCTCAGAATAGAAGGGCATCAGTTAAGAACAGAGCTGAAGATGAATTTCTTTAGTCAGAGAATGGTAAATTTGTCCATTGCCATTCCATTGCCATTCTTGGCTGTGGACGCCAAGTTATTGAGAATATTGAAGCGGAGATTGACTGGTTCTTGATTAGTCAGGGCATCAAAGGTTATGGCGAGAAAGCAGAAGAATGGGGTCAAGAGGGATAATAAGTCAGCCGTGATGAAATAGAGGAACAGACTTGCTAGACCAAAAGACCTAATTATGCTCCTATGTTGTATGGTCTTATGGTCTTAATATTTAAAGAGTATTAAAAATTAAATGAACTAAAAAAAGTACATGTTTTAAAATTAGCAAGAACACTTTTAGTAGACTAGGAACATTAAACAAAACATAAATAATGTACATGAGAGTTATTTAACTTGCTTCTGTGAAGCCCTGCCATCTGGCACAGGATTCAAAAGCCATTTCCCCAGAGAAAGTGCTTGGGAAACTCAATAAAATTAAGCTCTGCAGTTGATAAATATGGAAACATATGGCATAATGTGTGGCATGATATAGGAAAAGTCTAAAGGTTTTAGAAATGGTGCAGAACAGATTCATCAAAATGATTGCACATTGAAGAACTTTGGTTCTGTGCAATGGCTAGGACAGATGGGTTTATCCTCCTCAGCACAGAGAAGTTTGCTAAGTGATCGGAAAGAGTGAAACTTTTCTCATTGGAACGCAAAGTAAAGCTGAGTGACAAAAGACCCAAAAGCAACTTGAGGAGATTTTATTTTATTTGTAGGGAAATGGATAAATAGCGGTAAGAACGGCATTTTCAAAGTTACAGGGAATGAGCAAGGCAGCAGAATTGCTGGATTGCCTCTGCTGAGAGCCAATACATTACAACAACATCCTCCACTATTCAATGAATCTGTGATCAATTATGCCCCACAGTTACAGAGTTTCAGCTGCACACGTATGAAATCATTGGCCTTTAATTAGGTAGATGACAAAAATTATGAGGTCTCTCCATAATTTTTTGATATTTTCCAAAAAAATCATCTATTATTTATTATTTGTGTTGATATATTATCATTACGAGTGGGACTACTAGTTATCAGTATATCCTGGTAAACTTTTCCATATCTGCATTTTCCTTTGAGAATCATTCATACGTTCATACCTTACTGTTTCTTCTAAAATTCCTTGAGAAATTTTGCAACTCCTGTTTGCCTCTGAATTGTTTTTTTTTTAATTTACTTTTGAGATAAAGGTAGTAGATTCAGGTAAAGCCCTCCCAACCATTGAGAACATCTACCTGAAACACTGTCATAGGAAAGCAGCGTCTATCCTCAGAGATCCCCACCACCCAGGCCATGCTCCTTCTCACTGCTGCCATCAGGTAAAAGGTATAAGGACTTCAGGACCTACACCACCAGGTTCAAGAAATATTTCTGTCCCTCAACCATCCAGCTCTTGATGCTATTATCATTATATTCCATAGACCTTCTGAGTATACCCACAAGAAAATGCATCTCAGGGTTGTATATGGTGACATATATGTTCTTCGCTAATAAGATTTACTTGGAACTTTGAACTTTGAATATGTCTTTCTGTTGAGATTAATCTTTTTTTCTCTCATTTTATTCGGTCACCTATGGAGTGCCATTATTGAAATACTGTCTTTTCAATAACTTATATTTCTCTTGGACCTTATGGATTAAGTGTTTCCCACTATTGTTCTTTTATTGACCAGTAAATCTTTTCAGATGATTCCCCAAAGTTCTTTTCTTCAATCTTTAAAAATGTTTTTTTTTTATTTATTTATGACTTCTACCCTTCCCAATCTTTACCTTAAGCTTTATTGTATGTTGGTTATGGCCATATGTTGCTCACCACATTCTTCTCTTAACCATTCACTACTCATTAGTACATCCAGCAGTCCTTCCACTCTGTTTGAGGACCTTGTGTACAGATTAAGGAAGGACTGCTGCATAACCTGTAAAAACTGCAAGCTCATTAGATCTTGCAGAACTGCTGGACGTTAATCCATATCTTCCACTAACTTTCAAAGTTCAAAGCTCAAGGTAAATTTTATTATCAGAGTGCATATATGTCACCATATACAACTCTGAGATTCAATTTCCTGCGAGCATGCTCAGCAAATCTATGGAATAGTAACTATAGCAGGATCAATGAAAGATCAACCAGAGTGCAGAAGACAATAAACTGTGCAAATATGTAGAAACTGCAAAACTGCAAAAACTGTAAATGCAAATGCAAATACAAATAAATAGCAATAAATAATGAGAACAGGAGATAATGAGATAAGGAGTCCTTAAAGTGAGATCATTGGTTGTAGGACCTTTCCAATAATGGGGCAAGTGAGGGTAGTTATCCCCTTTTATTCAAGAACCTGATGGTTGTGGGGTAGTATTTGTTCTTGAAGCTGATGCTGCAAGATCTGAGGCTCTGGTATCTTCTACCTGATGGCAGCAGTGAGAAAGGAACTGAAGATCTCTGATGATGAATGCTGCTTTCCTACAACAGCATTTCACGTTGATGTTCTCAACAGTGGGGAGGGCTTTACCCATGATGTACTGGGTTGAATCCATTACCTTTCATAGGATTTTACATGCATTCTTCAATCCTTTCCATTATTGATACTGTGCAGTTTTCATTGTCACTGGAATTAATCCGTTATCATTTGATTCAGTCTCTGTGTATTCTCTTTCTATCAGTCTGTCAATTCTGTTCATTTTCATAGAGCCAATATGTTATGTCTGTTGCAGATATACCATCCCCTTCTCTTCCTACCCTGTCCATTCTAGTTAGACCATAAGACATAGGAGCAGACTTAGGTTATTCGGCCTATCCAGTCTGCTCCCCCATTCCATCATGGCTGATCCCAGATCCCACTCAACCCCATACAGCTGTCTTCTTGCCATATCCCTTGATGCCTTGACCAATCAGGTAACAATCAACTTCTGCCTTAAATATACCCACGGACTTGAACTCCAGCCCAGTCTGTGGCTGAGCATTCCACAGATTCACCTCACTCTCTGGCTAAAAAAGTTCCTCCTTACCTCCATTCTAAAAGGTCGCCCCTCAGTTCTGAGGCTGTGCCCTCTAGTTCTGGATACCCCCACCATAGGAAACATCCTCTCCTATCTACCCTATCTAGACCTTTCAACATTCAGTAGGTTTCAATGAGATCCGTCCAAATTCATCTAAATTCCAGCGACAACAGCCCCAAAGCTGCTAAATATTCCTCATATGTAAACCTCTTCATTCCCAAAATCATCCTTGTGAACCTCCTCTGGACTCTCGCCAATGCCAACACATCCTTTTGAGATACGGGGCCAAAAACTGTTGACAATACTCCAAATGCGGCCTGACTAGTGTCTCATAAAGCATCAGCATTATCTCTTTGCTTTTATATTCTATTCCCCTTGAAATAAATGCCAGCATTGCATTTGTCTTCTTTACCACAAACTCAACCTGTGAATTAACCTTCTGGGAGTCTTGCTCAAGAAATCCAAAGTCCCTCTGCACCTCTGATGTTTGAACCTTCTCTCCATTTAGATAATAGTCTGCACTTCTGTTCCTTTTACCAAAGTGCATCATCATACATTTCCCAACACTGTATTCCCTCTGCTGCTTTTTTGCTCATTCTTCCAATTTGTCTAAGTCCTGCTGCAATTGCATTGCTTCCTCAGCACTACCTACCCCTCCACCTATCTCCTTATCATCCACAAACTTTGCCACAAAGCCATCATTATCTAAATCATTGACAAACAATGTGAAAAGTAGCAGTCCCAATACTGACCCCTGAGGAACACCCCTAGTCACTGACAGCAAATTTTTTTAAAAACCCTCTTTATTCTCACTCACTGCCTCCTGCTTGTCAGCCATTTCTCTATCCATGCCAGTATCTTTCCTGTAATGCTATAGAATTTCATCTTGAGCAGCCTCGAGTGTGGCACCTTATCAAACGCCTTCTGAAAATCTAAGTAAATGACATCCACTACCTCTCCTTCATCCATCCTGCTTTTTACTTCCTTAAAGAACTCTAACAGATTTGTCAGGCAAGATTTCCCTTTACAGAAACCATGCTTTGACTTAGTCTCCAAGTACCCCGAAGCCTCATCCTTAATAAAAGACTCTAACACTTTCTCAACCACGGAGATTAGTCTAACAGGCCTATAATTTCCTTTCTTTTGCCTTCCTCCCTTCTTAAAGAGTGACATCTGCAAACTTCCAGTCCTCTGGGACCATCCCAGAATCAAATGATTCTATAAAGATCAGGACCAATGTATCCTCTCTTAGGATTCTGGGATGTAGTCCATCTGGTCCAGGTGAGTTATCCACCTTAAGACCTTTGAGGTTGCCTCATGATTTGACCTTTGTTATCTTACAATCACAAATATTTACACCAGGGCTTCCCACCCTGGTTTCCACAGACCCCTCAGTTAATGGTAAGGCTCCATGGCATAAAAAAGGTTGGGAACTCCTGATTTAAACTGGCATTTTGTTGTATTTCTAGCAACATTTCAATATATCCCATTACATCTGTAATGAAAGCATAGTGCTATCACTGGTGAATTAACAAAACAGAGCCTTGGCTAATGACTGGGAAGTATGTATTCAAATCTGTAGTGTTGAACGGAATTTAATTTTGGTGAATTAAATAATCCGGCATTTTAAAAACAACTAGAAAGGCAGTATCGTTATGGTATGCATAAAATTCCAGCTACCTCAATAATGTCCTTTGGGAAGGAAATCCACTTGCTTTACTCAGTTTTACCGGTACAGATTCCTGCCAATTTTACACACAGATGGAGGCTATGAGGCAGCTTTCATTTGTGCCAGTTCAAAATAAGCCATTCAGACTAATCCCATCTTCCTGCATTTGGCATGTACCTTCAATGCCTTGATGATTCAAGTGCTTGTCTAAGTACTTTTTAAATGTTGTGAGAGTGCTTGCCTCTACCATGCTCTGAAACACTGTGTTGCCAATTCCAGCCACACTCTGTGAAAACAATCCTCCACAGATCCTCATCAAAAAACGATTTAACACTTACACTAAATATGGCTCGAGATTTAGACCCTTCTGCTGGGATTAGTTTCCAACTGTGCCTCTCGTGATTTTGTTTACCTCTATCAGGTCTCCTCCGTGACCCCAGCGTTCCCAGGGAAACAAACCCGGCCCTAGTTTGAGTCCTTTTTACATTCTGTGCCTCAGTCCATGAAGCAAAGTGCACCAGATGTCTTTTTAGTCACCTTATTCGAGTGTGCATCCATATAGATTTAAGTTCCTTTGGATATCCATTGCAGAATTCCTCCTGTTCCTCTCCACCACTCAATATCCTTCATTTCTGTATATTTCCTTGCCTTGTTTCACCTTAGCAAACACACTGCCTCACACTTCTCAGATGAAATTCCATTTTCCACTGAAGTTCAAAGTTGAAAGTAATTTTTATTATCAAAGTACATATATATCACCAAATGCAAACCTGAGATTCATTTTCTTGAGGGCATACTCAGTAAGTCTTTAGAATAGTAAGCATTACCGAGTCAATGAAACATCAACTGGAGTGCAGAAGACAACAAACTACGTAAATGCAACTTTAAAAAACTGTAAATAAGCAATAAATATCGAGACATGAGATGAAGACTCTTAACTATCTTGCAAGCTGTTCTTGTCCATATTTAAATATCTTTCTCTTTTGTATGGATTATTTCCTTGTTTTATTTAGGATCCTATGTGTACAGCTGTGCAAGCAGTCTAATTTAACTTTTTATTTTTTTCCTGACAGCAACTTTCATCTATGTCTTTAATTGAAAGACAAAGTTGCCTTCAGATGATCTGCCTTATCAAATGAGTTTTCTCACTCTTTTCACTGAATTCTGCAGGTCCATTTTCTGATGAATCAGAATCTTTTGTGAGGACCTCCGCTGGTTGGGGTCAACCATAGATGTCCTAACTGCCATACGCTAGCCAATACGAAAGCCAGGGCAGTACAATATGGAGAGCAAGCTGTTCCCCATGCAGCAGGCTCTCCTTCTCCACGCAGCTGATGAATCCAAAGGAACGGCAGAGCCTGGTAAGGTTTAACACCAGAACTATCAGGGGAGTTGCCAGTCAGCGTTGAAATCAGCCTAGGAATTCCTTAGGGACTCCAGCTCTGCATTTTCACGCAGGTTTTATTCCCAAAGCCTTCCCCATGAGTGGGTATGGCCACAAGACACCAGAGGTTTGAGATCAGAGTGTTCCTTCTCTTAAATGAGCTGCCAACCATGGATAACAAGCCCCATCTGCCAGAAGTGACTGGTTTTAAGGCACCAGTAACCCGCCTTTGCCCCTCCTCTTGTCAGTAGAAACGGTTCCACCAGGCCTCATAGCTAAGCCACACATGAAGGATAAGAACTGGACTTGCTTGCCAGAAGCTACTTGAGATGCCCACCACTGGGAGCATTTAATAGGCAGTGGGAGCTTATCCCCAGGACCACTCCCTAGCTATAACAACATTCAGGCAGCACAGTAGCATAGTGGTTAGCACAACACTTTACAGTACCAGCAACACTGGTTCAATTCCCGCCGCTGCATGCAAGGAGTTTGTACATTCTTCCCGTGACCACGTGGGTTTCCTCCAGGTGCTCCAGTTTCCTCCCATAGTCCAAAAAGACACCAGTTGATAAATTAATTGGCCATTGTAAGTTGTCCTGTGATTAGACTAGGATTAAATCGGGGGATTGCTGAGCAGCACAGCTCAAAGGGCCAGAAGGACTTGTTCTACGCTGTATCTCAATAAAATTAAAACCAGATTTCAAACCAGTCAACCTGAATATGAAAAAAATAGGGATGGACTATTCCTTGGGTGAGGCAAAGACAAAATTACCCTTTCAGATCAGTATCTGTCACCAGAGCCTGAAATAATGCAGGGTGTAAGCAAATGGAGTGGCTGAGGAAGGAAAGAATAAAAGCAAATATCAAAGGACTGTGATAAGATAGAAGGGAAGAGTAATCCAATGACAAAAAGGGATGATGTTGCAAGGTGGAAGAGGATAATCAGATAAAAATATAAGAAGTAAAAGAGCTGCAAAAACACAAGCTGTCCCAAAGCTAGGGCGCTTAAATTGGTCGCTTGCTGGGCGACACATCTCGAGGGGTTTGAAGGTTCTATTCAACACTGCAGCTCAATAAAATTAATTCATTAATTAAGGAACCAGAAAGTTTTTTGATTTTTGACCTCATTTTATGTATTTCTTTTGCCAGCATAATTTGTCAGTAGTTGTAAACAAAATCTAGTTATGATTCTCAAGAAATATCTGGCATGTTACTTATTTGCATCTTTTATCCTTTCTTAGTAAACCTCAAATGAGATCATTTAATTCTCTCAAGAATAATTGTCTCTTGTTAGTGTGCACATAGATTGAATGAACCTTCAAATGACCAGTGACAACTTCTAATTAATGGGAAAGCAAAAACTTCTTTCAATATTAAATAAAAGTCATGACAGACTTTGTCATAAATTTTCATTTATTTTCTCTGAGTTAACCCACTTATTACTGATTGTGGGAATCCATCCTCTAAAATTGTTGGTGAGTACTTGAGACTCAAATTTGAAGTGAATGACAAACACATTCAAGTGCAAGGCGACTTTCTTGTGTCTTCACCAGTGTCCCATGTTTTTTTAAGCTTTTAGTCTATACACCAAATAAATCGTCAACGTCTAAATTTTGGAGTGAGGTTGGAATTCATTCACATTAATGTCAGCAGCTTCATGTTTATTTACACTGCAGGTAGCTGCAATGGTTTGGCTCTGTAGAAAGAAGAACACTCGATGCTTTGATCAAGCAGTGATACACCACCGAAGGAGACTATTCTGCTCATTGTGCTTGTGCCAGCTCTTTGAAAAACCTACCCAATTAGTTCCATTCCTCTTCCCGTTCACCACGGCACATTTTTTCCTCTCCATGTACTTATCTACTTCTGGTTTGATTGTTTTGAAAGCTTCTGCCAACCCTTCAGACAGCACAGTCAAGATAACAATTCATTATATAATGCAGTTTTTTACCCAGCGTGAAAAAGATGGCTTCCTTCTGTGCCTCAAATTTCTATAATTCCATAACTTCAATACATTGCTCTTTTCCCTGATATACCTGGGTCAGACAAAGGAGTCACCCATCTGATATGTGTGCTAATATTTTCAGTTGTCCCTGGGACCTCTTGTAGCTTCACAAGTAGATGGAAATCAATGTTATTCTTTATTGAAAAAAAGGAAGGTCAAGCAGAAAGTGTGGAAGTCATTTTGATCTAATTCTGAGAAGTGGACTGTAACAACTAATAGGAGGTGGTAGAGATAGATGTGCTCTCCTTGGGCAGTCCTTTGAGATCGACAATGACTTGCTTCCAAAGTAGTTCTGTGGGTTCTGAAGTAGATAATGAAGCCAAGAACTCCTCCATCGCCGGATTTGGAAGTGTTCTGATTTGCAATATTGGTTCAAAAGATTCAAAGGCTCAAAGTATAATTATTATCTAAGTATGTAGATGGCATGTAGGTTGGCAGCTGGTGAGGCAGTGTGCTACTTCTGCCACTTCTAGCACATGGTTTCTGAGCTATTGATGTCATCCTGAATGCTCCTTCTCTCCAATTTGAGCAGTCATGAACCAGAGACTCCCGGGATTCAAGGGAAAAATTGCCTTTCTTCAAGGAGGCTTTGAACTTGTGGCTATCTGTAGTGGCTGATGCTGTTCCTTGTAGTACTGTGTGGTGAAGATCATCTCCGATGCACTTCTGCTTGAACAAAACCCACACTATGATTCCATGAGCAACATATCAGTAGCTGTAAGAGGCTGGCTGAGGACTCTGACAATAACCTTCCCTCTGGCAGCCAGTAGAGGGACCCCTCTGTGGATGCCACAGTTAGACGTCTCCTTTTCTGAAGATGGTCATGATTGTAGCATCTCTGCGATCTTCCACTATGTACTCATCTTTCCAGCTATGCACAATGAAAATATGGATTTGTGATGAAAGCTCTTCGTGGTCATGTTTTAAGTCCAGCGAGGATCCCTTCTACTTCCAAGGCCTTATCATTTTTGAGTTAGGGTCCAGGCTTTCGCTCTTCTTCTTGGGCAAAGCTGAATCAAATAAATTGCCATGGAATTGACTTAAGGGCACTCATGACAAGGACAAGGCCACAGGGTTGCATCTCTAAATCCCTGATGAGTTCATCCCTTTTTCAGCCATTGGTAGAATGGGTATTTTAGACACAGATGACTTTTAAAATGCTGATGAACCTGTACATGGCAAGGCTGACAATCTGTTGCAAAGTCTCCTGTGTTCTTTAACTATTAGTCCTAGATCCCAGGTTTTCTGTTTAATATCTGCATTCAGATACCTAAAAGGCTATTTCTTTTCCCTTGATGAAATACCCACAATATGAAAACAGAGAAGGATTCAAAAATCCAAAGTGTGTATGCACTATACAACCCTGAGATTCGTCTCCCCACAGACAACCATGAAAGAAAGAAAATTCTGGAACCAGTTCAAAGAGAAACATCAAACCCACCTGCCCCACCAAATGCAAAATAAAAGCACACAAGCAGCAAAAAAAGAAAAAGAAAAGCGAAAACACAGAATATAAAACACAACATCGAAAGAGTTCAGGTATATTCCATTTAGTTCAATTCATTTCAATCTAGTTCTGTGTTGAATAAACTCTTCTCAGTCTTCCAGCTGACCTGTACCTGGCTGGAAACCAAGGAAGAGTTTATTTGTCACATAGGCCAGGAAAGCATTAGATCCTTTTTACGTCTTTGGTGTTTGTGATCTGCAGGCCGCCCTGATCAAAATCATGCAAAATAGCAACAAAAAAAGAGGACTGACCAAAAACTAGAAACCTATCATAATGTGTACCTAAGGATAACAAAGAATGCAAAAGGAGAGTAGCAGACAGGAGAAAAAGTAAAATAGAGATGTGCCCTAAACTTCCTGGTCAATAAAACTGAACAAATATAACAGAGATCTAGAGGTGGAAGAATCTTGGAAAATGCTGTGCATCCAATCCAAAATAGTTACATTTCTAAAAGATTAAAAGTGTTGTAAAAGTTAGCATTCCATAGGTAAAAGAATAAAAATTTAGTTTAGTTTTTAAGTTGTGAGCTGTTTTAAAATCATAATTTAAACATATTAAATAGTATTTGAAAGTGTGTTTGCTAATCAAACATTGGCAACACTGATCATTAAACACTAATAATGTTTGACAGAATTAATAGAGTTTTTAAAAATCCAAATAACTGTATAGATGAAGAACATTTAATATTTGTTGTACATGAATTTCCTGTCATATTTTTGCATTGATCTAAACAGGCTCTGGTTAACTAACATGTGTTTACTGCCAAATGCAAATTTCTCCCATTTGTACAAACATTACCTTTGTGTTCTCACATATGAAAGACTGGTTTCCTCTCACATCGCAAGACCTGTGTTGCTCAAGAATTGTTCAGAGAATAATGGAAGTACCTCATCATCTGTTGCAGTTTTAAAGCCAATGCATCTCTGCTCAGCTGATTCATACCAACACAAGCTTCATCCTTAGTTACCAGCTGCCTTTCACTGGCAGTTAGTTCACTAGACCTTGCCTGAGGAAGCATTTTAAAACTACGCAGTGCATTAGGTCTGTGCCAGCTTCACCTGGGGATCTAGAGAAGGAATTTATGCGCATATGATATACAAGGCACATTATGTATGACTCTGAGGCCTTCAGTGTAGCATGCACATAATTTGTACTTGCAATTTCAGAGCACAAAGTTTCTGCACTCAGTGCCCTGTCTGGGCTGTATCAATTGGAACTGCTTCGAGGCTGGCTTGAGGTCTGGAACATTAATCCTGAGACAGATAAGGGTTTGGGCACACTGCTTCATCAGTGCTTGAATCGGCCATGGAAGAATTGGGGGGAATACGGTAGCATAGCGGCTAGTGTATCGCTATCATAATGCCAGCAACCCAGGCTCCATTCCACCACCGGCTGTAAGGAGTTTGTACTTTCTCCCCATGGTAGGGGTGGCAGGAGGGAGGTACGTCTCTACCAAAGGAGGAAGAAGGTGCTCCTTCACTCCAGTAGCCTGCAGGTCACCCTTGAGCAAGGTGTAGCACCTGCTTAGCTTCCCCCCACCCCACCGATCAGGGTCACGTGAAGCCATGGGAGCAGGTAGTGGATGGCCCCGTGAGCGGCTGGTGCATATCACAAGTCCTGGTTATGTGGCCACTGACACCAGGCAGACAGTCTCCGAGGAGTATTGATAATGGCTGGGGCCACCTGCCTTGTAAAGACACTGCCCAGAAGAAGGTAATGGCGAACCACGTCTGACAAAAAATTTGCCAAGAACCATCATGGTCGTGGATAGACCATGATTGCCCACCTCATATGACACAGCAGATAATGAACAAACACTATGATCATGTGGGTTTCCTCCAGGGGCTCTGGTTTCTTCCTACATTCCAAAGAAGTATGTGTTAGTAGACTAATTGGTCACATGGGCGTAATTGGATAGCACAAGTCCATTGGGCAGAGAGGGCACGTTACTGTACAGTACACCTAAATGAAAAAATGTATAAATAAATCAGAAATGCAAGGCAAACGGTGGCACCTGTGAGATGTCTCCTCCCTATAAATTTGCAAGAATGAATGTGCAGGAGGGGACTGTCCCTCAAAGGAGTGATCAGACAAGTTTTCTACTGAGTTGTTCCCCATCTCCTTCACCATTCCCCAAAACTGTTTCCCTCTCTCACATTATCTCTTTACCTTCCCATCACCTCCCTCTGGTGCTCCTCCCCCTTCCCTTTCTTCCATGGTCTTCTATCCTCTCCTACCAGATCACCCCCTTCTCCAGCCCTTTACCTCTTTCACCAATCAACTTCCCTGCTCTTTACTTCGTCCTTCCCCCCGTCCTGGTTTCAGCTATCACCCACCACCTCGTACTTCTTCCTCTGCCTTCTTAATCTGACTTCTCCCGATCTTTTCCAGTCCTGAAGTAGGATCTCGGCCCGAAGCGTCGACCACTCGCTCTTTCTCATAAATGCTGCTCGGCCTGCTGAGTTCCTCCAGCATTGTGTGCGTGTCGCGGTGGATTTCCACCATCTGCAGATTTTCTCATGTTTGTGTTTCTGCCGAGTTCTTCACTCCTGGTCAGGACCAGCATTTTGCACTCAAATTCCAATGCAGCAGGAGTATGCTCAGACATTGAACACATTAGCTATTCAGAACTGCAACCAGCTGCTTATCCAGTGGCCTTCATGGGTTGTCAGTGTAATTCAATATCACATTCTGTGCTGTGTTCAGTAGGAAGTACCATTCATGTTTTACGATCAATTTTGCAATTCAATTTAATTGCTGAGCATTAAAAAGCAAGTGCTCTGTGATATACATCTTTGAGCAATATCTGTTAATGTTTCCACTTCTCAGCTTGTTTTTAAATATATAAAGCAACACACACAAAATGCTGGAGGAGCTCAGCCAGTCAGGCAGCATCTATGGAAATGAATAAGCAGTCAACTTTTTGTGTGTTACTTTGGATGTCCAGCATCTGCAGAATTTGTTTATTTAATGAGATACAAATGTGGAATAGGTTCTTCCAACCCTTCGAGCCATGGTGCCCAGCAATCCCCCAATTTAACCCTAGCCTAATCACGGGACAATTTACAGTGACCAATTAACCTACCAACCTGTACGTCTTTGGACTGTGGGAGGAAACCAGAGCACCCCAGAGGAAACCCACACGGTCACGGGGAGAATGTACAAACTCCTGACAGGCAGCAGAGGGAATTGAACCCGCATTGCTGGTACTGTAGAGTGTTGTGCTAACCACTACGTTATCATGCCACCCAGATTTCCAGCATCCGCAGAATTTGCTCATGTTTATACATATAATGCATAAATTCTGATATACAAGAGGGTGAATGGTTCTCAGGGGTAGGTGGAAATGCAGAGAAGAGGTCACAAGCAGATCACGCTCAGGCGCTCCCACTTTGTATGTTTGTATCAGGAGTATTTTGAATTTGTAATTAAAGTTTATGTTGCTGGAGAAATTTTCTTTCACTTGACTGTGATACTGCTTGGAGCTTCACAGTTGAAATGTAGAACTTTGGTAGAAATTACATATCTTGCATCTTTATTTTTAATTCACATATGGGCTCCTGGACATAACTGACAAGGCCAGCGTTTAGGAATTGAAATTCGAATTGGAATTGATCCAACCCTTATTATTCCTAAGAAGATTGTAGGAAATAGTTTTCTTGAGCCACTTTTTATCCTTTATCATTTTCTTATTTTTGTTTAACGCTCACTCGCCCATTGAGTATAGCTTTCAGAGCAATCCCATCATGCTGTTGGGAAGGGTGTTCCAGAATTTAGACCTAGTGAAAAGAAAGGACTGGCAATATATTACCAGGTCAAGTAATGATTTTGAGAGGTTCATGCCAGTGGCACATCCAATAATTCTGAATTCCACCCCCCCCCCCCCCGCCCTTCAGTAGACATCATGGATTTGAGAGAGGTCATGCATTTTTTTGGATTGTATACACTGAAGCCAATCAATCAGGTTGCTTTGTCCTCTGTTGCCACTGTTGGAAACCACTGGTTTTTTTAATAATACTATTTATAAGATTTGTACTTTCTAACCAATTCACTTATTTTTCACACTCACTGGTAGAAAGGTAAAGCACCTTTCTCGATTTTCATTGGCTAAGTTTTCGCACATTACACACTTGATCTAATTGTTTTAATTATGTAGCCTATTAGCTAATTTATCTCTATCTAAGGAATTTCCTTATCTTACCTATAAAAATGGCGGATTTTTCCGAAGTGCTATCTCTATCCCTTTGTCTTAATTGCTTAGCATTAATTCCCCTTTTAGCATTGTTTCTCAGCTCTTTATTTAGCTTGCTTAGAATTTGCATGTTTGTTTGTGAAATCCCTTTTACTGGGTGTCTCTCGAGATGTGGCTCGTTGACCCCTCGCTAACAGCTACCAGACTCAGCGGTAAGAAAACCACTTTTATCATACTCCGTATGTCTAGGGTAGATATAACCTGAGTCCTGCCAAACCAGTGAGGCTGTGATGTCTCGCCCACCTGAACCCCAATTTGTATGAATGCTGTGTAACTTACTGCTCCCACGCAGTCACCTGGCGGCAAGAAATAACAGACCGTACACTGCATACAATTATAAAGAAAGTATATTTAAGAAACCAAACAGTTATTAAAGAAAACAAAAGGGCCCAGCACAATTAAACAGTCAAATGTTCACGTAAGTTGGAGCTCATCTTGAAGTTGTCTTTAACTCATGTGCCAGATTCAAGGTCTGCATGGAAGGACATGCCACCTTCCAAATGTCGCTCGAAATCCATCTCGAACAAACAGGCAAACCCCACTGAAGTATCGGTCCTTCCTGCGCAAATCTGCACAAAGCACCTTGTGTAAATGGGACAGCATCCTCAGCCATCTTCCCTTCCAGCTCCCGCCAAAAAGGCTTCGACCCATGCTAGTGTTCGTCACAAAACCCTCTCCGCCCAACATTCTCTAGTACCTTCTCCCAGTTCCACTCTCCTGATTGGCTGACACATCACTCCTAAGTTGAACAACAAAGCCCCTATCTTAGCACAAACCCAAACAGGTTAAGCAGAACAGAGTGCTTCTACAGAAAACCATTACATGAAATACCCCACAACATTAACAGTAAAACCTTTACCAGGGCATTACACTTGTACTCTAAATAAACCGAAATTTTGGAATTAAGATTGCTAGCCATTTTTGATTCTTGGTAGAACACTAAGGATCAAAAAAGAAGTGGAAATCCAGCACCACTGAACTTCTTGAGGGCTGTTGGAGATTCATTTGTTCAGGCAAAAGGAATACATTCCAACACATTTTTGGCCTGTGCCTCCTAGATGCTGGAAAGACCTTGGTGTATCAGAAGGTGAGTTATTTACTCTTAATGTCACAATAGCTATATGATGAATTTCCTGTTAATGGTTTCTTTCATCTATCTACCCCAACACAAATATGTTGACGAAGGTACCGTTAATGATAATGCCATTGAATGTCAAAGATTTGTCATTAGGTTTCCTCTCGTTGGTCACTGCCTGCCAATTTTGTGGCATGAAATTCACTTGCCACTTATCAGCCTGTCTCTGAATGTTGTCTAAATTTTGTTTCATTTGCCAGGGTGTTGTAGATTAATTGAGCAGCGCGAAACTGCTGAGGAGGCCTGGGTCTGGAGAACTGCGATGGGGAGCTCCTGCAATGACATCCAGTTTCAAAAACAAAAGGGTTGATTGACTTCCGGCAATCCAAGAGAAAATATTCACCTCAGAGCATTCATTCTTGGCTTCAATTTTACCAGAGTTTGGTGAAAGCCATACTCAGTCAAACTTTTCTCAAGGCCATTCACTCTCTGAAAGTCAACTCTTTGGCCAATTTTTAGAGCAAGGCTGTGGTGAGGTCTGGAGCTGAGTGGACCTGCTGAAATCCAAGTTAGAGGACAGTGGGCAGGCTTACTGTCAACAATATCTGTGCTGATAGCAGAGAGCAAGCTACATAGACCTCAAGTAGCCAGACTGGATTTGTCCTACTTTCTGTGAATGGTGTATAGCTGAGGGAATATACACATGATAGACGACAACGTTGTAAAATTCTACTGGTAAATCTTGACAAAAAGCACAGATAGTACCGGAGCATAGGTTTTTAGTACAGCAGCTCAAATAGATGATAGATTCCAAAAGAAAAATGTGGCAGAAAAAATTGTCCCATAAAATAGTTGATCGCCATGGAAGTATTAAAATATGGAAGAAAACCTTGAAATCGAATGGGCAAGGACAGCGGAAGCAGACAAACCAATTGTTTTTGTTCTTGCCATGAGTTCGGAGGAATAGAGGCTGCCATTTTGTGAAGCAGCTCCATTTTGTGAACTGAAGTTGCTTGGTTTGATTAATATTTTAAAGTAGACACAATGATGGTCCAGGTCATTTCCAAATAAAAAGTTATTTGTGAGATGCCTTTTAGTTGGGTATAACATGCAGGTTTGTGACTGTTGAGGTCTGTGTCTGTCCTGAGTGATTCAAACCGCTTGCTGGTTTTGTAACTGATTTTAAACAAAGAACCATAAATTACCAGTTGTCAGTTGTCACTTTCAGAAGGATGGCAATAAATGGATGCTGGCTTGGACCAGAGCCAAAGAGAAGATGATAAAGGTTAGTCAGATGACCCCTAGCCAATAATGATGAAAAGCAAAATTTGAACCGGTAAGGGATGAATATAAAAGTAGAGGTGTTCGGATGCAAGATAGCGATAAGTCTGTCCGGAGACCCACCATCGCAAGGAAGAACCTCCATGCCAGGTTCTGGGAGAAGGATCGCTTGCCTGGTCAACAGAGATCCCCTATTTTGGTGTTATAAATTGCACAAGTGGTCTCAGTGAGTATTGGTACAAAGGGAACAATAGAATTCATGTTCTAAGTTGTTGGGCTGGGGTCAACATTGTGCAGAGACAATGAAGAGTGCACTTTGAATAATTAGGATTTGCGCAGTGAATTTCCTAGCCTAGTTCAATTGATCAATGGTCAACAGCATTTTCAAGCAAACCTACAAAAGGCCTGTTTTTCAGGATTAAAGCCCACACTATTCTGCAATAACATGTTCAGTCTCCAAAGTAGCTAAAGTGCTATCAAACATCCGTTGCCCTCAAAATGACTGGATTGCACTTCAGTCAGCCACATCCACACAATCCTTCATGTTTCTTAGGACAACTCAGAACTGTTAGCAGGCATGAAGTCATTTTGTCATGTAAAAAAATATAACTTTATGCACAGCAACATCCAACAAGCAGCAACAGGCAACCATTTACATTGGTTAAGCATTAAATGTTACATTGCACTGGAATAACTTTTCTGCATACCCAAAAATTAATGCCAAAACAACACACACAAATTGCTGGAGGAACTCAGCAGGTCAGGCTATGCGCAGACTATGGAAAAAAGTGAACAGTCAACGTTTTGGGCTGAGAGCCTTCATCAGGACGAGGAGAGAAGTGGAAAAGTCGGAATAAGAAGATGGGAAGAGGGGAGGAAGAAGTACAAGGTGGCAGGGGATAGGTGAAACTGAGAGAGGGGGAGGAGCGAAGTAAAGAGCTGCAAAGTTGATTGGTGAAAAAGATAAAGAGCTGGAGAAGGGGGAATCTGATAGGAGAGGACAGAAGGCCATGGAAGAAAGGGAAGGGGAGGAGCACCAGAGGGAGGTGATGGCCAGGTAAGGAGATAAGCTGAGAGAGGGAAATAGGAAAGGGGAACAGTGAAGAGAAAGGACAATTACCGGAAGTTCCGAGTAATCAATATTCATGCCATTAGGTTGGTGTGTGTGTGTGTGTGTGTGTGTGTGTGTGTGTGTGTGTGTGTGTGTGTGTGTGTGTGTGTGTGTGTGTGTGTGTGTGTGTGTGTGTGTGTGTGTGTGTGTGTGTGTGTGTGTGTGTGTGTGTGTGTGTTGCTTTGGATATCCAGCATCTGCACATTTTCTCCTGTTTGTGAATTAATGCCATAGGATCGTTTACTTCAGTTGGAGAACATATGAGGCTTCAGTGTAATGCCTCTGCCTAAGAACAGTGCTTGCTATAGTGCAGCACCCCCTCAGTATTGCCCTGCAGCGTCAGCTTGCATTGTAAACCCTAGTCCCTGAGAGAAGTTGAGCCCATGAAGTTCTGACCACAGGACCTCTGCTTGCTCCTTCCTGTTCTGCACAGGCTAACCTTACTTGAGAGGACTGGATTTGAAGTGTGCACACTCGGAGAAGTTCAAAATCCATTTTATTATCAGTGACTCACCAGATTACTTCATTCAATGCATATTAGGACATGCACTAACTGCAAGATGAAGCTTCCATATGTACTGCCAGTTAATTGGATATGAACGGGAACTTAATCTAATACTGATGTTTCATTTTCTTTGGCACGTAGAGATTATTTGGATAATTCAACACATTTGATCTCGTCCTCATCTATCTCCTCATTAGACCATCAGTTTTCTTTTAAATAACCATGCCTTGGCTTCAACTAACTCAACCAATGACCCCACGCAATTGCCAATTATTGCGGTAGAAAAACATATTTTCTGTTGATGACGTACTTAACATCCCCGAATGCATGCTCATATGTCCTGCTGGCATCTACTCTGCCTTTTCTAGTACACTGGTGATTCTGCACAGCTTTGCACAGCATGCATTCCTTAAGATCTAGTGAATTAATACCAATGCAAAGCAGTAAATCTGATCTAAGCTGTAAAACTGTTTAATTATCTTTAGTCAGAACTATTTCCACATAAAGATTACTGATAGCATCCAATGACTAAATAAAGCTGTGGAGTGGAATGGGGAGATCTAGCCTTACTGGTGACCTTTTAGAATGTTTTTTTATTCTTGAGGAAGGACTTCGTCATGGTAGCATAGCGGTTAGTGCCATGCTAAGACAGCTTGGGCTGTCGGACTTGGGAGTTCAATTCTGACGTCTTCTGTAAGGAGTCTATGCGTTCTCCCCATGACCACGAGGGTCTTCTCTGGGTGCTCAGGTTTCCTCCCACAGTCCAAAGGTAGGTCTTTGCTAATTGTCCCGTGATTAGGCTGGGGTTAAGCTGGGGATTGCTGGGTGGCACGGCTTGAAGGGCCAGAAAAGCCCACTCATCATTATATCCCAAAATAAAAATTACACTCTGAAGAGAAAGATCTTTAAAGTCTACGTGTCCAGACATTGCTGGAGTTCTGAAAATCAAAGCATTGTTGCGCTTGATAAAATGGAGGTGGGCAATGGCCAGTTTAAAAGAGAGGACAATATTAAATAGTTTTATACAACAACACAGGAATGTAGGAGCAGGAATAAGCCACCTGACCCACTCCCCACAAGTTCATTATGATCATGGCTGACTTCTGCTAGCATCACCTCCTCTTCTGAGTCTGTTTCCCACAACACCTGATTCCTTGATTTTTTTGAATATTTTTCTCTCTGCACTTCAAATACATATACACCGAGCTCAGGAGAAGAGAATTCCAGAGATTCACTGTCATCCAAGAGGTTAACTTTTGGCAGTTTTAAATGGGCAGGCCCTTGTTTTGCAACAAAGCCTCCTTGTTAATGACTCTTGTTTTGGTGACAATACGGCACTATCTATCCTGTTGAGCTCTTTTAGAATATTACATCAGAGAGTTATTGTTGTACTGCAGAGAAACAGGCCCTGTGCCCTGCCCCTCTAGTAAATCATTTACTGCAGAGGAACAGGTCCTATTGCTCCCTTATTCATGCCAATCTTTTGCCCATATCCTGCAAGAGAGCTACGATCTTGTCATGGTTTGGAGGCTTGTGTGTCTCAATGATCCGGAGAGCTATGTTGGCTGGAGTCAGGGTTTTGTGCTTTGGGTTACCCATGCCAAACAGGTCAAAGAGTAAAGGCCAGACTAAGAGTGGTCAACTGGTCCTCTAGGTTCAGGGGTTCAGCTCAGGGATAACAACCCTGACTGATAAAACAAAATTGTACGAAAACAGCAATGAAGAATCCTAAACACAAAGTTCACTGCAGATGCTGTGGTCAAAGCAACACGTACAAACAAGCTGGAGGAACTCAGCAGGTCGGGCAGCATCCATGGAAACGAGCAGTCAACGTTTCGGGCCGAGACCCTTCATCAGGCCTGAAGTGTGAGGGGGCAGGGGCCCTATAAAGAAGGTGGGGGGAGGGTGGGAAGCAGAAAGCTGGTAGCTGCCAGGTGAAAAACCAATAAGAGGAAAGATCAAGGGGTGGGGGAGGGGATAGGCAGGAAAGGTGAAGAAGGTATGTAAGGGGAAAACACTGTGGGTAGTAGTAGAAGGCAGAATCATGAGAGAGGTGATAGGCAGCTGGAGGAGGAGGCAGAATGAAACTGGGATGGGTGAAGGGAGAGGGAGGGAATTACCGGAAGTTGGAGAATTCGATGTTCATGCCAAGGGGCTGGAGACTACCCAGACGGTATATGAGGTGTTGTTCCTCCAACCTGAGTTTGGCCTCATCATGGCAGTAGAGGAGGCCATGTATGGACATATCCGAATGGGAATGTGAAGCAGAGTTGAAGTGGGTGGCAACCGGGAGATCCTGTCTGTTGTGGAATCCTTCTACATCTGAGTGTGCCGGTATTCCTGAGTCTCCACCTGGGACTTGCCTGACTGAGAGTGGTGAACACTGAGAGGAAGCTGACACAATGAAGATCTGAACACCACCAGAGATTGAGGACCTTTATTGCTGCCCTAAATGCCAGCGACATAACAGGCAGTAAGTAGGTAAGATTACCCACCTACAGAAATCCATTTGCGCATATTAGAACTGTACCCTTCAATGCCTTGCCTATTTAAATCAGAATCAGGTTTAATATCACCGGCATATATGTTTTGAAATTTGTTGTCTTTGTGGCTCCAGTACAATGCAATATATAATAATAGTGTAATGCCCTGATCAAGATTTCCCCTGCTATGTATGAGGTAGTTTATATTAGCAGTTTTCTGTATAAGCAGTGTGCCATGCTGGAAGTGTGTTTTGTCTTTGGCTAAGCTAAGCTTAGGAATGTGAGTCAGCCATTCAGGATTGTGGGATGTGAGAGAAGGGAGCAGTAGGAAAGATTTTCTGAAGGACAATAGTCTGGTTTGGGGTAGTTTAGGTGGGAGCCGCAGAGAGAGACAAAAGGGAAGGTGCTGCATAATGCCGTTGGAAGGAGAGTCCTCATTGCAAGAAGTGCTTTTGTGCAGATGAACGGCTCCAAGCAGGAAGGGCCAGTACTCCTGAGAGAGCCTGTTCATTCGAGATAGTCTTTGAGAGAAGTTCGGAAGGTACAGGCGCTTTTATGCAGACCATGGGTCCAGTGCGAGAATAAAGTGATACACCCCTGACTATTCAAGAAATGAGCTCCATTGTTTATGTGCACGTTGGACTGGTTTAACAGTAATGGGCCCTTTTATTTTTCTGTTGGTAAATACAACATTCTTTATAAATTTATGTGGTATGCAATCTGTTATTTCTTGCTGATCGATTATTGTGTACGGGCAGTATTTACACAGCATTCGCTCGAATTGAGGTTCCTTTAATCGGAACATTACAACGTTCCTGTTTGGTTGAACCCTATATCATACTGACCCGAGATGTATATTGTTTATGAAAGGAGGCCTCCTCACCATTGAGTCATGTGGCTTTTAGCCAAGTTAGCTATCGAGCCAAGCATGGTTAGATATTAAATAATTTAATTAAATAAGTAGTGCAAAAATTTTAAAAATTAAAATGTAATGAGGTAGTGTTCGCGGGCTCAATGTCCATTCAGAAATCAGATGGTAGAGGGAAGAAGCTGTTCCTGAGTTGTTGAGTGTGTTCCTTCAGACTCCTGTACCTCCTTCCTGATGCTAGCAATGAGAAAAGGACATGTCCTGCGTGATGGATGCCCCTGTTTTGAGGCACCGCTTCTTGAAGATGTCATGGATTCTACACCTATCTAAATGCCACTTGAACATTTGGATTGCACCTGATTTTATCATCTCTGCGAGTCCAAATATTCACCACCCTCTATGTAAAAAGAAATGTAATTCTCAGTCCAACAAGAGGAGGGGCTGAGGGGGGTCTGATGTTGGCTAATGAGCTTGGCCAGGTGACTGTCCTTCCAGTGGGTGAACAGTTAGGGAACAGTGAAAACAAGTCCATAAATTTTAAGATAGCTATACATAAGGAAAAGTATGGACCTTGTGGGAGAGTATTAAATTGGAGCAGAGTAAATTACGAGAGCATTAGGCAGGAACTAGGGAGAGATCATTGGGAACAGCTGTTTTTGGGCAAGTCCACATCCAACATGTCCAGGGTTCTTAAAGACCAACTCCACAGAATATAGGGCAGGTACGTTCTGGTCAGAAGGAAGGACAAGAATGACAAAGTATGTAAACCTTGGATATCAAGAGGGCTGATAAATTTATTCAAAAAAAAGAAAACGTATGTCAAGCTTAGGAAGTTAGAATCAAACAGAGCCCTGAAAGATTTTAATGAGGCCAGAAAAGAACTCAAGAAGGGAATTAGAAAAACCAGGAGGGGCTATGAAAAGTTCTTGGCAAGTAGGATTCAAGAGAATCCCAGTGCGTTCTGTACGTGCATCAGAATCCCAGTGCGTTCTGTACGTGCATCAGAATCCCAGTGCATTCTGTACGTACATCAGAATCCCAGTGCGTTCTGTACGTACATCAGAATCCCAGTGTGTTCTGTACGTGCATCAGAATCCCAATGCGTTCTGTACGTGCATCAGAATCCCAATGCGTTCTGTACGTGCATCAGAATCCCAGTGCGTTCTGTACATACATCAGAATCCCAGCGCGTTCTGTACGTGCATCAGAATCCCAGCGCGTTCTGTACGTGCATCAGAATCCCAGTGCGTTCTGTACGTACATCAAGAGCAAGAGGACAACTAGGGAGAGAGTAGGATCACTCAAGAATAATGCGGGAAACATTTGTTTGGATGCAGAGGATGTCATTAATGAATACACCAGTAGTAATCAAGGAGAAGGGCATGTAGCATAGGGAGATCAGTGCCGAGCATATTGTTTTGATAGCATGATTTGAGATAAAGCAGGAGATAGTGCTAAGCTCATCAATTTTATCAACTTTGCTCTCAACCTCTGCCCTGCCCTTAAATTCACTTAGTCCATTTATGACACCTCACTCGCCTTTCTCAATCTCTGTCTGCATTTCTAGAGACAAACTATCTACCAATATCTTATAAACCTACTGATTCTCCTAGCTATCTTGACCATACCTCTTCCCATCCCATCTCCTGTAAAATTCTGTTCCCTTTACTTAGTTTCTTTGTCTCAGCTGCATCTGTTCCCAGGGTAAGCTTTCCTTTCCAGGTCATCAGAGATGTCCTCCTTCTTCAAAGAGCAGGGTTTCCCTTCCTCCACCATTGATGCTACTGTTAACCACATCTTCTCCATTTCTCAGACATCCACACTCACCCCCATCCTACCGCCGACTTAACAGGAATAGAGTTCCTCTCATCTTCACCTACCACCCCGTGAGCCTCCATATCCAACATCTCATCCTCCGCAACTTCCACTATCTTGAATGGGACCCTACCACCAAGAACATCTTTACCTCCCCATCTCCCCACCCCACACAGATACATCTCCTTCTGTGAGTCATTTGGACCTCTGTCCCTCCCTATTAATCTCCCTCCTGCTACATATCCCTGCAAGTGACAGAAATGCCACACATGTCCATTCACCCCCTCCCTGACCTCCATTCAGCCCCCCCAAACAGACCCTCCTGGTCAGACAACACTTTACCTACAAGTCTTGTTGCGGTCATCACTGTCTCCAATGCTCCCCACTTGGCCTCCTCGACATTGTTGAGACCTCTTTATCAAGCACCTCTACTCCATCTGCAAAAACTTTCCCCCAGCCAACCATTTTAATTTCTATTCCCAGTCCCATCTGGCGTGTCGAGGCCACCCTCAGTTTGAAAGAGCAACACCTCATATTCTGTCCGGATCGCCTTTAATACTGCTAACTTCTGAAAATGTTCCCCTCCCCCTCCCCTCTTCTTTGATTCCCACCCAGGCCTCTTACCTCTTCTCCTCACCTACGTACCACCTTCCCCAGGTGCCCCTCCTCCTTCCCTTTCTCCTATTGTCCACTCTCATCTCCTATCAGATTCTTTCCTCTCCAGCCCTTTGCCTTTTCCAATTATCACTTCTTGGTTTCTTACTTCATCCCCCCCACCCACCCAGCTTCACTTATCACCATCTAGCTTGACCTCCTTCCACTCCCCGCGCCTCCTTATTCTGGCATCTTCTTCCCACCTTTCCAGCCCTGATGAAGTATCTCGGCCCGAAACGTCGACTGTTGATTCATTTCCATAGATGCTGCCTGACCTGCTGATTTCTTCCAGTATTCTGTGGGTATCGCTCTGCAATATGGCATACAGTTCTGGTCTCCTCATTATAGGAAGGGTATTGAGGTTCTGGAGCAGGTCCAGAAGAGGTTTATCAGCATGCTACCTGGATGAGAGGGCATGAGAAGTTGGACAAAACTTGGGTTGCTTTCTCCAGAGTGAAACCTGCAGAGGCTGCGGGTTTAAGATCATGAGAGAAATAGATAGAGTAGGCAGACAACATGTTTATCCTAGGGTTGAAATGTCTAATAGCAGAAGACATTCATTGAACGTGCAAGGAGGTGGTTCAATGGAGATAGGTGGAAAAAGTTCTTTTACACAGAGTGGTGGGTGCTTGGAAAGTGAGACCTGGTTTGGGAGGAGAGGCAGATATATTCAGGAGTTTTTAAGAAACATTTAGACAGGCACATGAATGTGAGGAAAATAGAAGGATAGAGACATAGTGTAGGCAGAAGGGATTAGTTTAGTTGGCCACACACACAAAATGCTGGTGGAATGCAGCAGGTCAGGCAGCATCTATAGGGAGAAGCGCTGTCGACGTTTCGGGCCGAGACACTTTGTCAGGACTAACTGAAACTGAGTTGGCCATTTGTTTACTAATTTAATTGATTTGGTACAACACTGTGGGCCAAAGGTCCTGTTACTGTGCTGCCCTGTTCTGTGTTCTGTGCTCTCGGATCACCTTCAAAACCCCTACCACTCACACTAAAGTAATGTCCTCTTGTTTTTGATATCCCTAACATGAAATTTAAAAAATTGATTACATATGCTATCCGTGCCTCTCATACGTTTATATACTTCCATCAGGTCACCCTTCAAACTCCTTTACTCCAGGGAAAGCAAGCTTGATCAGTCCAATCATTTCCCATAACTAAAGTTTACCAGTCCAGGCAACATCCGGTTAAATGTCCTCTGCACATTCTCCAGCACAATCACCTCCTTCCTATGGTGTAGTAACCAGAAATACACACAATACTCCCCAATTGGACTAATATATTTGTACAAGGTCCCTCCTCAGTCTTCTGAACTCCAGGAAATATGGACCCATACTGCCTGGCTTTCTTGAAAGGACATCTCTCTTATCCCAGGAATTAGCCTGGTAAATCTCCTTTGGATTGCCTCCTATGCAATTATATCCTTTTTTTTTAGGTAACTGTACAGTATTCCAGATGTGGTCTCACCAACACGCTGTGCAACTTCAAATTCTCTATTTGTAACCTTTGACCCTTTCTCAGTAAAGGCCTTTTGCTTTCTTAGCTACAAGTTGGACTTCCTGCTAGCTTTCTGTGATTGATGGATTCGATCAGCTAGATCCCTTTGTACTTCACTCATTTGCAGTTATTCTCCATTTAGATAATAATCCACCTTTTTATTCATCTTACTGAAACATATGGCCTTACGCTTCCATGTGTGAAACTCCATACTCTCAGTATCCCATTACAAGATCACGATGTCCACATAACAACATGACCTTCTACCTGATATTGGCTAATATGGAATTCATACATTACTTTCATCCTCTCAGTCATTAATGTAAATATTAAGCATTTGAATCTTAAGAACCAGTCCGTTAGATAGTCCACTAGTAACATCTCTCCTGAGTGGTGGGGTGGAAATTCATCTCTACCAAAGGAGGTATAAAGGGCTCCTTCCTTCTGCTATCCAAGGTAGAGCATCTTCTTAGTTCCCACCCCACCCCCCGATTAGGGTCATGTGAAGCCATGGGAGCAGGTGGTGGGTGGTCGTATGAGCAGCTGGTGCAGATCACAAGTCCTGGTTATGCGACCACTGACACCAGGCAGGCAATCTCTGAAGAGTATTGATAATGGCTGGGGTCACCCATCTTGCAAAGACACTGCCCAGAAGAAGGCAATGGCAAACCACTTCTGAGGAAAAATATGCCAAGAACAATCATGGTCAAAGTCCAAGATCACCCATGTCATATGACAAAGTACACAATGATGATGATGACATCTCTCTAATATGAACCCATTTATTCCAACTCTCTTTTCTATGTCACAGCCAGATTTCAATCCATGCTGACACACTTAGTCAAGTACATTGTTTGTTTTAGTATATGCATCAGATTTTTATGTGGCATCTTATCAAATGCTTTCTAGAAACTATGTTCAAAGCTCAAAGTAAAATTTATTATTAGAGTACATACGTGACACCACGTACAACCCTGAGATTCTTTATCCTGCAGGCATACTCAGCAAATCTATAGAACAGTAACTATAAATGGGATCAATGATCAACAAACTGCAAATGCAAATATAAATAAATAGCAATAAATAACGAGCATGAAATAACAAGACAAAAAGTCCTTAAAGTGAGACCATCGGTTGTGGAAACACCAGAAATAGAATGAGTGTAGTTATCCCCTTTTGATCAAGAGCCTGATGATTGAGGGTTAAGAAGACAATGTAAAGCATAATTTTCTCTTTACTAAACCATGTTGATTCGGTTTGATTACATTCAACTTTACTAAGTAATCAATTATTTCCTCTTTGTTTATTGAATTTAACATCATGCCAGCAATAGATGGTAAACTAACTGACCTATTTGAACTGAAAAAGAAGATTGATAACTTAGGTTGGCTGCTTGTTTGTAGGGTTGTTTGCTCAGCCTGGGGACGAGTTTACAAACATTTCATCACTAGCTGAGGTGACATCATCAGAGCGCAATTGAGTATTGTTTCCGCCAAATGCTCATGTTCATATCGGTCTGACTCGTTGTTCTGATTGGTTGGCTGTCACGTTGGCCGCTAGTCTCCATTGGGTGCCAGCCAACCAGATAGCTGGGTGATCTCTGTTAGCCTGACAGGTCGTTGTGAGCGTTGGTCCTTTGGGTGTCCAGAGCTCCACCCCTTGTCTGTAAATTGTGTCTGGTTCATATGCTTGTTAATAAAGTCTTCAGTTGAGAACCAAGCTTCTAAGAACATTCTTGATTTCTTGTATGGTGCTTCTGCAAGGATATTTGTAGTTTCCCTGATGAACTTGTGTCCCTCTTGGTCTTCATGTACTGAGATGAGTGACAGGGGACCATGTCTTACAGCTAGCTGTAGTCTCGTGGACAGTTTTTCTCCCCATTCTGTCGTGCATACTGTTAAAGGCACTGTAACTGATGACGTCCTAATGAAGGATCTCAACCCAAAACGTCAACTGTTTATTCCCATCCGTAGATGCTGAGCTCCTCCAGCACATTGTGTGTATTGCTCTAGATTTTCAGCATCTGCAGTACTTCTTGCATCTATACCTGTCCTATAATTCCCTGCCTTCTGTTCTCCTTTTTTCAACAGGAAAGACATACAGACTGATTTCTTCAGTCTTCAGTTACATTTCCTGAACTCAGTATACTTTGAAAAATGGCATCATCTGGGCCTATTATCTCATTTGCTACCTCCTTCAAAATCTTTAGATGCAGCCCATCAGATCCCAGTGGTGTGTCTCCCTTTAGCCTAGTGAGTTTCTCTAATACTTTATTCCTCTTGATCGGGATTTTTATAAGTTCCCCCCTTTTTTTAAATTAGTCCAGATATAAACTCAGAGATATTTTCAGTGTCTTCCCTGGTGAAAACTGAATCCAGCTGATTGAATTGAAAACAGAAAATGCTGTGAACACACAGTAGATACAGCAGATGAAAAACAAAAACAAGCTACAGGAACAGTTACTACCCTTCAACCGTCAGGCTCTTGAATCAAAGGGGAAAACTTCACTCAGCTTAACTTGCCCCATCATTGAGTTGTTCCCACAACCAATAGACTCACTTTCAAGGACTCTTCATTTTATGTTCTCGATATTTAGTGTTTATTTGTGTGTTATTATTATTTCTTCTTTTTGTATCTGCATAGTTTGTTGCCTTCTGCACTGTGGTTGAACGCTCTAATTGGGCGGTCTTTCATTGATTCTGTTATAGCAATTATTCTATAGATTTATTGAGAATGTTCACAAGAAAACGAAACTCAGGGTTGTATATGGTGACATATTGTGTACTTCGATAATAATACTTACTTTGATCTTTGGAAACTGAAACAAAATCAGAAATGACGGGAGAACTCAGCCAGTCAAGCAACTTCTATAAAAAGGAAAAAAAAAACAACTAATGTTTGGATCAGGGACTCATTCTCAAAACATACAAAAGTTAGGAGACTCTGAGTAGGGATGCCCCAGCCCAAAATGTTGTCTCCTTTCTCTTTCTGCAGATGTTGCTTCACTGGCTGAGTTCTTCTAGTGTTTCTGTTTAGTTTGAGGTCAAACAGCATCTCTGGAATGAGTTATCATATCAGGACAGCAACTTTTAGTAAATTACAGACTAATTTACTTCACTCGCCTCAAATGCTGAGATCATTTGAGATGGTTGCATCAGCTGTGGCCAGAACATCTTTTTGATGCTAAATTGTAAGATGCCTTTAAATTGCCTAATGATTTTGGCTCCACACCAGAATTGCCTTTTAAATGATAGATCTCCTTTGAGGCTAACATCCAATGTTATTGGAATATTACAAACAATTATCTCAAATTGATAATCTATGGATAATTCCAGGATGTTTTAAACAGCTATTGACTTCCTTCAGTCAACATGTGCAACCTTCAGCACTAATTACCGCCACAACAGGTCAACAACAGATTCCATTTCATTGGCTCTTTACTCAGCTCTGGAATGCCTGGATAATGAAGACGAATACATCAGGGTGCTCTTCATTCTCTGCAGTTCAGCATTCAATGCTATCCTCCTCTCAAAACTCATCGCTAAGCTCCAAGATGTGGGCATTGGTACCTCCCTGTGCAACTGGATCCTTGATTTCCCTACTGGCGGGCCTCAATTGGTATGAATTGGTAACAACATCTCCTACACACTCGCCATTGGTACAAGTGCATGACAGGGCTGTGTGCTTAGCCCCCTGCTCTACTCACTTGATATTGTACTTGTAATTGTATGGTTTAGTACAGCTCCAATGCTGTACCTAAGTTTGCTGATGGCACCACTGTTGTTGGTCAAATCAAAAGTGGTGATGAATCAGCATATAGGAGGGACATTGAACATCTGGTTGAGTGGTGCCACAACAACAGCCTCTCTCACTCAACATCAGTAAACACAACAAACTGATTATTGACAGTAGGAGGAAGAAGTCAGAGGTCTATGAGCCAGTGCTCATTAGGAGATCAGACGTGGAAAGATTCAAAGGCTCAAAGTTTCATTTTATTATCAAAGTATGTATGCAGAGATTTGTCTTCTCCAGATAGCCATAGAAAACAGAAAACCACACAAGTAGTTGAAAGAAAGACATCAATTTACCACCCTTCACCACACAAAAAGACAAAGAATTTGCCTCGATTTTCAGTCTTCCTCGATGCTTTAAATGGCGAACAATGTAGTCGATCTTGGCCCCTCGTCTGTTTTCTGAGCTTCTCCTCATGCTCGTATTTCTCTCCCGGAGTTTTCTCAGGGATAGCAGAGTGCTAGCTCACTCGATCAAACTACAGATTGCCAATCATAGCCTCCACAAAATTAAGATAAAAAGAAGAAGTAGAAGGCATAGATACGCTGAAATGATTGACTATCTGGCAGATGGAGAGGGTCAGTAACTTTAAATTCCTTGCCGTTAACACATCAGAGGATCTGTTCTGGAACCTGCACAAAGGTGTCATTACAAAGAAGTGCCTCTAATTTCTTAGAAGCTTGCACAGATTGGGCATGTCACCAAAAACATTGACAAACTTCCATAGATGCACAGTGGAGCATATCCTAACTGGTTGCTTCACTACCTAGTATGGAAACACCGATACCCAGGAACAGAAAAGTCCACAACGAGTGGTGGATACAGCCCAGAATATGATAGGCAAAGCTCTCCTCTCCACTGACAAATCCTTCATCAAAGACCCCCAACATCCAAGCCATGCCCTCTTCTCACTCCAATCATTAGGCAGGAGGTATCGAAGCCCTAGGTCTCACACCACCAGATTCAAAAGGTTTCAAAGGTACATTTAATTTCAGAGAAATGTGTACAACGTACATCCTGAAATGCTTTTTCTTCGCAACCATCCATGAAAACAGAGGAGTGCCCCCAAAGAATGAATGACAGTTAACTGTTAGAACCCCAAAGCCCCCCCAACTCCACTCCCACAGTAAACAGCAGCAAAGCAACAATGCCCCTCCCCCACCAGCAAAAAAAGCATCCGCACCCACCACCGAGCACTCGAGCGTGCAGTGAAGCGTCAGAAAAGACACGGACTTGCAGAACCCCAAAGACTACTCATTCACCTGGTATTCAACATAGCACAGGCTCTCCCTCTCTCTCTAATAAGGGAGAAAGAGATGTCTCCGTTTCACAGCAAGAGGGGAGACATAACAAACAACTTGCTGATTTACGATGTTAAAAGTCCATTGTGTCGCTTTTTTCAAGCTCTGTGCCCAAAGAATTCGGGTCTCTGGGCACACAGCCAGCTCGCTGCTTTTGATCTTCCATCTCCCACGACACACCAAATCCCTGCAGAGACATGGACCGTGAGTCCGCCCATCTCCAGAGCCACGAGATCCCGGAACTCCAAAGGTGAGGTAATCTCTTACACCGCATCCTTGGCATATCGAATAACGGCCAGTCGTGAAACCCCAAGAGTGAGTCCCGTTCCCGCAAAGAACCGCAGTTAACGTGTAACTCCAGGTCAGAGTCTTCAACAGAACCCTGAAAGGGAAAAATAGAGATATTAAAGATGGAAATAGAGCTGTTTCCGAAGATGCAGGCAAAGGAGTCGTCGTTAGGCGCCATTGTCTCTCCTAAGCTCCTACTTCAGGAACAGTTATTACCCTACAGCCATCATGTACCTGAACCAGTGTGAATAACTGTGATCACGACAACTCTGCACTGATTCTACAACCTACACACTCAGTTTCAAGTGCTCTTTACAAGTCATGTTCTCTATATTAATTTTTTACTTGCACAGTTCGTCTTCCTTTGCACCTTGGTTGTTTGATGGCCTTTGTCTGTTCATGATTAAGCTTTTGGTAAAATTCTACCGTATTTCTTTTTTCTTGCAAATGTGTTCAAGTATATGACTCTCAAGATAGTACATGATAAATTTTCTTTGAACTTTGAGCACAATCTAACTGTTAGTAAAAGGTCATTTGTGAAGATATGGCTACAACTGTCATCACTATCTGAAATTATTCATTACCTAGGGTTAGGGAGATGTTCCATTGTGCCATTGGAACCTTAAGGTTGTTAAAGCTGGGGGTGGTAATGGGTATAAGCTCCCTTTGCCTATCAAATGTTCCCACTGACGTGCACCTCAAATAGCCTCTGACAACCAAGTCCAACTCCTGGCCTTCATGTATGGCTTAGCTACTAAGGCCAGTGGAACCATCTCTATTGACAGGAGAAGGAACAAATGGGGGTTACTGGCACCTTAAAACCAGTTGACTTGGCAGATGGGGCTCGTCAGCTGTGTTTGACAGCTAAAGTAGGAAAAGGAAAACTCCCATCTCACACCTCTGCCACATCGCGGCTATACCCACTCATGGAGTAAACTCCTGAGCTGGAGTCCCTAAGGCAGTCCTACATTGAGTTCAACGCTGACTGACAACTCCATCGATGCTGCTGTTGCCAAACTGTATCAGTCTCAGCCATCCCTTTGGAGTCATCAGATGCATGGAGAGGGGGTGCCTGCTACATGGGCAATGATTTGCTCTCCATATTGTACTGCCCAAGCTGGTTTATATAGGCCTCTAGGACACAACATCCATGATAAACCAGAACCAACAGAGGTCTCCATGGTGCCATACAGTCACAGAGCAAAGAAACAGGCCTTTCAGCCCATCATGTTCATGCCGACCATCAAGTACTTCTCTGCACTAATCAACAATGGTTCCCAGCCTTCCGTACCTTGCTGATTCAAGTACTCCTCTAAATACTTCTTTTATGTTGTGAGACTGCCTGCCTCCACCACCCAGTCAGATAGTGCCTGACAGATTTCCAACTAGACCTTTCCCTAAACTATACCCTCTAGTTTTAAACACCCAGCAATAGAGACGAGTTTCCAGCTATCTAACTGATATTACTTATCATAAATTTTGTATATCGCTATCAGGTACTCCCTCAGTCTCTTCCACTCCAAAGAAAATAGCAAAGCACCCAAAGACAGACCATGTAGCAAGACACAAGATGCAGGAAGACCTCAGCGGGTCAGCCAGCATCTCTGGAGGGAAATGGACAGTCAATGTTTCGAGCGAAGACGATTTATCTGGAACAGTCTCAATCTGAAACATCAACATCCTAATAATTTTGCCTCATAATTGAAATGCTTCATTCCTGGCAAGATCCTGTTGAATCTCCTCTGCACCCTCTCCAGTGAAATCATGTCATTCACAAAATACTCCCAATATGCAGAGGGCATGACTTATTTCACTGCTTTCATGAGTTCCATCTCATGTGCAGTAATCCTACTCCATTCAGCAAACAATGGAAGGTTCTAAAAAAATCACACTCTTGATTCTTTATCAGAAGACTGTAATGGAAATCATTAGATATAAACTGGTCTAGTTTTCTTGTGTGGAAGTTGCTTAAATTGTTAAATTAAGATGGCATCTCCAAGTGGCTGCCTCCTTGAGCTCATCTGTGGAAACAGTTCAAATTCTCTAATGCCACTTTTTTTTTCTCTTTTCAAGGTGGTTGGAGTTCTGTCGAGATCCTGATCTGCAAGTTGGTGTGTGGCCAAGTGGTTAAGGCTTTGGGCTAGTGGTCTGAAGGTTGTTAGTTCGAGCCTCAGCCAAGGTAGCGTGTGTGTCCCTGAGCAAGGCACTTATAGCCCAGTGGTGGCGGTTGATGCAGTATGGACAAGACGAGTGGCACTCCAAGTGTGGTTTTCTTACGGTAATGAGCTCCCCGTCCTGGAGCTGACCATTGACCGACATTCTCCAGGCGGCTTGGAAGATGGCGCATCTGGAGTGTGGTCGTGTGGACAACAGGCTCCAGGCCAGTGTTGCCAACTGAGGTGTAACAGGAGATGGAACAGCAGGATTTTGCTGCAGTAGATGTATTGTCAGAGGTCTCTACAGCTGAGTGGTCACATTCTCTCTTTCTCTCAAAGGTTTGCTGCCGATTCTCTAGTCAGAGAATCTCAGAATAAAAAGCGAACAGGCAGATTGTAATATCATAACCGCGACTGCCAGTCTCCCCTTTCACTGTGAAAATGGGTGGCATCACTCTGTCCCTTGTTTGTGAGAGAGAGAGAGCCTGTGGTATGTCAAACTGTCAGGTGAACAATGGTGGATGGTGGGCGCTAATACTTTTTGCAGAATCGGAGAGAAGGGAGGGGGAGCTTGAGGTGTTGCTGCTTGAACGGGGAGGGGGAGGGGGGCTTTGGGGTTCTAATCTTTTTCTGTCGTTCATTCTTTTGGGATTCTTCTGTTTTCAGGGGATGTCTGCAAAGACAAGTATTTCAAGTTGTATACTGTATACAATCTACGATAATGAACTGAGCCATTTGAAATGATGAAGTATCTTTGAAAAATGAACCATGCATTCATTTAGTTTCTTGACACATAATGGCAGAAAGACTGCACAGGGCTGATCCTGATCTCTCAGCACTTGCAACATATTTTTACTTTATAATGAGGAGCTTCAGGAGGATGTGCAGGTGAATGAATAATCACAGTGTAGAAAATTCAAGGAATATCTGCTGAATAGTTAGATTCTGCTCTGCAGAGCCAGGAGCTCCAACGTATCAGTGCATTATTCCATGTCAGCCTCGATTGGGCATATGATGAGAAGAGAGCCCAGCTTCATCATCAAGACCCCTGAAGGGCAGAGGAAATACGAGAGACCAAAGACAACTTGGCTCCATACCGTAGATGCAGAAATGAAGACATTGAACCACACCTGTGGCAAAATAGAGAAGAGGGCCAAGGACAGACAGAAATGGAGGAACTTCTTTGCTGCTCGAAATGCCAGTGGCACAACAGGCAGTACGTAAGTAAGCTGAAACCTCGAGCTCTACAAAATAGAGTTCAATGTCAGTGATGACAGTAGGTAACTGATTAAGGTATTAATTCAAAGTTCCTTCTTTCCATCTGGGATGGTTTGCTCAGCATATTCATAAATTAACCAGTTTTATGCTTCACCTGTAAAATATAGAATGAAAGAAATAATTGGGCAAAGATTGTTCTGACACTGTGAAGATTCAGACAACATTTGCAAAGATTAGACAGTCTTAGTCAGGAAAGTCTATTTGCTCAGCCCTTCCTTGCCCTGACAAATCTTTTTGGGCTGCATTACTATTACTCTACCTATTCATGGTTTAAAGTGCATCCAAAGCAGTGGAAACATCAGAAATACTTACTTAATAGTCCAAAGAATTCTGTCATGTTCTTTCCTCTCCAAACTGAGTCTTATTAAAAGCTATATTACCAGATTTTTCTCAAAAGATCAAATTTTGAGTGCATGCCTCTAAGAACATCTTCTTACTGAGTTTTTTTTACTTCCTATGTGTAACTTCCTTTGGTTCTATAAATATATGTGAACATAAGTAACATGTTTGATACCCTACCTTTGGTCATAGACAACATTTCGTTAAGTGAACAATAACCTTTTCCATGAACAAAAGGGAAGGCATTGTGATAAAAGACACAGCAGGTGACCTGACTACAGATATTCCTGCATTGAATGTCACTATGTCCCATTGCCAGTGACCTGCATACTTCAACTGACTGTATGCTGAGAGAAGATACTGTTTAACTGTGGCTCATTTGGTAGTTTGATTCAGATCCTCTGCAGAAGCTGAGTGCGCAAAACAGGTTGCCACTATGGAGTATTGAGGGAGTGCATTCCTTTTGGACATTAAGCGAGATCTCATATGTCTTCATCAATGATCTCTTGTCCATTATGCCACTGGCACTCTCCATCTCTGCTGGTGTTCAGGGCTTTCTTCATCATGTCAGTAGCTTCCTCTTGGTTTTCACTACTGTCAGTCATGCAAGTCCCTGTTGGAGACCCTGGAATACTGTCGCACTCAGATGTAGAAGGATTCTTCATTGCTGTTTCTGTAACAATTTTGTTTTACCAGTCAGGGTTGTTGGCCCTGAGTTGAACCCTGAACCTGGAGGACCAATGGGCCACTATTAGTCCTAACTCAAACCTTGACTTGTTTGGCATAGGTGACCCTATCAACAGCCAAAGCAGCCAGCCAGCATAAATCGGCAGAACACGGAGGCACACAAGCCTCTAAACCCTACAACAAGTTTGTGGCCCTCTTGGAGGTTCATCAGTGCTATTTTGAAATACAGCAGGAAAGCTCTTCCAGTGTTCTGCATAAAACTTAATGCTCAATCAAGATGTTAAATAGATACGTGATCATGGTGGCTTGTCTGCTTGTTGAATGCCGCTATACGTAGTTTGCTGCTTCTAGTACTACAACAATATCAATACTACTTTATACAGTACAGTACAAAGGTCTTAAGCACCCTAGCTATCTGTATGTGCTATCTCTTTCTCTCTCTCCCTCTCCCCCGCCGACACACACACACACACACACACACACACACACACACACACACACACACACACACACACACACACACACACACTAATAGGCACAATAGTAGTATAACATTAATTTATATGATTGTTTATTTATGTTTGTTTACTTGCCTACTTATTTATTCACATACTTATTCATTGATTGAGATACAGAATGGAATAGGCTCTTCCAGCCGCATCACCCAGCAGTCCCCCAATTTAATCCTAAACTAATCATGGAACAACTTACAATGACCAATTATCCTACTGACCGGTACGTCTTTGGACTGTGGGAAGAAACAGGAGCACCTAAAGGAAACCCACGCAGTCTCAGGGAGAAGGTACAAACTTCCTACAGTTAGCAGTGGGAATTGAACCCAGGTCACCTGTACTGTAAAGTTTTGTGATAATCATTGCGCTACAGTGCTGCCCCATGGACTAGAAGGGCTGATGAGCTTGTTCTGTGCTGTAGTGTTCCAAGGAGGGCAGAAGAGTTTCACCAGGATATTGCTTGGAATAGAGGGTTTCACATACAAAGAGAGGATGGCCGATGGTATAGTGACATCCTCACCCGACTTAGAGGTGAGTGGTCCCCGGTTCGAATCTGGACAGCTCCTTGCACACTTTCCATCTGTGCTGAGTTGAGAATCGAGCAGTAGCTCAGCCTTACAAAAAAAAACTGATAAAAATGCAAAAATAAACTGGCAAGATTATCACCTGATGCACCACAAGACGCAGAAAGGAATAACAATAACAAAGGGAGATTGGATAGATAAGAATTGTTCACTTTGGAAAGAAGGAAACCAAGGGGCAACCTTATAGATGTTAATACATTCATGAGGAGCATAAATAGGATAGGTAGTCACCAACTTTTTCCAAGGACAGGGACATTTAACTCTAGAGGACATAGGTTAATGTGAGAGGCGAAATATTGACAGGAGATCTGAGGGGTAAATTTATCACAGAGAGTGCTGAGTATCTGGAACCAACTGCCAGAGGTGGTAAGACAAGTGCAGTCACAGAATTTTATCAACCATAAGATCATAAAATATTATGATCTTTTGTGGCCCATCAAGTCTGATTGCCATTCAATCATGGCTGATATATTTTCCCTCCTAACTCCATTCTCCTGCCTTGTCCCCACATACTTTGACAGCCTTAGTAATGTAATGCCCTGCATAAGATTTCTACTGCTATGCTGTGAGGTACTTTTACTTTAGCAGTTCTCTGGAAATGCAGTGTGTCCTGCTAGTAAGAGTTTTTTGGCTTCAGCTAAAGATAAGGAGCCATGTTGTGCCAGCCAATCTCCTCTGTCTAGGTGCTTGTTGTAACTTTCTGCCCAGTGGGATGCGAGAGAATATTCTAGAGAGCTGGGTGGGATGAGATTTCTGTAGGACAGTAGTTTGGCGGTAGGTGCAGAAAGGAGAGTACCAGAGAAGTCGCCTGGAAGACCCCATCGAAGGAGAGATCCTGATGCAAGGAGTGCATTGTGAGATGAAGGATTCCAAGAAGGGATGATCTGTGTGTGGTTGGTGATGGGAATGCAGCACCGAAAGTAAAGAGAAACACTCAGGTACCACAGAAACGAGCTACAATATTCGTGTGAACATTTAGACTGGTTAATCGTAATGGGCACTTTTATCTTGTTTCTTTCTTTTCCTATTAATTGTTTGATAAAGTTTAAAACTGGTATTCTTTCTTTATAATTTTATACTGGTGTACGATCTGTCATTTCTTTGCAAACAATAATTGTGCATTGGCAGTATTTACACAGAATCCTTTACAATCAGCATTCCTAAATTGGAACATCCAAACCTTCCAGTTTGGTTGAATCCCAAATCATACCAACCCTAGACATATTTTTCTTGTATAAGGTGGCTTTCTCACCACTGTCACGTGGCTGTTAGCAGAGTTAGCCTGGTGGGAGGGTTGTAGTGATTAATAACCTATCTGTCCCAACTTTAGATATACTTAATAATTCGGCCTCCACAGCTACCTGCGGTCATGAATTCTATAGATTCACCACTTAATTGAAAAAAATCTTGCTCAATAGCATTGGCTGTTTGGCTAGTAAAGGTGCCAAATAGGTTCCAATATTGAAATTGATATTAACATTGACTATCGTGGCTAAAGAAATACCTCCTCTTCTCTGTGCTAATAGTATATCCTTTTATTCTGAGGCTTTCTACTTTGGTCCTAGACTCACCCATTATTGGGAACATCCTCTCCAAGTCCTCTCTATCTAGGCCGTTCAATATTCAGTCGGTGTCAATGAGACTCCCCTCCCTCATTCTTTGCAACTCCACCAGCAAGTATAGGGGCAAAGCCATCAAATGCTGTTCATATGTTAACTCACTCATTCCCAGGATCATGCTCTTAAACCTCCCGGCTGCTCTCCAGTGAGGGCATATTCTTTCTCAGATATGGGACACAAAACTGTTCACAATACTCCAAATGTGGTCTGACCAATGCCTTATGAAGCTTCAGCATTAGATCCTTGCACATAAATGGGTACATAGAAAAGGATTAGAAAGTTGTTGGTAAAATGCAGGGAAATGGGATTAGCATAGGTATTTCAAATCGGATAGATAAGTTGATTTGAAGGGCATATTTCCATGTTGTATGAAGGAAACATTACTTCAATGTTTATTACAATGAAAAAGAATGATTTTTCTTCCCGAATACTTTTGGGTGTAGCTTACGGATTTTGGGCTGCCAATCATGAAAATCACCGTGAAATTTCCTTATCATGCACTAGTTTTTGAAATCTCCTGCATTTGTTCTTTCAATTCATAATTCAAGTCTGGTACCATGATTAAGGAGGGACTTTTTGTTCACCCACAAATCAAATAGGTCACCAATGAGAAGCATTTTAAAGAACTTATAGTGGGACTGGAGAAAATCACGTGGAAGGCTTTCAAGGATATTGTTGACGATTTTCTTGGCAGCTACCGTGCACCAAACTATGTGCAGCTGGTTGACAACATGCTTCAAGCATACAAAAACATGAGTGCAACATGTCACTAAAGATACATTTTCTGCATTCCCGTTTAGACTTCTTCCCTGCCAATTTTGGCGCCATCAGTGATGAGCATGATGAAAGGTTTCATCAGGACATCGCTGTCATAGAGAAACAGTATCAGAGCAACTAGAATCCATCAATGCTGCCTGATTATCGTTGGATGCTTAAGCAAGAAGCCTCAGACACTGAGTACAAATGAAAATGATCAACAAAACTGGAAAATGTCAGCACTGTTCTACAACTAAATGCATTATATTCAATTAAAATTAATTTCTTGGTTCTCCAAATTCCTATGTAATACATGTAGTCTGAAGTTGTATTGGTGTTCAACGTCAAGCATTCTATCATAAACAAAAATACTTCTGAGGAAGCAACACTTTGGAAAAAAATTGTTACACTGCTATACTGCATGTTAATGTGTTTCTTAGAACTCAGATTGGATCACCTTGCTATCCGTATGTTAGCTAATGTTGTTATGTAAATGAGTGGCCAGTTATTCCCTCAGACCATAGTCATTCCACTGCCTTTTCTTCAGAGGAACAGCGACCATAAACCCAATCCAAAAAAAAAACTGAAATAAATCTGAGGTAAAAGCTGAACAAAATTTTGAAAAACTCTGAGGGTCAAGTTGCATCTGTGGGAAGAGGAAACAGAGGTAACATTTCAAGATTGAAGGCCTATTGTCAGAACTCTGGTCTGATAAAGAGGTTCTGACCTGAAACATTAATGTTGTTTTTCTTCCCAAAGTTGCAATTTGACCTGCAAAGTATTTCCAGAATTTCCTGAATTTCTAGAAGGGCCAGAAGTGTCTATTCCAACCTTCTGGAATAGGTCCTTCCCAGCCCTTCGAGCCATATTTGTCAGCAATCCCTCAATTTAATCACAGACCAATTAACCTACCAACCAGTACATCTTTGGACTGTGGGAAGAAACCAGAGCTCCTGGAGGAAACCCATGCAGTCAAGGGGAGAACATACAAACTCCTTACAGGCAGCAGCAGGAATAGAACTCAGGTCACCTGTGCTGTAAAGCTTTGTGCTAACCAATAGGCCACGTTGCTGCCTCATTTTCCTGCCTTTAAAACCATCAATCCAGTTATTTGCATAAACAGGTTGCATTCATATGTTTAGTAATGTCATGAAGTCAGAACAGAAGCAGTTCTGGAAAAATCCCCAGCCAATGTTTCGCAAATGATAACCAATAGGTAGCATTCAATTGATAACTGCTAAATTCAAACTGGATAGATTCATCTGCATGCCAAGCCATGGGTGACGCTTCAGAAGATGAAACTATTGTAATATTGATTTTTTTTTGTTTGTTGCTGTCTCTTGTCTGCCTAGATTCTGCACTTTTATTACCTGTACCAAAGTATTCCTACTTTTCACTTCCTCTCTGTCAAAGGAATTGTGTTCTATTTCATCTCTCTTGGCCTCTTGCCAGTTCCGGGGAACTTTGTCTCCACTCCACCACAGACTTAAACCAACATGACACATCCCATCTGAGTCTTTGATGAACCTCAGGTGCAGAAAAACCTTGCTAGTCCCTAGACATGAGTTGGAACCGTAACCACCCAGCACAAACTTTCCACTCCACACAACCGCAATCCCACACAAGATTCAAGGTTCAAGATTGTTTAATGTCATTGTTCATTATCATAATGTGCCATGTTGTAGGATGTGGGCGATCATGGTCTTTCCATGACCATGATTGTTCTTGACAAATTTTCCCTGCAGAAGTGGTTTTCCATTGCCTTCTTCTGGCAAATGTTCTTACAAGATGGGTGACCCCAGCCATTATCAATACTCTTCAGAGATTGTCTGCCTGGCATTAGTGGTCGCATAGTTAGGGCTTGTGATATGCACCAGCTCCTCATATGACCATCCACCACCTGCTCCCATGGCTTCACATCACCCTGATGAGGGAAACTAAGCAGGTGCTATACTTGCTCAAGGTGACCTGCAGGCTAGTAGAGGGAAGGAGCGTCTTATACTTCCTTTGGTAGAGACATATCTCCTCCCCGCCCATATTCTTCAGTACATGAATGTAATTGAAATGATTGTTACTCTGAATTCAATGCAGCATGAAAAAAACACAATAAGCATAAAGAATGAAATCTTAAAAAACAGCAGATATGAAAGCAATTCTATAAAACACAAGTAACTGTTTGAGTGTGGCGATATGTGCATAAGACCATAAGATATGGGAGCAGAATTAGACCATTTGGCCCATCAAGTCTGCTCCACCATTTCATCATGGCTGATAGATTTTCCCTCTTAGACCCTGAGAGGGTTCATGAAGAGTGCTGAGGGGTCATGGAGAATAGAGGCAGGTGGAGTGGGTTAATAGATGGAGTTGTTGGTCATCCAGATTGCTTGGAGGATGTAACTGGTTTTTCAGTCTCGTGGTCCTGGTGTGGATGCTGCATAGCCTCTTCCCTGATGGGAGTGGGACAGCAGGATGGGTAGGATCCTTCATAATCCCACTCTTCTACACTATCTCATTTGTGGCAGTTCTGCCTGTAAAGCTCCCACATTCCCCACCCATCGATTCATTATTCATGAAATTCCTTACTTGTCCAATCTAATTCCATCCCCAGGCTATGAGCAGTTCCCTTTCAAAATTCATGCGGCGAATTCTAGATATTTAGCTCACATTTGATCTTTAATTCTGTGCTTCTTTCTCTTCACCGTCCAGTGGGACTCATTGTCTCCCCACAGGTCAATGAAAATAATAGAAACTTCAACGAGTTGGGGAAACTTTTTGTCTGTCTTTTCTCTTGAAATAGTTTTTTTTATGATATTCCCCACTCTGTTGAAGTCTCTCAGTAATGACAAAATGTATTTCTTTGACTTTTACGACAGCAGAGCACAGAGCCATATATTGCAGTCTCTCCGCATCCATACTTAAATTTTTCAACTTTTACTCTTAACCCATGACCTCTAGTTATAGTCCAACCCAACTCCAGTGGGAAAAGCCTGCTTGCATTAACCCTATCTCTACACCTCATAACTTGGTATACCTCTATCAAATCTTCTCACAATCTTCTATATTCCAAGGAATAAAGTCCTAATCTATTCAATCTTTCCTTATAAATCCGGTCCTCCACATCCAGCAAAATCTTTGTAAATTTCCAACCTTATTTACCTCTTTCCTTTAGGTAGGTGACCAAAACTGCACACAATACTCCAAATTAGGACTCGCCAGTGTCTTATACAACTTCAACATAACATCTGATCTTCTGATCTCCTGTACTCAACACATTGTGAATCTTTTGTAATCCTAACATCCTACATATATTGACAGATCTGCAGAAGACATGGCATTCAGACTTACTTTCTTACTTTTAAATCTCTTCCTGTAAAAGCCACAGAGCATATTTTTCTCTGTGGAAAATGATAAAACTGCTGATGCTGGAACTTCAGAATGAAAACTAGAACTGCTACAAATGCCCAACAATTTGTGCAGCTTCTCTGGAGAAACAGTCAACATTTCAGGTCGCTGACCTTCACTCAGAATCCATACCCCGGCTGAGTTTCTGGCATTTTCTGTTTTTAGATCTTTAATGTATTTGGGCACGTCGCTCCCATGTTTCCTAATCCAAAAAACCTATAACTCAGATTTCTACTCCTCCATTCCTAACAGACCTATCCCTTCGCTTTTAATGATATTTTTTGTCGAAATGTGCTTCAGTCCTTTTCACGTTCAATCACAAATGACATTTCTCTTCCAATTCCGAAGCTCTGCTGAACCCTGCATCAAACTTTGACCTGATCACATATTTTATGCGCCCTCTTTTCTTATTTCTGCATATAAAATCAGAATCCCATTTACATTCGCAGGCATTCTTCGTGGAGCTCAAACACCAAAAGATATTCCCTACAATCAAGTTTCATCAGAAAATGAGCAGGGGTTAGTGCTGTTCCGTTTTCCATTTCCTGTCTCTTGGACTATTGCTATGGTGATATAAATATTTACTTTGCTCTCAGTTGTAGAACAGAATGTAATTTACACTACCAAAAGAGTGCTGCATTTCCACTAATGCAGTCTTTCAGCAGACACTACAAATGGAGGCCCTTCTGCTCTCTGAGCAAAATCTCAAGATGCCATTTTGTAGAAAAACAGTCGAGTTCGCATAAGGGTCCTGGCCAATATTTTTTCTTTCTCAAAAGCCAAAATAAATTGCTGTGAACAATCCATTAAAACGGAAAATAGTAGGGATTCAGCAAAAAGTCAGGATTATGAAGGAAGGCCAACAACCAGAAATGTTTCTGTCTCCATGAAGCTGCTTGACTACTAGGTATTCATAGCAAATCTGTTTTTATTTCAGATTTCCAGCATCTGCAGTTTCATTATCTTCCATGGAGAAAAACATACCCTGGAATTTGTAAGGATGAAATTTAAAAGCACAAAAGTAAGTTTGAATATAATGTTTTCTGCAGGATTTGCCAGTGTAATCGGATTATTTATATATTGATGTTTCAGCCAGTTCATCGGAGATCATTGATTTAAAGATGGAACTCAAGATCGTTTTTCTTATGATTCCCCTGGATCGGCACCGACTTGCTCGCACTACCTCTGTAGGACCTGAAGTGGCTGACGGAAATCATAGGTGGGCCAGAAGGAGCCCAGTGGGTTGAGCAGGAGATGATGCATTACTTCTACGCCCAGCGGAGATATTCAAGATCTTCAATGGCTTCTCTGTTCTTCCTATGTTTGATCAGTCATTCCAGAGATGACCCCGTTTGCTGAGAGCATTAGTTCTTTTTTTTGCAAGAAGGCTTTGAGAAGAGTATTGAAATGTTTCTTCCAGCCTAGTAACTTCTTACTATGACAGTATGTGAGTAAGGTGCCTGTTTTGAAGGTTGGATGTCTGATATAAACCAATGTTATCCAACCGTTGGAACTGGATGAGTGTAATTAAAGGCTCCACAGTAGGAATGTTGGCCTGAGAGGAGACACTAGTCTTGGCTTGTTTATCTTGATAATGGATAATATTTTGCAGGGGTATTGTTGACGTCTGTCTCTCAACACTTTGAGATACTTGCTCTGGGTAGTCCATGTCTCAGAAGTTTGGAGGAAGGCAAGAATCACTGCTGCTCATTAGACTGAAAGCTTTGGGCTGTTCTTTGAATGTTCCTTTCCCAAACAGCCAGGCATGTTGGCAGCAGTGGTGAATTCAAAGCCTGAGTTCACAGAAGGGTGACCCAAATCACAGAAGCTGATTCACATTCACCAGGACGTCATTGAGCATATTTATTATTGTGATGAAGCAATGTGGGACTGCTTGATAAAGGATGCCTGCAAATGGTTAGTGTACACCTATAAGACCATAATACATAGGAGCAGAATTAGGCCATTTGGCCCATCGTGTTTGCTCTGCCTTTCAACCACAGCTGACTTATTTTCCCTCACAAATCTATTCTCCTGCCTTCTCTTCATAACCATTGATGCCCTTACTAATTAAGTACTTATCAACCTCAACTTTAAATATACCTAACAACTAGGCCCCTATAACTGTCTATAGCAATGGCTTCCACAGATTCACCATCCTCTTGCCAAAGAAATTCCTCCTCATCCCTGTTCTAAAGAGTTGCCCTTCTCTTATGACGCTGTACCCTCTGCTCCTATGTTCTCCCACTATTGAAAACATCCTCTTCACACCTACTTCATTGAGGCCTTTCAATGTTAAGTAGGTTTCAATGAAATCCCTCTTCATTCATCTGAACTCCAGCGAGTACAGGCCCAGAGCCATCAGTCACTGAGAATTGTAGGACCCTTATGATATGTGGTGCATGTGCTATATCCCTCCCTACTTGAAACAGTTCCAATTCATTTCACAGGGCAAATAATGCTTTATTTTACGTTTCTGGCCAAATACTTCATTATAGTTAGCTTTAGTAACTTCAACTTTAAAATGATCTATATATTTCCCACCAATTTTTCTCATTGAAATAAAGTATGCAATTGAGAGAAAATGTTGACTGGAAATTTATCTACACAAGCACAGAATCCTTTCCATAACAGGAATCCTCTTCCAGCAAGGACCAGGTCAGATCATTCCTTCATTTATTATGCACTGTGTCATACCACAGAGCCATTCGTAGTCTTTCCTTTTCCATGATTGTTCTTGGCAAATTTTTCTATAGAGATGGTTTGCCATTGCCATCTTCTGGGCAGTGTCTTTACAAGACGGGTGACCCCAGCCATTATCACTACTCTTCAGAGATTGTCTGCCTGGCATCAATGGTCACATAAACAGGGCTTCTGATATGCACCAGCGGCTCATACAAAAATCCACCACCTGCACCCATGGCTTCACATGACCCTGTTTGGGGAGGGTGACCTTCAGGCTAGTGGAGGGAACGAGTGCCTTAACCTCCTTTGGTAAATTCGTATCTCCACCCCGACACCCACACCAGGTCAGAAGCTGCACTAAAAATTTCCCTAAACGGTGTGGTACTCATTCTGGTGGATAAATTACGAGACTTGTAACATTCAGAAGGTGTTTCCATGCTTTTCCTGTGCCCACGTTGGTCTCCTGCAGGTGCTCCGGTTTCCTCCTACGTTCTGAAGTCATACAGTCTCAGGTCAGTGAATTATGGGCGTGCTCGTTGGTGCAGAAAGCATCGGGATACCTGTGGACTGCCTGGACTGTGTTGGCCATTGATGGAAGTGACTCATTTCTCCATATGTTGTGGTGTACATAATGACAAAGAAAGCTAATTTTTAATCTTTAACGAGCACTTCAAGTTGTATGTGAAGTTTTTGTCTCCTTATCTGAGGAAGGATGGTCTTGATATGGAGACTGATTTCAGGATTGCAGGATTGATGTACAAAAGTGATTGGGGCATTGGACTAATATTCACAAGAGTTTCAAACAAGAATTCCAATGGACCTCTTGCTTAACGGTATTGGTCCATGGTATAAAAAAGGTTGGGAACCCCTGGTTTAGCAGAATGACCAGACTATCTTATAGAAACCAACCAAATTCTAATAAGATTGCACACCTCGTGCTGAAGATTCAGAAGCCTGAAGGCAATACCACTATAGGCTTAAAGATGGCTTCTATCCAACAGTTATCAAACTGTCCAGAAGTCCCCTGGTATGATAAGATGGATTCTTGATCTCCTAAACTATCTCCTTATGGTGTTCTGGCATTGTGTGCCTGCACTGCACTTTCTCTGGAACTGAAACACTTTATTCTACGTTCTATCATCATTTTCCCATATGTAATGAAATAATCTGCATGGATGGCATACAAGACAAAGACTTTTTCACTGTCACATGGAACATGAGATTATCATGATCCAATCCCAGTTCCAATTTCTGACTGGAAATGGATATATAGCAGAGGATTCCAACCAGGGGCTCATGGACCTCTTGGTTTTTGGCAATAGTCCATGGGTTAAAAAAGGTTAGGAATGCCTAATATACAGGGGACTATGGAAGTATTTAAGACAGAATGTAGTAGTAGCTTGAAAGTCCTAGTCAATACATTTTTTCTGGTTGGTATCATCTTGTTATTTGCGGAAGCCTGCTATGTACATATTGGCTATCATGTTTCCGTTATTATAACTAAGCTTCAATAAAAAAATTACTTCATTGGCTGTAAAGCCCTTTATAATTCCATAAGGTCAAGTTAAAGACCATGTAAATCCTTGTTCTTTTCCTCTCTTTTGCTACAGTAATAGATCAAAGAAAGGACTCCTAATTAGGAAAGGGAAAAACAGGAAGATATCTCTTTCAAGAAAAGAAAAAATAGTGAAGTACTGCTTGCTTCAGCTGAGCCATGTCCTGTGATACTATGCAGATGCACGGTATGCATGTAAACCCACACTCTTAGACAATTAAACGTATACTTTCTTCAGCAAAAATGCCTTTCTCTGCAGAGAATTCACTCACTGCCGCCTTCATAGGCTTTTTTTTTCTGCTTCACCAGGGATTCAGTAACATTTAAAAGCCTGACTTTGCAGAGCCAAGAGTCTGCCCATGTGAAGAGCTGCATATTGATTGGAAATTTTTTCATCTGCAATGTCTAGAGAGAGGAAACAAAGAGAAGAGACCCCAATATTTTTAACTATTAGCACTGTACAGTCATTACAAGATGCCTGTGACATGATAAAGGGTCTCTTATACTTCTTTTAGCCCAATGGAATGAACATTCTAGACAAAGAGGAGATTGAATATAGAACATAGAACAGTACAGCACAGAACAGACCCTTTATCAACTACGCAACAATTAACAATTGTTAGAACTGCTTGCTGGGCGCTCTTGACGTCTTCATTTCAGTCTTCTGGCTTACTTGTTGAGTTGGATTGAAATTTCCTGGTATATCAACTTGACTGTTTCACAGCGATGTCAAACCTTTCATAGCAGAGCACTAACTAGCTGTGGTAAATAAATGATAAACAGCAAGCGTGCAATTCGATCCACTGCTTACGATTGCAAAACCAAAGAGATAAAACAAGGATCCAGGAACATCAACTGGCAGTCAAGCAGCATGACCAACTCTCCCTAGTCTCTACCCATGAAGGTCAAGGGGGCACAAATTCGACTAGGCATCAGTGAAAGTCATGGCACAAACAGACAAGCGGCGTGCTAGAGAATTCCTAGAGGCATAACTTTCCACAACCAATTCTGTAAACAAACACGTAGACCTTGGACCTACTTATGAGCCAATACTGGCAAAATTGCAGACCACAACGCATGAAGTTCACCCCACAACCAATCAGCGACGAGATTTCCTCCCCGCATCACAACTGAGTTTCCGAAATAATGGCCAATCAGCCGTTTGAAAAGTATATGAAAGCTAAGCATTTGGAGGATGCTCCACAATTTACAAGCGTACTGATGATGACTCCTCGTATGGTGACGAAACATTTACAAGTAGATTGCCAAGATCAGAGAACAAGTCAACCAGCTGAGCTACACATTTTCCAAATTATTTCCAGATAGAACAAGCCTCAGCATATCCCAAAACATTTCAAAACCAACATGATACTGTCATCATAGAGTTAAGAACAATTTTCACACAGCAAGATCCCAGAAGCATATTTTCAGCTGTAGTCATGTGATCCATTCTTTGACGGTGATGACTGAGGGATAACTGTTGGTCACAATCCCCAGCAAAACTTTTACTCACAGTGCTAGCAATATGGACATTAAAATAGACCAGGTTTAATATTTCTTTCAAACAAATCAACATTTTACAGTTTAACTTGACAGGATGCATTACCAAATTAGGTACGAAGGAGAAGAAGGCTATCAAGATAATGCGAAGGTATTCCACTTCTACAGACAGATGATGATGTCTTGGGCACTTGACAATGATCATGTCAAAGATCCATTGGTATTGACCACCATCATAGACAATAAAAGTATGGGTACCAGTGTTGGAGTGATTCCAACTGGGCATTTGCACTAGACAGGAGTAGAGAAGGATTGTCATTGAAGCGGACATTTCAAAGTTCAAAGTAAATTTATTATCGAAGTACATATATGTCAACATAAACAACTCTGAGATTTGTTTTTTTGTGGGCATACTCAATAAATCTATAGAATAATAACCATAACAGAATCAGTGAAAGACTGCATTATTTTAGGAATTCAACCAGTGTGTAAAAGACAACAGACTGTGCAAATACAGTGAGAGTCAGAGAGAGAGAGATACAGAGACACAGAGAGACATTGAAAGTGAGTCCTTTGGTTGTGGGTACAGTTCAATGATGGGGCAAATGAACAGGAGTGAAATTATTCGCTTTGGTTTAAGGGCCTGATTGTTGAGGGGTAGTAACTGTTCCTGAACCTGGTGGAGTGAGTCCTGAGATTCCTGTACCTTCTTTCTGATGGCAGCATGTCCTGGCTGGTGGGGGTTCCTGATGATGGATGCTGCTTTCCTGCAACAGCGTTTCATGTAGATGTGCTCATTGTTGGTGAGGGCTTTACCTGTGTTGGACTGGGCTGAATCCATTACTTTTTGTTAGATTTTCCGTTCAAGGGCCTTGGTGTTTCCATACCAGGCTTTGAAGCAGCCAATCAATACCCAGCTATGATGCAGCCAGATATCTACCCCGTAATCTTCACGTCTCATGACATGTAAAGTATGGGATACACAAACTTGTATCACAAACATGAGAGCATCTGCAGATGCTGGAAATCCGAAGCAACACACACAAGATGCTGGAGGAACTCAGCAGGCCTGGCAGCATCTATAGAAAAGAGTAAACATTCAAGATTTCAGGCCGAGACCCTTCATCGTGACTGGAAAGGAGGGGGGAAAGTCGTCAAGAGTGAGAAGGTGAGTGGGAGGGAAGGAAGAAGTACGAGGTGGTGGGTGATAGGTGAAACCGGGAGAGGGGGAGGGGGTGAAGTAAAGAGCTGGGAAGTTGATTGGTGAAAGAGTTAAAGGGCTGAAGGGGGAGGAATCTGATAAGAGAGGGTACAAGACTATGGAAGAAGGGGAATGGGGGCAAAGCACCAGAGGGAGATGATGAGTAAGGAGAGAAGAAGTGAGAGGGAAACAAGAATGGGGAATGGTGATGGAAAGCAGTGGGGGGCAATCACTAAAAAAAAAGTCGATGTTCATATACATTAAAATTTAGTTGTGTTTATAGTTATGAAGCACATGAAGTTCAAACTATGGATGCAGCAAGTGTGTGAGTAGAATATGGGTTATATTATTACAGCATGCACTGCTTGATCTGTCTCTATCACTGATTCGATTTGATTGTCAGGCTCTCACTGTATTTTTCTTTTATTCCCCCCTATCCTGGTCTCACTCAGTAACTGTATTCCTTTCTATAAATTATTTTTTTTATTGTCCAGACATGTTGACTGTGTTGCTAATAGAGCTGAGCTGTCTTTCAGAGCACAGCTCGCAGTAATCTGAACATAAAATACAAAGAAAATTGCTCTCACCCTGCGTTCAGTTTTTTTTTAATAAAAGTCCTTTGTGCATTTGGAGAAAAGAATTGAAGGTGTTCGCCGTGCCTGATCTGATTCATTATCAGATAGCCTGTTGAGGGCTCATAGAATTTAAACTGTTTCAGAGCCAGGAGCAATGTTGATATTTGTTCCTGCGGTGTGACAGATAAGAAGCCTTTTCATGTACAAGAAAGGATGCCGGGGCTTTCATGCTGAGAGGAGAAGAGTAGTGCTTGGGTCTTGGGGGAGATCATTAGGGAGGGCGGGATTGTGAAGGCAGCCCACGCTCGTTGAAAGTTAGTCACTACCCACATCACCTGACAGCTGCTTAGGATTCTCCCACCCTTTGAAGCAAGTACATCAGTGGCTGATGAGTGAAGAAATTAATGGGGTTGACATTACAGCAATTTCAGAAAGGGAAGGAGCTGGGGACAAGGGTGTCCCATCAGACGACAGAACCCATGTGTCTGTGAGAGGTACCATACCTCAAATATTCCTCAAAAGAAAAGGATAGTTTGAAAATAAATAAAGATAACATTAAAACAATGGAAGAAAATAAAAAAGATAGAGCGTAATATAATTCGGTACTTCAAGTTGCACAATTAAGGCTTGCATATACAATTAGTATTGCAATAAATATATATACAGCAAAATCAATGGTGATTGTAGTGTCACATAGTTACCTTCTCAAATAGCAAATAAATGTGATTATTCCTGTCAGTAATCTAAGGGCCCACACAGAACAATAATATTGGTGGTATAAAAAAGGTTTTTCTTGGCTGTGTGAATCTATCCAACATTGCTCGTATAATACTGTTTCCTTATCTTGCCCAGTACTTTAATATTTTCTTGTTTAAATGATTAATTGAACTTAAATAATTGGCTGAGATCCAACAGTAACTTCCATAAAGGCATTCCATGTGTTCCCTCAATTTATGTTTACGTATTCCTCCTTCAATAATTTGTCTTTGAGAATCTTCTCCAATAGCTTACCCACGACTGCCAGAAGACTCACTTGTCTATAATTCATCATCATCCATGTTGTATGACGTGGGCGATCATGGTTCTTCCAGGACCATGATTGTTCATGGCAAATTTTTCTGCAGAAGTAGTTTGCCATTGCCTTCTTCTGGGCAGTGTCTTTACAAGGCGGGTGACCCCAGCCATTATCAATACTCCTCAGAGATTGTCTGCCTGTCATCCGTATCACACAACCCAGGACTTGTGATGTGCACCGGCTGCTCATACGACCATCCACCACCTGCTCCCGTGGTTTCATGTGACCCTGATTCAGGATGGGGGAGGGGTGTTAAGCAAGATTGGGGTGGGCAGGGTCTGAGCGGGTACAACACCTTGTCCAAGGTTGACCTGCAGTCTAGCGGAGGAAAGGAGCACCTTACATCTCCTTTGATGGCGACGTATCCCCACCCAACCAATAATATGACTGATCTTAATTTAACAGCAGACTATTACTCATTCTCCGTACAAAAGAAATTACTGGTCTTGTTTTCTAAGCATCTCTTCCGAATGATTTCCTTGTGTTCATTCTATCTTTCCAACTTCTTTTAGTAAGACGAACCCCAAGACACGTTGGAGAACTTTAGCTGCCAGTATCGATATCACTCAGACTCTGGGCACCTCGGACACTATAGCAAGCTGAAAGGAGTGCACACACCGTCAACTGGGATCTGGTCCACTCAGAAGTATTGACTTCCCAAACACAGAACAGAAGGAGATAAAGGTAGCGCTAGAGGTTTTTGCAGACCTGGGCGACTTCTTTCAGTTTGTCCACAAAACAATTTAAATCTCCTCTTCTCATGTGTCTTCCTCCAGAACCAGAGCAGACGGTGAGGAACGCGGACAGTAAGGTGGTCAATGGCATAGTGAAGGAAAGGTTTATTTAGCGCATACGGTACTTGATGGTCTTTCAGTATTATTAGAAGAGTAATTGAAAATTACAGCACAGAAACAGGAGCTTCTGCTCATCCAGTCCATGCCAACCCATTTAAACTGCCTAGTCCCATTGACCTGCTCCCAGACGGCAGCCCTCCATACCCCTCCCACCCTTGTAGCTATCCAGACTTTTCTTAACATTGAAATCCAAATCATTTCTACCACTTGCACTGACAGCTCATTCTGCATTATCATCAACCTCTGAGTTTCCTCTTCAGCATGTCACTTTCACCCTTAACCCATGTGATCTCAGTGCTCCCACTCAACCTCAGTGGAAAAAGCCTGCTTGCATTTACCTTATCTATACACATTATAATTATGTATACATCTATCAAATCTCCCCATAATCTTATATGTTGCGAGGAATAAAGTTCTAATCTATTCAATCTTTCCTTATAAGTCAGGTCTTCCAATCCCATTGTTCACTTTACAATTTTCACTGCATGGATGGAAAGAATTTTGCTGGCACTAAGGATCAGAGACATGATTCTGTGGAAAGTTTGTGCCAGCGACTTTGACTACACTAACCCGTGATCGTGACCATACCCACCTTGTCCTTTGTTGAACACTCTTGGATAATTTGCACTGAGGATCTGCGTGACCAGATAACACAGATGATGGTTAAGATTTCAATTCTAGTCAACAGAAACAATACCCTCGATGATTTAGGGATAGAATTAGAATCAGAACCAGATTTGTTGTCACTGGCCATTGGCTTATGCAGTATTCATGAATTAGCATCCAGGACATCTTCAAGGAGTGATGCCTCAAAATGGCAGCGTTTATGATTAAGGATCCCCATCACCCAGGACATGCCCTCTTCTCATTACTACCATCAGGGAGAAGGTACAGAAGCCTGAAGGCACACACTCAATGATTCAGGAACAGCTTCTTCCCCTCTGCCATCTCGTTTTGGAATGGACATTGAATCCATGAACACTACCTCACTACATTTGATTACACTACTTATTTAATTTAACTATACTTATTGTATTTCACAGTTTTTTATTATTATGTATTGCATTGTACTGCTGCCACAAAATCAGCAAATTTTACAACATTTACCAATTGTGTTAACTGTGATTCTGATTTCACATTCACCTTATAGCTACCCAAAAGGCAACTTTGTTTTGATTTGAAGGATCAGTCTAAAATATAATTAAAGAAATATTTCTGCCTTCTCACTTCCTGCTTGCTTCCTTCTCATGACGAGGCACCATCGGTCTGTGTGTCAACATTCCTGCCATAATTAACAGTGTGGGCTTGTTAAGTGAGGTGACTACACAAAATAGAACCACATATCTGGAGCAAACTGACCTCTCTGAGATAGCAGAAAAACACCAGCATATGACACCGTATCTGTAATGACCTTTTTTTGTAGCAATCAGAAAGGAACAATGCTTTATTTGTGTGGTAATTGTCAAAGTTTGACGTTATTCTGTCCACGTGTTCTAGATGCTATACACTGTGACTAAAATGAATACCATTATCTTTCCTTCACCATTTTCTCCTATATCAGCCCCAGTTATTCAGTAACACTGGACTACAAAGATTTTGCTTCCTAAAGACTTTTAGGTGTATCTTACGGATTTTCAGCTGCTGATCATGAAAATCTCCATGAAATCTCCCTATCCTGCACCATTTTTTAAAATTGCCTATTTTTGTTATTTAACTTCATAATTCAAGTCAAAATAATTGATACCATAATAAAGGAAGGCACTTTTGTTGGTCCACAACTCAAACAGATCATCAATGACAGACAATTTGAAGAGCTTCTCGTGGGACCAGAGAAATTTGTGTGGAAGGCATTCAAGGATGTTGTTAAAGATTTTCTTGGCAACTACAGAGCACCAAACTTAGTGCTGCTGGCTGACAACATGCTTCAAGCATACAAAACCATGAGGTATGGGATCTTCCGGTAAGATGGCGATCGCTTAGCTGCTCCGAACTTTTGTTCCGTTACTGTCGCTACCTTTGCACTAAATGTCTCCATTTTATAAAGCTTAGTTAGGAATTATTTCGGTATCTCTTACTTGCTTGTGAATATATCTAACCTACAATGTCTACCAAGAGTTCTAAATCCGGGAGAAAAGAAACTACGACCTCGTCGGACGTGATGATGGAGGCGCTTGAAAATCTCCGAGACGAAATCTTAAAGCAAATTAAAACCGCTTTCAAACAGTTAGAAGAGAAACTGGATCGGATCAACGATAAAGTGGACAAACATGCTGAACACTTATCTCGCATCGATTCGACTTCTGAAGCTTTAGAAAGTCGGGTTCGATACTTGGAGACTCTCTGTTCCAGCTTAGAGGAAAAATCTAATAAACTTCTTTCCAAAATGGTGGATCTCGAAAATCGCAGCAGACACTGCAATCTTAGAATTCTGGGATTACCAGAGGCAACTGAGAAGGGGTCAACCGTGAAGTTTTTCGCCGAGTTTCTCTGTGAGATATTCGGGAAGGATCTGCTTCCAAACCCGCCCGAGCTGGAACGGGCACACAGAGTTTATGTCTCTCCCGGAATTCTGGGATCCCGTCCACGACCAGTAATCTTGTGTTTCCATCAATACCAGGTAAAACACAGTCTGATTGTGGAGGCACATCACAGAGGCTCTTTTTCTTTCCAGGATACAACCATTCGCTTTGTGGAAGATTTTGCACCCCAGACCTTAAAGATGCGCACTGAGTATAAAGGCGTAATGGAAGTGCTTTTTGATCGTGGTTTCAAATCTTCCTTTCGTAATCTTGCTGACCTAAGAATCAAGTTTAATGCTGGGGAATTCAAGTGGTTCAAATCAGCGAGGGAAGCTGAAGCGTTTGTGGCAAGTCTTCCGGCTATCCAGTCATCTTCGGAATCTGATCGGACCTCCTAAAATGGTGGATAAGTACTCCTCGTAGTAAAATTACTTTCTCTGGACTTGGAATTCACTTGAATCACTCAGACATTATTCACTGAAACTCTAAAGGCTGTTGACAATCTCTCCCGGGATTTGATGTGTGTGTAATCTATTTTTACCTCTGTATAACTTTACCTGCAGAGTTCTACAACTAAATCTAACTTGTTTTGGAGGTTTGAAGTCTTTAGTGAAGGCCTCCCTGTTTGTCGGTTCACAGTTCAACTGCTGATTTATTTTTCCTCTGTTTCAAATACTTATTTATTTTATCTTTTTCTTTTCTTCATCCCCTTTTTTTTCCATTCTCTGAATGTTTTTTTCTCCCTTCTCGGTAAACGGTTGATAAATACTCGTCTTGAATTTATAATTCTCCCCTTCCTCTTTTTTTTCTTTTTCCTTCTTACCTTTTTTTTCCCCTTTCTCTTACTTTATTCTTCTATAATATTTCGCGGGTAGGTTAGTTTTGGTTTTCTTCCGATTTTCCCTGTATTAAGTTGTATATCTCGGCAGAAGGTGTTCTAATCTGTAGTTATGTTTTCTAGTGCATAAACTAGTTACTGTTTGTTATAGCATTTATACGGAACTGCTGTCAATGACACAGATCTGGAAGTTGTATTTGGGTTAATTTTTCTGGTAGAGCTAGCTACTTGTTTTGGTAGCCGTCTAGTTTTGGGTTGTGTGGGTGGGGTGGATTTTCCAGTTCCAACATTTCTTTATTGTTTAGGACATGTTTATATTTTGACCTTACGAATCTATGTTTACATCTCTGCTCCCAGACTGCTATTGTACCGCTTGACTTTTTATATGCCTGCTGCCTTTTATGCATTAGTAATTGATAATGGCTAGTGCACTTAAATTTGTGAGCTGGAATGTAAAGGGACTGAACCACCCTGTTAAAAGGAGGAAGGTATTCTCACATATTAAACAACTCAAAGCTGACATTGCTTTCCTCCAAGAAACTCATATCCGTTGCTTCGATAACTCCCGGCTTCTGTCCAAGTGGGCGGGTCAGCATTTTCATTCATCCTTTGCCGCTAAAGCTAGGGGAGTCTCCATTCTTATTAACTCAAATATTCCTTTTGAACTCCATAATAAAATATCGGACACAAACGGCCGTTTTATTATTGTTTCTGGTAAACTATATAACACTAAAGTTGCACTAGCAAACCTGTATGCCCCCAACTTTGATGATGTTAACTTTTTTGAACGTTTTTTTTCCTCACTACCAGACTTAAACTCATACTCTCTTATATTGGGTGGTGACTTTAACTGTTGGTTGGATCCTAAACTGGACCGATCGTCCTCTGTTACCAGATCACCTACCAAATCTGCCTTAGCTATTCAGTCGTTTCTCTCTAATTTTGGTATCTCTGATGTATGGCGTTTCCTCCATCCTACAGAGAGAGATTATTCCTTTTTCTCACATGTTCACCATACCTTCACTAGAATTGACTATTTCCTACTCGATAACCAACTTATCCCATTTGCCCACACTTGTGACTATCAGAGTATACTGATTTCTGACCATGCCCCAATTACCCTCTCTCTGAACTTTCCCGGTCTCCCTCAGAGGAACAAACACTGGCGGTTCGATTCAACTTTATTATCGGATGATGATTTCGTAAAATTTATTAAAGACCAGATAACCTTCTATTTTAACACTAATACATCACCTGAAGTGCCATCCCAGATTGTCTGGGATGCCATGAAAGCATATTTGAGGGGTCAAATAATCTCTTACACAGCAAATCTCAATAGAAGATCCCGTGCAGATCGAGCAGACCTCATTAACCAGATTAAAGATGTGGATCAATTATATGCCCAAACTAAGAACCCTGAATTATACAAGAAGCGCGTTGAACTCCAAACTAAATTTAACCTTCTGTCCACTCAACCTGTCGAACCCCAACTTCTCGAAAGCAAGAGCCGCTTTTACATTCATGGGGATAAGTCTGGTAAATTCCTAGCCAATCAGCTGAGGCGTTCTAAAGCCAAACAACATATTACAAAGATCTGGAAGGAGAACAGAGACTTTACATCGGATCATTTAGAAATTAATGACGCATTTAAAAAATTTTATTCTCGGCTTTATTCCTCTGAATCCCTGAATGACAATATCTCTGTGGATCAATTTTTACAGAATCTGAATATCCCCTCACTTTCATCTGATTTCAAAGCCAAACTTAATGCGTCTATATCACTAGAAGAAATATCTTTTGCAATTTCTGCACTGTCCTCAGGGAAATCTCCTGGACCTGATGGGTTCCCTGTGGAATTTTATAAATCATTCTCCTCACTTCTTTCTCCTCAGTTACTTTCAGTATTATCTGATTCATTTAACTACGGCAAATTGCCACCCTCTTTCAATGAGGCATCTATTATTCTTCTTTTAAAAAAGGGCAAAGACCCAACAGAGTGTTCCTCGTACAGGCCGATCTCTCTGCTCAATGTTGATGTAAAGATCTTAGCTAAAGTGTTGGCTCATAGATTAGAAACCGTTATTCCCTCCATTATCTCTGATGACCAAACAGGCTTTATTAAAAACCGTCTCCCTTTTTTTAACATTCGGCCAAAGTTTCATCTCTTGGATCCAATTGCTGTACCTGTGTCCTACTGCTTCTGTTCTAACTAACTTTCAGAAATCCCAAGTATTCAATCTCAAACGTGGCACCCGTCAGGGATGCCCCTTAAGTCCCTTTCTCTTTGATTTGGCTATAGAACCTCTGGCGATAGCATTTCGAAAATGTCCTGAACTGACCGGGATTTGGAGAGGGGGTGTTGAACATAAAGTCTCTCTCTATGTTGATGACTTACTACTCTTTCTCTCATATCCGTCTACATCCTTACCTCTAATGTTTTCACTTCTTGACCAGTTTAGCCAGATCTCTGGCTATAAACTCAACTTACATAAGAGTGAACTTTTCCCAATTAATAAAGAAGCACAAGAACTAATATTTCGAGATCTCCCTTTTAAAGTAGTCCATAATCAATTTACTTATCTTGGAATTACAGTCACAAGGAAGTTTAAAGATCTCTTTCGTGAAAACTTTGTCAACCTCTCATATGCTACAAAACAGAGTCTGGTACAATGGTCACCTCTATCTATGTCCTTAGTAGGTCATATCAATGTTGTCAAAATGTATGTTCTTCCCAAATTCTTATACTTATTTCAATCTATCCCAATTTTTATTCCTAAATCTTTTTTTGATTCCTTAGACTCTATTATTTTGTCATATCTGTGGCAGAATAAGCGCTCTAGAATTAATAAAATCCACCTCCAAAAATCTAAAAAAGAGGGTGGCATGGCTTTACTTAACTTTCGCTTATATTACTGGGCAGCTAATATACGTTGTGCTGCCTTCTGGTCTTTCTTCCACGGTCAACCTGAGTGCCCTAACTGGGTGGCAATGGAGTTGAGCTCCACTAAAGAATTATCTATATCTGCACTTCTTGGCTCTGCACTCCCTAGCAGTCTGCCCAGATCAATAGCTAATCCTCTGGTTAGACACACTTTGCGTATATGGGCTCAGTTCAGGAAATGCTATGGTTTCCAGGGGTTTTCCATTTCTAGCCCTGTCGCACATAATCACCTTTTTTTACCTACCACGTTCGATTCAGCATTCCATGTTTGGTACAGGAAGGGCATTAGACATTTTGAAGATCTCTTCATTGATAACCGCTTCGCTTCTTTTCAACAGCTCTCTGTTAAGTTCAACTTGCCTAATGCTCACTTTTTCAGATATCTCCAAATCCGACACTTTACTGCTCCTTTAATTCCTAACTTTCCTGAAATGCCTGCGAAAAATGCTATGGACCTATTTCTCTCCATTAATCCACTAGGTAAAGGTTTAATTTCAATTATCCAAGATAAACTAGCAGCCTTACGACGGGCCCCTGTGGATAAAATTAAAATGGCCTGGGAGCAGGATTTAAATATCTCCTTATCCGAGGAGAGCTGGGACTCAGTTCTCAAATCGGTTAACTCAACCTCTCTTTGTGCTCGCCATTGTCTCTTACAGTTTAAGATTGTTCATAGAGCCCATATGTCTAAATCTAAACTATCTCGATTCTACCCTGGCATTAGTCCGCTCTGTGATAAATGCAAGAGGGGTGTGGCCTCTCTCATCCATATGTACTGGCTCTGTCCTAGCTTGGAGAAATTCTGGAAAGATGTCTTCACTACATTATCGGGTATTCTGAATCAGCACTTAGAACCAAACCCCTTAATTGCTCTGTTCGGTTTTTGGGGCGAGACAGATTTATGTCTGGGTCCGACCAAATGCCGAATACTATCCTTTGCCTCTCTCCTGGCGAGACGCTTGATCCTCCTTAGATGGAGAGATGTTGCCCCGCCCACTCATGCGCAATGGCTTAACGACATTATGGCCTGCTTGGACCTCGAAAAAATTCATTATTCAGTTCTCAATTCGGATTTAAAGTTCCATAAGATCTGGGGGCCTTTTATCGAGTACTTTCATAACCTTCCTCTTGACTAGGGTTTTTTTTTCTTTTCAGTCCCTTGCTTTCAGCTCCCTTTTTTTTTCTGGTAGTAGGCATTATTATCCTCTGTTGCTAAGTGTATTTACAGTCTGGGAGTTTGACTGTCCGGACTTATACTCTCTATATTGTGTGGTGGCTGGTCTGGAATTGTTTTTTTTTCTTGTGTTGTGGGGATTGGGGAGGACACTAAGCTCACTTGTCTTTAATTTAGGTGCTTTTTGGTTAAATTCTCTTCCTGTGTAGCATATTGTTATTGTATGCTTAACCTTGCTCTGTATTAATGCTCCTCATTGGGATTTGGGGTTTTTAATTTTGTAAAATGTTTTGAAAAACTAATAAAAAAAATTTAAAAAAAAAACAGAACCATGAGGTACAATATGTCACTGAAGATTCATTTTCTACATTCCCATTTAGACTTCTTCCCTGCAAATCTTTGTGCTGTTCTTACAGAAACATCTGCATGATGCTAAGCTAGGGCACATCATCAGTGATGTTACCTGTGGCCATCAGGTGTTTCGGGTCTGTCAACATCATACACCCTCGCCCAGGCGACCTGACCAGGGTTGATCAGACCCTGGCCTGTGCCCTAGCAGCAACCCACAGATCTGCCATCTTTATCCAGAGCCATCTTGACGCTTTCACTTCTGCGTCTGTGGTGGTAGAAATGGCTGTCCTCTCTCCCGTGATTCCAAATGCAGTGTATCCTTTGCAGAGCGACTGGCCGGCAAAGCCACGACACCCAACCGCCACGGGCCAACACTTTGCTCTCCAGCCTCTTCTTTGGCAGTTGTTCTTCAGATCCTCATACTTGGCTCTTTTCCGCCCGTAGGCCTCCTCCGTGCGTTCTTCCCACGGCACGGTAAGCTCAAGCATAAGAACATGCTTCGATGCGTTGGACCACAACACAATGTAGGGCTGCAATGTAGTCTCTGTGACGTGGGGAGGAAACTGAAGCTGTTTTCCCAGGTCTGCTTTTAGCTTCCAGTCCTGCGCGGTGAAGAGTAACCCAGTTGCTTTCTGGTGTTCTGTTGGTCTTTCCTCCTCTTTGACAAAGCAGATGGTATTCTTGACCGGACTTGATTTCTGGCAGATGTTAAGGGTCAGTGATGATCATGGTGAAAGGTTTCACCAGGACATTGTCGTCATGTAGAAATAGTATCAGGGCAACTGGAATCCATCAATACTTAAGCAAGATGCCTCAGTCACTGAGTACAAATGAAAGTCATCAAAAAAACATTTTTAGCTTAGTTGAACTATGGCAAAGCATCAGCACCATTATGCAATTAAATGCATTATATTCAATTAAAATTAATTTTCTTTTTTCTCCAAACTCCTACGTGATACAAGTAGTATATTTGTGTTCAACTTCAAGTGGTCTGTCATAAACAAAATAAATTTCAAAGGATGTAACACTTCCAAATAAAAATTGTTGTCCAGTGTAACTAATCACTCCTTCAATTAAATTCATTTGACATTTATCTACAAACTGTTTAATTTCTCAATCAGGACAGGAGACTTCCCACTGGTAATAGGGCTGATTTTCATTGATTTTTCTATTGAGTAAATTGTGCTGCTCCAGCCCTCTGTGGGATCAGAAATGGTAGTTCCTTTATAATACATTTTAGGTACAGTGTTGTATGATAGCTCATGGCTCTTAAAAATCTGATAATCATTCAATCGGAAAGCCGAGTAATCGGATTACATGTGAATGTACAGGGGAAAGCAAGCTTTTGTTGTAAATAGGTTACAGATGGCAGACCAAAGCTTTAAAAGGGCATCTATATGCCAGCATATTTCAGTTCCAATGTCAACTGTTATGAGTTCTCACTCCACACCCCTCTCCTCTGAATAATAATTGCTTGCAGTGGTATTGCAAACTCTGTGGGAGCCATCTTGTTAACACTAAATTCATCAGAAACTATATTAGTTTCTATTGTGGAGACTTTGTGTCAACCTGCATCAATTCAGTTCTCCACTGTCATAATCATCATCATTATAAGTCATATCTATGACCATGATTGTTCTTGCCAAATTTTTCGACAGAAGTTGTTTGCCATTGCCTTCTTCTGGGCAGTGTCTTTACAAGACAGGTGACCCCAGCCATTATCAACACCCCTTACACTTCCCTTGGTAGAGATATATCTCCAAACCACCACCCAAATAGATAGAAAATGTCTTCTAAAGGTTTGACAAATGTCTATAGCTGCACAGTGTAGAGTATCTTAACTGACTGCATCATGGCCTGCTATGGAAACACAAGTGACGAGGAATGGAAAAGTCTACAGAAAGTGATGGATGAAGCCCAGTCCATCGTAGGCAAAGCCCTCCCCACTATTGCTGCCACAAGAAAGCAGCATCCATCATCAAGGACCTCCACCATCCAGACCATGTTCTCATCTCGCTTCTACCATCAGGCAGGAGGTAGGCGGTAGTGAGCCTTAGGTTTTACTCCATCAAATTTAGAAACAATTATTACCCTACTATTATCAGGCTGCTGAACAGCATGGATAACTTCACTCACCTCAAACTCAGAACTGAATCCACAAAGGAAAGAAAAGCTCAAGGTTAAGATTTTTTTTGTTCCCTTCTTTATATCTGCTCGGCTAGGACAGTGAAGATGATGCACCATCAATAACTCTCCAAGACATGAGGCGAGATATAGGCTTTTATTGGCTGGAAGAAAGAACAAGCAGCAATTGACCACCACACTGCATCCTGGAGACTGAGGGCAGGGCTCAGGCTCCAATCGCCTTTATAACGGGGTCTGTGGGAGGAGCCACAGGAGCAGTCAGCGGGGTGGGGGGGGGGGGGGGCGTGTCCAGACAGGTATATGTAGTTCACCACAGGAGATGCCAGGCAGGATAGAGGAATGCTCCTCTTGCGGGATTTGGGAAGGCAGGGAGTCCCAGATGTTTTGCTGCCTCCCAGGTGCCAGATCCAGGATATCTTGGATCGAGCATTCTTAAGTGGAAGTCAGAAGTCGTGATCCATTTAGGTACCAATGACATTGGTAGGATGAGTGACAAGATTCTGCATAGGGAGCTCAGGGAGTTAGGTGCTAAGTTAAATGGCAGGACCTCCAGGGTTGTGGGCTTCAGATTGCTACCTGTGCCACGTGCCAGTGATGCCAGAACTAGGAAGGTAGTTTAATACATGTCTAAGGAGTTGGTGTAGGAGGGAGGAAGTAAGATTTTTTTTTGCTGGGCTCTCTTCCAGGGAAGGTGAGACCTGTACAGAAGAGACGGTTTGCACCTGAACAGGAGGGGGACTGATATCCTAGAGAGAAGTATTGTTAGTCCTGCGCATTGGGGTTCAAACTAGAGTTGCAGGGGGATGGGAACCAGAGTGCCAGAACAGATAGTGGAGAGAATGTGGAGGCAGATGTTGGTAAGACTTCAGACAAAGTTAGCAATCAAAAGGTTAAGCATAGTGCAACTGGTGTCCTGAGCGGTGTATATTTCAATGTAAGAAGTATCATAAGAAAGGCGAATGATAGTGCTGATGATGAGGTACCTGGTTTACAAACAGAGGCAGTGTATAGTGAGGAGAGGCTATTGATAGGGAAAAATCACTGTTAACAGGATGAGTTGCAATGTAAAAGGTGGACAAAACTGAAAAGGTGAATACAGGACTGAAGGTGTTGTATCTGAATGTGTGCAGTACATGGAATAAGGGAGATGAACCTGCAGCACAGTTACAGATTGGCAGGTATGATATTGTCGGCATCGCTGAATCATGACTGAATGAAGATTATAGCTGGGATTTTAATGTCCAAGGAAATGCATTGTATCAAAAGGCCAGGCAGGAAGACAGAGGGCTGGCTTTGCTCTGTTTGTAAAAAATGAAATCAAATTATTCAAAAGAGGAGACATAAGGTCAGGAGCTGTTGAATCGTTGCGGATAGAGCTAAGGAACTGGAAGGGTTAAAAGGCCCTGATGGGAGATGTATACAGACCCCCAAACAGTAGTAAGGATGTGATCTACAAATTACAATGGGAGATAGAAAAAGCATGACAACAGGGCAATGTTCCAATAGTCATGGGGGAATTCAATATGCAGGTAGATTGGGAAAACCACGTTGGAGCTGGATTTCAGGAGGGGGACTTTCTAGAGAGCCTACAAGATGGCATTTTGAGCAGCTTGTGGTTGGGCCCACCAGGGAATCAGCTTTTCTGGATTGGTGGTTGTGCAATGAACTAGAATTGATTAGAAAGCTGAAGGTAAAAGAGCCCTTAGCGGATGGTGATCATAACATGATTGAATTCACCCTGGAGTTTGAGAAGGAGAAACTAAAGTCAGATGTATCAGTACTAGAGTGAAGTGAAGGGAATTAGAGAGGCATGAGAGAGCAGCTGGCCAGAATCGATTAGAAAAGAACACTGGCAGGGATGATGGCAGAGCAGCAATGGCTGGAATTTCTGGAAGTAATTCAGAAGGCACTGGAGATATACATCCCAAAGAGGAAGAAATATTCTAAAGGCAAGATGACACAACCAAGGCTAACAAGAGAAGTCAGAGCCAACATAAAAGCCCAAGAAAGAGCATATAAAGGATATAAGGATTGGGAAGTTTTTAAAAAAACAGAAGGCAACAAAAATGTCAATAAGAAGGTAAAGATAGCATATGAAAGTAAGCCAGCCATTAATATTAAAGGGGATACTAAAAGTTTCTTCAGGTGCATAAATGGAAAAGAGGGTGAGAGTGGATATTGCACTGCTGGAAAACAATGCTGGAGAGGCTGTAATGGGGGACAATGAAATGGCTGATGAACTGAATAGGTATTTTACATCAGTCTTCACTGTGGAAGACACAAGCAGCATGGTGGAAGTTTCAGGTGTCAGGGGGCATGAAGTGTGTGAATTTACCATTACTAAAGAGAGGGTTCTTGGGAAACTGAAAAGTCAGAAAGTAGACAAGTCACCTGGTCCAAGTGGTGATTACACCAGGGTTCTGAAAGAGGTGACTGGAGAGATCATGGTGGCATTAGTAATGATCTTTCAAGAATCACTAGATTCTGGAATGGTTCCAGAAAACTGGAAAATTGCAAATGGCATTCCACTCTTCAAGAAGGGAGGGAATTAGAAGAAAGAAAACTATAGACCAGTTAGTCTGACCTCAGTGGTTGGGAAGATGTTGGAGTCAATTATTAAGGATGAGGTCTCAGAGTACTTGGAAGCACATGATAAAATAGGCTGTAGTCAGCATGGCTTCTTCGAGGGAAAATCTTGCCTGACAAATCTGTTGGAATTCTTAGAAGAAATAACAAGCAAGATAAACAAAGGAAAATCGGTTGATGTTGTGTGCTTGGATTTTCAGAAGGCTTTTGGCAAGGTGCTACATAAGGCTGCTTAACAAGCTACGAGCCCATGGTATAGATTCTAGCGTGGGTAAAGCAGTGGCTGATTGGAAAGAAGCAAAGAGTGGGAATAAAGCTTGGCTGCTGGTGACTAGTAGTGTTCCATAGGGGTCTGTGTTAGGACTGATTCTTTTTACATTATATGTCAATGATTTGGATGATGGAATTGATGGCTTTGTTGCCAAGTTTGCAGATGATATGGAGATATGTGGAGGACCAGGTAGGTTTGAGGAAGTAGAGAGGCTACCGAAGGACTTAGATTAGGAAAATGGGCAGAGAAATGGGAGATGGAATACAGTGTCAGGAAGTGTATGGTCATGCACTTTGGTAGAAGAAATGAAAGGGTTGACTATTTACTAAATGGAGAGAAAATGCAAAGCAACTGAGATGCAGAGGGACTTGGGAGTTCTTGTGCAGGATTCCCTGAAGATTAATTTGGAGTTTCAGTCTGTGGTGAGGAAAGCAAATGTAAAGTTAGCATTCATTTCAAGAGGACTAGAATATAAATGTAAGGATGTAATGTTGAGACATTATAAAGCGCTGGTGAGGCCTTACTTGGAGTATTGTGAGCAGTTTTGGCCCCTTATCTTAGAAAGGATGTGCTGAAACTGGAGAGGGTTGAAAGGAGGATCACGAAAATGATTCCATGATTGCATGACTTGTTATATGAAAAGTGTTCCATGACTCTGGGGGACTGTATTTACTGAAATTCAGAAGAATGAGGGGTGAGCTCATTGAATGATGAAAGGCTTTGATAGAGTGCATGTGGAGAGGATGTTTTCTATCATGGGAGAGTCTAAGGCCTGAGGGCACAGCCTCAGAATAGAGGGGTCTCCTTTTAGAACAGAGATGAGGAAGAATTTCTTTAGCTAGAAAGTGGTGAATCTGTGAAATTCTTTGCCACAGGCAGCTGTGGAGGCCAAGATTTTATGTATATTTAAGGCAGAGGTTGATAGATTTTTGATTGGTCAGGGCATGAAGGGATACAGAGAGAAGGCAGGAGATTGAGGCTGAGAGAAGAATTGGATCAGCCATAATGAAATGGTTCAACTCTAAGTGATTATACAGAAAGTTTGAAGTTAATAACTCATCAGGGGTGATTGATAAGTTTGTGGCCCAAGGTAGAAGGAGATGAGTTATTAACCAAGCTTTTTGCATAATCACCCGAAGAGTTGAACTGCATGTGCATGTAATGAGAGCTGTATAACTCATCTCCTTCTACCTCAGGCCATGAACTTATCAATCACACCTGCTGTGGACACGTTCTGGAGGTCCAGGATCTGTATACTCCACGACCGCTGGACTAAGTGTGTAAATGTAGGAGGGGACTATGTTGAAAAATAGATGTGCTAGGTTTTCTAAAATTGACTCCTTCTACCTTAGGCCACGAACTTATCAATCACCCCTCGTATATCTTACAGTCTTATCTTCTGCAGAATCTTTATGAAGCACTCTTGTTATCAGTATTATTTTCTTTTAGTTACACAATATATCTTCTTTTGCACACTTGGTTGGTTGTCAGTCTTTTCATGTATAACTTATCATGAATTCTATTGTGCATTTTTTTAATTTTCCTGTAAATACCTGCAAGAAAATGAATCTCAAGGTAGTATATGCTGACATATGATTCAAATGGTTCCATTTTATTATCAGAGAATATATACAGTATACAATCTAAATTCTTGCTGTTCAGAGGCATCCGGGGAAACAGAAGAGAACCCCAAAATAATGAAAAACAGCAAAACGTTAGAACCTCAAATCCTCCTCTCCACTGCACAAGCAGCAGCAAAGCATCGACCTCCCCCATCCCCATCACCTACCTACTTCAGCTGGCAGTGTCAGCACCCACCACCTGCCATGCAACAGCAAGGTCCCCAGAGAGAGACAACAATTGCATTCTTTGATCATAAATTTACCTCCAACCTTGCAGAGCTTCAATGTTGAACTTCTTGTGTGCAATCAGCCAAGAAACACAATCAGCCTCATCACTAACAATTCACAACTGCGATTCCGATTACACATGAACATTAAACATTATGGAGGAAAGTCATATTCAATAGTTCAGGTCAACCACGAGATTCATGTGTTTAACAAGAAAACACCAAACTTCAGCAACCTACTGAGTGAAGCTGCATAGCTCAACTGGAGAGATAAAGGTCCCAGAACTGGTTCCTAGTCAAGTAATGTTTGCATCATTGATTGAAATTTGTTTGGTACGTATATTTTCTTAAAACAGTCCACCCATAGCTGAATCAAGGATAGTCTTTGTAAAGTTTACTTTGGTTTCATTTCTCTTCTGAAAGATGCCAGTCCTGGGACTTGCGAAAAATTCTGTCAAGCTGTGAAAAATAGGTCCCAACATGCAGCTGGAGTTGCCAGTTGGAGCTTATAGCTGAATTCTGGCAAAATAACATTTCACATTCACTTCAAATTTCAGAAAGCTTAGAGAGCCATTATGCAGAAATGTTACATGCAGAACTCAACCTGGAGATTAAATGGGACATGGGTTTGTAAGGAAAAAAATATTCACCACCTCATTAAATCGAATCATGATTTGGCAAATTATTTTAATATGTACAATTGTAGAGCTTTAGATGTGGCCCTTGGATGCAACCTCGTTATGGTTCATGTATTTAGAAGCCAAGTGTTTTGTGAAGATAGTATTTGATTGCAGATTCTGGAGAAACAGGGGAGCTTGACAACAGCTGCTGGAAGTGCAAGCTCATTGCATGCATTCACACTTTGAAAGTTGCTAACTGGTAGTCTCCAAGATAATGAGCACTGATGATGTCATCACAAATCCAGGGTAACTGCTGACGGACTCACCTGAAATGTTCTGCCTACCATCTTAAACAACAGCCAGGTCATTAGAGTATCACAGTAGATATCCCCATTTCTTCCGATGTTCCTTAGCAGCCAAACTTATGCGTGTTATCGTAAAGATGAATGGACATTAATCCCTGTTGCTGATTTGCAGTGACACTGAAATTAGAGTGGATAACCATTTCAGTGCTGGATGCTAAACACAGTGCTCTGGGACCACTCTGAAAAAGGCAAAGGTTATTTTGATCTTTTCCATCATTAACTGGCATAGGCAGCTTTATATGGAAAGAGAACCAGAGTTAGTGTCAGAGACCCTTTGTCAGAACTATTTTCTGAGCACTCAGAGTTGCAGAGCATTTCCAGCAATCGCTGCTTTTTTAAAAATTTATTATTTATTGAAGGTAGGACTTTTCCTCTATTCCAGAATGCTCACAAGCTCCTGGATACAACTGGTCTCCAGAAGAGGCCCTCCCTCTCTGCATCTCATTCGTTAATTGAAGTATAAAACCAAAAAAAAAAAGGGATTTGGAATCCAAAACGGAAATGAAAATGTTCAGGAGTTAAAATATTGTAAAGGGCATTTGGAAACTCTGACCTTCAATAGTCTGTCACCACCATATGTTCTCTCAGCTGCCACAGTCGTACTTAATTCTGATTTCAGCAGCAGAGTAGTCCGACAGATGCACATCCTACTTAGATCCAAAAAGGCATCTGCTGAAGAAGCTTTAGTATGGCCCAAATCGGAGATGAAATGGTGGATAAGCTAAGGAGATCATCACAGACAAGAAACGTCTGCTCCAGTGGCTCCATTTGCGCCGCCCTCTCCAGCTGTCATCCGGCTTCCCATCAGCTGAAGTATTCAGGGTCTCATTTACTTCCAAAGCTCATAAGCTGACCCTGATGTGGTCTTAGTGCTGCACCACCAGTTTCCATTTCACTACCAGCTACTCAGAACAATTTGATTACCCAAAAGACCACACAAGTGAATAAAGGTATAAACCATCCAAGACGGCCCAGGAAAGATGTGGAAAACTTACATCATTTTGTTGGCATACAGCACAGAGCCATGCCACCCAGCAGTCACCCAGTTTAATCCTAGCCTAATCATGGGACAAGTTACAATGACCAATTAACCTACCAGCTGGTAGGTCTTTGGAACGTGGGAGGAAACCAGAGCACCCAGAGGAAACCCACGTGGTCATGGAGAACACACAAACTCATCACAGGCAGCGGCAGGAGTTGAACCCAGTCGCTGGTACTGTAAAGCATTGCACAAACCACTATGCTACTGTGCCAAAGTCTGTGCCAGTAACATCACTCTGCCCTAAGTTAAACTGTGTCTCATCAACGAGCTCTCACCCAACATCAGCAACACTAAACAACTGATTATTGACTGCAGGAGGGAGAAGCTGAAAGTCCACGAGCCTATCCTCATTGGCCATCAGAGGCAATCATTGGCATTAAAATATCAGAGAATCTGACCTGGGACCAGTATGCAAGTGCCATCACAAAGAGGCATAGAAGAGCCTCTACTTTCTTAACAATTTGTATAGATTTGGCACATCACCCAAAACTTTCCCAAACTTTTATAGATGCACTGTAAGAGTATCCTAATTGGGTGCATCTTGTCCTGCTAAGGAAACACCAAAGCCCAAGAATGGAAAAGTGTACAGAAAGTGGTGAATACAGCCCAGTCCATTACAGACAAAGCCTTCCACACTATATTGACCACAGTGACAAGGAGCATTGCCACAAGAAAGCAGTGTCCATCAAGGACCCCCACCATCCAGGCCACACTCTCTTCTAGCTACCTCCATTGGGCTGTAGATACAGAAACCGTAGGTCTCACTGTCTTAGGTTCAGGAACAATTATTACCCTACAATGATCAGGCCCCTGAACCAGAATGAATAACTTCACTCACCTCAACTCTGAACTGATTCCACACCCTATAGACTCACATTCAAGGACTTTGTAACTCATGTTCTCAGTATATTTATATATTATATACATATATATACACATTCACACACAGATACATAAACACATATAGACACATTTTTTTTATTTTTTAGGGATTTTCACAAATTCTTTTGTATTTCTTTATTTTCCTGTAAATGTCAGCAAGAAAATGAATCTCAAGATTGTACGTCCTTTGTAATAAATTTATTTTGACTTTGAAATAATAAATTTACTTCGATTTATTTTGCCCTGATTCTCACAAATCTACCTGTGATTTGTAGGCCTTTCACAAGTGAATCTGTGCTCACTGATTACCTGGGTCTGACAATCAGGCAGTGATGCTAAAACCAGGAGTGATTTAGCTTCAAATTATGAACACATGATCAGTGTATTAGTAACAGGGCCTTCAGATCCATAAGTTTAATGATTGTCATATCGTTATTTTGATGCTAATTTGCTATAATCCCAAAGTATTGAAAGAGCTTGTTCAGAAATAGTACATGCTCTGGATATCATTCTTCAGCAGGTACAGGGGTACAGGGGGCAGTAGGTACAATGGGGATGTCAGAGGCAGGTTTTTCACACAGGCAGTGGCAGGTGTGTGGAATGCACTGCCAGCAGCAGTGGTAGAGGCGGATACAATAGGGTCTTTTAAGAGACTCTTAGATAGGTACGTAGATCTTAGAAAAATGGAGGGTGATGCAGTAGGGAAATTCTAGGCAGTTTCTAGAGTAGGTCACACGGTTGGCACAACATTGTGGGCCGTGTAATGAGCTGTAGATTTCTATGTTCTATGTTCACAGTTCTGTGGATAACAGAATCCTGTAGATCAGAGTAGTAATTGTGATCCTACTATATAAGAAAGGAGAAAGAGCAAAAAAAAAAGGAAACTACCAAACTGTTAGAGTAATTGCAGTGGTAAGGAGAATGCTGGGATCCATAATGACGGCTCTAATAAGAAAACAGGATGGTGATGTGGAGATACATCTCTACCAAAGGAGGTGTAAGACACTCCTTCCCTCCGATAGACTGCTGGTCACCCTTGGGCAGTGTACAGTACCTCCTTAGCCCCCGATCAGGGTCATGTGAAACCATGGGAGCAGGTGTTGGATGATCATATGAGCAGCTGGTGCATATCACAAGTCCTGGCAGACAATCTCTGAAGAGTATTAATAATGAGTGGGATTACCCATCTTGTAAAGACACTGCCCGGAAGACAGCAGTGGCAAACCACTTCTGTAGAAAAGATTATGGTCATGGATAGACCATTATCACCCACATCATAAAACATAGCACATAACAAACAAATGAATAAAAGAATACGAATAATTGGATCAGCATACTCAATGTGGATTTGCAAAAGGCAAATCATGTATGAACACTCTGAAGTTCTTTGAGAATTTGACAAGTAGGATAGATAAGGGCCAACCAGTAGATGTGGTATATTTATATTTTCAAAAGTTTTTTTGATAAAGTACTACTACTCAGGGGTTAATTAACCAGAGTAGAGGATGTAAACTGGGTATAATGTATTGACACAGCTATTGGGAATTGCCAACCAGACAAAAACCAAAGAGTGAGAATTTGCTGTTGGCAGGCTGTGACTACTGGGGTACACAGTGTTCCAGCTGCTCACAGTCTATATCAGTGCTGTGGCTGTCTCATTTCCAAGTTTGCAGGTGAGATTATGGATACAGAAGATGTAATGCTGGTGTTCCCCTCCTGGTGTCAACAGACCCCTTGCTTAATGGTATTGGTCCATGGCATAAAAGAGGTAGGGAACCCCTGATGTAATAAGACTTGAAGAGATATGAGCAAGTTGAGTGAGTGGGCTACAAAGTGGAAGATGTTATATAATGGATAAAATGCAATAATTGGTGAGAAATTGGAGGGTTTGATATTCAAAGTGACCCAAGTATGCTTGTGCACAACTCATTGAAGGGCGACAAGCGGGTTCAACAGAAACAGGCAGGCAAAAGTTCTATTAATCTACATTATAAGAAGTTTTTGATTCAAGGGTAAGGATGTCTTATTGCACATGTGCTTTGGTAAGACTACACCTGGAGTTCTGAATACTGGTATGGCTTCCTCAAAGAATGTTACTGTCTTTGAGGGATAGCAGCAAATATTCCCTAGAATCATTCTGTGGACAACAGGTTTGGTGTTGGAACAAGAGCTAGGTAGGATGAATATATAAGTCATCAAAACATATAGAATCCTTAAAGGGTATGGAAGGTCGGGTGTATCACCCAGCTGAGTAGTCTAGGACTAAAGGGCTGAGTTGCAGAATAAGGGGTTAGCCATCTGGGACTGAGATGAGTAGTTCTTCACTCAGAGGGTGATGAACTTTTAGATCCCTCTGTCCAAGAAGACTGCACAATCGCAGTTGTGTTTATTCAGAAAAGAGATAGATCTCTAGACAGTTAAGAGAATTGGAGGATATGTGGACAACATTGGGACATGGAGCTAAAGTAGAAGTTCAAGTATGTTCTCAAAGAATGAGGGTTTGAGGCCTTTTCACACTCCTATTTCTGATGATCTTCTGAGCACAGAAGCAAATGTTATTAAAATGTTTGGATTGGGTTGTTCTCTGATCTTGGCAATTCATTTGCAAATGTTTCATAACCATAGGAGGAGACATCTTGAGAGTGCTGTTAATTTAATACACATTTTCCAAGTTATTTCCAGGAATTAAAATGTGTATTTCCATCAAATGTCCTAAACCATTACTGGCGTCATTATTAAGACTGTGGCTTGGATTTAATCTCTGTTGGAACTATCCCTACTCTTACAATGGCAGCAGAGTCAGTGTTTGGGTGAAGTGTGAGGGGTCCCAGAGGTAGAAAAAACTCATGATGAATGAAGTTCTTCAAGCAATACTTTCTGGAATAACTCTGTACTATCTGCACAAGCATACAGGTGCATTAATGATTTGTGTAATGTAAAGCCTTGTGATTTAGTGAGACGCTTGCTGCAACTGGAATGTAATTAATGAAACAAAGTAATGAAAAGTCTAGAAAATGAACAGCCGGTCCTTCATTTCTGTGTCCCAGTCATTAAGACCTTCCCTACTTTCCACGCTCACCCCTCTCTCTACCTCCAAACATTGGGCTGGAGGAGTGAGATGATTCTAACCACCTTGCACATATCCAAATCCTAACTACCATGCACCATTCAGAAACAAGGAGGTTCAACTGATGAAAATTCAAAACCTGACCCTAAACTTAAAATTCTAATTAAACAACAGCCATTTGAGAGCACTGTTCTGGAGAGATCAGCCAGTGGCTTTAACATATGAAGACTCTGTTCCTTACTGGTAAATGGAGCAGGTCAACGCACTGACTCAGGATATCAGGCAGAAAAGGGACAACAGATCAGCCAGACAAAGCCAAACACCTTTATGCCTCTTCTCCAAAATCTCTGGAGTTGCATCCCATGATCTCCTGAATCCATCTCCACAATCCCTGGACATGGCTGCAATCATCAACTATCCTCTCCACACAGAACTTCTCACAGCAATTTCCAGTCCCTGACGAAGAGCCTCAGCCAGAAACGTTGACTGTTCTTTACTCTCCATAGATGCTGAGTTCATCCAGCATTTCTTGTGCATTGCTCAGAATGTCAGGCATCTGCCCAGAACTTCTTGTGTTCATAAAATCCAGACCCTTTACTGCACTCTTCACCCCACTCTAGGACCCGATCCTCACTCCCTTCCCTCCTTCACATTGCTCCGCAAAACTTTCCCCTTGTGCCTGGATATACCTGCAATAGTCACCAACCCTTCCCTCCCAAACTAGCCTCTGAATTTTGTGTGGTTCCTTTCAACCAGGTTGTCCCAGCTGGTGGATAGAAGGAGGAGCATGCTGGTAAGGACAGAGATCCACAGGGAGGGAGTCAAATGGAGAGCTTCAGATAAGATGTAATTGGTTGGATTCAGCTAGATGTCCATGAGTTGGATTGACTGCCACCAAACAATTGCAATTACCCTACTGCTGAGTATAACAATGCAAGGGTTGAGGTCTGGAGTGAATATGTCAGCTCCTTAAGTTTGGCTAGTAGGCTTTCAGCATTTATCCTTTCTCACTGAGCTACACACAAAACATCAAAATATACCTAATCCTGGGGTATCAATATCAATGAATGATGATATTTAGGAGAAGTAGAATAAAATCTAGGTTCCAGGTTCAATTCCCACCACTGCCTGTAAGGAGCTTTAGGTTCACCATGTGGGTTTCTTCCACGTGCCCCCGTTTCCTCCAACAGTCCAAAGGCATTCCGGTTGGTAGGTTAATTAGTCATTGTAAACTGTCTCGTGATTAGTCTAGGATTAAATTGGGGGATTGCTGAGTGGGGGTGGCTCAAAGTGTCAGCAGAGCCCACTCTGCGCTGTATCTCAAACAATTAATAAATCCATACATACATAAAATGTGTGTGGAAAGAAAGGAGACTCGACAAAGGGGAATTCAGCAATGGGTTGTCACTAAGTGGAGGTGATGATCCAACTATTATCTCCTCCCAATCACTCAGGTGTAGAATTTTAAAATGACTTTTCCCACTTCTATGCCAGAGATTTGATACAAATCCAATAATAAAGAATGGTGAGCTGAACTGATGCTTTGTACCTAATCTTAACACAAAGGGTGGGAGAGGAGAGAGAAGGGAATGGGAAATGAAATTAAAATGGGTGGGCACTGGGAGAACCTGCTTTTTCTGGCAGACAGAGCATTGGTGCTTGGTGAGGTGGTCTCCCAATTTACCCATTTTAATCACTCTTCCCATTCCCATTCTGACATGTCAGTCCACAGCCTCCTCTACTGTCATGATGAGGTCACACTCAGGTTGGAGGAGCAACACCTTATATTTCATTTGGGTAGCCTCCAACCTGATGGCATGAACATCGATTTCTCAAACTTCCAGTAATGATTCGCCCCCACCACCACCATTCCCCATTCCCATTTTCCTCTCACCTTATCTACCTATCACCTTCGTCTGGTGCTCCTCCCCCTTTTCTTTCTTCCATGTTCAGTCCTCTACTATCAGATTCCCCCTTCTTCAGCCCTGGATTTCTTTCACCAATCAAATTCCCAGCTCGTCACTTCACCCCTCCCCCTCCATCTCGGTTACACCTATCACTTTGTGGTTCTTCCTCCCAAACATCCACTTTCTTACTCTTACTTACATCTTTTCTTCTAGTCCTGATGAGGGGTTTCATCCCGAAACGTCAACATACTCTTTTCTATAGATGCTGCTTGGCCTGCTGAGTTCCTCCAGCATTTTGTGCGTCAAATTTAATTTGACATTTTTTAACACAGATCAACAGAAATAGTCTCTTCCATGTCAAAGTGAAAACAGATCTCTACAAAGTGATCTCAATTAATTACAAATATAAAACACAAAATATTTGATTGCTTAATTTAGTATTTAGTAGATGCACCTTTGGCAGCAATTACAGTCTTGAGTCTGTGTGGATAGGTCTCTATCAGCTTTGCACATCTGGACACTGCAATTTTTCCCCATTCTTCTTTACAAAACTGCTCAAGCTCTGTCAGATTGCATGGGAATCATGAGTGAACAGCACTTTAAGTCCAGCCACAAATTCTCAATTGGGTTGAAATTTGGACTCTAACTTGGCTACTCCAGGACATTAACTTTGTTCTTTTTAAGCCATTCCTGTGTACCTTTGGCTTTATGCTTGGGGTCATTGTCTCGCTGGATAACAAATTGTCTCCCATGTCACAGTTATCGAGCAGACTACATCAGGTTTTCCTCCAGGATTTCTTTGCATTTTGCTGCATTCATTTTACCCTCTACCTTCACAAGCCTTCCAGGGCCTTCTGCAGTGAAGCTCATGCCAGGCATAGTGTCTAGTCTGATGGTCAAAAAGCTCAATTTTGATTTCAGACCACAGAACCTTCTTCCAACCTTCTAACCAGAAAGTTCTAAACTAAAGTTAATTTACAGTAGTTTCAGAACTATTATGAACATTAGACCTCATACCCCTCCCATCATCAAGACACATGAGATGGAACTATCTAAAAATTCTTCTACAACCAAACCATTACCATCATTCTGCAAACAACCCCACAAGTGAACAATGGTGCGTTAAAATCTCCACACTGTATAATCCTTAGTGAGCCAGAACTACTTATGCTTTTCAATAAATCAAATGAGAGTTTTCCACAAGGGTTGTAAAAATTTACCACTTTAAGACCCCTACCTGTTGAATCTAATACTTCTACAAGTACCTCATTCACTTCATTCACATCCACAACTTTATATCCTATCCTTTTCCTTATAAAACTTGCAACGTCACCCCCTCTGCCAACCAGTCTAACATGCCCAATTACAACATAATCCTGCAGAGAAAAACTTAAACTTGGTATCCACCAGGTTTGACAGATACATATAACATACAGTGGGTTTGATAAATCAGAAATAAACTTCTTAAAATCTTGACCATTAGAAACCAGGCTTTTCACATTCCACTGTAATAATCCCATTATGTACCTTCACAAGGAGTCTGAAATACAGATACCCCACCCATCAGAGCTTCATTTATGCAACACCGGTTATACCAAGATACTTCTCAGCCGTTCACTATAATTTTAATTTTCTCGGTATGTCTAAATGCTTGAGCAGTACAATTCACGCCATCCATTATAAACTTCATTTTATCAACTAGTAAAGTATCTTCAGTAAGAGAACTATGATGCCAACATATAGCCTCTGATTTCACATTCTGTTCTGAGTGGTAATACTTCATCAACATTAAGTTTAACTTGTGTTCCCCATCACACTTACTACATCTTAGTTTCCCACAACATACTGCTGCAACATGCCCAAACCTCTGATATGTGTGACATCTAAGCAGAGGGGAGATATAAGCTCATACATTATAACTAAAACACCCCGCACTAACTTTATCAGGGAGCTTCACCTCATCAAAATATATCAATACAGATAAACTATCTATCTTTTCCCCATTTTTGACTACCTGCCATCTCTTTTCTTGCCTCCCAGAAAATGAGATTTAACCTCTTGAAATCTCCACCCGATATCCCCTAATATATCTATTTTCATTAGGCTCATAGGTACTATCTTTTTGCCAAGTAAACTTTCAAATGTAATGCCTTCTCACACTGTTTCTTATCCTTAGAAACAATTAAATCATTACTTCCTCTAAAAGTGCATGTATAATCTATATTCCCTATAGCCAATTTTAACTCTGTAGTTAATTTAATGAAATTGATAGAAGGCTGATCCGAGTCAAATTTACACAATACCTTAAAATCTTCTTCCCTTTTTTCCCCAAAATATTCTGCCCTTCCTCTCCATCACTTGAAATCCTTCCAATATTAAATTTCTTTTTCCATTTTCCAGATCTAGGTTCAACTTCATTCCAACCTCTTCCCACCAATTCACACTCACCAGAACCCTTGCAATTTCTTTTCCAGATCCTCTTCTCTACCTGAAACTACACTATTTCCCAACATCTCCATACCATTCACAGCCAGCTCTAGCAATCAGCACTCCTCAGCCAGCTCTCTGACCACAGCAAACATTTCAGCAGTTGTCACCTTGGCCAGCCAGCCAAACCACCCTCAGCCAATGACCAGCAGTTCAGTCACCAGTTAGACCTTCCAGATGCAGGTGCATTTTTACTACAAAGAAATTGAAACACCTTGACTGCACAGAGGTGATCTCCATATAACTAATTATGTGGCTTCTAAAACCAACTGGCTACCCCAGTGATGATTTGGTGTGTCATATTAAAGGGGGTGAATACTTATACAATCAATTATTTTGTGTTTTAAATTTGTAATTAATTTAGATCACTTTGTAGTGATTTGTTTTCACTTTCACATGAAAGTCTTTTTCTGTTGATCAGTGTCAAAGAAAAGCCAAATTAACTCCACTGTGATTCAATGTTGTAAAACAATAAAACATGAACACTTCCGGGGTGGGGAGGGAATACTTTTTATAGGCAATGTATAAACTCCTTGCAGGCAATGACAGGCATTGAACCAGGGTCGCTGGTACTGTAGAGCATTGTGCTAACCACTATGTTACCGTGCAACCCCCAATGGATCTGACCATCGATTGAGTCCATTCTTGGGATGTGCTCCATCATCCTATCATGACTCCCTTATCCAGAAACTGCAGTGGAAAACTTGTTTTACTCTTATAGTTTGCGAATTAAATATTTCTGGGGTCTGCATTGCAATGTATTTCAGTTCCCTGGACATTAATATCAAACAGAATGCATTCCCAATATTTTTCCTGCTGTGGGCCCAGACTTGAAAATTGTCACCAAAACACCTACAACCAAGGTCCAAGTCAAGTGCATTGTCATGCTCAAGTACTTTATGTGCAGGTGCAAGGAAAAACTAGGGGCACAAAATTCTCAAGAAAAATATAAATCAACCATAAATCATACAAAATTATACAAGATAAACAAAACAAAATAAAAGCCCATTGCAAATGCTCGCTAGTGAATCATCTGTTATCTTCCAAATTATAACAGTATCACAAACAAGCCAATGCTGCTCCTGGCAACCGCACGGGTTGTTATCTCATATGATGCGCCATCCAATCAATCCAAAAATAATGTTCCATAAGGCCGAAGAAATGTATTCGATCCTTTAATAGCAACTAGCAAAACATGCAATCATGAAATGATGAAACTTATGAAGCTAAAACTAGCGATATTAAATGTACATAAGCCGTCAACAAAAGATTTAACACCCAACGGTTGCCCTCTCTAAACTACCAAGAACAAAAGCACAAATACATAACTAAAACCTTTGCTTTTGCCAAACTAGCTACCATACTAAATGCGCAAACCAGAATATGATGCAGATAGAAAACAGATCCTACACAAATGTTATGAATAAGCAATTTCATATCTGAGGCAAAAGGTAAAACAAGTGAAAATAATAGAATGTAAACTTGTCCTAAATCGAATGGAAACCCATTGTCACCTGAGTAATTTCAGTCTGGTCAATGTTTTTAAAAGCTCTAAGGAATTGTGTACAAAGTTGTATTGATTATGTTACATATCAATGTTTATGCCAGCTATGTAAATTATGTTGATTGGAACTGATAGCTTTTCTCTGGGAACAGTTCCCACGGTCAAAGATCATGGCTGCTGTAATGTTCTGTCTGTTTATTTACTGGAAGATTTAGGCGACCGTCCCTTCATTAGATATTCCCAGAGCATCACCTCCTCAAACAAGCTGCTGCATTTCATACAGCGCCAAAGCATTCAAACAATCAAGACCAATGCCAGCTGGTTTGCTGAATTATTCAGAGGATGGTAGATGATGAATAGTGTCTGCAATTTAGATGGGGGTACCAGAGGGCACAGTCCGATCTGTCTGGGCAACTAAAATGAAAATTGAGAGCACGAGTGTCTTCAGACCTTATTTTTTTTTAAAGGTAGCAATCTTCCACCCAGTTTTGGAAAATTACCGTCAAGACTCGGTATGTGGCTTCATTAGTAATATTCCAGCTGAAGCCAACCACATGAGTTTGGCTTCTCAGAGGTCTTGTCTAGTCTCCAAAGGAATGATGTAATGTCCTAGGTGGTGAGGTAGTATTCACACTTGGGAAAAAGGAGTTGTACATTCTCACTTATTCATTACTCTAGATACATTACTCAATCCCTTGCCTGCTTGAGGTGAGAGTTCCTGGATTATTATGATTGTACTCACTATTAACACTTCAATCAGTCATCATCACAAATTGTGCAATCCTTTGTCAAGGTGGGCTAAAGCAGGGGAGGGTACCCCAGTAAGATAGGGACATGCCTAGCATGCGAAGTCAGTTCCAGCACACTGGGTGGATCAGATCTACAGTGATACCTAATGGCCAGGAAGACAGACCTGCCATGTTTCATGGAGGGCAAGAGTCATGGCAAGGCACAGAAGACATCATGGTCATCCATTGCAATCAAGGAAGACCCTAGTTTGTGACACATGTTCGTACCACTGGACCCAGGCTTCTGAGGTCGAGGAAGTGGAAGTGCCCCATTACAGCAGCTTTTCCACTTGAAAAGTTCTCCCGCAAGGGTTTCCTGTCATCGTCACACACAACCGACAACTATCACTCCACCATATGCTCAACACGCCCATCCTAGAAGCCAGCCCACTAAATCTTTGCTATGTTCTTCCACTACAGCAAGATTTGTTTTTGGGTAGGTAAACATAAAACTATACCTAATCCTTTTTTTGGCAGAAAGACTTTCTTATCCTCATATTCAATTTCTCATGCAATAAAAAACAATATTTCTGCTGGACCTGTTTGTTGGTTTTCAGTGATTTCTGTATGCTGAGGTCCCTTTGAATATTATCTAATCTGAATCTGACATCATTTGAAAACTCAACAATGTTTTTCTGCTCTATACTCTAAAGTGGATGACTTCCAAATTTTCCAAATTATATTCTATTTTCTCAGTTTTCTCCTGTTGTATATTTAATATTTAAGTAATATTTGAGTAATCTTATATATATCCACATGTATGTATAAGTTGATTAATCATTCATGTTCACTTAAATAATTAATTATGGATTACATGTATAAATACATGAATTGTATACGACATCGCACTATCACATGATACCTGCGCACCTCACTTAAAATAAACTCAAAGTTAGACCCGCATTCCTGGACTCCTTTCAAATTAGTTTAATGCTTTGAAGTTACAAAACGTAACATCACCCATTCATTTAGCTTGTCTTCATCCCCTTGAAACATTACACTGTGCTTCTCATGACTCAATAAGCATCTAGTTTTGTATCACTGGCAAACTTGAAACTCAAGCTACCCTCAACCAAATAAAGACATGGATGTGGATAGCCCAAGAACCAATCCCTGCACTGCACACCTAGTTGCAGCCTGACAACCTGAGGAAGACAAATGCATATCGGCTCTTTGTCCTCAGCCTGTTAACAATTCTCCAACCATACCAATACATTATTTCCCAGTCCTAACATGAAATTTCAACAGTGGAATCTTAGCGAACACTTTCTGAAAATCTAAATACATATCTACATCTGCTGGTCTTCCCTTGTCTACTTACATCCTCAAAAATAATCCAATAGAATGGTCAAACATGATTCCCTGGAATAATCCATGATGATACTGATTAGTCTGTTGTAGCTGTTCAGTTACCATATCCTTCATTGTTGATTTTACTATTTTCTCTTGGATAGGAGTCAAGCAAACAGGTCCATTGATCCCTGTTTTCTCTTTCCTGCTTGTCTGAAATAACAGGGCCGCCCTCCAATCTGCATAGTTTTGTCCATTGATGTAGTATCAGCTCAGAAACTGCTGGAGAAAGTTGAGAGTGGCAATCAATTAGAATCATAGAGTCATTGAAAAATACAGCACAGAATCAGGCCCTTTGGCCAATCTAGTCCATGCTGAACCATTTAACCTGTCTACTCCCATCAACCAAATTCTCCCTTCGTTCTCAGTCCTGAAGAAGGGTCTCGGCCCAAAACGTGGACTGTTTATTCATTTCCATAGATGCTGCCTGACCTGCTCAGTTCCAGCATTTTGTGTGTGTTGCACTGTATTGCTTTGATTGTTCAAAAAATCCAGTTATATAACAATATTATTTTCAGAATTAAAACTAGAAGAGCCTAATATGATCAAATATTCATTGAAACGTTATGGTGTTGATGATGGTGATTATGGTGATGGAGGCAGCTGAACACAACTGATTATCAAGAATTGTTTGACTAATACATGCTTATGGACTGTTGACTCAACAACTTGCCTCATAGGTAATCAAATAGTCTAACATGAGATAGATTGCAAGAGTAAATTTACCAGTCCTATTATACTTACAATGGAAATCTCTCCTAAACTCCAGAAAAATGCTCAGGATGATTATCTGTGATTACTCTCCCAATTTGTTGTCACTGACATTAATGGCAACATTTAAGTTTTAATTATTGAGAAGCACGGAGCTTTTAAGTAATAATAAGTTAGTATAGTTGATAGTTTTTCAAGGAAGACATGTAAAGGAGCCTTTTACATCCTTACAATGCAGCTGAAGAATGCCGATCAATTTTTGAAGGATGGTTACTATTGTTCTGTGATGTTTATTACTGTACTGTGATAAACTGGTTAAACTGCCAAGTATCTGCTCTGCACTATCACATTGGATTGACAACGGTTCGATTTAATATCAGAGAACGTATACAATATACAACCTGAAATTCTTACTCTCCACTGACATCCACGAAACAGAAAGAAAGCCTCAATGAGTGAATGACAGAAAACTCTAGAACCCCAAAGCCCCCTCCCACACACAAGCAGCAGCAAAAACATCATGCCACCCCCACTTGCTCCAGCTAATGCATCAATTCCACCCCCCCCCCCACTATGCAAGCAATAGCAAAGTTCCCAGAGACCACGATCTAGAGTTCATCTAAAGCTACTGCCCGTCCCAACACTTTGACATTTCAGACAGGCTCTCTCATTAACAAGGGAGAGAGAAGAGTCTCTGCTGCAACAGATGAGAGAGGAGACAACAGCTCACTGTTCCAATGTTACAATCTGTTGCATCGCTTATTCAAGTTCCCCCGACTCGAGGGACTCTCACGCACAATCAACAGAGAGAGGGATATCGCTCGAGTGCAAGGGCTTTCTTTCGACAGTAGCATACACTGTTGTTTCGATGTTTCAGTCGGTGGCATTGGTGAGGAATCGGGTCGTTCAAAGGGCCACACGCTGAAGGCGCACATCTTCCAAGCTGCACCTGAAGATATCGAAAACACCAGGCCACTCAGCGCGTTCCGAGAGCGAGAATCAACTGCCTTGAAGAACCACAGTTTGAGTGCAGCTGAAGATCACGGACTCTGATAGAACCCCAGCCACGTTGAAAAGGGAAATATATATATATATATAAAATATATAACCGCCTGTACCCGTGCCAACACCTGTTATTGTCCAGTCTGGAGCTCGCATTCTGAGTCTTGATCCGGTTCATGGACTCCGGACTCCGGGTCTTGTAGCCGTCCCTCCTTTCGCCCTTGAGCCCAATTAGTCACACCTGTGGATCATCGTGGCTTGTTGGGGCTCAAGGAGGCGCACTTGATGCCCATCGGCTGGCAGTGTATATAGGGGGGTCTGGGACTGAGTGGAGTTGGGGGTTGTCCTGGCTCGGAGTTTCCCTTGTTAAAGATGAGTCCTTTGAGTAAGTCTGGCAGTCACCCTGGACCTAGTTCCCTTCCTATTCCTTGCCTCTGTTGGGCAAGCCCGGTGGGGGACTCTGCCCCTTTCCATCCTTCACTGCTGATGGGTTGTGCCTCACAACCTACCCAGGTGCCCTGTGACCTGCTCAGGCCCCTGTGTTCCTGCCTGAGAGGTCCAGGCCCTGCCTAGGAGTTATGTGGCCCACCCAGAGGTCTCTGCCCCTACCTATTCCTTGCAGTTGATGGGTTGTGCCACACAACCTACCCAGGTGCCCCGTGACCTGCTCAGGCCCCTGTGTTCCTGCCTGGAAGGTCCGGGCCCTGTCCAGGAGTTACACGGCCTGCTCAGTGAACTCCAAGATCCTGCCTTGTCAGAGCTCTGGGATCCTCCTGCCTGCCTGAACTCTAAGACTCTCTCGGAACCCCAGCATCACCTTGAACGTCACGTCCCTCATGCACACCACGGTCACCACATCTTGTCTCTTGTTTAGTTGTTCCCGTCCTGCTCCTAGTACTTCAGTGCCTGCGTCCTGTGCTTGGGTCCAGCCTCCTGTCCCCTTATGACAACCCCTCCCTCTCCTGCCCCAACACTCCTTCTCTACCACCTGTCCCACATCCCTCCTGTGGTGCTTCACCCACCCCATTCATAACATCCTTTGCTCCTGCCACATTTACAAACTTGTTCTCTACTCCACATTGATAAATGCAATACCGTGCAGAAGTTTTATGCCATATATATATATATATATAATATATGTGTGTGTGTGTGTGGCTAAGACTTTTGCACAGTACTGCACATTGGAAGCAAAGTTTGATAAAACAATTATTTCTGTTCATTTTTACATTCCAGCTCCACAACATGCTGTTATAAATGATAACCTGCAATGTTCAAAATTAATTTTAAGGACAGGTAATCAAGTTGCATAAAGCATACTGCGGAAGCGGTCACTGAGGGTCACAGAGAATGCAAGTGTTATAAGAGCTGTGACTAGTTTCTGTAACACCCACTTAAATCTAAAGAAAAGAGAAATCACTTTTGATATTAATGGGTTGAACACTAGCCAAATATAAGCAAGAAATTCAGTGGGTAATAAGACTCAGGATTGCTCATCAGAGTTTATATAAATTCAGATCCTATTAAGAACCAACAGCCTGGTCAAAATAATTTCTTAGCTTGAAAACTTTTATCATATTCCAGTAGCTTAGGTTGTACCTTGGGGGGGGGGGCATAAATAGCAGAGGTATGGGGTAAAGGAATGAGAGGAGGCTGGGACAAAGAAAGGAAAAGAAGTTGATGAAATAGGATAAGGTAAGAGATTCAGAGAAGGAAGAAGAAAAAAAGCTGAACAGAATAGTTTGCAAAAGAGAGGCAAATTAAAGAGAGATGGGGTAAAGATAAATAAAGGGAGAGATTCATCAAGATCAGGTTCAAGATCAAGGTTGGTTAATGTCATTTTCTGTACACAAGTGTAAGGAGAACAAAATAATTGACACTCTGGATGCAATACAGCTCAAAGAAAAACAGAAGATAAAGAACATAATAATAATTAAAAATACAATAAATATAATTACATAAGACAGCTTCTATATACGAGGGGTGATTGATAAATTTGTGGCCTAAGGTAGGAGGAGTCAATTTTAGAAAACCTACCACATTTATTTTTCAACATAGTCCCCTCCTACATTTACACACTTAGTCCGGTGGTCGTGGAGTATACGGATCTTGAATCTCCAGAAAGTGTCCGCAGCAGGAGTGATTGATAAGTTCATGGCCTAAAGTAGAAGGAGATGAGTTATACAGCTCTTGTTACATGCACATGCAGGTCAACTCTTTGAGTGATTATGCAGAAAGTTTGAAGTTAATAACTCATCTCCTTCTACCTTAGGCCACAAACTTATCAATCACCCCAGCTGGCTATGGTCACCAGAGACTGCGCAGTGATGAGAGGGAAGAGGTGGCTGCACTCACAATGGGGAAAAATGCAGTGGAGCACGAGGTGTGGCCTATCGACATCTGAGACCCCTGCATCATTGCACTGGACATACTATCCCATTGGGGGTGGGGGGGGGCGCGAGTTGTGTGGCTGTGCCAGGCGCTACACTCTCCCTCAGCATTGAAATCATGGCTCTCTAGCTGGGCAGCTCCAGAAAGCAGACCAGACACTGACCTACACTGCTGGGACACTTCTGCTAATCCTTCTTATGGCTGTATAAGGAAGTCTGGCTCTGTGAAACAAGATTTTAAATGCCTGCAAACTATAGAAAGAAGAGAAGGATGAAGTTCCATGGTTTTGAAATCCTGTAGAAGGAATGAATTGCAGTGCAATGAACTGTCCTTTCAAATGATAAGAAAGTTCAACTTTCAAAGGTTAAGGTAAACTTATTATCAAAGTACATATATGTCACCATAGACAAATCTGAGATTTATTTCTTGTGGGCATACTCAATAAGCCCATAATAGAATCAATGAAAGGCCACACCAACTTGGGCGTTCAACCAGAGTGCAGAAGACAACAAACTGTGTAAATACAAAAAGAAAGAAATAATAATAATAAATAAGCAATAATTATTGAAAACATGACATGAAAAGTCCATAGGTTGGAACATTTCAATTAGGGGGCAACTGATGTTATCCCTTCCAGTTCAAGATCCTTATGGTGGAGGGGTAATAACTATTGCAGAACCTAGTGCTGTGATTCCTGAGGCTCCTGTACCTTCTTCCTGATGGCAGCAGTGAGAAGAAAGCATGACTTGGGTGGTGGAGGTCCCCCTTGATGGAAGCTGCTTTCCTGTGACAGCGCTCCACGTAGATGTGCTCAATAGTGAGAGGGCTCTACCCATGATGGATTGGGCCATGTGTGTTATTTTTTACAGGATTTTCCATTCAAGGCATTGGTGCTTCCATGCCAGGCTGCAATGCACTCAGTCAATACACTTTCCACCACATGTCTAGAGAAATTTGTCAAAGTTTTAGATGTCATGCTGAATCTTAGTCAACTCTTAACGATATAGAGGCACTGCTGTACTTTCTTTTAGGGAGACAAGTGGAGAAGAATAAGTGTATCTGACACCCATGAGAAGTGTCACAAGAATACCGAGATATTAACTACTGTTTTATTAAAATATATTAAGAAACATGGCAAGTTATGCTGGAAAGATACAGGTGAGAGGTCTTAAATGAGCAGAAATGTCTAACAGCCAAGAAGTGTTTCATCCAAACTGACTTAAATAGACAGAATATGAGTCTTTTATTATTATTCTTTGTGAGTGCATGGATTGATCTTTCTAACTTCACCAAATATTTTTGAATTATATTTAATTTCAAATAGTTGCACAGCATTTCAATGCTGCACCCATGGATTAGTGCTGTTGGCCTTGTTAATTCCCACATAATTGATAGTTAAATCCTGTTTGCAGTGTGCCAATTCACAATTCGCACCTGAGTTACACACAGAGTACTGTTTAGTACTCATTGTATCACCATCCGAACAGAGCTAGGAACAGTTATCCCTGTGGCAGGGACAATTGATGTTATATTCCAGGAGACTTTGTTGGAAGGACAGAAAACCTTGAAGTTATGTGACATAGAATGGATAGTTCTTCCCAATTTTCATTGTGAACCTGGGGCTGATGTCAAGATGTCCCAGGATGTTCTAGGGATGAGAGATCTTTTCTGATAAGGGCAGCGCAGTGAGGCAACTAATACAATTACTGCCTCACTGCTCCAAGGACCAGTTTTCTATCGTGACCCCTGGTGCTGTGTTTGTGGAATTCAGACTTCTTTCTTTGGTTGTGTCAGTTTCCTGCAGTTGCTCCAGCTTCTTCCCACAAATACCGGTAGGGTCAGATTCAAGTTCAGATTTACTTACCACGTGTACAACAAAACAAACGGTAAGATGCATCATTTGCATTAACAACTAACCCACATTAGGGGGCACCCCGTAAACGTCGCCACGCCTTCCGACACCAACATGGCGTTCCCACGATATTCAGCAGAACAACGCAATAATCAAGAACAACAAAGTAAAACAAGACGACGACAGCACAAAATGCTGCAGCAACTCAACAGGTCAGGCAGCATCTATGGAAAAGAATAAACAGTCAACATTTTGGGATGAGACCCTTCTTCAGGTCAACGGTGGAACAAGTTCCATATCCATCCCTCCCACTCACAAACCCAGACAGGCCTCCGACACAAAGTCAACCAAGTCAGGTTGATGAATTGGTCATGGTAAGTTGCCCCTATTGTGTTGGAACATAAAGGGAGCTGGTGGAAATATCTGGAGAATAAAATGAGGCAAGGGTGGGATTAATGTAAAAATGCGTGTATGATCATTGCAGCAGACTCAATGAGTTAAACGAACCTGTTTCTATGCTGTGTGGCTTTGTCTCTGTAAGGTGCCTGATAGGGTAATAACTTAGTACCAACAGCATCACGGCGAAAGGCTGTACCCAGATGTCCATTATCCTAGATTGTGAGGCTTTCCCCCTGTTATTAATAGCTCATTTCTCCAGCATTTTGTGTATGTCGCTCAAGATTTCCAGCATCTGCAGAATGCCTTGTGTTTATTAATAGTCCAGATTGTCTCATTCTCCCTGGCGCTGGCCAATATTATGTGACTAAGTACAGCTTCCAGCATTGATTAATTACTTGATATTCCGGCAATTTACACTTCTGCACTTAATAATATCCCAACAACTTTCTCGGAAGTTTCATCAAGCAAAACGTGACACTGAAAGCTAAAGGAAAACCCTGCAAATGCTGTGATTTAACAGTGAGCTCAGAAGGAGATAGTTTGCTGACCATGAGACATATCAGACATACATCTTCAAGGAGCAATGACTCAGAAAGACGGCATTGATCATTAAGGACCCCCATCACCCAGGATATGCCCTCTTCTTATTGCTACCATCAGGATGGAGGTACAGAAGGCACCCACTCTGTGATTCAGGAACAGCTTCTTCCCCTCTACCATCCAATTTCTGAATGGACATTGAACACATGAACACTACATCACTACTTTTTTATTTCTATATTGGCATTATTTATTTAATTTAACTAGTTATTGTATGTCCTTACCTTTTTTTGCTCTACTTGGTTACCGTAGATTTCGCACTACAGAGCACACCTGATTAAAAGCCGCTGGCTCTAATTTTAGAAAGAAAATCAATTTTGTACTTGTACAAGCCGCACCGGATTTTAGGCCGCACCGGATTTTCGGCCGCAGGTGTCCCACGTTGTAATATGAGATATTTACACAGAAAGATATTACACGTGAGAATTTTTTAACTTTTAATTAAATCCATATGGTAACATAAACAAATACATATTGCAAATGCTTTTTTTCGAACCGTGCCTGTAACGCGGCTACTTTTAAATATACATACGTATCGGTAACACAAATTACGTTGCGTATACTTTTTTACTGAACAACATTCCAATATCTCCTAACGACTGGTAAAAAATATATATACTGCAGCCTACCAGGAAAAGTTATTGATGGCCTTTAACTTAAAAGCAGCATTCGCTCAGATCTAATGCCGCTCGCCCCCACCTTCCCGTTTATCGCAAACCAGTATTTCCCACAAGACGCGACGAAACCGGATGTGATGTCATAGCATCCCGGGATGTAGTACAGAAAACAAATATAGTTAAAACACTTCTAACTTTAACTAGAAATTACTAACAAATGAATTACTAAGCGAAAATATTATAAACTAAATAACTGCCATAAAGGCAGCACAATGCTTTTCTTCGAGTGTTTTCCATGTTGATGAGGGTGAGTACAAATGACTGATTTACAATAATTTAATTGTGAAAGTGCGCTTGATTTATCGTACAATTTCATTGGACCTCTGTGAACTACTCATCAATTTTATTGGTCTACTGTTACGAGGCAAAATGTTTTTGGCGGCATGAAAAAAAATCATGCATTAGCCGCATCGTAGTAAAGGCCGCAGTGTTCAAAGCTGTTCAAAATGTGGGAAAAAAGTAGCGGCTTATAATCCGACATCTACGGTAATTTAATTACTTTATAAATATATACTTACTGTAATTCATAGGTTTTATCATTATGTAATAATACATAATAAATATACATTATTATTGTAATGTACCGCTGCCACATAACAACAAATTTCATGACATATGCCCGTGATATTACACCTGATTCTGATTTCACATTCACCTTACAGCTACCCAAGGCAATTTAGTTTTCATTTGAATGTTCACTGTACATTCTAATTAAAGAAATGTTTCTGTCTTCTCACTTTCTCATTGTTTTTTGCACTAAATAAATTTAACTTGCGTGTGTATATATATATATAAATTACTCTCTAATTCACAGTTTTTATTATTATATATCGCAAGAACTGATGCCACAAAGACAACAAATTTCACAACGTACGCCAGTAATGTTAAACTTGATTCTTATTCTGATTCTAAGATCTGACACTTGCATGCAATATTCTCAGAGTGAAGCACCATCTGATTGCATTATTCATGTTACGCCCAATTCTGTCCACACTAACATAAAATTGGAGCAAAAAATTCCATACCCCAAGCCTCAACCAATACTCAGTATATCTAGGAACTTTTTAGAAAGGGCAATCTGATGACGTCAGGCGACCTTATGGTGGAGAAGCCTACCCTATCTGAAGGCTTCTGAGGTCCACAGAGGGCGCTCAGAAGATCATAGGGGGATGGGGGAAGAGGGGAAGGTCTTTTCTGTCCACCATTTAGTTTCCCTGTCTGTTAAAATTCTCAGTGGTGATACTGTGTGCAGCATTTTATTACTGAAACGCGGCTTGCCATTCAGAACGGCAAACAGGAGGCAAAACTACGTCTCGCTTGCAATAGCCCTGCTCCCACAGAATCTTCAGAGTTTCTGATGAACAATATATTGATATTTCAAAGCTGCTGACACTGAGATACCTTGCATTCTGCATTGAGGATGTCATGTCTGAACTGCTCTCCCTCTGATGGTTAGGGTTCAATTGAATTCTTCATTATAGGATCATTCCAAGTAGCTGAAGCATGGGATTGGTGTACTACAGATGTTTCAGAGGGTCACAATGTCATAAGTTCTCTGGGCCTGTGTGGGGAGCCAGAGAGCATTTTGCACCAAGGTCTTTATATTATCTTTATTGGTTAATTGTTGCTTAACTTGTATCATTAATTGTCTAACCTTGTTAAGTTTATCTTGATAGGCTTGGGGCTTCTGGGTCACCTATACTATTTAAACAGACGTTCCTTATTGCTTATCACTGTGTCCTAGTTTTGGAGAATGTTTTGCCTCACAGTATAACTTGGTCAAGCCACTGATATTCTGTTGGAGTTCCTGTGCACAGGCCCTGTTTGCCATCTTTACATGGGAGTTTGTCTTTCTTCTGCACTTGGGTTCCATCATTGCTAGCGCACATCGTTTCACACGATACTTGTCTCCACGCTGTATGACTCAAAAATCAGACAGTAACGCTGCATCTTCAGGCCCAAGCACAGCTTCACACAGACTCAGGAGGGTTAAGCAAAATGATGAACTTTATTAACAAAGCAAAACAGTTACAAGGTCATATCTAACTGGGGATAACTCAGCCAAAACTTCACCAGTCAAGGTTCAGTATGAGCAAGCCAACAAAGGGTTAGTACTGCCCCTTTAAGTACACTCCAGGGCACAGACAAAAATCTGATACAAGCCCAGATGAATAACAAGCTAACAAGTAACTATTCTAATAAGTGACAAAAGTCCAAGGATGCTTGATTGGACACCGACAAGTCTGGGAGAATTAATTGGAAGTGATCAAGGACAATTGCAACTTAAATGTAAACTAGAGAAGACCAAACAATATCGGATGAAAACCCCAAAGTGCAATAATACAAACCTTTATAATTAATAAAACACAGAGAATACAAAATAAAACCGACTGCCAAAAACTCGGAGCCCTCAAAATACTCTACCGACGATCCAAGGTTGTGACAGGATGGTCCAGGTGAGAAATAAAATCCTATCAGTTCCTCCCATGCATGCCAATAAGCCATAGATTCATATACCACAGAAACAGGCCCTTCAGCCCACCAATTCCTTGCTATCTATCAAGTGCCCACTTATACTAATCCTCCACTATTTTTATTCTACCCACATTGACAACACGGAGCATTGCAGCAAACGAGTAAATCCTTGCCACAGTCACATTGTTGACTTGCTATAATGCTATCATCTTGGCACACCTAATTAGAGATATGACAGGCATTTCAGCATTGCTCCGTTGTGTGTGGATGCTCACTATTGGAGAAGTGGCTTCCTCCACCACCCAACAGTTTCCTGTCAGTCATCTGGTAGAATTTTTTGTTCCATAGTCATCCATTATGATGGACAGGACCTTCTTCCTAAAATGTATCTCATTGACCAGGACTTGCATATCCCATACTGCAGCCTTGATCTCTGAGGTTAAATTGCCTGGGTTTCTATTTTTCTTCCACGCAGACCGTTTCTTTAAGAGTGAACACACTTTGCCGAACACTGAAAATTCTTGAGATATTTGTGAAACCGGGTCGTCTTGCATTCAGCATCTTGCAGGTCTCATTTCAACACTTGTTTCTAACTGTAAACCACCTTAAACTGGATTTGGGCCAATTTTACAACTTAAATGGAAAATAGTTGCAATATAAATTATAGACGACATGTCCAGGACTCTGTATCGATAATTTTCTTATTTTTCAACCTGAAAGCCATCTCTTAATGAAATTTAATGCATGGATCAGAACCAGAATCAGGTTCAATATCACTGGCATATGTCATGAAATATGTTGTGATATGTTGTGCTTTGAAATGCATTATAAAAAATTATAAATCAAAATAAGATATATATAATTAAATAAATGCTGCAAAAAGTGAGCACTAAAAAGGTAATGCACATGGGTTCATTGTCCATTCAGAAATCTGTTGGAGGAGTGGGAAGAAGTTGTTCCTAAAATGTTGAGTGTGTGGCTTCAGGCTCCTGTAACTCCTACTTGATGGTAGCAATGAGAAGAGGGCATGTCCCAGGTGATGGGGGTCCTTAATGATGGATGCTGTCTTTTTGAGGCATCACTCCAGAAGACGCCCTCAATGCTGGGGAAGTTAGTGCCCATGATAGAGCTGGCTGAGCTTATGCATAAAAACACTGTTCAATTTTAGGATCAGTTTGATCCACCAAAATCCCTCAAGTCCAGGAAAAATTGATTCCTTTTGCACCTAATCATAGGGGTATTTGGGAAGGAGGGTACTTACTGCTCATCTCTAGTTGCTTCTGAAAAGCTTGTAGGGAGCTGTTTCCTTGAAGTTCTAGATTGGTTGTGGAGTTTCAGAACTCGGACTACATGATGATGAAAGTCACAGAGTCCGAGTCTCAAAATCAAAGTTAAGTTTATTGTCGTTTGCACAAGTATATGCGTGCATGGACACAGTGCAAAACTTACCTGCAGCAGCATCACAGGCATAATGCATGATATAAGCCACATTCACAAGAAAAACAGAAATCAAACATAATTTACACACAGTTTTACAAAAAGGAACACAATTAGAACAAAACAAAATCACTAAGTCCATTTTAGTGCAAAGTGGTCGTAAGTGTTGCTGCAAAACACACAAAATGCTGGTGACCCTTCGAAGGGTCTCGGCCCGGAGCGTCGACAGTGCTTCTCCCTATAGAAGCTGCCTGGCCTGCTGTGTTCCACCAGCATTTTGTGTGTGTGTTGCTTGAATTTCCAACATCTGCAGATTTCCTCATAAGTGTTGCTGAACTGTATTTATTTTTACGTCAGGATAATGTGTGAATGAAGAGGAGAATTTGCAAATGATATTTCTATTCACGTGTTGATTGTTTCATCTTTCCTTCTAGAGGCTTGGCAGATACTGTCAAAGAGGTTTTAGCTCTGTTACGCCTGCAGCCCCCTCCTTTTTGAGAATCGCAGGATCGCTAGCGATTTGGGTCAGGAGACCCAGGAAATGAGAGAAAGACATGCAGAATCCACAAAGAGTTTGGAATGTGTCCTGGCCTCCGAAAGGCAGAACCATTGATAACGGCTATTGTCTCTTGCAGACGGGATTGTGTATTGAATACTGTACGATGCATCGAAGCCCCCAGGCAATGAACCGAGGGGGTTGGTGGAGGGATTGCATCATCCCAACCTGATTGACATCTGAGACCCTGTGAGTCAGGGTAAAAGAGGGTCTGTGGGAACAGCCCCCTCAGACGCACCAGGAGAAATGCTAGCGATCCCGTAATAGCTAAAACCGGTGGAAAGGCCACGTGCGTCCTTTTCCATTTGCCCCGGAATCGGTGGGCCCTTTACCACGGAAGAACGGTTTTTAGCTAACAACGGGGAAATCAACTCCCAACGACTCTCGAAGGATTGACATCATAAAAGGAATGGGCAAGTTTTAACCCGTCTTTCTCTCCAACCCAAAAGCTGCAGCTTGAATGAACTAAAGTGACTTTTATATTTCCATCGGACAATACATTATCCCCTAGACAACGATAGAGCTATTTCTTATTGATTATTATTATACCCACGCTTTTAGATTTAGTATTGACGAAGTATATTATCTGTATATTTGCATTGATATTATTTTGTGTATTTTTATCAATAAATACTGTTAAAAATAGTACCATCAGACTTCAATGGACCTCTCTATCTTTGCTGGTAAGTGACCCAGTTACGGGGTACGTAACAGCTCATTGGTGAGACACCCTGTAGCCAGTGTACACCAGTCATGATGAGCTGGATGATTCATTGCCAATCAAGTGGACAGTCTTTTGCAGAATAGAGCTGAGTTGTTTGAGGAAAAGTGCACACCACATTCGTCTAGATGAGTGGAGAATATTTTAATTCTTTTAAATTGAGATACCGCTCAGAAAAGGCCCTTCCAGCCCTCCACGCCTCGCTGCCCAGCAATTTCCAGATTTATCCTCTCCTAACCATGGGACCAATTAACCTACCAATCTATATGCCTTTGGACTGTGGGAGGAATCCTGAGCACCCAGAGGAAACCCATGCAGTGATGGGGAGAACGTACAAACTCCTAATGGGCAGCGTCAAGAATTGAACCCGGGTCGTTTCAGCATACACGTCATGTTCATACTTTAGAGGCAGAAGATGAATCAGAGAGATTCATTTGCATTCCTTTGGAGCCATTGTATTTATCGATTAAGTTTCTGCTGAATGGTGTCTCCTAGCCCGTACATAGTGGAATATTTAATTACGCTAATACTATTGAATACTGAAGGGAGGAGGTTAAATCTTCTCAGTTGAGACATTGCCCAGAACAATGCACAAATTTTGCATTCCACTCATCACGCCAGCCAAATGTCATCTCTGTCTTGCTGCACACAGTCAAAGGCTGCTCCATGACCCAGAAGCTGTGACTGCAACGGGTTGCTACACAACCATCAGCAGGCTCCCCCACTGCTGAATGATGTTGAAAGGACTGTCGCTGATGAAGCCACTGTAGACGGTGGGACTAGGGCAAACCCCTGTGGAACTCTTGCAGTGAAGTCCTGGAGCAGAAGATGAAATGAAGCCCTCCTGCTGATTGGGATGCATCCAGTAGATTCATGTTGATTTCGTTTTTTTTATTTTACTCTTTGGTGTCACACTCGATCAAATGAAGTCTGCTTCTCTCTCCTCACATTTGAAATTCATTTTTCATTTGTCTTTGTATACCAAGATTGATTTATTCGGAGGTAAAGTCCAGAACAAACACTTCTGGCTTAATGAACTGCACCACACAGCAACCCACTTATTTAACCGTAGCCTAACCACAGGATAATTTACACTGACCCACGTTCAATTAACTTACAGACTGGTCTGTCTTTGCAATGTGGGAGCACCCAGAGGAAACACACACATTTACGGGAGGACGTACAAACTCCTTACAGGCAGTGCCGGAATTAAATTCCAAACTCCGATGCCCCCGAGCTGTCATAGCGCACACTAAACGCTATGCTGACATGGCGCCCCAAATGATCAAGAACCAAATGATCCCAAACAGTATGAGTGAGTGGATTATTGGCATCTCTTCATTGTCCTCTCAACCAGATCTTCTATCAGTATGTTAATGTTTGATGATTAATTGCCAGGTTGGGTCTGTCCCACATTTTGTAGGGAAGACATATCTAGGTAATTTTGGGCTCGGTCGTGTAGGCACCATTGCTACAGATGTGCTGGACCAACTTGCTTTCTTTGCGTAAAGTATTGGATAGTATAATTTTGCCTCAATACATCTTCATTTTGTTGAATGGCAACTAAGGGTGAAAAGATTGGATTAGTTATTTATTGTAACTGCGCTTTCCCGAAATTTTATGAGACAGCTCACTCCTAGCAGAGCTTTGTAGATAGCGAGTGCACACCAGGAAACGGTGCAGAGAGCTATAAAGATTGCTTCAGCTTGCCTGGAAGTGGAAACACACAGTAAGGATTAAATGCAGTACTTCATCCAAATGCACCGTAGTGAATGTAAAGTAATGCTAGAAACCTGGATTAAGAACACTACATTCTATTACCATTTTCCCTTATGTACTGCCTGTGAATGGTTGCAGCCTTTCTCATTGGATCAATATCAAATATGCTCACACGGAGAATTTTATGTTCCTAGATCCTTCTGGTGTGTTAAAATTTGCTCAAGTCTGTCCACTCACCTCTTTGACCTTACACAAGACCCACACTGAGAAGGTTTGAAATGACGTCAGTGTAGTCAATGAAGCAACATACTCTGCAACATTGTGATCACAGAATGGGGTTACACCATCCATGATGAGAACCTCCACATGGATATATGTTCACTCTACCCCATTAACAATACAAACCTTTATGAAGAAGAAACAGCCACAGAATTATCCCAACACAAAAAAGCCTGCAACTCCTGGAAATCCAAAGCAACACACACAAAATGCTAGAGGAACTCGGCAGGTCAGACAGCATCAATGGAAAAAAGTAAACAGTCGACATTTCGGGCCAAGGCCCTTCAGAATCGGAATCAGGTTTAATATCATTAGCATACGCTGTGAAATTTGTTAACTTTGTGGCAGCAGTACAATGCAATACATGATAATATAGAAAAAAATAGTGAATTACTGTAAGTATATATGTACTGTATATTAAATAGTTAAGTTAAATGGTTAAATAGTTAAATGGACAGGAGGAAGAGTATAGGAAACTGATACAGGACTTTGTGATATGGTGCAACTCAAATTACCTGCGTCTCAATATCACCAAGACCAAGGAGATGGTGGTGGACTTTAGGAGATCTAGGCCTCATATGGAGCCAGTGATCATTAATGGAGAATGTGTGGAGCAGGCTAAGACCTACAAGTATCTGGGAGTGCAGTTAGACGAGAAGCTAGACTGGACTGCCAACACAGATGCCTTGTGCAGGAAGGCACAGAGTCGACTGTACTTCCTTAGAAGGTTGGAGTCATTCAATGTTTGTAGTGAGATGCTGAAGAAGTTCTATAGGTCAGTTGTGGAGAGCGCCTTCTTCTTTGTGGTGGCGTGTTGGGGAGGCAGCATTAAGAAGAGGGATGCCTCACGTCTTAATAAGCTGGTAAGGAAGGTGGGCTCTGTCATGGGCACAGAACTGGAGAGTATGGCATCGGTAGCAGAGCGAAGGGCACTGAGTAGGCTAAGGTCAATCATGGAAAACCCTGAACATCCTCTGCATAGCACCATCCAGAGACAGAGAAGCATCTTCAGCGACAGGTTGCTATCGATGCAATGCTCCTCAGACAGGATGAAGAGATCATTACTCCCCAATGCCATTCGGCTTTACAATTCAACCGCCGGGGTAAGATACGTTACAGTGCCGGGGTTAGGACTGAGCTTAAGTTACCATTCAATGTATTTTAGTAAACTATTTAAGAACTTTTTAAAAGCTATTTATTAATGCTTTTTGAGAGGGTGATTTTAGATGCATATCATATTTATACTGAGTTAAGTATTGTATGTAATTAGTTTTGCTACAATAAGTGTATGGGACATTGGAAAAAATGTTGAATTTCCCCATGGGGATGAATAAAGTATCTATCTATCTATCTATCTAAACAAACAGTGCAAAATCAGAAATAAAAAAGTAGTGAGGTAGTGTTCATGGGTTCAATGTCCATTCAGAAATTGGACACAGAGGAAAAGAAGCTGTTCCTGAATCACTGAGTGTGTGCCTTCAGGCCTCTTCGGGACCCTGCATTTTGTGTGTTGTGACAGAATTACCTACTCTTTAACAAATGAATATGACATTTTGAGCATCCTCACTGGAATAACTCTACTAGATGTCCGGAAAATTGTGTGTGTGCAGCCAAGGAGAAAAGAAAATGCCGGACTTTCTCTTTTTGGGCACGCGACTCTGGAAAAGTGCCTGAAGTCACATAGGAGTTTCCTCTCACAATTGCCCACACTACTACCGTAATTTTTGGAATGACTTGCAAATCTTGGCAATAGGACTAGCAAAAGCATTAGAGATCAGAGAAAAAGACCATCAGGAATTTCTTAAACCACCTCCATAATTGAGCTAATCATTGAAGAGTATAAGTAGTCAAATGGAGATACACTGTTTAAGATGGCACTTGTGAAGCACAGCGATAACTTGCTGGTAGCAAACAAAACTATAAATTACCGTGTTAATCACACTTCTTCTCAGATATGATCACTCCAGTCAATAGCTTGTACCTTAACTTTCAGAGCTGAGCTTTTGAACAGCCTGTACGGCTTGGCATTTTTGCAGTGTGAACTGAAGAGTCGAGGGTGCAGGATGTTTTGGCCTGGTGAGATGGCAGGGCCTAGGCCCAAGAGCAGGGAGTGAACCCATGTTTGGCCATTGCTGAAGCAGACTTGGAGATGATTTAATGCGACAGCACCAAGGCGAGGTAGAGGGCCTGCTCCGAGTGTGAGGTAAGACCCGAGGTTTGTCCGATTTAAGTGCTGGGCTAAATTGGAAAGGTCGGGTACGGGTTGAATTGAGGTGGCGGGGCCCAAGCCAAAGAGCATCTAGAAGTGACAGGCCCCAAGTTTGGATGATTTAAGCACCAGGCCAAATTGAAAAGGTCAGAGTACCGGTGCTGGATAGGAAGGACGGGCCAGTTCCGCTCGCTACACTGCAAGGTTTACTCATCTCTGCGCTGAATGAGGGCTGTGGTCTGCAGCTAACGGGCTCCTGAATCGGCTACAATGATGACCCGCTTCGTGGCTGTGGACTCACATCTGAATGGTATTTGCTTCCTTTTATTGTTTTTTGTTCTGCGCATTGGGTGTTTGTCAGCCTTCTTTTTTTTCATGGGTTCTTCTGAGTCTCTTTGTTTTGTGGCTGCTGTGAGGAGACGAATCTCAAGGTTGTATATAGTATACATACTGATGCACCATCAATAACTCTCTCTGAGACGTGAAGTCGAGATATCGGCTTTTATTGACTGGAAGAAAGAACAAGCAGTAATTGACCACCATACTACATCCTGGAGACTGAGGGCAGGGCTCAGGCCTCAATCACCTTTATACCGGGGTCTGTGGGAGGAGCCACAGTCAGTGGGAGGAGCCACAGGAGCAGTCAGCAGGGGGTGTGTCCAGACAGGTATATGTAGTTCACCATACATACTTTGATAATAAAATACACTTTGAAGTTTCAATACCTGGGTCCTGCGATTGTGCTATGGGATAGAGCAAAAACCACTTTTTGGTCTTCCCTCTCCTCATGGTAGGGACACCTAATGTTAAGGATCTTGCTGAAGCAAACTTGTGACTTGTGTATTGTGCAATCAATGGCGAGATCTATGAATGTGAGAGATGGATGCAAAAGGCTGTATTAGGGAACTCTAACAGGAGCATTGTCTTTCAGTTTACTTTAAAGGTCTCATGCGTTCTACACCAGATAACTTTGCATTGTTCTGGAAATTATTATGTTTAACACAAAATAACATTGCTGAAGCCAGTTGCTTTTAAACTGGGTCAACTCCAGCCACCATGTGGAAACTATCTTGCATAGATCCAGAGTGCCAAGAGAAAATAGAATTGCTTTGAGTTTTCAAGCATCCATATTTTTCACGGAATTCGAACTGCAGAGCAAGACAATAAATTTCAACAGCTCTGTATATCTCATGTCAGTGATGAAATAACTTCCTGCATGGTGTTTACTGGTGATAATCTGAGGGTATTTATGTATCTTTTCCTGGCAGCGTTCCATCACATTCACTGTGTGGGTGCACAGGAGGCTGGTGTTCAAACACTGGGCCAAAAAATGACATGAGGAATGCAAAAAAATTAATATGGCTGTGCTGGATGAGAAAGAAAACAGAGACATATTGGCTGCTTCACAGCGAACACAGCCTCTCTGTGAATCATAAATAAATAACAGAGGAAAAAACAAGAGAACGGAGTAAACAAGTGGGGAAGTAAAGAGGAGGTTTGGGCCTACAAAGATGGACTGAGGGCATTAATAAAGTGTGGTTCCTTCTGTAAGTCCTTTTGAATTTACCTATCAGTGGTTGGTGAGTTTGGATGTAACTTGGCCTGAACAGGAGACAAATTTACTCACAAATAAAGTGATCAAATGCCCTTTCTGATCATGATTCAAATGACCATTGATCCACAGCAATAAAGCATTTAAGAGACTAAATAGAGCTGTGTATGGGGCACCACACACTTCTGGCAGAGCTGTGCAACGTCATCTCAGTGGACAGATTTGCCATGTGTTGTCATGGCTGCAGATAATGCTCATCACAGCGAGATAAAATACAAGTCAGCATGTGTTGCTGAGCAGAAGCTGCCGCCACAACTTTCCAAAGCCCCAGTCCAACATGTGTATCTGCCCATGATTGAGTAGATCATTAAAATTCAAAGTAAATTTTATTATCAAAGTACATATCAAAGTGCGGGTGGAAGTCAGAAACAGGAAGGGGGCAATAAATCTACTGGGTGATTTTTATAGACTCCCAGTTGTAACAGGGATATTCAGGATAAGATAGGGAGGCAGATTCTGGAATGGTGCAATAATAATAGGGTTGTTGTTATGGGAGATTTGAATTCCCTAATATTGATTGGCATCTCCTCCGTGCAAGGGGTTTAGATGGGGTGGAGTTTGTTAGGTGTGTTCAGGAAGATTTCCTGACGCAATATATAGATGATCCAACTAGAGTAGAGGCTGTACTTGATCTGGTATTGGGAAATGAACCTGGTCAGGTGTCAGACTTCTTAGTGGGAGAGCATTTTGGAGGTAGTGATCACAACTCCTTCACCTCCTTCACCCTAGTGCTGGAGAGGGATAGGAGCAGACAATTTGGGAAAACATTTAATTGGGGTAGAGGGAAATATGATGCTATTAGACAGGAACTTGGGAGCATAAATTGGGAGCAGATGTTCTCAAAGAAATCCATGAGAGAAATGTGGCAAATGGTCGGTGAATATCTGCATGGAATCCTTCATAGGTATGTTCCATAGAGGCAGGGAAAGGATGGTAGAGTTAAAGAACCATGGTTTACAAAGTATGTAGAAAATCTAGTTAAGAAGAAAAGAAAAGCTTACAAAAGGTTCAAGAAACTAAGTACTGTTAGAGCTCTAGAAGTTTACAAGGTTGTTGATTTGTAAACATCTAAAAAAAATCAGAGACTTTTTAAGATCACAATTATATACATTTCCTATAAGCTCAGATAAAAACTTACTAGATGTAATTTTTAGTTTTACACCTTTTCATAATGGTTTAATATCTAATATTTATGGTATGTTACTGGAGACATGGAATGTTCCTTTAGAGAAAATTAAAAATCTCTGGGAACAAGATTAACAGACATCAATATCTGAGGAAACCTGGAATGAAATTTTTAAACTGGTTAATACTTCATCATCATGTGCTCGTCATTCCCTCATACAATTTAAGGTGGTACATAGAGCTCATATGACCAAGGATAAGCTATCTCACTTATATTCGGATATATCTCCCTACTGTGACAGATGTAATAATGGAGAAGCTTCATTAATCCATATGTTTTGGACTTGTCCAAAATTTGAAAAATATTGGAAGAAAGTTTTCAAACTTTTTCCTTACTTTTTAAAGTAAATTTTAAAGTAAATTTAAACCTCTGACGGCCCTATTCAGTATTGTTGCAGGACAAGATATTAAGCTGAAGGCACCTGATTTACATATTTTGGCCTTTAGCTCTTTTATAGCTAGGAGGACGCTTTTGTTTAAATGGAAAGATGTTCTTCCTCCTACTCATGCTCAATGGTTATGTGACATTATGTTTAGATTTAGAGAAGATTCGTTGTTCAATTTCTGAATCTCGTCAAGACTTTCAAACATTGTGAGGACCTTCAATTCTTTATTTAAACTCAGATATTGGCTATTATTAATTTTTATTATACGAGAAGGTATTTTACCTTCTTTTCTCCTTAATGAACAGCTTCGGTCTTGGTAGGGGTTAGATTCTTTATTTTGTAATAAATTAGTATAGTTCAATATAACTATTGATTAACTTACATGAATACGGGGTAATGAGATTGTTATTATGAACAGATATAATGTAATTGGTAGTTTTTTTAAATCTTTTTTGACCTTTTATATACACTTTCTTGTACTCTGTATTCTTCTATGTAGAAACTAATAAAAATATTGGAAAAGGAAATTACAAGATTGCTAGGAAGGAGCTTAAGAATGGAATTAGGAGAGCCAGAGGGAGCCAAGAGAAGGCCTCGGTGAGCAGGATTAAGGAAAACCCCAAGGCATTCTACAAGTATGTGAAGATCAAGAGGATGAGCCAAGTGAGAATAGGACCAATCAAGTGCGATAGCGGAAACATGTGCATGGTGTCGGAGGAGTTAGTGGAGGTACTTAATGAATACTTTGCTTTAGTATTCATCGGGGGGAAAACCTTGGCAATTGTGAGGATGACTTACAGCAGACTGAAGCGCTTGAGCAAATAGATATTAAGAAAGAGGATGTGTTGGAGCTTTTGAAAAGGATGAAGTTAGATAAGTCACTGGGGACCAGATGAGATATACCCCAGGCTACTGTGAAAAGTGAGGGACGAGATTGCTGCACCTCTTGTGATGATCTTTGCGTCGGTGACCAGTGATACACGGAGCTTAGAAAAATAGAGGGCTACGCACTATAGAAATTCTAGGCAGTCTCTAGAGTAGGTTACAACATTGTGGGCCAAAGGAGCCAGTAATGTGCTGTAAACTTCTATGTTCTATGCACATAGATGTCACCATATTCAACCCTGAGATTTATTTTCCTGTGGGCATACTCAGCAAATCGATAGAAACTCTATTTCCGGACAAGATGGCGCGAGTGTACAATGCTCCCTCAGTAGACATCTTCCTGATAGCTCATGAAAATTTATTTTTTACTAGTTTTGCATCTGTTTTTCTCTTCACATATGTTTCTTGGACTGTTGGAACCTGCAGTTCATCACTTAGAGATCATTTGAGAGACCTGGCGCTTTGTTGTCACTGAGAAGATTACAGGAAGTGAGCGTGTGCTCGGACGGACTTGATTTGAAGAGACTTCAAGATATGGCATGAGCTGGTTTTTGACTCCACTTCGCCGATTAAAGTGTCGGTGAAGATTGAGACGTTGAGGTGAACGTGGAAGGCAAGCAAGAGTTCATCACAGACTGCCTTCCTTTTGATCGCTGTCGAAGAAGGAGCCTGTGAGTGGCCTATCGCTGTGTGGCTGGCTGTGGCAGGCGGGTAGGCCTCTCTGCCTCATATGGTGTCTCTGAATTTCAAGTAATATCAGTGAAAGCATAGAATGATATCATGGTTCTGAGATTGTGGATTGGACAGTTGTATTTATGGATTGTGGACTTTTTTGATCTTTTATATTCTGTGTTTTTTATTGCCTGTTCCTTTTCCGGTTTGTTGTGCGAGGAGAGGGTGTTTGAGGTTTGATGTTCTGTTAGTTTTTTGTGCAAGGGGGGTTGTTTTGGGGGGGGGTCAATGTTCCTGTTCTGATTTTTACGGGGTGATGGGGGTTTTCTGGATTGATGATTGGGATGTTATTCTTTTTTGTGCAGGGGAGAGTGGGTCTGATGTTTCTCTCTGAATGACTTTCATGTTCTTTCTTTACTCTGTGACCACCTGGAGAAGACAAATGTCGGAGCTGCATTTGGATACATGCTTTGATAATAAAGGAACCTTCGAACCTTTATAACAGGACCACTGAAAGATCAGCCACAGTGCAGAAGACAACAAACTGCGCAAATGCAAATAGAAATAAATAACAAAAATGTGGGATAATGAGATAAAGAGTCCTTAAAGTGTGATGCAATACACACAAAATGCTGCAGGAACTCAGCAGGCCAGGCAGCATCTATGGAAAAAAGTAAACAGTTGACACTTTGGGCCTTTCACTAGGGCCTCTCCTGAAGCAGAGTCTCAGCCCAAAATGTCGGCTGGTTACTCTTTTCCCTAGATACTGCCCGGCCTACTGAGTTCTTCCAGCATTTTGTGCATGCTGCTTTGGTTTTCTAGCATCTGCGGATTTTCTTACATCTTCTTAAAGTGAAATCATTGGTTGTAGGCAGACACGAGGACATCTGCAGATGCTGGAAGTTCAAGCAACACACACAAAATGCTGGTGGAACGCAGCAGGCCAGGCAGCATCTATAGGGAGAAGCGCTGACGACGTTTCGGGCTGAAACCCTTCGTCAGGATGGTTGTAGGACCATCTCAATGACGGGGCAAGTGAGTGAAGTTTCAAAAGCCTGATGGTTGAGGGGTAGTAAATGTTCCTGAACCTGGTGATGTGAGTCCTAAGGCTCTTGTACCTTCTACCTGATGGCAGCAGTGAGAAGAGAGGATGACCTGGGTGGTGGGGACCTCTGATGATGGATGCTGTTTCCTACAACAGCATTTCGTGTAGATATGCTCAATGGTTGTAAGCATTATCAGTCATTGAATCTTAGAAACGTAAGGCACAGAACTAATAGGCTCGTCACATTAAAATGTTGACATTTCAAGATTCAAGATGCAAAATTTATATCTGAACTTTACCCATATATGCATAATCTCTCAATTTTACACAATTGTATCAATATTAACTGAGACAGTTCAGTAATGCCTTCTTCGTTCATTAATGAAAAGCCATGCAGAGAATTTCATGCTGCCAAAAGCGGGAGAAATTGTAAAAGAAAGAGGAAAGGTGATGACAATATAGGAAACCTTTTCCTGCAAGGGTTCTATTTAATCAGATTATTATCCAAGGAGGACACCAGTAACTTCAACCAAGCCTTTAAATTCATCAATAATCTTAAATATTTCTCCTTAACTGACCTTGTCCTCCTTCTTTCAACAGAAATAGTAAAGCCAACTAGAAAATGTGTAGTCTCACTCATTTTCCTGAATTCGCTCTTTAAGTAATACTTAAATAGTGACATTGAACACCCATATGTAACCCTTAGCTCTTGCTTTCTGTGTTTTAGGTATGCAGATGTCCTTGTCATAAATTGTGACTGCACAGTCTCAATAATGTCAACATTGTCTCCTTTCCTGATACTTCCTGCTCTGTGCCAGCTTTTCCTGCTAGAATATGGGAAGTCCCCTGTATTTGACTGATCTGCCTCCATGTACAGCATGTGAGTTGTGATGCAAAGCATCCAACCACGGTAAGTGTCTGTTGGTGGGTTGAATGTCTGGTGATGATTGTTGATAAGTGAGTTTCCTAGTCTGTGCCATGGATGAGTCAAGTGAAGTTGCTGGTTGGCCCAGACATGCTCCCCTTGAAAGCTTGCGCTAAACCATTAAATTTCACCTTGCTGAAAACGGTTTAGAATAATCTCCTGTCATTGTTCACCACTGCTACATCCTGACAATATGATTGGAAGGTCCACTCCATCTCTCCCCATCAAATATCCAGTATTCCATGACATTGTGACAGAATCAACACCTTGACAAAAATCTTCAAAACTCTTGTAGCAACATTTTCAGCAGCCATTACAGTACGTGACACCCCCATAGGAGATGCACACTGTCTCTGAGTAGATTGCAGTAGGTTAGATTAGATCAAGCGTTCCCAACCAGGAGTCCATGGACCCCTCGGTTGATGGTAAAGCTCCAAGGCAGGTTGGGAACCCCTGCTTTAGATTATCTTTATTTGTCACACGTACATTAAGACATCGAAACACACAGTGAGGTGTGCCGTCCATGTCAACAACCAGCAGAGTCTGGAGGAAGACTGCAAGTGTTGTCAGGTTTTAAGCACAAGCATAGGACGCGCACAGTTTACTAGCTCTAACTGATACGTGTCTTCGGACTGTGAGGGGAACCCAGAGCACCTGAAGAAAAGGCCACGTGGTCCCAGAGAGACAGTGGCGGGATTTACCCAGGTCACTGTCGCAGTAATAATGTTGCAGTAGCTGCCAGACAACTGTACCTATGATGCTGATGTAGCAATGAGCCACAGCCAATATTGTATCTGCGTTGATAAGTACAGACAGTGGATATTGGGGAAGGTTGGCTGCATGCTGCAATCATGCGGACTCAGCTGGAAGTTGAAGTCCTGTCCGCACATGGGTGATTCGTTCATTGCAGTTTCCTTGTCTTTCTTTTTGGTTTAATCCATTTGAATTTGTATCAATGCACAGGAGAAACTCAGCCTGCCGATTTTTGGCAAGAGACAGCAATTGCCTACATCTCAAGAGATGTTATGTTGAATGGACCAAAGGACGAAGTGAAGGAAGAGGGGACCGGGAGGTGATCAGCAGGTGAGAAGAGGTAAGAGGCCAGAGTGTGGATTAGAAGAAGAGGGGAGGCGGAGGGGTGGTTCATTTTGGTAGGTCAAATATGATGGCAGAATATAGTATTAATGGTAAGACTCTTGGCACTGTGGAGGATCAGAGGGATCTTGGGGTCCGTGTCCATAGGACACTCAAATCTGTTGCACAGGTTTACTCTGTGGTTAAGAAGGCATACGGTGCATTGGCCCTCATCAACCATGGGATTGAGTTTAAGAGCTGAGAGGTAATGTTGCAGCTATATAGGACCCTGGTCAGACCCCACTTAGAGTACTGTGCTCAGTTCTGGTCGCCTCACTACAGGAAGGATGTGGAAGCCATAGAAAGGCTGCAGAGGAGATTGACAAGGATGTTGCCTGGATTGGGGAGCATGTCTTATGAGAAAAGGTTGAGTGAACTCGGCCTTTTCTCCTTGGAGCAACGGAGAATGAGAGGTGACCTGATAGAGGTGTATAAGATGATGAGAGGCATTTATTGTGTGGATAGTCAGAAGCTTTTTCCCAGGGCTGAAATGGTTGCCACAAGAGGACACAGGTTTAAGGTGCTGGGGAGTATGTACAGAGGAGATGTCAGGGGTAAGTTTTTTACGCAGAGAGTGGTGAGTGCGTGGAATGGGCTGCTGGCAACGGTGATGGAGGCGGATACGATAGGGTCTTTTAAGAGACTTTTAGATAGGTATATGGGGCTTAGTAAAATAGAGGGCTTAGGTAAACCTAGTAATTTCGGATGTAGGGACCTGGATGAGGAAGTGCAGGGATGGGTTAGTAAATTTCTGAAGACACAAAGGTTGGGGGTGTTGTGGACAGTGTGGAGGGCTGTCGGAGTTTACAGCGGGACATTGATAGGATGCAAACCAGGCTGAGAAGTGGCAGATGGAGTTCAACCCAGATAAATGTGAGGTGGTTCATTTTGGTAGGCAAAATATGATGGCAGAATATAGTATTTATGGTGGGATCTTGGGGTCCGAGTCCATAGGACACTCAAAGCTGCTACACAGGTTGACTGTGCGGTTAAGAAGGCATACAGTGCATTGGCCTTCATCAATTGTGGAATTGAATTTAGGAGCCAAGAGGTAATGTTGCAGCTATATAGGACCCTGGTCAGACCCCACATTGGAGTACTGTGTTCATTTCTGGTCACCTCAGTACAGGAAGGATGTGGAAACTATAGAAAGGGTGCAGAGGAGATTTATAAGGATGTTGCCTGGATTGGGGAGCATGCCTTATGAGAATAGGTTGAGTGAGCTTGGCCTTTTCTCCTCGGAGTGAAGCAGGATGAGAAGTGATCAGATAGAGGTGTATAAGACGATGAGAGGTATTGACTGTGTGGATAGTCAGAGGCACTTTCCCAGGGCTAAAATGGCTAACATAAGAAGACACAGTTTTAAAGTGCTTGGAAGCAGGTATAGAGGAGATATCAGGGGTAAGTTTTTTTACACAGAGAGTGGTGAGTGCGTGGAGTGGAGGTGGATACAATAGGGTCTTTTAAGAGACTCCTGGACAGGTACATGGAGCTCAGAAAAATAGAGGGCCATGGGTAACCGTAGGTAATTTCTAAAGTAAGTACATGTTCAGCACAGCATTGTGGGCTGAAGGACTTGCATTGTGCTATAGGTTTTCTATGTTTCTATGATATTCATGCCATCAGGTTGGAAGCTACACAAATGGAATGTAAGGTGTTGCTCCTCCACCCTGAAGGTGGGCTCATCTTGGCACAAGAGGAGGCCATCCTCCATGTACACTTATTACCCATTGCCTGATATTCCTGCCCAGAGACTAATCCCCACACAACTTCATGTTACACACCTTCAGGGCTTTCATACATGACGTTGTTCTAAAATGTGAATAAAGTTGGATTATAAAGAAATAGGTTAAAAAAAACTGGGAAAGATGAAACTCCAAGCCAATTAAACCAGGGATCAAATAGGAACAAACATTAATAGTCACATGACCAAGGCCACAGAGTTTAGAGCAATTTAGGACACAAAAGGTATAATGATTGATATCTCTTTCCTTTTCTTGGGTAGTGAAGTAGAATGGCTAAAAGAGCCAGGAAGTGTCTAACAGGAAGTATCTTACGGAGCAGAAAGTAAGTGCTACTTTGGAGTCCTTCATTGGGTGATATCATCCAAGTACATTAAAACTGAGAAATAAAAACAGTTGTTCCATTACAGAAAGGTTTTATGAATCACAGATTTTCACAGAATCTCCCCGCCATTGCTGTGATGGGATTATAAATCCAATTATCTTAAAAGAACTTCTTTCAGAACCAATAAATAAAAATGTGGCATCCTTAAAAGGAGATCCAAATATAACATCATGTTACCAAAGATGTTGAATTGATGCTCAATTGTTTGGAGAAATGACAGGGCATCTCCAGTGACTTTAAGCCCAAGAAACATCTATTCAGGTACATTTTCAGAATCAATTTGATTTCTAAACCCATCATATCTGTTTTAGGCTAACAAATAATGGGAAATAAAATGGAGGATGATCTTGAAGAGAATTCAACCAGGTGGTAATTTGCAGATGACCTTAACCCACACAACCAATGGCAGAGTGCTATCAAAATCAAAAGAGTAGGGAAGGAGGTTTATGCTCTATAACTATACTTCTAGGCCCTTTATCATTGCAGTTCTCTTTCTTCATTAGAAAGAGAACACCAACACAAATTTACTCTTGTCTTGTTCATTGAGTAACTGCTTCTCTCACCTTTTTATCAATCCATCTTGACTTGGTTACATGACATGTCAAGGTCAGAGACTGCCAAAGGAAAGCAGGAGGCATTCGAGGCCAACAACAGCAGCAAACAACTCAAGTAGAGAAATTAAAATTGTAAGACCATAAGATATAAGAGCAGAATTAGGCCATTGAGACTATCGAGTCTGTTCCACCATTTCATCATAGCTGGTCCATTTCCCCTTTCAGTCCCAAACTCCTGCCTTCTCCCCTTATCCCTTCATGCCTTGACTAATCAAGAATCTGTCAACCCCTGCTTTAAATACACCCAACGACTTGAACTCCACCGCCACCTGTGGTAACAAATTCCACAGATTCACCACTCACTGGCTGAAAAATTCCTCCTCATCTCCGTTCCAAAAGGGCATTTCTCTGTTCTGAGGCCATGTCCTCTGGCCTTACACTCCCCCATCACGGGAGACATCCTCTCCACATCCACCCTATCGAAGCCATTCGGCATTCGATAGATTTCAGTGAGGTCACCCCTCATTCTTCTGAATTCCAGTTGAATAACGTGTATTTAAAAAAAAGTGCAAGCAAACAATACGAACTCCTGATGCCACTCCAAATAGTGAACTTATGTTCGTATCATTAGGGGTTGCAGCAGCAGCAAACTACATTGGGAGGGCTGGAAAACAGATGTAAAGTTTAAACACACATAGTAACAGGAAAGCATGGCAACGTCAGAAATTATGATGATAAATAGAATGTATGCATATGATTTATAGATTTGGACATGCAAGAATAAATAGCAAAGCTCTGGACAGACAAATGGTGAAACAAGAGTCTGCTGGAGCAGAAAACAGTAGGAACAAACAATCTGCTGGAGAAACTCAGCAGGTCAAGCAACCTCTGGGGGAGGGGGCTAAGGAAGTGTCAATGTCTTGGGTTAAACCTCTCTCTGACAGGATTATGAACCATCCTGATGTAGGGTTTCTACCCAAAATGTTAATTGTTATTTCTATAGTCCACCCCACCCCCAGAACAGGTGTTGACCGACCTGCTGAATTTCTCCAGCAGATTGCTTGTTGTTTTATGCAGACAGATGTTGTAACTGTGAATGGAATCACCGAAGAGGCACTGAAGCTGGTTGATATAGAAGTCTTTATTTAACCAAACAAGTAGAAATCAAACTGGAGACACTCTTGGAAGAATAGGCCTGACCCAATATTACATGACATTTTTATTGCTAAAGATCAAAGATAACAGCAGTATATCCTATAGTTACAACATATCTACAATGCTTTCTTTGAAGTACATATAATTTTTAAACACCTCCATCTTCATATCAACACTCCAGACACTCAAAATGAATGTTAATCCCCACTGACTCTCTAGCTACATTCATGCATATGCAGACATCTCACGTGAATGGGTGTTTCCTGGTTTGCAATCAACCCCAATCTGCAGTTCCAGGAAGACCATTGTTCAGAACTGTATTTTCAATTCAACCTACAATCCATGTTCAGGTCTGAAGACTGGTTGCTGTTGAAATTAGTATTTGCTATATACCATAACTCCAGAAGGCACTCTAACACAGATATGGTCTACTTGCTGTTCTGGAGAAAAGATAGTCCATGGCAATATCAAAGTTACTTAATGTCTGTTACACTGACATCCTCCATCTCTGTCTGTCCAGTGGTGTTCAGGGCTTCCTTCTTCATGCCAGTAGATTCTTCTCAGTTTTTATTACTGCCCGTGTGGAGACCTGGGAATACCATCATACTCAGATGTAGAAGGATTCTTCATTGCTGTTTCTGGAACAGTTTTGTTTGACCAGTCAGGGTTGTTAGCCCTGAGCTGAGCCCTCCTACCCCCAAACCTGGAGGACCGGTGGACCACTCTTAGCCTGGCCTCTATCCTCTGATCTGTTTGGCTTCGGTAGCCCTACCAAGACCAAAGGCATAAAGCCCTGACTCCAGCCAGCATAGCTCTCTGCATCATTGGGGCACACAAGCCTCCAAACCCAAAGCTGTAATTCTTCTGGAGGGCAATATGAAAATGATGGTCAAAATGGCCGCCACCATCTCAATTAGTGCGGCTTCCTTGGCTGTGTGGGTTAATAAGTAACTTAGCAAGAGCTTTTTCTCCCCAGCACCACATATAACTTCACCTCTCCACCATTTCCCATTCAGATAGGAATACTTCTATTGCGCATCCATAAAAAGTGGTGAATTTATTTATTTATTTATGGAGATACACCGTGCAATAGGCCCTTCCAACCCTTCGAGTCTCCCCGCCCAGCAACCCCTGATTTAACCCTAGCCTAATCACGGGACAGCTTACAGTGACCAATTACCCTACCAACCAGTACGTCTTTGGGCAGTGGGAGGAAACCCACACAGTCACAGGGAGAACGCACAGACTCCTTACAGGCAGCAGCGAGTCACTGGTACTAACCACCACCCTACAGCAAAGGTAAGTTACAAAGCCCAACAGCTGACACATTTTCATTTTTCCTAGCTTTCACTTTCTGGTTGTCTGAGACAGGAGAAGTGTTTCACCCAAAGCTCAGGATCAACTAAGAGAATAGGGTTGAACGCATTGGGGCAGCACAGTAACATAGTGGTAAGCTCAACTTCCTGATGGCTACATTATCAGGATTATGTGGTATTATTCGTGCTTTAACATTGAATGTCAACATTTTGTGGGATGCTAAACATATTCTAAACAACACCAGCCAGATCTTCTGCAAAAAAAAGTGAAATTGGCCAAAAATCTGTTGCAAACACTTCTATGACATTTGTATTCAGGATTATGGACTAAAACAGGACCTGCGTGATACTCAGCAGAAACTACATTAAAGCTCCCAGATGCTGTGTCACTAGAAGAGTGTCAGAACTTCCTGTAGTGAGTACAGAATAGAGGCATAAGATATTACCATAAAGGTGTGGGAAAATGCTGAGGAGAGAAATAGAATGATATTCTGTATCTGGGCTGAACAGTTACTACCCCTCAAGGGATAACTACACTCACTTGCCCAATAATTGAAATGTTCCCACAACCAAAGGTCTTGCCTTCAGGTTTCTTTATCTCATATTCTCATTATTTATTGCTATTTATTCATGTTTGTATTTGCACAGTTTATTGTCTTCTGCACTCTGGTTGATCTTTCATTGATCCTGTTATCGATATTATTCTGTAGATTTGCTGAGTATGCCCATGGAAAATGAATCTCAGGGTTGTATGTGGTGACATATATGTACTTTGATAATAAAATTTTCTTTGAACTTTGAATCTGCACAAAGTCTTCTGCCTGAATGTTTGAGTCCCATGTCCCAGCACCATGTAAGGATACTGCAGATGCTGTGGTCAAATCAAGATGTACAAAAAGGCTGGATGAACTCAGCAGGTCTGCTGAGTTGACTGAGTTGACAGTTGACTGCTCCTTTCAACGGATGCTGCCCGACCTGCTGAGTTCATCCGGCCTTTTTGTACCATGTAAGGACAACCAGGTCAAGGTCATACAAAGTGATGAAACAGCCCTTAAAAAGTCTTCAAATATTCTGTGTATTGAAAATGGAAGCAGGCACAGTGAAGACCTTTTAGCTAACAATTCACTAACAATCTCAGCTTAATTGTCCTGATGAAGGGTCTCAGCTCGAAATGTCAACTTTTTATTCTTTTCCAAAGATGCTGCCTGGCCTGCTAAGTTCCTTTAGCGTTTTGTTTGTGTCGCTTGGATTTCCAGCACCTGCAGATTTACTCTTGTTTTTAACTGTGCTCCTATTTTTTGTTTTGATGAGTGTTAAACAAAGATCAAAGTGATTCCGGAAAGAGAAGGAATGTGCAAAGCTCAACTTTTACAGTCATGAAAATGTTGGAATTCCTACAGTAAGCTGCACACAGAGATCCCTCAGTCACGGAAGAATGCAGCGACACCTGGAAATTCATGAGTGTGATCTCACCCAAGTTAGATTGCTTCTATCAACAATTAGTGCATGAAAAATTAGGGCAAATGAATTCAATGTCAGGTATTCAACATCTCTGCCTGCCCTATTTCTCTCACACAAGCTGATGAATCAACATCGCAACCTCAACCTGTCATGCCAGTTGAGAGGCCCCCGAGGGTTCCAGACCTCAATGCTCTACTTCACCTGAATATCGTTAATTTACCTAATTGCGACTTGTTTTACCTGTTAATTGCTCCCTGAAGTTTTTCCGTGCTGTTTGTTGGTAACTGTGCATTTCTCATGCAACCTTGTACTAATTAAGTTATGCATGCTGAGAACGCATCACTGAGTCGTGAAATAGCCTTTCCATAGTGATGTTTGTTCTGAGTGACCTGTGTATCTTTGTTGATTCTTCTATGAATAAACTCTCATTGGTGTTTTATACTTGAGTCTCCAGTTACTCCGTGCCTGGGTTCAGTAGCCTGAGTTCATTGTTACATAACCAGCTAATTGCACTGCAGAAGAACTCCATTGAAAATGAAGAGATTGACCTTATATGCAACCAACATGTAAATATTTCATACCAGGAATGTCCACAAGATGAGCTTAGAGTGAAGAAAAAAAAATGCAAATTAAGAATTTTGCTGAATTCAATCTGTTAGATTACAGCTCCATCAGTCTTTCCTTAATCATCACCAAAGCAATGGAGAATCTTATCAACCAAGATGTCAAATCCAGCATTAGCAGATTTTTTTCATGTTTGTGAAGCTTCTCACTGATGCTCAATTTGGCTTCTGTTAAGACAGCTCAGATCCAGACCTCATTAAGTCTTGGCTTCAATATACCACTGAATTCCTAAGTTCTTAGGCATTCTCTTGGATTTAAGGACCTGCTTCCTCTGGTTTTGGGAAGTGGTCAGTGCCCCAGAAGATCACCCATCTACAGACTACAGAACTTGCTGTCTCCAAAGCTGACAGGCACGGGCATCTCAAGACCGTGATCCCTGCTGCCGTGCTCAATGGCTCTAGCAATCCCGAGCAGATTCAAAACCTGGACTCTACAGCCATCAATACAGGTTCCAACGACTTTAGACACCTCCAAAGTGCCGATTGCACAACCTTGAACTCCAACTCTGGCCTTGACCTTGACCGATACTGTTTTCCTCCAGCATTTTGGGTGTGTTGCTTCCATTCAAATTTATAGATAAGAATTAACCAATTAGATAGCCCCTATTCAAGAATGAGATTCCCCCAAAAAGATTCCAAAATAGTACAAAGAATTGTAACCACTAGGGGACACTGAACAATTGCATATTGTGTACATAGCTAATTATGTGAAATACAAGTGGGATTGGGAAACTTAAACTGCAAACAAAATAAAAATTTTACAGTCTATTCCAAAACACCCCTACCTGCCACTCTCAGTCTCCTCCACTTCTGTGTCCCCTCTTTCTCACCTACCTCCCCCTTCGCTCTCCTCTTCCCTCTTAGGGCCTTCCACCTTCCTTTCTTTCTTGATTGCCCTGTTCACTCTCAAACACCATCCCCACCACCCTGCCCTCGTCCATTCTGTACCTACCAACAATTTGTCCTCCTCGAGAGTAAAATCGTTCACAGCCTCCTGTCCCCTCCAGGGCTGCTACCTGACTGACACTCTCCCTTTTTTACCCCCAGCGTCCACCTCCATTCTTCCTGAAGCTTGTGGCCCAGACACTGTAACCCCTCACCACAACTAACCCCATCCCTCATTCTCCCCTACTCCTCTCCCAGAAAAACCTCAGAAGATTCTGCAGGCACCTGCATAGTGCTGTCTTATGTCTGTCCGCTCATCACAATGCTCCAGCACCATGTTGGAATGTTCATAGGCCCCAGGTTCACTCTGCAGATGCAGCAAACCTTACTTGTCTGTCACCATCACTCAGCATATAGGAGTTTTATTGTCTTATGCAAGACAATAACAGTTTCATACTCTTAAGAGATCAGAGGCAGCGTCTGTTTAATGGCCCATTCAACTAACAAATATGCCCACAGTGCGGCATTCCCTCAGTATCAACAGAAAGGGATGAAACCCTCTCTAACCAGGATCTGAGTAGCAAATGTGCAGTTGCAGGAGAACAAAATTGAAGGCCTTGCTGTAATGGAGGGAAATGAGAGATTGTTGTGTTCTAATGTCTGAGCAAGATGTGGCTTTCGCCCAGAACACTAGATACAGCGGTCAGATACGAAGGTTTCTCAATTTATCGAATGGACTGAACTGTTGTTTCGGAAAAGGCAAAAGGTGGAGATATGTGTTTCATGATGAGACTCCAAAGTCGCATTTTTTGTCAGACTCATGTACCCCTGACCTGGAACGCCTAATGATCAAATGGGGCCCATTCTATTTACCTAAGGTCTCTGGAGTGGTATTTGAACCCACAATATTCTGAGCTTCAATAGACACCTTATCTGAAGTATTGTTGTAACATTTAGCATGGAAGATGGTAACACATTTTACCACCACTGGGATTTCCACCAGGTGAACATTATAGAAAAGGGGAAATGAAGTGAAAAATGGGGGGGGAAATGATGTAAGCAACACAAAAGCACAATGAAAAATGTTGATAATACAGCAGTTAAGAAAAAGAACAACTTAATTTAAAAAAGAAAGTTCGAACACCAAATCTTAAAGAACAAAAAGATCTTGCACTGGTGGTGGGCTGGAGATATTGCAGAGATTGGAAGGGGAATGGCCATGGAGAGTGATGTAGAGGTGAAGAGAAGGGTTGCAAGAATGAGAAGCAATCATTCCAGAGAGGAACTGAGAGTGACTGGTGAGTCAAGGAGTGTGGGATAGAGGAAGAACATGATGGCGTGACTAATACTGGGTCAGTTATGATCTTATTGAATGGCTCAATGCAATGCTCCCATGCAATTTTATTATTTTCCAACTCTGTCTTTGACATCAGGGCAACGGTTGAATAAAGAATGGCATCAAGAAAGCTGGCAAAATTGGTCAGAGTAGTAACACACAAAGTGAAGGTGATGGGACTTTTTGGTTGCTCCACCACTGAGTAAGATTGTGCCTGATTATTTATCCCAGTGCCAATTTAGGATCATTTGTCCCATATCCTTCTAAAACTTTCTTATCCTAAATATTAGTATTGTGTGCAGTTTTGGGTCACCTCCTTACAGGAAAGATGCAAAACAAATTGAAAGATTACAGATAAAATTTACAAGGATGTTTCTGGGTCTGGAGGACCAGAGTTAGAAGGAAAGATTGAATAAGTTAAGATTCTATTCCTTAGAATGTAGAAGACTGAGAGGAGATTTGATAGAGGTATACAAAATTATGAGATGAATAGACAGGGTAACTGCAAGTAGGATTTTACCACTGAGGTTGGGTGGGCCGACAACCAGAGGTTATGGGTTAAGAGTGAAAGATGAAAAGTTTAAGGGGAACGTGAGGGGAAACTTCTTCACTCGGAGGTTGGTGGGAGTATGGAACAAGCTGCCAGCACAAGTGGTGCATGCGAGCTTGATTTCAATGTTTAAGAGAAGTTCAGATAAGTATATGGATGGTAGGGGTATGGAGGGCTCTGGTCTCAGTGCAGGCCGATGGGAGTAGGTAGTTTAAATGGTTTCAGCATGGACTAAAAGAGCTGAAGGACCTGTTTCTGTGCTGTACTTTTCTATGACTCTAGGACTCGATTCTAAATCTACCTAAATCTTTCCTATCCGTGTACACGTCCAAATTTATTTTAAACATTATAATCGTTCATGCCTCAACCATCCCCTCTGGCAGCTCATTGCATATACCTTCCACCCCCTGTGTGAAAATCTTATCACTCACGCCCCTTTTAAGCATTTCCCCTCTCATCTTAAACCTACGGCCTTTACTGGTCGGCTCAATTACCCTGGGAAAAAGACTATGACTATCTACCCTATCTATGCCCCTCATGAATTTATAAACCCCTTTAAGGTTACACTTCAGGGGGAACAGTCCAACTTTGTCCACGCTCCCTTTATTGCTCATGCCCAGCCCACTGCTGTTGCTTGGGCGTTCCATGCTTGGCGACAATGAAGGGATGGTGATATCCACTCAGTGGCCACTTTGTGAGGTACACTTGGTCATCAGTCAGTCAGCCCTATCTGATCAGCCAATCATGCTACGGTGGCTCAATGCATAAAAGCATATAGACATGGTCAAGAGGTTCTGTTTTTGTTCAGACCAAACATCAGAATGTGAAGGAAATGTGATCTAAGTGACTTTGACCATGGAATGATTGTTGGTGTCTGACAGAGTGATTCAAATACCTCTCAGACTGCTGATCTCCTGGGATTTTCACTCGCAACAGTCTCTAGAGTTTCCAAAGAAAATGTGCGAGAAGCACAAGATATCCACTGAGCGGCAGTTCTGAGAGGTGAAAATGTCTTGTTAATGAGAGAGGTCAGGGGAGAACGGCCATATTGATTCAAGCTGACAGGAAGGCAACAGTGACTCAAGTAGCCATACGTTACAACAACGGTGTGCAGAAGGGCATCTCTGAATCTTCAACTGGATGGGCAACAATGGCAGAAGATCCAAACATACACTTAATTAGGGGGTACCTAATAAAGTGGCCACTGAATGTAAGTTAGAATGATCAGTGAACCTGCAAGGGAACTTTTACATCTGCACTCCTATTCAACTGGAATTACATCTCCATTCCTTCATTTTACTGACTTTAAATCCCGGATCAGCCAACAAACTGTACCACAAAAGTTCGTCAACTCGCAGATCAAGGAAGTGACTCACCATCACCTTCTCAGAGACAATCAGATAAAGGCACAACAAATGCTGGCATAGGCAGTGACGCCCAGATGCCAGGGAGGAATAAGAAAAAAATATCCGATTTATCATGTCTGAGCCAGCTCTGTAGAAGTAATTGAGGAGATTATTCCTGGTATTCTTCGACCTCAGGGTGACTGACGTTCTTCAGAGTCTTCAGCCATCCTTATTCTTCCCTGAAGCTTTATATTTTAATCAAGGACGGACAATGGCATTTCATTCAATACCTTGATATCTTGCAAGTGAAGATTGCTTACTGCTGCATTAAATCTGATTGATGGATCACAGGAGGATGAAAGAGATCATTGTGCTATCCTCTGACATCTTTCAAAAATCTGGATGAGCAATGATGATGGATAACAGAAGAGCAGTGTGTACCGAGCGCAATTACACGTCTGCAAGGAATCTGTCAGCAGCGCCGTGAAAAACATCAAAGGAAGCAGGACATCTGAGCAACGCAGGTTAACCAGTGATGGGAGGCAAAGCCCAATGGTGGACACAACGTCAAACTTGATCCTTTAGAGCAGACGTTCCCAGCCTGGGGTCCACGAACCCCTCGGTTAATGGTAAGGCTCACTGGTATTAAAAAAAAACTACTGCTTTAGAGATTTCAAGAAATAGTGGCTTTGTGAATAATACTGTAAACCAGCAAAAGGTGGCTGCACCAAACAAACTGTATCGATGCTAATTGTAACCAGGTAGGGCCTGAATTTTTCATGATCTACGTTTGATTCTAGTTAGGAGTGATTTCTCCCCCCACAGTTATATTGATGGGAAATTTTGCTTATTAAAATAGCTTAAGTGAAAGAAGGTGCATCAATTTCTGATCACTGAGAGTGTCACTGATGGCGAATTCTTGGGCTGATGACAAGTAAAGTACTGTGCAAAACTCTTGGGCACATATATATAGATAGGGTGCCTACGACTTTTGCACAGTACTGTATTTTTCAAAATGAAGCAGACAGCGAGTTTGTAAATCTGGCAGAGCAAAGGATTTTGGGAATGGTGAGGGTGGAGCGCCACAATAGTGGTGTGGAACAGGTAGTAGAGAAGGAATACCGGGGTGGGAATTGGTGTAGATGCAGACACACCGAGCCCTGAGACACCACGCAAAGTCATTTGATTCCGAACAATTTGTTACAGGATGTCTCTCTGATGCTTCCCACTCCCTCCCTTCTCCCTTCCCCTTTTCCCAACCTCGATTCTCTTCTCCCTGCCCTCTTCCCACTCTCAGTCCACAATAGCGACCCATATCAGAATCAGGTTTACCATCACTCACATTCAACACAAAATTTATTTATTTTTTTGCAGCGGTAGTACTACAGTACTTAACAAAGTCATTGGCTCCCTAGCTATATATACAGTATGTGCACAGTACTGCATGTCTGTGTATCTTTCCGTATGATGAAGCTGCTCTGCAATCTGATAGCTGCTTGCCGGATGTTAGGGGAATGCACAGGAAGAACTTGTGCCACCGGTCAGACACAGTGAAAGAGACAGGCCTTAACTTTGCTTCTTTTAAGGAATTGGTAGATTACATCATCAATGCAGGTGCTTTAGACAAATGTACACAGGGCTTGAAGAAAGCACACTTTGCAAACTACTCGCTGACAATCAACCCTGGAGCAACTCAAGGATGCATGCTTATCCCACTGCTGTAGTCTTTGTACACCCAGAGCTGTGTGGCTTGGCACAGCTCAAACACCATCTCTAGTATCATGGAGAGTATATTGACTGGCTGCATCACAGTGTGATGTGGAAACACCGATGCCCTTGAATGGAAAATCCAACTAAAAATAGTGGATAAAGCCTAACCAATCACAGGTAACACCCTCCTCACCACTGACCACATCTATGTGGAGTACCATCTGACATCAGGGACCCCCACCACCCAGAACATGCTCTCTGCTCACTGCTGCCATCAGAAAGGAGGTACAGGAGCCTCAGGGCCCACACCGCCAGGTTTAGGAACAGTTACTACCCCTTAACCATCAGGCTCCTTAACCAAAGGGAATAACTTCACTCAACTTCACGCCCCATCGTTGAGCTGGTCCCACAACTTATGGACTCACTTTCAAGGACTCTTCATCTGATGTTCTCGATATTTCTTGTTTATTTTTGTTTGTTTATTTATTTATTTGTTTGTTTGTTTGTTTGTTTGTTTATTTATTTATTTTTGTATTTGCTCAGCTTGTCTTTTTCACACTTGTTGAATACCCAAGTAGGTGTGGCCTTTCATTAATTCTGTTATGGTTATTATTTTATTATGAACTTATTGAATATGCTCACAAGAAAATGAATCTTAGAGTTGTAAATGGTGACGTGTATGTACTGTGATAATAAATTTATTTTGAGCTTTGAAATTTGCTACTGACAAACCTTTGAATTTCAGATGGCGATGAGGAGGGTTCAGGTGTGAGACAGATCAGCTAGTTGAGTGGCATCACAACAACAACCTTGCTCTCAACGTCAGTAAGACGTGAGCATGGACCTCAGGAAGGGGAGGTCGAGGGAATGCAATAAGTCCTCATCAAGGAATCAGAAGTGGAAAGGATAAGCAGTTTCAAGAGCTATCCTGATTCCAACATACTAATGCAATTATAAGGAAGGCACAACAGAGGCCATATTTCTTTAGGAGTTTGAGGAGACTTGGTATGTCACTGAATACTCTCATAACTTTCTACGGGTGTGTTGTGGACAGCATTCTAACTAGGCGCATCACTGTCTGTTATGGAGGAGCCACTGCAAAGGATGAAGGAAAGCTGCAGAAGGTCATGAAGTCAGCCAGCTCCATCATGGGCATTCACCTCCCCAGCATCAAGGATAACTTCAAAAGGCAATGACTCAGGAAAGTGGCATTAGGACCCCCATCACCTATTCTCATTGCCACCATCAAGGAGGAGGTACAGAAGCCTGAAAATGCACACTGAATGTTTCAAAAACAATTTTTACCCCTCTGCCATCACTTTTCTGATTAGATAATGAACCTACTTTTTTAGTTCTTTTTTGCACTACTTAATTTAATTTATATGTATATTTCTTATTATGGTTTATATTTTTTATAATTATTAAGTATTCCAATGTACTGCTGCTGTACAATAACAAATTTCATGACATTCACCAGTGTTATTAAACCTGATTCGGATTCTGAAATTAGTTTAGCACCGAAAGTGATCCTGTCAGTCACAATATTGCATTGGTTTTCTGTTACTGAGTCTGTTAATTTCTTCGGTGAACACTGGAACGACTCACAATATGTTTGCAAAGTAACACAGTTTTCAGAGTGAAAACTGTCACTGAACAACTTCTGTAAAAAATTTCCTTCACAAAACGGATACTTTTGCATCATTTTTACCTATGCTTTTTCCTCCCTAGTCTCTTTCATTACCACCACACCAATGACCAGACTATCTCAGTAATAAATACCATTGGGCAGTGATCTGTGTTTACGGTTTGAATGCCACATGCAGCTTCTGGAAAACAAAATGTAAATTCTGCGTTGCTACCATTTGTTGCCAGCAAAACTCTAACCCTTATTTGTAAAGGACAAATATTATTGATATATTTATGCCAGCTATTATATTGAATTTCAATAGAAATCAAATAGAATCTTCACTAATTCTGTATTTTCAATTGTTGATTTGGGATTATTAATTTTAAAATATTATTCAACAAAGTCTTCCAGCTGGTGCTCTCACTTTTTGCATTTTCATCTCCAGCTCTCCATCTGTTTTTCTCCGTTACCCTTCCTTTCTTGAAGGAGATGATTCATACTGGGGCATCATTCCAACACCAGCTCAGAGAAACATGGGACTCGAATCAGCCCATTTAGCCTCACAAGTCTGTTGCACCATTCAGGGAAGTTATAACTGACTTTATCCATATTCTCATCTTTGCTCCACGTTCCTCGGGTCATCAAAAGTTCACCAATTTTAAACTAACATTTCACTCAGCATCAATCACCATTTGTGAAAGAGAATTACATCTTTTGCATGTAGAAGTTTTGCAAACTTTGTTCCTGAAGGACCTGGTAGTAAATTTTAGACATTAGCAACTTTTTCCCATCACCTCTACTTTTGACTAAAGGAATTATTGGTCAGAAAGAACTACAGTAAATTCAAATGAATCAGGGACAGTGGAAGCAGACAAACCAATTGTCTTTGTTCTTGCCATGAAGTCAAAGATGATGGAGGCTGCCATTTTGTGAAATGGCTCCATGTGTTCCATTTTGTGAACTGAAGTTGCTTGACTTGAGTAATGTTTTAAAGTAGACACAATTATGCTTCAGTTAATCTGCTGGACTAGAGATAATTTCCAAATAAGAAGTTATTTGTGAAGTGCTCTTTGATATAATATTACATGCAGGTTTGTGAATGTTGGAGTCTGTGCCTGTCCTGGGTGGTTCGAACTGGCTACTGAAAAAAAAAGGAGCCATAAGTTATCAGTTGTCATTTGCAGAAAGAAGGGCAATAAATGGATGCTGGCTTGGGCCAGAGCCAATAAAAAGGCGTAAAAGGTCGATCAAATGATCCATAGTCAAAAATACAGCAACATTTGAATTGGTAAGGATTGAATATAAGAGCAGATGCTTCGAGCAGATGGGACAATGACCCATCATCGTGGATGTAGAGTGCCCCACAGACATGTTACATGGAGATTCAGAAGGGGACAATAAGGACCACATAGCCAGCAGAGATATCTTTTAACAGGAATTACCTTTTCTGTTCTTTGTCTGTCCATGGAGGCTCAGGAAAACTTAGTAGGTGCGCACATAAGTTCACGTGCTCCTCTGTTGAGACAATAACAGTACTTGTTGATAATTACTGATTCTTTCTGTGCCTCTCTAATCATTATTACTAAGGGGAAGATCCTTGTTTCAGTATTATTCCATTGGTTCTAAATTATCTGTACCCAAGGCTAAAGACTTCTCTCTAAAGAACTTTGTCCAGAATCCTCCTATGTTTTCCAGGAGTGATCTAATATTGTGTAGTTGCTACATAACTTCCACCCTCTATCTAGTATACTAGCTACTCTCTCACTGGCTCACACGTCATGAAAACAGGCCACTTGGCCCATTGATTCTGCTCTGCCATTTTGTCATGGCTGATCCAGTTTCTCTTTCAGCCCCAATCTCCTGCCTCCCCCCTGTATCTCTTCATGCCCTGACAAGTCAAGAATCTATCAACCTCTGCCTTAAATATACATAAGCACTTGGCCTTCACAGCCACCTGTGGCAACAAATTCCACAGATTCACCACTCTCTAGCTAAAGAAATTCCTCCTCATCTCCCTTCTAAAAGGATGCCCCTCTATTCTGAGGCTGTGTCCTCTGGTCCTAGACCTTCCCACCATAATGTCTCCCATTACCCTCTATTGTTCCAGGAAAAACAGACCTGGCCTCTCCAGACTCCCTTCATAACTGAAATACTTCATCCCAAGAAACATCCACTGTGCCATCTCTAAAACGATCACATCCTTCCATAGCATCTGCATCACAGTCACACAGGCACGAAGATCAACGTTCCATTAGCCTTTTGGATTATTTTTGGTACCTGTCTCGAGCATATTATGTTCCACTGCTGCATTTAGTTTTTCATTAGGGTTATGGTTCATTATTTATGAAGTAATTTAACCCCTTCAAGTTCAAAATCAATGTCCTCACACTTCAATTCAATTCAGGTTTAATTGTCATTCAACCATACATGAATAGCCATGAATGCAGCGTTACTCCAGAGCCAAGATGCAAAACACTGTACCAAAAGTCACACGCAGCACAGAGCACATATAGTATGTAAAAAAATAGTAAGCACATAAAGGTATCAGTAAGATGCAGCCACGCAATAAAAGCTTCCAGGCAAGGGATCCATCAATGCCTCAGAAATCTGCAGTCAACCACAATAGAGCTTGTCTTCTGCTGAGTGAACACTGGGGGGCAGCACTGACTCCCATCTGGTGGCTCTACTTAGAAATTCATTTGCCACTATTTTATCCCGCCCACTTTGTCTACAAATGTTACAAAGAATATAAGGCACAGGGATCAGTTGTTTGGTCCAGCCAATCCACGTAGGTGTTTATGTTCCTTCTGAGCCACCTCTAGTACTTCACATCTGTATCCATCCAGTTGGGTGGTGGGGTGGAGATACATCTCCATAAAAGGTGGAGGTAAGGCACTATTTCTCTCTGATAGCCTGTAAGGTGTAGCCCTTGTCTAACTCCCCGCCCCACCATCAGGGTCACGTGAAGCCATGTGAGCAGGTAGCAGATGGTCGTATGAGCAGGTGGTGCATGTCACAAGTCCTGGTTATGCCACCACTGACACCCGGCAGACAATCTCTGAAGAGTATAGATAATGGCTCTGGGTCACCCATCTTGTAAAGACACTGCCCAGAAGAAGGCATTGACAAACCACTTCTGTAGAAAAATTTGCCAAGAACAATCATGGTGATGGAAAGACCATGATCACCCATGTCAGTGGAAAGGCACATAATGAACATGCGATCCATCCAATCTATTGCAATATTATAACTCCACCTAATTTACACCACTGCCCAGGAACAGAAAAGTCTACGTAAAATGGCGGATACATCCCAGTCCATCACAGACAAAGCCCTTCACACCATTGAACACATATACGTGCAGTACTGCCTCAAGAAAGCAGCATCCATCATTAAGGACCTGCACCATCCAGGCCATGCTCTCTTCACACTGTTACCATTGGGTAGTAGGTACAGAAGACCAAGGCACAACATCAGCAAGTTCAGGGACAGTTATTGCCCTACACCTATCTGGCACCTGAACCAGTGTAGATAACTTCACTCACCGCAGCTCTGAACTAATTCCACAACCTACACTTTCAAGGACTCTCCAACTTATATTCTCAGTATTATTTTTTTATTTGCACAATTTGTCATATTTTGCATTTTGGTTGTTTTGCCAGTGTTTGTTTATGGATAGCTTTTTTCTTAAATTCTGTTGTATTTCTTTATTTTTCTGTACGGTAAATAATTGTAAGAAAATGAATCTCAATATAGTATATGGTAAGATACATGCACTTCAATAATAAATTTGTCTTTGACTTCAACTGTTTGTATCTCTGGTAAACTTGGTAATCTGGCTAGCAAGAGAAATATTCCAAGTTAACGTTTCAAAATTATGATCTTTCATCAAATTTGGAAAATGTTGAGACAGTGCCAGAAGAAGAAGTAATCCTTTGGTGTTGAGAGAGATTAGAGAATCTGATGTACAGGAGCTGAGTACAAGTACCTCACATTTAGTGTACAAGTAAAAGAATGGTGGTGGGGGGTTGGTTATGGGGAGAAATGACAACATGCATGGATTGCAACAGTGTGTAAATCTAGAGACATTAAATGATGTGATGTAGCGATTATTTGTCACTCAACCAATGCTGAGAACAGCTCATCTGCTTACTATCATATTGGAGTTGGCAATTCTCAAATTAGCCACTGCATTATGTCGGATCTCTGCTCTTTCTCTCATTGTTAGGGTTCTTCCAGGGGTTAAGAATGAACAGGAGTTTTAATTCTTAATAATTGTTTATTTTAAAGTTTAAATAAAGGTACAGATATTTGAAACTAAGTGAAAAGCTGAGAATGAAAGCAGAGATTCAATGAAAAGCAAAGATGAAGAAGACGAAAAGAAAAAGAAAAGATGGCGCCTCTGAAACAACATCACCTTTATAATTGAGTTAAGAGAAATTCTCTAGATAAGAAGAAACCAATCAATGGTTGCACAATTACATCATGTGGGCAATGTGCTAATGCTTAGCCAATGAAAAATGAGAAAGGCGATAGACCTTTTTGTAACTGCTATACCGTTTTCTGTCATTAAGTGAGGACTAACCACCACTACTGTGAAAAAATACACGAGTTTGTTAAAAAGGTACAAATTATGATTAATCTACCACTTTATTCTTACATTAATTCATCTAATATCTTACTAAAAGCTGTGGATGGCTTTGCTGAGCTCCTCTAGGGTCAGCTCTGAATCCAGTTCTTCCATTGTCAGCAGGCACTCAATGGCATCCAGGGCTGAGGTGATGACAGTGTTCACTCTGGAGTTGAGGTCGGAGTAATATTCTATTCATCTCCCCATCTATTTGCCTGTCTTTGATTACCTCCCCATTTATTGACTTGATGGGAGCCATCTTGCTCTGAGAGGGGCAAGGGGCTTTCTTAATGACATTCCATATACCCCTGATGTTGCCTGTCAGTGCTGTGCTCTGGGCATCTTCACTAAACTGCATCCATGATTCACCTGCACAGTGCATGGCAGTCTGCTGAACTTTACTTCTAGCAGCCCTGAGGATCTGTAGGTTCCTCTTATTTGGTGAAAACTAATTCTCGGCAAAAGCAGCACATTGGCTTCAATGCCGGGTGTCATTTTGTTGGACTTGTTGTCAAGGTCTTCTTCCCAAAGGTAGTTAAGGCTGTGCTATAGATGGCATTCTGTAGAAATTCCCATTTCTCTGTGACAGAGTTTCCAGGCTGATGGGTGCTCACTCCTTTCTTGAAGGACTTAGCAAACTGCTCCTGCAGGTCTAGGTGAAACATCTTAATGACATCAATGTGGGGGTTCCCTTCTTGTTTAGCACAATGGAACTTCTTTGACTGGAGTCTGATCTTGTGAGTGGTCGGTGTGGCAGTCTGCACTATGTAGAAACGTATGAAAAGCATGCTGCCAAGGAAGGAGCACCTAACCAGGATCAAGTCCACATGGTGCCAGTGTCTGGAGTGAGGGTGTTTTCCAGAAAACTTGTCCACCTACAGAACGTGCCTCCCCAGAGTCACAAAGTGGCTTCCCTGCTGGAAGGTCAACAATGGACATGGTTTTCTCTATCTGTCAACTCCAAGAGAAGTGCAGAGAACAATAGAAGCCCCCCCCCCCCCCACATTGTGTTTATTGATCTCACCAAAGCACTTGACTTGGTCGGCGGAGATGGGCTTGTTCAGATCTTCTCTAAGGTACACTGCCCACCAAGAATACCGAGCATGATCAGATCCCCCCACAACACAACAGGGACTGAACAGTGTAACAGCAGCTCGTCGGAGCTCTCTGACATAAGCATTGACACTAAGCAAGGCTGTGTTCTCACCCCAACCCACTTCTGGAATTTTCTTTGCCCTCTTCCTGAGGCACACAATTGGCACTGCAACAGAGGGAATCTACCTCTACACTAGATCAGATGGCAGATTTAACCTCACCCGCCTAACCTCACCCCAACCAAAGTGTGTGAGGGTATGATCAGAAATGTGCTGTTTGCTAATGATGCAGCAGCCTTAACCCAAACCTCACAGTGCCTCCAGAGGTTGGCGGATCTCCTCATCCAGGCCTTCAAGGAATTTGGTCTGAGTACCAGCCTGAAGAAGACAAATGTCTTAGGAAAAGATGTGAAGGCACCACCAGCCATTACCATTGATAACTGCAAACAGGATGTTGTTCCTCAGTTCACATAGCTGGGGTCCATCATCAGTGAAGACCTCTCCTTGGACGCAGAAATCGCCAAGTGCATCAGAAAGGCTGCAACAACTCTTGTCTGCCTCATCACAAAAGTATGGGAGAACTCCAAGCTCCCAGTCAAAACAGAGGTGGCAGTGTACAACACTTGGGTCACCACTACACTGCTGTGCAACAGAGAGACCTGGCCAGAGATGGAGATGGAGGTTGTCTCTCTTGCCAGCCTCCCTAGTGTGTACACCTTGCTCATGAAGCCTCCCTAGTGTGTACACCCTGTTCATGCAAGCATAGGCTGTGCTGGCTGGGCCATGTCTGTTGCATGTGGGATAGGCACATCCGAAAAGACACCCGCTGTGGTGAGCTGGCTTCAGGCAAGAGAACCACTGGGCTCCCACAACTGTGCTACAAGCAAGTGTGCAAGTGGGACATGAAGGTGCTGGACATCAACATTGAGGGCTGGCAGGAACTTGTAGCCGACTGCACCAGATGGAAAAGAACCCTAAAACAACACCTTAAATCAAGCAAGGAAATCAGGAGACAGCAAATGGGCACATAGAAAGAAATGCTGCATCTCCAGCAGAGATGAGACCATTTATAGATGTGACCTTCACAACAGAGACTGCCACTCTCACATTGGTCTTGTCAACCACAGGTGGCACTGCACCAACAACGTGGATAGTTAGGGTACAACCTCCATAGACAATCTCGTTCAACATCCATAGACAATCTCCTACAACCTCCATAGGCAACCTCGTACAACCTCCACAGACAATCTCGTACAACTTCCATAGTCAACCTCATACAACATCCACAGACAATCTCCTACAACCTCCATAGACAACCTCGTACAACCTCCACAGACAATCTCGTACAACTTCCATAGTCAACCTCGTACAACATCCACAGACAATCTCGTACGACATCCCTAGTCAACCTCATTCAACATCCATAGTCAACCTCATACAACATCCACAGACAATCTCGTACAACATCCATAGTCAACCTCGTACAACATCCACAGACAATCTCCTACAACATCCATAGTCAACCTCGTACAACATCCACAGACAATCTCCTACAACATCCATAGTCAACCTCGTACAACATCCATAGTCAAACTCATACAACATCCACAATCTATTACAACATCCATAGTCAACCTTGTACAACATCCCTAGTCAACCTCGTACAACATCCATAGTCAACCTCGTACAACATCCATAGTCAACCTCGTTCAACATCCATAGTCAACCTCGTACAACATCCATAGTCAACCTCATACAACATCCACAGACAATCTCCTACAACATCCCTAGTCAACCTCATACAACATCCACAGACAATCTCCTACAACATCCCTAGTCAACCTCGTACAACATCCCTAGTCAACCTCGTACAACTTCCATAGGCAACCTCGTACAACAAAGGACCACCCACATAGCAAAAGTATTTCATTATCTACAAACGTATAACCTGTTGTGCAAAATCCTAAGGTCCTGAAGCGTGAAAAATAATTGCAATTCTTTCCTTTTTATTGATCATAAATCAAAAGGGAGCTATTTTTTCAGGTAACTGAGTTCAGTGCAAGGGAAAATTCTGGTGACCCCTGTGTTACAGTCATTCAGGTAACAGAATTTTTCCCTACAGAATTCATAAATCAACACCCAGAGCTTAGAGATATGGAATAAATTTGGAATAAAATTAATTCTCATGATTTTATGTGAGAACATTAAAAATTGAAAATTCAAAGTTAATTTATTATCAAAGTACATACAATACATGTCACCATATACCACCCTGGGATTCATTTTCTTGCAAACGTTCAGAGTGGATACAAAGAAACACAATAGGATCTATAAAAAGCCACGTGCAATACAGACCAACAACCCATGTGCAAAAGACAGTACAATACGCAAACGCAAAAACAATTTTAAAAAATAGTAATATATAATAAATATGTATTAAATATCGTTAACATGAGAACCACTGTACATGAAAACCAATTTCCTTCAAACTGATTCTATGGATTGTGGGAACAGTTCAGTGTTGGGGTGAGTGAAGTTATCCCCTATGACTGAAAAGCCCGATAGATATGGAGTAATAACTGTTCCTGAACCTGATTTGTGTGGGTCCTGATACTCCTGAGCCTCTTTCCTGATGGCAGCAATGAGAAGAGAACATGGCCTGGATGGTGGGGATCCTGGATAATGGATGCTCTTTCCTGCGATACTGCTCCTTGTAGGTGCGCTCAGTGATGGGGAGGACTTTGCCCGTGGTGGACTGGGTTGCATCCACTACATTTTGCAGGCTATTCCATTCAAGGCATTGGTGTTTCCATACCAGGCTGTAATGCAATCAGTCAGTATACTCTCCACCACACACCTGTTGAAGCTTGTCCGAGTTTTAGATGACATGCCGAAACTTCAGAAACTTCTAAAGAAGTAGTGCTGCTGTTGAGCTTTCTTCATAACAGCACTTACATGCTGGACCCAGGACAGATCCTCTGACATGAAAACTCCAAGGAATGTAAAGTTGCTGACCTTCTCTACCTCTAGTCCCTAGGTGATGGACTAATGGACCCCCAGTTTCCTCCTCCTGTAGTCAATAATCAGCAACCTGGTCACGCTGACACTGAATGAGAGGTTGTTGTTGCGGCACATCTCCCACCCCACCCCACCCCCAAATGCCAATTCATCACCACTATTGATTCACCCATTGATCATGGTGTCATCGGCAAACTTAAATATGCCTTTGGTGCATGTAAAAAAAAGCACATTTTCTTTCACCCGTTTTCTCGATGTACAATATGTACTGAGGATTCAGCTTCACATAATGAAAATCACACTGCAGACTATCTTCTGGGAATGCAATCCTCCCCCATTAATCTGATACAAGAGTGAGTTCGTTTGATTGTGAACTGTGTGATCTTTTCTTCGTGAAAAGCATAGAACCCCCTCCCACAAGAGGCTGCTGAGGCCAGACAAATGAAAACGTCAATGTGGAGAATTATAGATTTTTAATTAGGCAAAGGTTCTGAAGTTTGCAGAACCAAAATGAGCAGATGGGATTAAGACACAGATCATCAATAATCTAATTGAATGGATGAACACACTCAAGGGAGTGAATGTCCTGTGTATCTAGAAAGGAAACCCTTACTTAATGTCTTATTTTCCTACACTTCTGGGTATCAAAGTAATTATCATCCACTTAAATACTGTTGAAATGAGACTACATTACTAGATTCGAGGCAATTCATGAACAGCGTGATTGAATGCTGATGTGGTTTGCATTATTCTTATTGTATGTACAAGAACTCTGCTTTAGAAAATTGAAAGGAGTCCCTTTTGTATATAAGACTATAAGATATAGGAGCACAATTAGGCCATTTGGCCCATCAAGTCTACTCAAACATTTCATCATGGCTGATCCATTTTCCCTCTCAACCCCAGTCTCCTGCCTTCTCCATGTATCCCTTCATGCACTGACTAATCAAGAATCTATCAACCTGTACCTTAAATATATCCAGTGACTTGGCCTCCACAGCCGCCTATGGCAATGAATTCCACAGGTTCCCCACTCTGTTGCTAAAGAAATTCCTCTTCATCTCCATTCGGAAAGGACGCCTCTCTTTTATGAGCTGTGTCTTTTGTTCTTTGTTCTTTGTTCATGTATTGGATGGCAGGTAGGAGCTGCAACTGGGGGCAGGTTTATTTTGTAAGAAAATAATTTATACAGCAAAAGCCAAGACTAGTCACACAGCGGAAAAGCTAAAACAAAAGTTTCATGGAGAATAAAAAAGATGTCAGGTGCATTGAGATGTTCGAAACTCACAGTGAGGCGCAATGTAAATGTAGGCTTTCATTTTATTTTTCACCTTCTTCATACCAAAGATGCAGAGATTTCTCAATGCATTTGTTGGAAAGTCACTTCCCCTTTTGTTCTGACAATGAGCAAGTTTATAGCAGAACCTGATAAACAAGTGTAACTTGTACTTGAATTTTCATAGCCTGGATATAGAGATTCCCAGAGAAAAGGCTCAAACCACCTATACTTTCACAGAACAATATAACCCAAATAACATTTTAAAATTATTATTTTATTTCTTTATTTATTTATAGGGATACTGCGTGGAAGGCCACGCCTCCCAGTAATCCCCTGATTTAACCCTATCCTAATCATGGGACAATTTACAATGACCAATTAATGTACCAACCAGTACATCTTTGGTCTGTGGGAGGAAACCCACACGGTCATGGGGAGAACGTACAAACTCCTTACAGGCAGTGGTGGGAATTGAACTTGGATCACTTGTACTGCAAAGCATTGTGCTAACCACTATGCTACTGTGCCAACCTCCCCCCACCCACTCCAGAAAAAAAAGTGGAACACAAATTATCAAATGGCGGATGATATATTTACCTACAATCATCCTGCCTTTTTTGAGGTAAATTATATTACACTTCTCCTGAATTAGTAAGTTAGGCATTTGGTTACCATGCTCTTAAGATTATACACAAATTGTTTAAAGCAAAACATCAGTGAAACCTACTAAACAATTTTCAGAAATAATGAATTCCTAGCTCCATCTCTTCACCAATATATTCAGTCAGAATCTATGTGTTTGTATTATGGCAGATGCTTTCTGTGTGTTTGTACTATTTTAGCCTACGTTTCACTACAAAGTAGCAATTGGTGAAAAGAAATGGGTTTATGAAGCTGATACACAAAATCTGCAGATGCTTGGAATCCAAAGCAACACACACAACATGCTGGAGGAACTCAGCAAGTCAGGCAGCATCTGTGGAAAAGAGTAAACAGTCGACATTTCATGCTGAGACCCTTGGATGTCAAAGTAGTGAATTTTTGTGCCACTCAACAGTTGTCAAGTTAATGTTTATCCTGATTTTTTGTGCCTCAACTGGACATTTGCAGCATCATGCAATTTTCTATGCAGCCCTGCATTAGGGAGGTCACCAAGGCTTTCGGCCAAAGAATGCTGAATTCATCTGCTTCACTCTTTGAAGAGAGCACAGGATACATGTGAAAAGAAATTCGTTGGGATGCAAATTGATTACTTTGATGGTAATGGGTGGGAATTTTGGAAGTTCGCATCAGCCAGAAAAGATTTTAATTAGCTAATGAGCATATCTGAGAAAATTTAAGGTACATCCCTAATGCTTTCATCCTGAAACAAGCCACAGAATTTTCATTTCTCTTGATCTACTATACCAGACCAATGAGTAGTTGGTTGAAAACAACATTCTACTAACACAATTACACCATTCATAATCTAGAGCTGGCCCTGTTTGTAACAGGAGACACACAATGGCACTAATTATTCCTGAGCAGTGTTGTGAAGCAATGCCTTCACCACCTAGTGATCCTCAAGGCAGCCCAGAAAAAGTACCAGGACTAACAGCGACTGTTGCATCCTTCAGCATTGATAGAACTGATGCAGGCTCAACCTGTGCCAGCAACTGGGCAGAAAGGGGAGAAATTCAAGGAGAATTTCATGTGCAAGCTTCAATACAGCAGTGAGTTCATAGGAAACAGTGAGTCTTCTAGTTTTTCCAGGTTATCCCATTTCTCTTATGACATTCCCTGACCAGGTCTACCCTTGAGAGGTTATTAATGATGGTTGGCATCATCTGATGAGATGATATGAATATTGTGAGATGCTGCGATAGTTCTGCCTCTCCTCAATGATATTGATGTTCCTGGAAACTGATTGCATAATACAAAAGAAAACTTTTTCAATGTCTAATAGAAGTCAAACAGCTCTCCCTAGTGCAGCATTATTTATAGCAAGGCACATTGTTTACCTGAGACACAAGGACGTATATAGAGAGCACTGCCAATCCGATTGCACAACTCTTTGAGTTAAACTCGTTTAAACGTTGTGGCAATACAAAGTTATATTTATTTTCTCATCTTTCTTTTCAATAAACAGAATATTGATCAGTAAACTGCAAAGGGTTATTAATTACCCAAAAGGCACAGCAATCTCTGTAAATATTTGAGTGTGGATCAAACGTCCTCCGAGGCTCATTGATTGCAAAGGCATGCTTGGAGGAAACTTTGATTTGAAAGTACAGTCCTTCCAAAGGTTAGAGCATCTCCCAATGGAGAGAACCTTTGTTCTTTCACATCAACAACCTTCAACGGATGAGTGATTCTATAGGGATGTTCCGATCAATATGCAATAGAAATACTCTTATGCAACTCAACAAAGATAGATGCTGCTCTTTCTTATCTCTGAGAGGCCCCGACCTCAGGATTAATCATTATCCATAGCCTATAAAATAACTTTTATACTTTGCTGCTGAATATCCAAAAGACAGGCAGCATCTGTGGGGGAGGGGGAGAAACTGAGAAATGGCCACCTGAGCTGCTGTGGATTTTAAATTTCTAACATTTGCAGACAATGATAGCTAGTTCCAAATTTCTCTGCCAAGGGGAACGTATCTACTTGATTCAGTCGCCAAAGAATTCCATGCAATTCAGACTGGTCACTTCTCAGTCTTCTAAATTTTAAACATTGGAGATTTAGCCCACTCATTCACTTACCATAGGACATAGCTGCTGTTCACAGTGCTAGCTTGATGGAGCTTCACAGCACACTCTCTATAGCAAACATAAACTTATATTAGATGAAGGAGCCAAATTGTGTACAACAGAGCAGGTGTGGTCTAATGAAAGCACAATGTAAGTATCATCATTATCATTATGTGCCATGTCATATGACGTAGGCCATCAGGGCTGTATCCATGACCATGATAGTTCTTGGCAAATTTTTCTACAGAAGTGATTTGTCATTGCCTTCTTCTTGGCAGTGTCTTTACAAGATGGATGACCCAGCCGTCCTTAATACTTTTTAAGAGATTGTCTGCCTGTTTGCCTGGCGTCAGTGGGTTGCATAACCAGGACTTGTGATATGCACCAGTTGTTCATACGACCATCCACCACCTGCTCCCATGTCTTCATGTGACACTGATCAGGGGGCTAAGCAGATGTTACACCATGCCCAAGGATGACCTACAGGTTAGCAGAGGGGAAGAGTTGTAGAATCGTATTTCACCCCTGCCATCCAAGATATAACTACAGGAATTCCATAACTGAAGATGAAGGTTTTCTTTAAAATTTACATGGGAGAGATGAATGACATTGCAGGGCAATTAAAGACTGTTGATCTATAAAACCAATGTTTTTCTTTACCGATTTCAAAGAATATTTATTGTCAAAGTATGTATACTATATACAACCTTGAGATTCATCTCCTTTCAGGCTGCCACAAAAACAAACAAAACAATAAAGCCCATTAAAATAAGAAGTCTATCAAACACCCAATGTGCAGAAAAAATAACAAATTGTGCAAACAGTAAAGGTAAGCAATAACATTCAGAACTGAAGTTGACAAAGTGAATCCACGGGTTCAAAGCCATTCACAGCCGATCCAGAAACCCGTTAGTTATAGGCCACAGCCTCAGTTCAGCAGTGACAAGTAAACCTCACCAAAGGGCAGCCCAACACTGGCCTGTCCCTCACCTCTGTCCCTGACACCCTGATTTTTTCAATCTGGCCCTGCGTTTAAATCAGCTAAATAGTAGGTCATTCCTTACTGTCTGACCCCGGACCCATCGCCTCGATTCAGCCCATACTCAAACTTTCCAATCTGGCCTGGCGTTTAAATCAGTGAATGCACTTGATAGGATGCACTCCTACTGAACAAATTAGCAGATCATTGTGAAATGTAGCTGCAGTGTCCTAAACACAAGAGATTCTGTAGATCCAATGCAGAAAGCACAAAATGCTAGATGAACTCAGCAAGTCAGGCAGCATCTATAGAGGAATAAGCACTAGAATCATACTAGGTTCTTCCTGCTTCACGATCAGCGGGTCATTTTGCACTTGGGTAGCAGTGAAACAGACCAAATGACTCTATGCAGAGCTTTTTGATGACGAAAAGCCATCAAGGAATCAATATCAATGATCTGGATGATAATGTGGTAAATTGGATCAGCAAATTTGCTGATGATACAAAGACTGGAGGTGTAGTGAACAGTGAGGAAGGTTTTCAAAGCTTGCAGAGGGATCTGGACCAGATGGAAAAGTGGGCTGAAAAATGGCAGATGGAGTTTAATACAGACAAATGTGAAGTATTGCACTTTGGAAGGAAAACCCAAGGTAGAATATACAGGGTAAATGGTAGGGCACTGAGGAGTGCAGTAGAACAGAGGGATCTAGGAATATAGATACAAAATTCCCTAAAAGTGGCATCACAGGTAGATAGGGTAGTAATGAGGGCTTTTGGTACATTGGCATTTATTAATCAAAGTATTGAGTATAAGAGTTGGAATGTTATGGTGAAGTTGTAGAAGGCATTGGTGAGGCCAAATTTGGAGTATTGTGTGCAGTTTTGGTCACCAAATTACAGGAAGGATATTAATAAGGTTGAAAGAGCGCAGAGAAGGTTTACAAGGATGTTGCCGGGACTTGAGAAACTGAGTTGCAGAGAAAGGTTGAATAGGTTAGGGCTATATTCCCTGGAGCGTAGAAAAATGAGGGGAAATTTGATAGAGGTATATAAAATTATGATGGGTATAGATAGAGTGAATGCAAGCAGGCTTTTTCCACTGAGGCTAGTGGAGAAAAAAAACCAGAGGACATGGGTTAAGGGTGAAGGGGGAGAAGTTTAAAGGGAACATTAGGGGGGCTTCTTCACACAGAGAGTGGTGGGAGTGTGGAATGAGCTGCCAGATGAAGTGGTAAATGCGGGCTCACTTTTAACATTTAAGAAAAACTTGGACAGGTACATGGATGAGAGGTGTATGGAGGGATATGGGCCAGGTGCAGGTCAGTGGACCTAGGCAGAAAAATGGTTCAGCACAGCCAAGAAGGGCCAAACAGCCTGTTACCATGCTGTAATATTCTATGGTTCTATGGTAAGGAAGCTAGAATATCCTGAATTTTCATCTGCATTGACAATACTGGAGTTTAAGAACTCCTGTTTAAAAGTGAGTGTATTTAATATTTCGGTAATATCTGAGTGTTATTGTAAATATATTGTTTGATGAAGCATTCTTTGTTTAAATAATTCATTATGGGTTATACAGTATGTAAAAGTTCGTGAATGGCATATGTCATCATGCCATTATATGTGCACACCTTGTAGAAAGTAAAACAAAGCTCCATGTTTCTCTTTCAATTAACTGGCTCAAGTGATTCTGTTTATTATCAGAGAATGTATACAGTAATCAACCTGAAATACTTGTCTTTGCAGACATCCCCAAAAATCAGAACAACTCCAAAAGAATGAACAACAAAAGAAGTTAGAACCCCAAAGCCCCCTCTCCCCCACTCCCCCGTGCAAGCAGCAGCAAGCGTCAACGCATCAATTAGTTTTCTGTTTCGGAGTTACAATACATAACAAAAGTGACCAAATTTTTTTTTACTCTTCTGGGGATTTTAAATTACAAGCAACCCAGGAATTGAGGTCCCTAATTCTCGACTGAAGACTGGATCAGTCCCAAACTGAGAAGAAAATCTGACTGCAAGGATTCTGTGGGAAGGCATATTAAATTACCTGTATTTGTTATTTTTTAAGTTTTACTCACTGAATGCACAGGTCATTAAATTAAATCCACATATATCTGGGCAGATCGACATTCAGCGCAAATTCCTCATGTTGTTAAGAGCAAGATTTCTTTCTTCTCCTCTGACAGCCCCATCTCTTTTATTGTCATTATCTTTGGCTTCTATTTAGCAAGGTGCATGAATCTCTCTTGAAATATGAAGAAAATGTCTTACTTATATACACACTAAAGTTAGGAATACCTTAACAGAACAGGAGTACTGTTTTGATCCTGATCATGCAAGGTAACAGAAGCAGCAAATGAATATTTGACTCTAGTGACTGGATGGTACTACTGGCTGATGAAGGATACCAGGAGAATTCACATTCTTTTTCATAGACTGCCATGGAATCTTAAAGTTGAGATAGGTGATTTTAATGCTCCCCTTAGTTAAAAGTTAAAGTCTGTCCTGAGGCTTATAGGCTCATCAGGCCAGTGCTTATGCCGGTTTCCGTGGCGTGAAGCGACTGCGAGTACGAAACCCCACCCCGGGTAGGACATCAGTCTATCACGAGGTTAACCCCCAGCGGATACGATAGGGTCTTTTAAGAGGCTTTTAGATAGGTACATGGAGCTTAGTAAAATAGAGGGCAATAGGTAAGCCTAGTAATTTCTAAGATAGTGTTCTAAGTCATGTTCAGCACAACTTCGTGGGGCGAAGGGCCTCTATTGTTTCTATATTTTTCTACGTTTCTATTTTGCCGGTACCCATTTTCAGCTGAGTGGACTGGATCAATGTGTGATTAAGTGCCTTGCTCAAAGACACAGCACGCTGCCTTGGCTGGGACTCGAACTCACGACCTTCAGATCGCTAGCCCAATGCCTTAACCACTTGGCCACATGCCACACAACACTCCTTGAGAAGCGTAGCAAATCCAATGATGCAAAACTCCCTCAATGTTTCAATGCTTCAAGTTTGACTCTAGCTCAAGCAGCACTTGGAGTATTGTGAGAAAGTTTTGGGCCATTATCTAAGAAAAGATGTGCTGGAATTGAAGATGGTTCAGAGAGTATTCATGAGAATGATGCCAGGAATGAAAGAATAACATATGAGGAGCATTTGATGGCTCTGAGCCTGTACTTGCTGGAGTTTAGAAGAATTAGGGGGGATCTAATTGAAACCTATTGAATATTGAAAAGCCTAGATAGAGTGGATGTGGAAAAGATGTTTTCTTCAGTGGGAGAGTCTAGGTCCAGAGGGCACAAACTCAGAATAGAGGAACATCCATTTAAAGCAGTGACAGGAAGGAATTTCTTTAGGCAGAGGAAGGGGAATCTGTGGAATTCATTGCCACGGTTGGCTGCGGACACCAAATCATTGGGTACATTTAAAGCAGAGGTTGACATGTTCTTGATTAGTCAGGGTGTCAAAAGTTACAGGGAGAACGCAGGAGAATGGGGTTGAGGAGGATCAGAAATTAGCCATGATGGAATGGCAAAGCAGACTTGCTGAGCTGAAAGTTCTAATTCTGCTCCTATGGCTTGTGGTCTTATGATCTAAATCTTAATTATGACATGATTTTGAACTCACAGCTTTATGACTTAGCAGAAAGAGGGCTTCAAATGGACCATATTGCCTCAGCTCAGCTCCACTAAGATGACTTAGTTGAGCAGAAGAAATGTTACAGTTGTCTGGTCAGGACCAAGGGGATTTGGTACAATTTGGAAAGGAGCCTTTGTTTGGGGATTACTTTGAGCAAATCCTGGAGGAACTCGACATCAGTTTAAAACGCCATCTTACTTTATCATTAATGTTCCATGGCTGGTTAGTTAAAATCAACAAGTTACATCTCAAACCTGCTGCAGGAAAAAGAAAGTAACCCGGGAAAACTGTTCAGTACAGCACTGAGGGAGAGTGCTGATGTCAGTAGTAACATCTCTACGTCTGAAACATTGAACCAAAAAGAATAATAATTACACATCTAGCCAATAGTTACACTTCAAGCTATACTAACTGCAAATTGGTTGGGCTGCACTGCTCTTTGATCTTGGTAACTTACTGCAAACGTTTTGTCACCATACGAGGGGACATCATCAGTGCACTGTTAATTGCATTCAAAATAAGAACGACAAGCCAATGTAAGACTTGCACACTAAACAGTAGGGCACCAAGGAGTGCGGCAGATCAGAGAAATCCCAGAACACAGATCCTTCATTCCTTGAAAGTGGCATCAAAGGTAGGTAGGGTCCTAGGGAGGCCTTCATAAATCCAAGTATTGAGTACAGGAATTGGAATCTTATGATAATATTGTATAAGATGCTGGTGGTGCCAAATTTGGAGTATTCTGTGCAATTATGGTCACCGGCCTACAGGAAAGATATCAATGAGATTGAAAGAATGCGGAGAAAATTAACAAGGATAATGCCAAATCTTGAGGAGTTATAGGAAAAGGTTAAATAGGTTAGGACGTTATTCCCTGGCGCATAGGAGAGTGAGCGGAGGTTTGATAGAGCTAGGTAAAATTATGCAGCATGTAGGTAGGGTAAAGGCAAGCTGGCCTTTTCCACTGAGGTTGTGTGCAAGGTGAAATGTTTAAGGGGAGCATGAGGGGGAGCTTCTTCACTTAGAGGGCAGTGAAAATGTGGAACGAGCTACCAGTGCAAGTAAATGCGGGTTGTATTTCAACATTAAAGAGAAACTTGAGTAAGTACCTGGATGGGGGGAGTATAGGGGGCTATTGTCACAGTACAGATTGTTGGGAATAGGCAGAATAATAATTCAGCACTGGCTAGATCGGCCAAGGGGTCTACTTCTGTGCTTGGTCTCTATTAACCTATGACTCTAAGAGAAACTGGAAATGTGTAAATGAGTAAGATTTTGTCAAATTCACCCGCGCAGCACCTATTATTTGCTGCAATAGTTTTTCAGCATTGCAAGCAGAGAGACACCCGACGGATTTGCAACAGAAGTGTTCTTCCCACTATATTAGTAAGAGGCAAAATGTCCACCTGAAGTAAGCATGAATATTTATTTGTAACACTCTTAATGCCAGTTCCAGTATTTTTCATAAGAATAGTTTGTCCTGATGCAGACAATGACAGTTTCACCCCACCCCCAATAGCCACCAGTCTCCTGAACATTGGTATTATCTCCCCAATCCCTGGTTGCTTCCAGCAGTTTATTCTGGTGACATCAGACCAGGCTGCATTCCTGACCCTGATTCCCAGCCCATTTACCTCATGCCACTTTTTAACATCAGCAATATGTAATATTGCACATCCCTTCACTGGTGAACCCACTCCCCCACCTCCCCTGCCAGTACCATGAGGCTCCGATATAATGAGGCCTGAGGCCCATTATCAGGGAGAAGCTGACAAAACATTCAGGCTTCAGGAAATTCAGGGCCTTTGCCTTTGTAAGTTCTTGTCGGCTCTGCGTGGGAGTGAGAGGAGCTAAAGATGGCACCAGAGGATTTTGTGGACTTCTTCCAGTTCATCCACAAAACAGTTTATTCTTCTTCTTTTCTCAAGTCTTTACTTTTGTTTCAAGGTGGTTAAGGGCCTATCGGAGTCTGTGATCTACAGCTGCATCTCAAACTACGGACCTCCACAGACAGTGGGTTCATGTTCTTGGTCTCTCCATGCAGCCTAGCTTTTCGATATCTCCAGGTGTGGCACTGTGAACAACACAGTTCCTTGCTGATGCCACCGACTGAAGCAGAAAATTGAAACATCAAGAGAGCAAGCGGTGTGTGCTGCTGTCAAAAGGCCCCTGCACTCGAGCGATCTCCCTCTCTCTCTCGATAGTGAGTGAGTGTCTGTTGGTCTTTGAGTCGGGGAGCTCAGACAAGCGACGCAGCAGATTGTAACATCGAAATAGTGAGCTGCTAGCCTCCCCTCTCGTTGTTGTCTCTGTCTCCCTCGCTAGCGTGAGAGGGAGCCTGTCGGAACTGCTGAAGTGTTGGGACGGACAGTAGTTTTTGATGGACTCCAGATCATGGTCTCTTTAGAGACTTTGCTATGGAGGATGGTGAGGGGTTAACTGTGCTGGAGCAAGTGGGTGGGGGAGGAGGAGGGCTGATGTTTTTGCTACTGCTTGTACATGGGAGGGGGAGGAAGGCTTTGGAATTCTAACGTTTTTCTGTCATTCATTCTTTGGGTTTTTTTACTGGTTCGTGGATGACAGCGAACAGCAAGAATTTGAGGTTGTATATGGGATATATTCTCTGATATTAAATTAAACAATTGAATCGTTGAACAAATGAATGCTGAGATATTGAAATCAATCTTCTCCAGTAGCTATTGTAACAGTTACTCGAAAACAAACCAAACCCTCTGAGGGAGTACGATAGGGTAATCAAACTGTATGATGCACTTCCAAGTAAGTTCCAAATCGGAAAAGTGCATTGGATCCTTTAATACGACTCCAGCAAAAATGAACTATCTTATAGCGATAAGAATCTAACAAAACTAAAATAGTGATATAGCAGTCTAATTAGAGATATTAGCGATACTAAATGGTATAATACCGTAATTAGCAGTCTAATAATGTTCCAATTAAGTTTCAAGGTTTCAAAGTACATTCAATATTAGAGTATGTATACAGTATACTTCCTGAAATTCATCCTCTTCACAGACATCCATGAAACAAAAAAACTCCATAGGACGAGAGGAACATCAAAGCCCCCAAAACATCAAATTAGTGTAACTAAGCGAAGTTAGGAATCTAGTTAGCAAAGTTAGCGTTCCAATAGCGATCAAACAGCAGTCAAACTAAATTAGCGAAATAACGAAGTTAGTGGTCAACAAAAATATATCATTCCCCGCGGCTCACTCTTAGCAACCAACTAAGCGTGAATACGTAACTGTGCTCGTTTGCTTCTGCCACACTCCAACCTACGTGACAGATTGCCATAACAAATGTGCAATACAAAATGCAATACAGACAGAAAACAGATACATGGCTCCTACTGACAAAATAGGCACATGGTCCCCACAGCTATGTCACTGGACTTGAGTCCAACAGCTTGAGCCATTGATCCAAAGTTTGAATCTGACTAAGATAGCTGAGAAACAGAGCATTAAATAAATTGACTAATTCCTGGAATTGCTGCCATGTCATAGAAAAGATTAAACAGACTGAAGCTACTCATTGAAATACTCAGAACTTTTATGGGACTTGACGTGGCAGATGTTGATGATTTCCCTAGCTGATTGTCTAAAATCAAGGACCACTGTCTCAAAATAAAGAATTGATCTTTTGTTGAACAGAAATGTCTTTAATCAGAGGGTAGCATATCATTAGAATTCTCAGCTTGAGAGGACACTGGAGAATCAGTCAGGACAGGGATTGCAACATTCTCAGATATTCAAGTAATCAATGAAAATGGAATTAGTTCAGGCAAGTGGCATTGACATACCTACTCTGCTTCTTGTGTTCACGTTTCCTTACAAGGAAACGTAAGGATTCAAACAAACCTAGAGTCTAATAAACGCTAGTATCTAGTAAATCTATTAAATCAAATTTAGTAAAGGTAATGAAATTGAAACAAAAACAGACGTATTGAAGCACTTCATCACTCAAGCAGAAGGTATGGAAAGAGAAACTAATTAAAGTTTTCAATGGTCTTATACCTGAAATATTAACCAGTTTCATTTTCCACAAATGCCTCCTGACTGGCTGAGTTTCCATCCAACCTGATGGTATGAATATTAATTTCTCCTTCCAGTAAAAACAATCCCTCCCCCTTCCCCGCTTCTATTCCCGACTCTGGCCCTTTACCTCTTCTCACCTGCCTATCTCCTCCTCGCCCCCTTCCCTTTCTCCTATGATCCACTCTCCTCTCCTATCAGATTCCTTCTTCTCCAGCCCTTTGCCTTTCCTACCCACCTGGATTCGCCTATCACCTTCTAGCTATCCTCCTTGCTCTCCTCCCACTTCTTTATTCTGACACTCCCCTCTTCCTTTCCAGTCCTGAAGAAGGGACTCGGCCTGAAAGGTCAACTGTTTACTCATTTCCATAGATGCTGCCTGACCTGTTGGGTTCCTCCAGCCTTTTGTGTGTGTGTTGCTTTGTTTAATATCTTCTGTTTTTTTGTTCCAGATTTCAGAATCTGAAGTTTTATTTGTTTTCATAAAACATGGAACGGTACAGCAAAGTACAGACCCTCCAACCCATGATTTGATTTAGCAATACAGCGCGGAGTAGGCTGTTCCAGCACTTTGAGCCACCCCACTCCAGCCCACCCACAACCTCAATGACCTCTAACCTAACCATAGGACAACTTACAATGAACTAGTAACCTATCTGGTACGACTTTGGACCGTGGCAGGAAACTGGGCAACCTGGGGTGTTCATTGGGGAACATGTACAGCGACAAAATTGAATTCTGAACTCTGGAATGCCCCAAGCTGTAATAGCATCACGCTAACCACTGTGCTGTGGTGGCGTGATGGGAAAACAGTGCCATATCTATGTCCCATATCATCTTATGCACCTCTATCAAGCCATCTCTCATCCTCCTTCACTCCAAAGAGATTCAAGATGGCTTAATGTCATTTCCAGTACACAAGTGCAAAGGAAAACAAAAATTGTTACTCCAGATCAGCATAAAAAAAACATAATAACAAAACACAATAAATATAAATACATCAGATAGCTTATACATTTTCCTCTCCTATCAGATTCCCTCTTTTCTAGCCCTTGACCTTACCCACACACCTGGCTTCATCTATCACCTTCTAGATAGCCTCCTTCCCCTCACTCCTACCTTTCTATCTTGGCCTCTTCCCCCTGCCTTTGCAGCCCTGATGAAGTGTCTCGACCCGAAGCGTCGACTGTTCATTCACTTCCATAGATTGTGTCTGACCTGCTGAGTTCCTCCAGCATTTTATATGTGTTGCTTTATAAAGAAAGATCGATTGTATGTTCCTAAAGTGACACTAGACGCAGGAGTGTCTGTACATCAGGTGACTGCCAGGAAGTGATAAAGTAATAGTGATAATGATAATGATATAGAGAAAGCACTAGCTTGCTAAACAATGATCACAAAAATACCAGTTAGTCATAAAAATGTTCTAATCAAGGATCAATAATACAAAACATTACCCTTTGTGCTGATATTGTCTGGGTAGCTGGTGCTTCATGCATTTACAGTCTTCTATTTAAATTTCAAATTTCCAGTATCTGCAGATTTTTTGATTTTCTTTAACTATTATAAAATCTCACCAGTGGCCACTTTATTAGTTACCCCCTGAAGTGCATGATTGTATGTTTATGGCCTTCTGCTGCAGTAGACCATCCATTCCAAGGTTCGATGCGTTGTGTGTTCAGAGATGGTCTCCTGCACATTGCTTTTGTAGTGCGTGGTTATTTGAGTCACCGTCGCCTTCCTGTCAGCTTAAAGCAGTCTGGCCATTCTCCCCTGACCGCTCTCATTACAAGGCATTTTTGCCCTCAGAACTGCTGCTCACTGAATGTTTTTTGTTTCTCACACAATTCTCTGTAAACTCTAAAGAACGACTTGTATGAAAATCCCAGGAGATCGGCAGTTCCTGAGATACTCAAACCCACCCCCTCTGGCACCAACAATCATTCCACTGTCAAAGTCCCATAGATCACATTTCTTCCCCATTCTGATGTCTGGTCTGAAGAACAACTGAACCTCTTGACCACGTCTGCATGTTTTTATGCCTTGAGTTGCTACCGCACAATTAATTCATTAGATATTTGCATTAGCTGGAAGGTGTACAGATGTACCTAGTAAACTCACCACTGTGTGCATGATTCACCAATGCTTCAGGAGCCTCTCAGAGTCCAATCCTATATCCCCATCATGAGAGGTGGAAACAGGTAAGGCCAGCCAACCAGGCTCTATTGAAGCTGTATAGGCCAATCTGCTGTACAGTGGATACAATGGATTACAGAAATATTGATGAACTCCAACTGGGAAGTCATCAATGGCTTATTCTCCACTGGAAACTCAGGGCCCAAGAAGAAAGAAGATGGTGTCAGAAAAGGAAATCTGCTGGCTATATCTGGCTTGAGACGCACAACAACTCAATTGGATCTTAACTGCCCTGTGTAATAACTGATCAAGTTAATCAGTGATATCTACATCCTGTGAATGGCTGGATAAGAAAATAAACATATTGGGGAAACAATATAGAAACTAGCAGGAAGGAAGCGGCATCACGGTGAGTAAACATTTGCACAACACTTTACAGTGTCAGCGATTAAAGTTCCATTCCTGCCGCTGACTGTAAGGAGTTTTTTTATATTACCCCTGTGATCGTGTGGGTATCCTCCGCATGCTCTGGTTTCCTCTCACGTTCCAAAGACGTACGGTTAAATTTCGGATTAGTGAGTTCTTGAGGTGATGCTTGCTGGGCTGCCCCCAGCACAGTCCTCAGACCATGTTGGTCTTTGATGCAAATGACTCACTTTGTTATTTCGTGTGTACAAGAGACATCTGTGTGTGGCCTCCGTCGGTCGTGGTCGACCATGGGTACTGCGCCTCAGGTAGTCTCCGGGAGTGGCCTCTCCAGGACACAAGCCTGGGCAGAGTTGTTATGGAGATCCGTCTGTTGCCCATGCAGTGGGACACCCCCCCCCCCCTCATGCTGATGACAGGTCCAAAGGAATGACGAGAGTCGATACAGTTTGGTGCCAGCAGCATCGCAGGAGTTGCCGTGCCGATGCTGGGTACAGCAGTCAGCCGCCTTCGGGACTCCAACTCCAGATTTTTCCTCAGGGTTTACTCCCGAAGCCTTTCCTGTGAGCAGGTATAGCCGCAAGGCAGCGGAGGTTTGAAATCGGAGTTTACCCTCTCCTAGATGAGCCACCATCTGTCGTTAACGAACCCCATCTGCCCCAAGCAACTAGTCTTAAGGCGCCAGTGGCCCGCCTTTGCCCCTTCTCCTGTCAATGAGAACAGCTCCGCTGGGCATAAGAACTAGGCCACATGTGAAGGCCAGGAGTTGGACTTGGTTGTCAGAGGCTGTTTGAGATGCACACCATGAAGAGCATTTGTTTAGCAGTGGGAGCTCGTCCCCACCACCACCCTTCGGCTATGACTACCTTTGGAGCCAGGAGGCATCTGATGCTAACCTATATCTTTAGAACAAAAACAATTAGACCGACTGAGCAATGACTGTGCATTTTAAACTGAAGCGCACATGTAGTTCTGTCACAAACATGTCAGTGATCGGTTATCCATGTTGGAGAGCTCAAGTCAAATATTGCAATCCATCTGTTGTCCTCTTGGCCTATTTCTTTGCTTGAGTTGATCCACAAACCGAATTATCTTTTATGCAATTTTTTAAATGGAATTAAAGTCAGTATAAATGGTGCATAAACATTCTAAACCCGGATGGTTATGAGTGTTGCATTGATCTGTATCTGCTGCATTGTGAAATCTTTATTCATGAGAAAGCACATTCACAGCACAGCTCTCAAACAAATGATGGTGACTATTAACTGTCTGGTCTCAGAAAAGTTCAAATTGCTGCAAAATTATTTGTAATCCAGCACTGAATGACAAAGAATAACTACAACTAATATTTAAAAGCATTGTGCATTCTGGCAAAAATGTTCAGTGTCTGCTAACATTAGCGTTAGGACATTGACATTGGGAGCAGACTAGGTGGGCCAAACAATCTAATTCTGCTTCTGTGTCTTATAGTCTAATTTCACCCTTCAGTGCTCTTGCTTTTCTTTAACAAATACATTTTCAAATGCTGATTGAGAAGGAAAAGATGACAGATTACTTCTCAACGGAACTTGCTGAAATTGGTGTTAATTGCCTAGTAATAGGCTCAAATAAGGGTCAATTAATATAATATTGCACCCGCTGCGGCATATTGGGAGGTCGCCAGCCTCATTTTAATATGTACAATAGGAATGATATCTACATTGAGGACTACCCCCTTCCCCCACCCGGTTTCATGCCAGGGCTTGAACCACTGGTTGTATGACCCTTGTTTACAGTTCAGCTAATTTAGCAATAATGGTCAGTCCCACAGGACTGAAGCAGCATCATATTACAGTTGAAAGTGTTTCACGTTTAAGAGGGATCTTCCTCTCCCTCACTCGGTTACTTATATTGCCTTAACTCCAATTCTTCTTTCTTAATTTATTGGCACTATAGTCAGCCCCCCCCCCCCCAGTCAAACCCCGGGAGGGCACGAGGCTGTTTGTCTTGTGCAACATGACCTAAAGAACACTGTAGGCAATATAGAGCTCTAATTAATCATCTCCTGCTTTGCCCAGGGAGAGATCGGCTTTAAGTTTAAAATATCTCTGAGTGCCAAACATTTCAGAATCTAAGCCTGCAAATTACGCTGCACAATATTAATTTGAAATGGATGATAATGCTCCATTTCGAATTCCTTTACCCACTATTTTAATGAAGGTATCACATCATTTAAAAGAAATGGCCGACACCCCCTCTCAAAATAGGAGCCGTATAAATATGGTAGAAGTATAAATTTAGCATTTTTACAATAACATTGTATAAAGTGATTTCATGCGTAAATTGAGAAATGCTTGTTTGATGTTCACAGATGGCTTCTGAATGCTTTGAATCTCCCTTGATTGACAGAGAAAGGTGTTTCCAGGATCTGACTAAGACTCACATGGGAAGCATCAATAAAACTGCGGTTTTTTTTTTAAAGATTCCTAACACATCAAGATGCTCTAAAATATTTTGTTCGCAAACTCAAAAAGATGCATCTGGCCTCTGTGGTGACAGGCCGTGCTGATTGGATAGAAGTGAGTTACATGGCAGATTGGGGGGAGGTACCAGAGGACTGGGCTCAGCATTGTCTCCACTTTGATTGAGTCATTGTTTGGCATATCTCGGGCTTCCTCATTACTGGGATTTCAAACCATGATCTGAATCTGTCCGGGTTCCAATTCCTTTGAACATTCTGGGAAGTAATTGCAAAATAACTGTAGGACAAAATACCTCTGTCTGCTCTACCCTGAAAAGATGAACCTATGGAAAATTAACCTTCCAGGATGCACAGGCAATATTCTTTCAGTGGGACTGTTGCACCTGAACTATTAACATTTTCGCTTTCACACTACTCCAGCCTCCATCTCATCGATTGCGGTCAACTTTATTCACGCTTTTAGGCTGCTAAATTATCCTACCAGCATAGAATTGATACAGAGCAGCAGGAAGTACCATCATAGGCACTAGCCTCCATATATTCCAAGACATCTTCAAGGAGCGGTGCCTCAGAAAGGCCACATCAATCATTAAGAACCCCACTGCCCAGGACATGCTCTCTTCTCATTGCTACCATCTGGATGGAGGTACAGAAGCCTGAAGGCACACACTCAGTGATTCCGGAACAGCTTCTTCCCCTCTGTCATCCGATTTCTAAATGAACATTGAACCAATAAACACTACTTCACTACTTGTTATTAATTTCTATTTTGCACTACTTATTTAATTTAACTGTTTAATATGTACGTACTGAATGTAATTCCGTTTTTTTCTATATTTATCACGTATTGGTTGCATTGCACTGCAACCACAAAGTCAACAAATTTCACGCCATACACTGGTGATATTAAACCTCATTCTGATTCTGAAGCTCATCAAGATCATGTTGAATACCAGTAGTGCAGTCCTGCCAAAGCCATTCCTCTCCTGCTTCAAATGGTCCTGCAAAATATTCTCTCTCATGTGTCTGTCCAATTCTTTTTCAAGATACTTAATGAATCTTTTGGTGGCGGGGTGGAGATGTGTCTCTATCAAAGGAGGTGTAAGGCGCTCCTTCTCTCCACTAGCCTGCAGGTCACCCTTGGACAAAGTGTAGCACCTGCCTGGCCTCCCCATGATCAGGGTCATGTGAAGCCATGGGAGCAGGTGGTGGATGGTTGTATGAGCAGCTGGTACCTGTCACAAGTCCTGGTTATGCGACCACTGAGACCAGGCAGACAATCGCTGAAGCGTATTGTTAATGTCTGGAGTCATCCGTCTTGTAAAGACACTGCCCAGAAGAAGACAATGGCAAACCACTTGTGTAGAAAAATTTTCCAAGTACAATCATAGTCAGGAAAAAGACCATGATCACCCATGTCATACAGCACAGCACATAATGAATGAATGAATGAACAATTGATTCTGTTTCTTTACTTTACTTTATTGTCACCAAACAATTGATACTAGAGCGTACAATCATCACAGCGATATTTGATTCTGCACTTCGCGCTCCCTGAAATACAAATCAAAGTAACTATGATAAAAATTTAAATTATAAATCATAATTAGAAAATAGAAAAGGGAAAGTAAGGTAGTGCAAGTCAGGTCCGGATATTTGGAAGGTGCGGCCCAGATCCAGGTCAGGATCCGTTCAGCAGTCTTATCACAGTTGGAAAGAAGCTGTTCCCAAATCTGGCTGTACAAATGTTCAAGCACCTAAACCTTCTCCCAGAGGGAAGGGGGACAAAAAGTGTGTTGGCTGGGTGGTCGTGTCCTTGATTATCCTGGGAGCACTGTTCCAACAGCGTGCGGTGTAAAGTGAGTCCAAGGACGGAAGATTGGTTTGTGTAATGTGCTGGGGTATGTTCACGATCTTCTGCAGCTTCTTCCGGTCTTGGACAGGACAACTTCCATACCAGGTTGTGATGCACCCTAGAAGAATGCTTTCTACGGTGCACCTATAAAAATTAGTGAGGGTTTTAGGGGACAGGCCAAATTTCTTCAGCTTTCTCAGGAAGTAAAGGTGCTGGTTGGCCTTCTTGGCAGTGGACTCTGCTTGGTTAGACCAAGTCAGGATATTTGTGATATTCACACCGAGGAACTTAAAGCTTTTGACCTGTTCCACCTGCACACCACCAATGTAGATGGGGTCGTGCGGTCCGCTACTCCTTCTGAAGTCAACAACCAATTCCTTCGTTTTGCTGACGTTGAGGGATAGGTTATTGTCTTCGCACCATGCCACCAGGTTCTTAATTTCCTCTCTGTACTCCGACTCATCATTACCCAAGATGCGGCCTACAATTGTGGTGTCATCGGCAAACTTATATATTGAGTTTGATGGAAACTTGGCTACACAATCATGGGTGTACAGTGAGTACAGCAGGGGGCTGAGTACACAGCCTTGTGGGGCACCGGTGCTCAGAGTGATTGTCGAGGAGAGCTTATCCCCTATTTTTACAGCCTGGGTCCTGTCTGTGAGGAAGTTGAAGATCCAGCTGCAGATCTGAGTGCTAAGACCCAGGTTCCGGAGCTTACAAACAGTAAAAGACAGGTCCTTGAGTAAAATTACTTTTCCTCACATCCTTCTTCAACCCATAAGCTCATTAAGCAACTTTTTGACCAGTATCGAGGATCAAATAGAAATGCGCAAGCTTTATATACCTTATCTCAGCTTGATCTTACTTCTTAATCTCTATAGTCCAAATACATCAAACTCCAAAGTAAATTTATTATCAATGAACATATGTGGTCACCATATACTACCTTGAGATTTATTCAGGCAACGACAAAGAGTTTCAGCCATATTTAGTTACGCTAGTTTACCTTGTGCAGGCCTCTTTTTCATTGAGGAGTCAAATACTAAGGTACATGCATTATGGTGACAAGGGGCAAGTTTAAGGGGGATTTGCAGGGCAAGATTTTTTACTCAGTGATTGGTAGGTGCCTAGAACAGGCTGCCAGGGATAGCGGTGGAAGCAGGTGTGATAATGGTAATTAAAAGTTGTTTACATAGACACAATAGAGACATGAATTTGCAAAGTGTGAGGATATGGATTATTTGCAGGCAGAAGAAATTTAGTTTAAATTTGTATGGTGTTCAACACAGACATCTGTACTGTACTGTTCTGTGTTCTATGTTCTATTTTAGACCTTCAGTGATGTAAAAATGTTGAACTACGCAAATACAAAAATATCAGTAATTGCACTGAGTTTGAATCAGAATCAGGTTTAATATCATTGGCATATGTCATGAAATTTGTTGTCTCTGCAGCAGCAATACATTGCAATATATAATAATAGAGAAAAACTGTGAATTGCAATAAGGAATACGTATTATGTAGTTAATTTAAGTAAGTAGAGCAAAAATAAAAATGAAAGAAGTAGTAAGGCAGTGTTCACGGATTCAATGTCCATTCAGAAGTCGGATGGCAGTGGGGGAAAAGCTGGTCCTGAATCGCTGAGTGTGTGCCTTCAGGCTTCCGCACCTCCTTCCTGACAGCAAGGCATGACCTGGGTGATGGGGTCCTTGATGATGGATGTCACCTTCTTGAGGCATCGCTCCATGAAGATGTCCTGGATACTACAGAGGCTAGTGCCCATGATGTTGCTGACCAGTTAAGGATGTATTCTATATTGTCATCAATATATTAAGCAATTCCTCACAAAGTTTAAAAGTTACTGGGCGCATGACTACTAACACATGTGGTGCCACTGCAATATGACCAATAGTGAACACCCTTAGTGGTACTTTTGGCTTCCAAGCAAGTATACTAATTTCGAAAACCATGAACAATAACATCCTGCAAATACTGTAGTCCAAGCTGCCACCACAGTCATTAGTCACATTTGACCAAACTGTTAAGATCCCATGCGCCCTTCAGAATCAGAATCAGGTTCATTATCACTGACATATGTCGTGAAATTTGTTGTTTCGTGTTAGCGGTACAATGCCATACACAAAAAACACGATCAAATACGTAAATATATAATCAGTGTATGCTCCTGGTCTTTTGCTGCTGTAGCCTTTTAACTTCAATGTTCAATGTGTTGTGCATTCAGAGATGCTCTTCTGCACTCCACTGTTGTAACACATGGTTATTTGTATTACTGTCACCTTCCTGTTAGCTTGAACCAGTCTAGACATTCTCTGACCTTGCTTATTAACCAAGCATTTTGCTCACAGAGCTGCCACTCACTGGATTTATTTTTGTTTTTGGCACCATTCACTGTAAACTCTAGAGAGTGTTGTGCATTCAAATCCCAGGAGATACTCAAACCACCCTGCTGGCAACAGCAATCATTCCATGGTCAAAGTCACTTAGATCACATTTTATCCCCATTCTGATGTTTGGTCTGAGCAACAACTGAACCTTTTGACCATGTCTGCATGCTTTTATGCACTGAGTTGCTGCCACATGATTATAACCATATAACCATATAACAATCACAGCACGGAAACAGGCCATTCTGGCCCTCCTAGTCCGTGCCAAACTCTTAATCTCACCTAGTCCCACCTACCCGCACTCAGCCCATAACCCTCCACTCCTTTCCTGTCCATATACCTATCCAATTTTACATTAAATGACACAACTGAACTGGCCTCTACTACTTCTACAGGAAGCTCATTCCACACAGCTATCACTCTCTGAGTAGAGAAATACCCCCTCGTGTTTCCCTTAAACTTTTGCCCCCTAACTCTCAAATCATGTCCTCTCATTTGAATCTCCCCTGCTCTCAATGGAAACAGCCTATTCACATCAACTCTATCTATCCCTCTCAAAATTTTAAATACCTCGATCAAATCCCCCCTCAACCTTCTACTCTCCAATGAATAGAGACCTAACTTGTTCAACCTTTCTCTGTAACTTAAGTGCTGAAACCCAGGTAACATCCTAGTAAATTGTCTCTGCACTCTCTCTAATTTATTGATATATTTATTGACTGATAAAACATTGGCATTAATGAGCAGGTGTACAGGTGTACCTAATAAAGTGGTCGCTGAGTGCATCTCCCGTTCATCCTCCCTCCCTGATGGTAGTAATCAACCATTGGGTAGTAACCCAGTATTGGGCCAGTATATACAAGGACTCCCCTAGTTACAAACTTTTGGAAACTTTTGGAAAGTCTGTTCTCCATGCTAAGGGTGGTTGAAACCAAAACTTGGCTGTAGGTATAAAAAGCAATACACTTTCTCTTTAGAACTGGAGAGATGTCTACAGGATAGAGTAATACGGCCACGGTCTGGAGATTTGCAGGGCATGCCTGGAGCTAGCATTGGCCCTGACAGTTGGCGAAACGCTGGTGGTGCACTGCTGAATAGGTGGGTAGGCTCCAGGAAAACCAAAAAAGATGCTGCCAGCATTCAAGAGAGCTCACCAACACAACAGGCTGTGCCTGCTGCAGGCATTTCTCAGGAGAGCAGTCCACTTACAGCAGAGACCACCCAAGCATCTAAGAAAAGAAAAACACTCATGAATTGGTCATTAGAAGTAAACACATTTATACTGTGTGTATATTATCGAGTAACAGAACTTGTGACTGACATGATAGCATACAGGGACAAACTTCATCAACAGTATCTCTTCATGCAAGTAAATGCACAACGAGTAGGAAAGCTCAATGTAAATTTTATTATCTTAGTACATGTATGTCACTATATACAACCTTGAGATTCATGTTCTTGTGAACTCATTCAGCAAGTCTATAGAATAGTAGCTTTAACAGGATCGAAGAAAGATCAACCAGATAGCAGAAGAAACAAACTGCAGATGTAAATATAAATACGTAAATAGCAATAAATAATGAAACCATGAGATAATGGGACATAGGATCCTTGAAATGAGATCATTCATAGTGGGAACACTTCAATTGAATTGAATTGAATGGTCTTTATTGTCATTATACATAGATACAATGAAACTCTGCTTGGCTGCCTCTCAGGCAATTAAACAAAGTGGTAGATAAAACAAGACAGTAATAGAAAAACAGTATTAAATAGATAAGCACCAGAATATCACAATAATGCACAAAGTGCTGTTAGTGCAAGTATTTGAGTCCTTGTGTGTGCTCACAGATTCCATCATTGTTTTCTGTGGGAGTGGTGTGATGGAGGCCACAGCTCTGGGGTAGAAGCTGTTCCTCAGTCTATTTGTTCTGGCTTTTAGTGTCCTGAACCTTTTGCTGGACAGCAGCGGATCAGACAGGGAGTGGCCAGGGTGTGTGGTGTCTCTGGTTATGCTGATTGCTTTCCTCCGGAGTCATCATTTCAATGATGGGGCAAGTGAAGCTGAGTGTATTTATCCCCTTTTATTCAAGAACCTGACGGTTGAGAGGTAGTAACTGTTCTTGAACCTGGTGGTCCTGAGGCTCTTGATCTTTCTACCTGATCACAGCAGCAAGACCTGGGTGGTGGTGGGGATCTCTGCTGATGGATGCTGCTTTCCTATGACAGCTTTTCAAAGATTCAAAAGTTTATTTAATTTCAGAGTACGCATACAGTATACAACCTGAAAGTCATCCTCACCACAGACATCCGTGAAACAAAGAAACCCACTAGAATGAATGATAGAAGCATCCAAGCCCCAAAGCCCCCCTGCCTTTGCACAAGCAGCAGTGAAAGTATCATCTCCACCTCTCCCCCTACCCACACCTGCAGAGGCACTGACCCTCCCCCCACAACAACCTACAATGCACTTAACTGTGGAAGCTCTAAAGAGTCCTTAATCCAGAGTCCATTCAACTACAGTCCATAACCTAGCACTTCAGTATCTCAGACAGGCTCTCTCTCCCAATGAGGGAGAGAGAGATCACTCCTACAACAATGCCAGCAGAGATCAACAACTTGCTGTTCTGATGTTACGATCTTCCACGTCGCTCCTCCAAGACTCCCATCTCGAGTACTGACAGGCTCCCTCTCTCCCAATCAGAAGAGAGAGAGAGGAATTGCTCGAGTACAGGGGCGCTCCTCCAAAAGCACCTGGCAATTAGCAAATACATCAACTGTACTTTTTTCCTTTGATGCTGCCTGGCCTGCTGAGTTCCTCCAGCATTTTGTGTATGTGTGTTACTCAGATTTCCAGCACCTGCAGATTGTCTCGTGTTTGTGATTTGATTGATCTCTACAGACATGTTAAACCAAATAAAACATGCACACAAGAGCTAGAAAGAAACCAACCTAAAGAGCACAGCAATGCTATACAAGAAAATAATGAAGGTGCTACCTCCTGAAGTGGTGATGAAAATAGCATTACTTCAACAACTGCTCCACAACCTGAAGGTAATAGAGACAACACAGATGCAAAGCCTCTGCAGAATACTAATAATGAAGCTGAGCTTACAGACAAAAATATTCTAACAGTTAACAACACACTAACAGAATATATGGACACTGACCCAACACAAAGACCATACATACCAAAACAAAATACATCATCGAAATTCATAAAAACTGTTAATGATTTCAACAATATTATATTACCACCATATTTAGGAAAACTTGAAACATTTGAAGAACTACACACAATACCATACTGTGCAGTATTAACAGCAGTGCAGTGCAATGACTCTAAATTAGACACAGCCATTAATAGAAACCCAAAACTGAGCAATGAAATGAGAGCACTGAAATGGCAAAAGAGATTAAGAAACAAAACTGAAACCTTGGAGCAGAAATAGCCCGCTAATGGAATACAAAATGGATAACTTGAGTTTTGAGAAAAGCTGCGGAAATACCAAGGAAATATAAGGTCCATACATTATATGATCAGCCTAATGAGAGATAGACTAAAACAAAGCTTGGTGTATACAAAGATAGACTTAATAGATACATGAAATGTGAAAGATAAAGAACACAGAATTATGAGTTCAGGAACAATAAAAGAATACTTCACACAGGACATTGAAACTAAATTCAACACACCAAAATGTCACGATCCCTAGCAGAGAATTAACAACAAACAAAGAGATAATAAACTTTTAGTTTAATATCTAGTCAAACAGGGTGATGCACCATTAAGAAGCAAGCTGGATTTGGAAGGGGAAGGCATACACTCATACAATTGAAGACATACAAATACCTGAAGTTACAATAGATATGCTAGAAGCAGTTGTAAAAAATACCCACAATTTGAAAAATAACGGCAGTGATTACAATGATAAATATTGGGATAAAAAAATTACCTGCCTTCATCCATACCGATTAATACATATCAACATTTTTCTTAAAATTCCTGAAGTGGCTGAATTTTTGACAGAAGGTTAAACATATCTCTTACCTAAAGAGGAAATCACTAATGATCCATCAAAATATTGTCCTATTACTTGTTTACAAGCTATTTATAAAATTGTAACATCTTGTATCTTGCAACTAATCACCGTTCACTTACTATAGATAACCACAGTACACTTACAGAAGAGCAGAAAGGATCCCATAAGGGCATGAAAGGATGTAAAGAACAACTGATAATAGATTCTGTAATTCTAAATCAAGCCCTGCAGAAATGCAGGAATCTTTCACGTTATATTGACTACCAAAAGGCATTTGTTTCTGTCCCACATTCATGTTTAATAGAAGCTTTTAATATATGTAAACTACACCCAATACTTGTGAAATTCCTACCACATCTGATGAAGCATTGGCGTACTATAATATCCTTATTTGTTAACAACCAAAAAAGAACAACCACTGTTATCAAAATAAACTGAGGCATTTTCCAGGCTGACTGTTTAAGCCCACTATGGTTTTCTCTAGCTTTAAACCTACTCTCTAATTTACTGAATTGGATGAAAATAGGGTATCAAATCAGAGATATCCAAATAAATTATACCTTGACATATCTTCTATACATGGACAATTGGAAATTGTACACTTCTTCATCAGTAAAGCTAAAGCACATAATTCAAATAGTAGAAATATTTTCTAAGGATATAAACATGAACTTTGGAGTGGATAAGTGCAGAACATTAAACAAAAGAAAGGTGCAACAGAGCTAATAGTGTACATAGAACATAGAACATAGAACATAGAATAGTACAGCACATTACAGGCCCTTCGGCCCACAATGTTGTGCCGACCCTCAAACCCTGCCTCCCATATAATCTCCCACCTTAAATTCCTCCATATACCTGTCTAGTAGTCTCTTAAACTTCATTAGTGTATCTGCCTCCACCACTGACTCAGGCAGTGCATTCCACGCACCAACCAATCTCTGAGTGAAAAACCTTCCTCTAATATCCCCCTTGAACTTCCCTCCCCTTACCTTAAAGCCATGTCCTCTTGTACTGAGCAGTGGTGCCCTGGGGAAGAGGCGATGGCTGTCCACTCTGTCTATTCCTCTTAATATCTTGTACACTTCTATCATGTCTCCTCTCATCCTCCTTCTCTCCAAAGCATAAAGCCTTAGCTCCCTTAATCTCTGATCATAATCCATACTCTCTAAACCAGGCAGCATCCTGATAAATCTCCTCTGTACCCTTCCAATCCTTCCACATCCTTCCTATAGTGAGGTGACCAGAACTGGTCACTTTACGTGTGGCCTAACTAGTGTTTTATAGAGCTGCATCATTACATCGCATCTCTTAAACTCTATCCCTCTACTTATGAAAGCTAACACCCCATTAGCTTTCTTAACTACCCTATCTACCTGTGAGGCGACTTTCAGGGATCTGAGGACATTTACCCCCAGATCCCTCTGCTCCTCCACACTACCAAGTATCCTGCCCTTTACTTTGTACTCTGCCTTGGAGTTTGTCCTTCCAAAGTGTACCACCTCACACTTCTCCAGGTTGAACTCCATCTGCCACTTCTCAGCCCACTTCTGCATCCTATCGACATCTCTCTGCAATCTTTGACAATCCTCTACACTATCTACAACACCACCAACCTTTGTGTCGTCTGCAAACTTGCCAACCCACCCTTCTACCCCCACATCCAGGTTGTTAATTAAAATCATGGAAAGTAGAGGTCCCAGAACAGATCCTTGTGGGACACCACTAGTCACAACCCTCCAATCTGAATGTACTCCCTCCGCCACAACCCTCTGCCTTCTGCAGGCAAGCCAATTCTGAATCCACCTGGCCAAACTTCCCTGGATCCCATGCCTTCTGACTTTCTGAATAAGCCTACCGTGTGGAACCTTGTCAAATGCCTTACTAAAATCCATGTAGATCACATCCACTGCACTATCCTCATCTATATGCCTGGTCACCTCCTTAAAGAACTCTATCAGGCTTGTTAGGCACGATCTGCCCTTTACAAAGCCATGCTGACTGTCCCTGATCAGACCATGATTCGCTAAATGCCCACAGATCCTATCTCTAAGAATCTTTTCCAACAGCTTTCCCATCACAGACGTAAAGCTCACTGGTCTATAATTACCCGGACTATCCCTACTACCTTTTTTGAACAAGGGGACAATATTCACCTCCCTCCAATCCTCCGGTACCATTCCCGTGGACAACGGGGACATAAAGATCCTAGCCATAGGTTCAGCAATCTCTTCCCTCACCTCATGGAGCAGCCTGGGGAATATTCCGTCAAGCCCCGGGGACTTATCCATCCTAATGTATTTTAACAACTCCAACCACACTTCCTCTCCCTTAATATCAACATGCTCCAGAACATCAACCTCACTCATATTGTCCTCACTGACATCAAGTTCCCTCTCATTGGTGAATACCGAAGAGAAGTATTCATTGACTTCGCTCACTTCCACAGCCTCCAGGCACATATTCCCACCTTCATCTCTAATCGGTCCTACTTTCACTCCTGTCATCCTTTTGTTCTTCACATAATTGTAGAATGCCTTGGGGTTTTCCTTTACCCTACTCACCAAGGCCTTCTCATGACCCCTTCTTGCTCTTCTCGGCCCCTTCTTAAGCTCCTTTCTTGCTACCCTATAGACCTATCTGATCCTTGCTTCCTAAACCTCATGTATGCTGCCTTCTTCCACCTGACTAGATTTTCCACTTCACTTGTCACCCATGGTTCCTTCACCCTACCATTCTTTATCTTCCTCACTGGGACAAATTTATCCCTAACATCCTGCAAGAGATCCCTAAACATCGACCACATGTCCATAGTGCATTTCCCTGCAAAAACTTCATCCCAATTCACACCCGCAAGTTCTAGCCTTAAAGCCTCATAATTTGCCCTTCCCCAATTAAAGGTTTTCCTGTCCTCTCTGATTCTATCCTTTTCCATGATAATGCTAAAGGCCAGGGAGTGGTGAACACTGTCCTATCACTATACGAAACGGAGCAGCAAGATACAACACAACTGATTGATGAAGATGAAAGATATAAGTATCTGGGATATCAACAAAGAAAGAAAATAGATCATTGTGCGATACAGTGAAAACATTGGACAGAATTTACTTCAAGGCTTAAGAAAATCATCACTCACAGAGCTCAATAGTAAAAATATAACAAAGGCAATAAACACTTAAGCTATATCCATATTAAACCATTCTTTTGGTATAATAACTTGGTCTAAAGCCAATTGGAAAATTTCCAATGGAAAAATAAGAACAGGAATGATAGATTTTAGAAAACACTATGTATACTTGAAGACACTTGGATTAACACTATCCAGGACAGAAGTAGGAAAAGGAGTAACAGACATAAGAAGTTTATGCAATGGTCAAATAAAACTCCTAAGGATATATTTTCATCAATGAAAACAGGGTTCAGCACTCCATGCAAGCATGTGCATTTCTGATAAGAAGTATAAACTTCTAAACTTAAATGAAAGCACAACCCAGAAAATGGAAGAATTCTTCACTATATAAGAAAAAGTTAACAAGGGAAGACCATGAACCTCCATGGAAGACATCCCCACAATCTGAGCCAATTCAGTGTTGACAAGGAAGTGTCAAATGCTTGTTAGAGTCTTCGAGGCTTCTGTCCAGAAACAAAGGGGTTCCTGGTGACAATACAGAACCAAATGTTTAACACAAAATTTATCAAAAGTACATAATAAAAGACCATCAAATTCAAGACAATAAATGCAGAAAATGCCAAGAGAAACCAAAAACTATCCAACACACTACAGGATCCTGTAGCAGTTTAACTCAATCTGATTACTTACACAGGCACAATCAAGTGGCAAACATCATTCACCAAAATCTTGCTTTAAAATACATGTTCATAAAAGGCACCATTACCTTATTATAAGTACAAGCCTGAACCAGTTTTGGAGAGAGTCCTACAAATTATATTACAACAAATCCATTATTACAGATAGTACAATCCATAATGACCATTCATATATAATATTACAGGATAAACAAATGTTGGCCAGAAGAAACTGCAGTCTAATCCAGAACAGGGGACGAAGACAAGCCAGTTGTCTTTGTTTCCCCCATTTTGTGGACCCTGAAATGATTCTTGCTCTGAATAGCTACTTGTTATGTAAAATGCCAAAGAAGCAATTTGTAACCTTGTTAGACTCTGTCTGGGTTGCCTCATTTAACTGGTTTGGACTAGTCAGAGTGTAAAGACACAAATACTCAAGGCTGGGGTGGGCAGAGCCATGAAACAATGTTGGCTGTAGCCCTGTACAATGACCCAAATAGATCAGGTGACCTTGAGCCAATGGGATGGAGATCCAATGGTTCAATTTATCAGGAACAACATATGACTCAGGAGCTCCAAATACTCAGGGGCGATAACTCTCCAGCAGCCAGAGACCAACCATCATGTATAAGGAGGACCCCATGGACATGTGGAGATCGAGTCCACGAGGAACACCTGGCCAGCATAGATTCCTTTCCCAGGTAATACCTTTTCTCTTCATTGACTTCCTGGAGTGTCAGGGGTTCTAGCAGGGAGCACACAGGTGGATAAGAGTGTGAACCCACCTGCTTTTTAGTAGAAATAATAAAAGTTACTTGTCAGTAAATACAGATTCTCTGTGCCTCACTGATCATTATTACAAGGGATGATTCTTGTAACATAAGCAAGAACAACTTACTTAATAGATATAGCCATTCCAAACACATATAACATCCAGAAATCAATGTGAAAAACACCAGAAAAATGCTGAATTAAAAGAGGAAATTAAAAGACTAGAACGTGAACAGGGTATACATTGACCCAAAAATAATATCTACATCTGGTATCATCCCAAAGGCGCTACACAATTGTAATAAACAATTAGGCCTGCACAACAATATTTATATAAATCTCCAGAAAGCCACAACACTGAACACCACTAGAATAGTCCGAAAGATCCTAGCAATTGAGAAATGAGTTTGCTTTGCCATGCCTGCCAACTTGAGTGAAAAAAAATGAGTTGCAATCCATTTGGCTTCTCCAAGTATAGATACTAATAATAAATCATAGTATTGATTAGTGACTGGATACAGTATATATTCCATTAATTTAATTATGGATAGTGTTCAGGCCATTATTCAATAAAATGAAAGTATCATAGCAAATGTATGGAGAGAGAATTGACATGGATTATGATAGAAAATGGATCAGGTCATAGAAGACTTAAGAGTGCTTAAGACTTATGAGGAAATCATCTTACAGATAGCTCCTGAGAATGGAACTCTTATGTATCTTGGGAAGTTGCTGTAAAGTGCAATTCCCACAGCCAAAAATTACATGGAGAAAAAACAAATTAAGGAGCGACCGCTAGATTTGAAACTCCATTCGCTGACCTTGCTGCACACTGATTTTCAGAGTCATCAGAGGTTTTGTCAATAATTAATGCATACTATACTTAGAATCTTCAACCGCTCTTCCTCATCCCCACACCACCTCTCTAAACTAATTTCCTCCCCTTTGCCCCATGTTATGAATGTACCACAGCTCTGAGGGGCTGAAGGGTGCGGAACCAGCCCCCTCCTTCCGGAGAATCGCAAGATCGCTATTAATTCGGGTCTTGGACCCAGGAAATGAGAGACAATGCAACGGATTTGACCATTGTTCTTAGAGGCACCTGTGTGAATTGCAACTCTATAGTACGTGCCAGCTATCAGGGACATGGACACCCTCGGGCAATGTGGGGTGGGGATTGTATCACCCTACCTTGATTGACATTTACAAATCTGCCAGCCATGATAAAACGGAGACTGCAGGAGGCGGTACTCCAGCGACGTACCAGACGGAGACACCATCGCTCATCGCTCCCGTAAGGACAGGAAGCTGTTCGGGAGCCACGTGTGATTCGGTTCCCCTAGCTTGGGAATCGAGTGGCTGATAACCCCGAAAAGGATTCCGAACTGACAACGGGGAACTCACGTTCCCGATTCCACGATTTGAGTCCAACAGGCTGGCAAGTTTATTTTCTCTCTCCAACCCGTGAACACCCAGCTAAAACGGCTAAAAGCCTTCATGAACTGGCGAGACTTTTTATATTTCCATTGGACAATAGTTTTACCCCGAGACAAACGATAGAGCTACTTCGAATTGTTGATTATTACTATACCCGTGCTTTGGATTGAGTATTGACGACGTATATTATCTGAATGTTTGTATTAACCTTACTTTTGTGCCCCTTTATAAATAAAAACGTTTAAAAATTGTACCATCAGACTTCAGCGGACCTCTCTATCTTTGCTGATAAGTGACCCAGTTATGGGGTTCATAACACCCATAACTTTCTCCGTTTCCCTCCAAGCTGCAGACATTTTAAATGCTGCACTTGCCTTTGCCTTCAGGTATAATCACTGACCAACATGTTTTCAATGTATTCAAGAAAGAGAAAACAAGTGATAGTGTTCCTGTATTCATCTAAATACCACAGTAAAGCAAGGTACAAATCCAGCTAGGTTATTCCAAAGTAGCCAGGACAACAGAACAGACTTTCTTGTTCATGTCTAAAGTGGCATTCAATATAGTTTAAACATTTTTGTAGTTTTGAGTGGCAAGCTGGGGATTCCTCTCTACCAAAGGAGTTGTAAGGTGCTCCTTTCCTCTGTTAACCTACAGGTCACCCTTGGGCAAGGTGTAGCACCTGCTTAACCCTCCTGAAGCCATGGGCGGAAGTGGTGGATGGTCGTATGTGTAGCTGGTGCATATCACAAGTTCTGGCTATGTGACCTCCAGCGTGTACCATGCAGCTAGATTTTCCAGTATAAAGAAACAAACCACAACAACCTCAGAGTGGATCACATTATTAATGCATTTATTATGTTACCTGCAAGCGGAGATATACTTCCAGCCAAGTTTCACCTGGAAATATAGCTCCGACCTTCTGCTTCAATCAAAGTACTTTTATACCAACAGTGATTAGGTTGCTCCATTCCATAACTCTACATTCCTCTGTTACCATCATCCTTCTCTCATTCACACATTTGAACTTTGCAGCATTTACAATGTCTCTAGCTTGGAGGGAAGGAGAGGAAGCTACAGGGCAAAGGAGAAGAAGTTCCATCCTGTTCCCAGCTCTTTACTTCACCTCTCCCCACCTCCCGGTTTCACATATCACCTTGTGGTTCTTCTTGCTCCTCCCCTCCCCCCCCCCCCCCACTTTCTTACTCTGACTCTTCATCCTTTTTTTTCTGTCCAGGGTCTCGGCCTGAAACTCCGACTGTTAATTCTTTTCCCTAGATGTTGCCTGGCCTGCCGAGTTCCTCTCGCAGTTTGTGTGCGTCGCTTGGATTTCCAGCATCTGCAGATTTTCTCTCATTTTCCATCCTGTTCCCCCGTTATCAAACATCCCCTCTGGTCAGAAAACAATTGCCTACATTCAAAGAAAATAGCTTGTTCCCGTATAACACAAGCATGCTTGCAACTTTTCCCAGCCAAACCAGCAAAGCACCTTAGGATTTAACAAATGAGGAGTGTGTGGCAGCTTTGGGCCTGTACTCTCTGGAATTTAGAAGAATGCGGCGGGGAGAGATCTCATTGAAACCTACTAAATGTTGAAAGGACTAGATAGAGTGGATAGGGAGAGGTTGTTTCCTATGGTGGAGGTATCCATAACTAGGGGGATCAGCTTCAAAAGTGAGGGGCAACCTTTTAGAACAGAGGTAAAGAAGATTTTTTTTTTTAGCCAGAGAGTAAAGAATCTGAGTAATACTCTGCCACAGACTGAGGTGGAGGCCAAGTCCATGGGTATATTTGAAGCAGAAGTTGATAGTTTCCTGATTGGTTGGGGCATCAAAGGATATGGCAAGAAGGCAGGTGTATGTGGTTGAGTGGGATCCTGGATCATCCATGATGCAATGGCAGAGCAGACTTGATTGACTGAATGGCCTAATTCTGCTTTTATGTCTTATGGTCTTATTTCATAGACCCCATTTCCTTACATTTTACAACAGTTACAAATTCAGGATTACAGGGATATTTTCACACCACTAACACCAGGCAGACAATCTCTGAAGAGTATTGATAATGGCTGGGGTCACCCGTCTTGTAAAGACACTGCCCAGAAGAAAACAATGGCAAACCACTTCTGTTGTAAAATTTGCCAAGAGCAATCATGATCATGAGACCAAGATCGCCCATGTCATCCGACTCTACACATAATGGTGATGATGAGGATTTTTGAGAGACATTTTATATAAAAGCTTATCTTGCACTGTTTTACTATCAGAACAACATCCATTACTGAATTATCAACTGGCATTGCACAAGGCTGGACTCCAGTGACTTGTTCCAAGAAAACAAAACTGGTATATTCCTTAATATTATCATATCGTTTTATACTACTGGGAAAGGTAGTATAGACACAGGAAAGCCATAGCATTGTTGGGGAATCCAATCAAACGAATTTTACAGAGAAAATTCACATGTATGTTGCTGGGAATTAAGGACCTGAGTTACGAGGAAAGTTTGAATAGGTTAGGGCTTTATTCCCTAGAGCTCAGGGATTTGTTATAGAACCATACAGTATTATGAGGGTCCTAAATAAAGCAAATGCAACAGGCCCTTTCCCCTCAGGTTGGATCAGACTAGAACTGGAAGTCATGGGTTTAGGGTCAAAGGTGAAATACTTAAAGGGAGTTCGAGGAGGAACTTCTTCACTCAGAGGGTGATGTGAGTGTGGTACAAGCTGCCAGCAGAAGTGGTAGATGTGGGTTCAATGGTAACATTTAAGAGGAGCTTAGATAGGTGCATGGATGAGAGAGGTATGGAGGGCTTTGGTCCAGGTGCAGGTAGATGAAGCAAGGCATGAACTACATGGGTAAAAAGGCCTGTTTTGGTGCTGTAGTCCTCTGGGACTCTATGACTGTAAGTCTAAGAATTTTTTTAAAAATTCTGAACTTTGTTGGTAAACCTTATATTTGAATACTTTGAGGCATTAATTATCATTAACTTGTCAACACCACCAGATCGTGATTAATGTCTTCTGCCCTCACACTCTTTCAAATATCATTAAAATGTTGTATTGGGGATGCAATCGTTTTACCGAGATTTTCTCAGCGCAAGTACAATATTTATCTATCATATCCTGCCTGCCTTCCAGGGAGGGTGAGCTGAAAAATGTGTCCTATTATTCATGATTAAATATTTTATGTGTAGTGAAGACTTTGGCTCCTCAGAGATCAACAAAGAATAGATTATATGTTTTTATTAATCTATCAGAGGCCAGCTGATATTAGAAAGCTAGATGGGTATCTGAAGTAAAATTAATGACGAGTAAGTTATATTGCATTCCATTTTCCCTTGTTTTGTGTGAATTAATTACCAGAATAATATTTCAAGCAGATTCAATTTTACCCTTCTACTTTGTCACCTGAAAACAGGCAAAAATGATTTGTCAGGTATCTGTGCAACGACTCAATAAATAGTTTACATTTCATTTTGTTAATAACTATGTTTCTGGATTCCTGGGTTTACAGATCTCTGGATAGATGCCTAAGAAACCTTCATTTCCACAGAATCACTTATCAGTCTCGGTTGAAGAAAAATAGCTTACTTGAGATGAAACAGAAGTCTTGCTGATACAAGATGGGAAATCAGTTTTCAGCAGAACATGATAATCAATGCACGTTCCAAAGTGGCAATGCTGTTTCATTTAATTTTTGTGGCAAAATTTGTGGACATCTGAGGAAAGGAAACAATTTGCAAAAGTTTACACGCCAAAATGGCTGAGTATATGTGAATGTCTTAACCGTTTTTTCTACACAAACCCAAAAAAATCTGCAGACGCTGGAAATCCAAATCTGAAACGTCAACCTTACTCTTTTCCATAGATGCTGCCTGGCCTGCTGATTTCCTCCAGCATTTTGTATGTGCTCCATATTTTCATATTCGCCGCTGCTTTAGCAAGCTGATTTCTGCTTCTTTGATGCCAGTCTTATCATTCAGGCACTTTCTATTGAGATTCATGGAAAAATCTGGCGTAAATTGCCGCTGGGAAATTCAGTTTAAATAGCTGCATAAACTTTGACACAATTTTTAAGTTAAGTCAGATGGAAGAAATCCCACTCCAAGTGTGTCTGATGTTACAAACGCAGGTTTTAGTTGATCATGTAGACATAACTTTACATAGGACATATACTGACATTTGTGAAATCGATTCACTGAGGACAGACCCAACACAACAGACTAGGATACAAAGTCTTTTAGGCTATGACTGCCACTGACAGTTATCAGCCTCTGGGTGGGAATAGACAAGGCTCATTACTGTTAATTGTAATTTTAATTGGACTGTTTGTTATGCTGTGCACAAGCAAATAATCACAAAATTTTACCTGAGGATTCTACGATAGGTTAAGGATTACTCTGTAAGGTTAAAGGGTAATTGAGAGCAAAGTAGAGATGATCACATTAATTAGTAAAGGATAAACAGATGAATAATTGATGTTTCTAAAATCTATTAAAATATGGTAATTACACAATTGGCATGTATACTGAGGGAGTAGCAAATATTGAATACCTGATTTGTGATACTTGTGTGTGTTGCTTACAATTACAGTACATTGGTTATTATTATGTGCTAATCAGATTATGAACTACTTTAGTTTTACTTTTTTTAAGGAAATCCAGTAGAGTATCATCCCTACGTTCAGTGACCTGGATACAATATCAGGTCAACAACACTTTAAGATTTAAATTGCCCATTCTTGTGCTTAATTCACTCCATCATCACCCTCCAGATTCTTAAATCTCCTCCAACCCCACAACTCTCAAATTTCTGAATCCTCAAATTCTTAGTATCAACAGCCTCCAATTTTCAGTGATCCTCCACTAGAAGCTGTGCTGTGCCGTCAATTGACTTCCACTAAACTCTGGAATTGACTTCTTGTATTTCTTTGCCTCCTTAAGTCTGTCTGCTCCTTGATGGCAGGCTTGAAAACCCCACTACTTTGAACATGCATTTGACTTCATTATTCATTTGTTCATTACGTGCTGTGTCGAGGGAGATCATGACCACGATTGGTCTTGGCAAATTTTTCTACAGAAGTGGTTTGCCGTTGCCTTCTTCTGGACAGTGCCTTTACAAGACGGGTGACCCCAGCCATTATCAATACTCTTCAGAGACTGTCTGCCTGGTTCAGTGGTCACATAACTGGGATTTCTGATATGCACCAGCTGCTCATATGACCATCCACCACTTCTTCCTATGGCTTCACCTGACCCTGATTAGGGGTGGGGAGGGATGCTGAGCAGATGATATGCCTTAAGCAAGGGTAACCTGCAGGCTAGCAGAGGGAAAGAATACCTTATACCTCCTTTGATAGAGAAATATCTCCACCCCACCACCTAAATTGACTTACAGTAATGTATCCAATGTATCTAATTTTGTTTGATTATATTGTCATTTTGTATTGTCCAAAGCAATGAAAGATAATATTTTGATATTGCAATGTTAAACATTGCAATTTTCTATCAAATTTGACAATTAATTAGTCTGTTCCCAATCTAGCAAACCTTTCCAATGTTACCTCAAAAAAATGAAAGCAATGCGCTTGATTAAGGACTTTCATTCAACCTTAAAGTTTCTCAAATCAGGCCTTAAAAGTATTTTAAAGAAAGGTCACTTATGATTAGACCTATGTCAACTAACCAGAACACAGCTAGTTCTCAAAATGTTATATTAACCTTATAATGTTGTATTGACTTCTCAACAGTTGTAGTGTTAGTTTGCTGACCAGAAACATTGACAATGCTTTCCTCTCCACAATTGCTCCCTGCCCTTCCAAGTATTTCCAGCATTTTCTGATTTATTTTAGATTTCAATGTTCTTCAGAATGTTGCCTTCAGAATGAGAAATAATGATGCTTTTAGAGCAGATGGGGCTTCAGTTTAATGGAACTCATGCAGTGTTATACTAGCGTGTCCAACTAGGTTTTGTGTTCATGTTCCTTTTGTGATGATATTGGGTTTTCTGGCTGTGAAGTTCTACACTCAAGCAAAAGATCTATCCTATAGGCACCCTCACTTAAGGGAGGGCTATACTGTACTCACCTAGTCTTCAAAGACTAGATCATTCCCTGTTTATCCTCCACGGCGAGTTTAGCTGCCAATACCCAGTATTAGAGCAGTGGGTCCCCTCTCCCTACCAAGGAGGTGATACTTACAGCTAACAAAATAGTACATTTATTTTTAGTGATACACTAAAAATTCTTAAAACATATTTAAATCTGACAGTAATTTCCTATCTAATAAAAGATGTCCAAATTACAAATGATTTCTAAAATAGAAGGGATTTCCTAAACAATTCTAGTAAGCTGAAAAGACATACCAATGAGTTGCAGACAAATGCAGAACTCAAAGGCAGGGGAATGGATTTGATTTCATTGCATCTTTCTGTCATTCTTCTTGCTATTCGTTGACCATTCCTAAAAAGCAAGTCTGCTCTCTAACATCTTATCCTGTTCATTTGCCACTTAACTGACTTGTGATAATTTTTCATATACCTTATCACACAAATGGTCTAAATGTTTCTGGTGACAGAATTCCCAAACACTCAAAATTAATGTGTATCACGGGACAACAAATTTTTTCAAAGGTGTTGTTTCCTCAGAATTTTTTTTGTTTATGATAGAGTGCTTGAAGATGAACACAAATATAATTTCAGACTACTTGTATCATGTAGGAATTTGGAGAAACAACAAATTAACTTTTATTGAATATAATGTGCTTAATTGCATAATGGTGCTGATGCTTTGCAATAGTTCAACTAAGTTAAAAATATTTTGTTAATTATTTTCATTTGTACTCAGTGTCTGAGGTTTCTTGCTTAAGTGTCCAACAATAATTCGCCAGCATTGATGGATTCCAGTTGCCCTGGTATCTTTTCTCCATGACCCCAATGTCCTAGTGAAACCTTTCACCATGCTCGTCACTAACAGCACCAAGATTTGCAGGGAAGAAGTCTAAATAGAAATGCAGAAAATGAATCTTTAGTGACATGTTGCATTTCATGGTTTTATATGCTTGAAGCATTCTTTCAACCAGCTACATGTAGTTTGGTGCTCTGTAGATGCCGAGAAATTTTTCAATAACTTCCTTAAATGCCTTCCATGTGATTTTCTCCAGTCCCACTAAATATTCTTCAAATTGCCTATCATTGATGACCTGTTTGATTTGTGGACCAACAAAAATGCTTTCCTTAATCTTGGCATCAGTTATTCTGGGAAGCATCTGTCTCAAACATCAAAATCCTTCAGAGAATTTTTTGTGCCTGGTGACAGCAAATTCCATCCTTACAGTCCTGAACCCAGTAATTATTACTCAAACCTGTCCTGCCATGCAGCAGAAACTAAAGACTGGCTCCTGTTTATGTCAAGAAGCTGAACAAAAATTGTTGGTTGGAAGTTTAACTGACTCAGAAAAAAATCTTTTTGATCTCTGCAACAGGCAGCTGATATGTTAGAAAGCCAAACTTGGCAAAAGGGGCCACCCACTCCACCCTTGGACAGTGAATCTCTATCACACTTTCTGTTTCTCTACCAAATGAGCCACAGAAAACAACAAAGGCCAATGGAACACCATCGCAACTCTGACAGTAACTATCACTGAAATGAATGACTCCATCTCAAGATCTGATTTAGAGTTGACCTCTCATCTGTTGTATGTCAAACTATTTAAGGGATATAAGTGGAGCTTAAGGAATCATGATCATGTAGAACAGAAGCAGATCCCTCAGCCCTTAATATCCATGTCAATCATCAAGCCACCATCTACGCCACGGGTTCCCAAACTTTATTATGCCATGGACCCTAACCATTAATCAAAGGTAATGTACATACCAGGTTGGGGTCCACTGATCTAAATTAATCATATTTTTATCTGGCATTCCCATCAATAACTCTCTCCCACTCCGGTTCTTCTGTTACCCATCCACACTTGGGACAAGCTACAGTAAACAATTGATCAACACCAGTTCATCTTTGAAACATAGGATGAAACCAGATGACACAGGAGAAATGTCACAGAGAGAAGTTGTGAAGTCCAGAAAGATGGCGGAGCTGATCACTGTAAAATATGATGATAGGCTGGCAGACAAAAATATAACTGAAGATTATATTATCTTTAGAGATCAGATGTTTCCATTATTGATAAGATATATTCTCATGTGGAGAAAGGTAGGGGACTTCCAGCCAACAGGGGAGAAATAAAAGACTTTCACTGCAGCTTGGAACAAAACTGTGTTCTTTTTCTCAGTTCTGAAGGGCCTTTAACCTGAAATGTTTGCACTGTTCCTTCTTTCACAAGTGTTACCTGACTTAATGTTTTTTTTGTTGTTTCAGTTTTCCAACATCTGCAATTTTTTTTTTTCAATTTTACGTTGACTAAATGCCAGAGTTCTAAAAGTTGAGCACGGTCAGAAGGGGATTTGAAAGCCAGGGGCCATAGATTTAGAGGTGGGCAAATAGAATCTGTGTGGAACTAGAATCAAATCACTTTCAAAAGGAAACTGGAGAGTGCTTGAGGTTATCGTATGCTGCAGGGCTGTAGGAAGAGAATGGCAGAATGGGACTAGAGGATTACTCTACAAGAGCTGATGGGACGAGTGGTTCCTTCTACTCTATTCCACCTCTGTGATTCCCATATCTCTTCCATTGTTTCAATATTACAAAATAGAGCTGATTGTATTGTTCCAAATTGAAATCATCCCTCTTTGAGCACAGAATTATGCAGGATGGAAATAGGCCTTTTTTCCTAACTTGTTAATAACAACCAATATGTCTACTCAAATGTCCCATTTGTCTGTGTTTGGCCCGTAATCCTCTAAACTGTCAGAATCAGAATCGATTTAATATTACCGGCATATGTTGTGAAATTTGTTTACTTTGTGGCAGCAGTACAATGCAATATATAATAATAGAAAAAATGCGAATTACACACGCACATACACACACATATATGCATATATATTACATATATATTAAATAGTTAAATTAAATAAGTAGTGCAAAAATAGAAATAAAAAAGGTGGTGAGGTTGTGGTCATGGATTTATTATTCATTGGGAAATCAAGTGGCAGAGGAGAAAACACTATTCCTGAATTGTTGAGTGTGTGCCTTCAGGCTTCCTGATGGTAGCAATGAGAAGAAGGTATGCCCTGGGCAATGGAGATCCTTAATGATAGATGCCGCATTTTGAGGGATCGCTCTTTGAAGATGTCTTGGGTACTATGGAGTCTGATGCTCATGATGGAGCTGACTAAGTTTACAACTCTCTACAGCTTACTTCGATCCTGTGCAGCAGCCCCTCCACTCCCTCCCCTTTCCCAATACCAGATGGTGATGCAGCTAGTTAGAATGATGTCCGCTGTACATCTATAGGAATTTCTGAGCATTTTTGGTGACATACCAAATCTCTTAATCTCCTAATGGAATATAGCTGCTTTCATGCCTTCTTTGTAGCTACACTGATGTGTTGGATCCAGTTTAGATCCTCAGAGATATTGACACCCAAGAATATGAAATTCTTTCTTCTATTTAGTATTTTGCTGCCATTATTCCATAGAACAGCAGCTGGTGCAGGAAACTCCACTGCGGTGATTTAAAGTTGTAGTTGTAAAAGAATGATTAAATTCTTTAGCTGATGCAGATCTTGGTATTGTGTTTGTACGTTACCTCTCCTCCAGCACAGTTATTTTATTCAAGTGTAATATAAGAATTCCATTAAAGATTCCAATGGCTAAACTGGATAGGGAAGAGGAATGGAAAAGGGAGGAATGACTTTGCTGCAGTTATAGAGATCTTTAGGGAGAGAGCACATGGAGCATAGTACAGAGTTTCATTCTCCTTATCTATCCCAAGGAAGAATATATGTTTCCTATTGAGGTGGTGCAGAGAGCCCTGCTGGCAGCCAACGGGGTAACATCTTTTTAAAATCAATCCTACCTTACCTATCTCTTTATTTCCTACCAGTTTTTTGAAACCTTATCATAAATCTTAATATTGCTCTAATTTGTCTATGAGAAAGACGAAAGCCGCTGCAAAAGAAAAAGAAGACTCTCCAACTACTTTGGAATCAATTGGAGACTTCCTTAAAAAGCAAACAACAGAACTCTCTGAGGAATTTCAACATCTTAATGTCAAGTTGGACGCTATTCAACAAAACTTAATCGAACATGAAGAGCAACTTAAAGAGAATAAAGAAGCTTTGTCATTACTGGAAGCGGACTTAGAAGACGAGTAAGATCTGCAAAAAATTAACATTATCTAATGAAAAATTAACAAAGAAGGTTACCAACATGGAAAGCAGAAGCAGAAGGGACAATCTACGTATCTGGATCTTGAAGAATCAATTGAAGGTGACCACCCCACGGAGTTATTTGGAAGCTTTTTGAAGCAGTTATTCCCGGATTTATTGCCGTCCGTACCTAAGTTGGACCGCACCCATCAATTATTGCTCCTGAGACCAAAGGCAGGAAAGCGTCCCAGGTCAGTTATTTTATGTTTTCATGAATTTCACACTAAGGAGCTTTTAATCCGACATACCTGTCGAGTCGGAACGATTGATTAAAATAGGAAGATGATTAGATTCGTGGAAGATTATGCACCAGAGGTTATGGCTGAACGTGTTAAGTATAAAGAGGTCATGTCGCTGCTTTATAAGAAAGGGGTTAGGACCTCTCTTTGTTTCCCTGCACGTCTTAGAATCATATTGAAAAATAGCGAGCAGAAATGGCTGGGATTGGTTGAATATGCACAGAAGTTTCTGGAAGCAGAAGATTAATTGCATTATATCTCTTACAAGAACAATTAGCTTTTAAATGTTGGACAGAATAAGGTTTTAATAAACTTACGTTTTTACCATTTATATATCTTGTTTTTTGATTTTTTTGCTATTTTTTACAATTTTATTCTTTTCTGTGAAGTTTTTGTATGTAATTTCTTTTGAAATTGTTAAAATGAATCCTCTTATGAGTTGGATTTTTGATCTAAGTTTTTTCTTTGTTTTGTCTGGGTAGGAACAAAACAACCTTCATAGTTCTGGAGTTTTACCAGCAGGATTCCTTGGGGAGGGTTGTCTTTAGGGTTAACATGCCAGCTGTGCTTTGGCCAGCTTTTTTGGCTTTGGGAGGAGGAGGGGGTGGGTTTCTTTTTCTTTTTTTTCTGGAAGCTGGGTTGGGCTACCATCCAAATTTTCTGTTTGAGTACCTTACTTTATGGTCTGTCTTTTGGACCTAATAATTTATTTTCAGATCTTTTAACTCTTCTGTTAATTACAATTTAAAATGGAGCGAAATATTAATTTACTTAGTTGTAATGTGAAAGGGTTAAATCATCCTGTGAAACGGAATAAGATCTTTGCTTATAGCAAAAAGTTAAGGGCCCCCATTATTTTTCTACAAGAAACACATGCACAAAGTTGTGATAATGCACACTTTTTTAATTGGTGGAGGGATTTACAATTTCATTCCTCATTCAGAGCAAAATCTCAAGGGGTCTCGATTTTTATACTGCATATATTAAGAAAAAAGCTAATAAAGAGAGAACTGACTTAGTTAATCAATTAAAACAGTTAGACCAGAAATATGCTTTGGCACCAGACCCTCAACCATACAAACGACATACTGAAATTAAAACTAAATATGATCTTCTTATAACATACCCAATTGAAAGCCAACTTTTAAAAGACAGAAGCTAATTTTATATACATGGAGAAAAAACCAGTAAACTATTGGCTAATCAATTGAAGACCTTTATAATTAAATGGCAAATTAAAGAAATTTGCAAAATCAATGGTGTTATGACAACTGACCATTTTGAAATAAGTGACACTTTTAGAGAATTTTATTCTAAATTGTATAGTTCTGATTTTATTAAAGGTAATACTGCAATGCACAATTTTTTAGATCAATTAAATATTCCTGGACTTGTGGTTGATAATCAAAAGCAGTAGGATCAACCTATTTCTCAGGAGGAAATCACTGAGGCTATACGTTCATCGCATTATTAGAAATCTCCAGGACCTGACAGATTCTCTGGAGAATTTTATAAGGCTTTTTCCTCATTGCTAATACCTTATTTATGTTCTACCCTTACTGAGTCCTTCAAGGTCGATAGGTTGCCACAGTCTTTTTATGAAGCTTCCATTTCACTTATTCTTAAAAAGAATAAAAATCCCACTGAATGCTCTTCATATAGACCAATCTCTTTCATCAATGTTGACGGTAAGATCCTATCTAAAGTTCTGGCCCGTAGACTCGAAAATATTATACCTTCTATAATATCTGATGATCAAACAGGATTTATGTTCCCATTTTAATATACTGAGACTGTTAAATGTTATGCATTCTCCATCCAAGGAAGTATCGGAATGTCTGATTTCTTTGGATGCAGAGCAGGCTTTTGATCGAGTTGAATGGAATTACCTATTTAAAACATGGAATTACCTATTTAAAACCTTAGAAAAACTTAATTTTGGGCCCAATTTTATTTATTGGTTTAAATTACTTTATCTATCTCCCTCTGCTCGGGTCCTTACTAATTTTCAGGTTTCTAAACCAATTGAACTCCAATGTGGAAACAGACAAAGATGTCCATTGAGTCCTTTGCTTTTTGATTTGGGCTAGAACCTTTAGCAATGGCCTTTCAAGAGTCTAAAGGTATCACCACTATCTTAAGGAAAGGTACTATTCATGAAGTCTCGCTTTATGCTGATGACCTATTGCTTTTTATATCTAATGTTACAACTTCTTTACCCTCTATGTTTCGTTTACTGACTAATTTCAGTCAGTTTTCAGGATATAAATTGAATTTACATTAAGAGTGAATTGTTTCCTTTAAATAATTTGATACCAACCGATATTAACCTTCCTTTGAAAATTGTAAGAAAACAATTTACATATTTGGGCGTAACAATCACTAAGTATTACAAAGACCTATTCAAAGAAAATTTTTTAACCTTAATGAATTATGTGAAAAAGACACTTTCTAATTGGTCACCTCTCACTTTATCATTGAAAGGTCGAATTAATTCTATTAAAATGAATATTTTACCTAAATTTATATACCTCTTTCATGCCATACCTGTTTTTATTCCTAAATCTTTTTTTGGTTCTCTAGATTCAATTCTTTCTTCCTACATATGGAAGAACAGAAAACCCCGATTAAACAAAGCCCGCCTTCAAAAAAACAAAAAAAAATGGTGGCCTTGCTTTACCCAACTTTAGGTTATATTATCGGGCAATTAACATACAAAATCTTATGTTCTGGTTATATTATATCAATCATGAGGATTGTCCAATATGGGTCTTTTTGGAAGCCAATTCTGTTATGAAATTTTCTATTATTTCTCTTCTTGGATCCTCTCTTCCTTTATCTGTAAGTAAAATAACTGATAGTTTGGTGGTTAAACACACTTTGAGGATCTAGCTACAGTTTAGAAAACATTTCGGTTTATTGAGATTTTCTCTTTCCAGTCCTATTTTTTCTAATTTTTTTTTGAACCGTCTATAACCGATCTGTTTTTTTAGCGAATGGGATAGATTAGGCATTAAACAATTTCAGGATCCGTTTGTTGGAGGGAATCTCTCTTTTTGAGCAGCTCTCAGTGAAATATAACCTATCAAATACCCACTTCTTTCAATATCTACAGATTAGAGATTTTTTAAGATCTAAACTACATATTTCCTACAAGCCCAGATAAGAACATAATAGATGTAATTTTAATTTGAATCCTTTTGAAAATGGCTCAATATCTTATATTTATGGTCTGTTGTTGGGATTGAGAATGGCTCCTTTAGATCAAATTAAAAAAGATTGTGAAAAGGATTTACAGACTTCATTATCTGATGAGACCTGGAGGGTTATTTTCAAAATGGTTAATTCTTCATCATCATGTGCTCGTCATTCCCTCCTACAATTTAAAGTAGTACATAGGGCTCATATGTCTAAAAACAAGCTCTCTCGCTATATTGCGGATATATCTCCTTATTGTGATAGGTGTAATAATGGGGAGGCTTCATTAATTCATATGTTTTGGTCATGTTCAAGCCTTGAAAAATATTGGAAAGATGTATTCAAAACTTCTTCTGTACTTTTTAAAGTTAATTTTAAGTCCAACCCTTTAACTGCCCTATTTGGTATTGTTGAGGAAAGAGTTATAATTTTGGAGCCATCTCATTTGCAGGTACTGGCTTTTATTTCTCTTATGGCTAGGAGGGCGATCTTGCTTAAATGGAGGGAGGTTGCCCCCCCCCCACACATGCTCAATGGTTATGTGATGTTATGTCATGTTTAAATCTAGAGAAGATAGATACGTTGTTCGATTTCTGATTCTAACCATGATTTTCAAATGTTATGGGGACCCTTTCTGAACTATTTTAAAAATCTTTGAATTATTATTAAAATATAGATCTGGGCTATTATTATAAAACACTAGATGGTAAAGTACTCTTTTCTTTTTCTCTTGTTTTTTTCCAACCACCTTTGTCTTGGTAGGGGGTGTAGATTTTTTTATAATAGAATTAACCATATTAATATATTTCATTACTCAATTTATTTTATTTAATAAATTATCAATAAGGGATACCATGATTGTATGCATTTTGTGCTATTTTATTTTGATTTATAATAAGTATCCTTATGAACTCTGTATTTGGGTATATGAAATTTAATAAAAACATTGGAAAAAGAAAAAGAGGTGGTGCAAACGTTATTCAATGGAATAATCTCTGGAGTGAAAGGAATTGGAAAGTTTGGCCAATGGCCTCTGGAGTTCAACAAAAACTCCAGAGTTATTTGTGAGGGAGATTGACAGGGTTGCTGAGGGAGGTTAAGATCTTGGATGTGCCTAGGCCCAGAAAAAGAGGGGATGAGAATGAACTTCTCCTCCCAGAAGCTTGTGACTCTTATGAATTCTTGACACCAGGGAGATGTTGATACTGAATGATTAAGTGTATTCAAGGTTGAGATAGATTTCTGCATTACAAAGGTTATAAAGATCAGGCAAGAAAATGGATTGTTGGTCAATGATTAGGTCTGCCCTGACGTTATTGAATGGTGGAACAGACTCATGGTCAAGCACTCTATTTTTGCTTCTATTCGTATGCTCTTAGGAAGCAGATTCAGGGATTTTAAATTGTAATAGAGTTGTATAATAGTGATGTAAGGAAGCAGGCCCTGAAGATACTGCAAAAATGCTAAATAGCCTTTTAGCTTTTGGGGTAACTGCAAGGTCTGTGTCTTTGCTATTATTTAGCACATGCTTGGGCTCGGTGATTGTACCGATGCGCGCTTAATTTTGCTGGTGGGGGAGGGGTGATCGTTGCTCGCTGCCGAGGGGGAGCTGGGGGGGTACTTTGGGGTTCTCACATTTAACTGTCGTTCATTCTTCGGGGCACTTCTGTTTTCGTGGACGTTTTGCGAAGGAAAAGCATTTCAGAACGTATATTGTATACATTTCTCTGACATTAAACTTGACCTCTGAACCTTTGAACATGGATACATCACTCTTCTGCTGGTCTGAAGATGTCATTTAGCAAGGGGCAGCATGAACATCATCTGGAGTGTTATTGTAGCAAATCAGTTGGCGTATCGCTTTCCCTGTTTACAGCTGCTGGGAGAGGGGCGTTGGAGCCTGTGTGCTCCACCAGGGGCAGTGTGGTCTGGTATCCAGGCTGGAGCTGGTGCTGCCCCCCAGTGTTCACTCAGCAGAAGACAAGCTGTATTATGTTTGACTGCAGATATCTGTGGTATTCACAGACTCGGGATGTGGACTTTCTTTTGCGTGCTGTATTTTATTGATATCTTACACAAGTGGTCTTCTATGTGCTATGTGTGACTGTTGGCACTGTGATTTTCAACTTGACTCCAGAATAATGCTGTCTCATTTGGCTGTATTCATGTATGTTTGAATGACAATTAATTTTGAAATGAATTACTGTACCAGCAATCGGAAGATTGCTGCTACTGTCGGCAAGGAACTTGTGTAAGTTCTCCCTGTGACCCATGTGGGTTTCCTCCGGGTGCTCTGATTTCCTCCCACATTCCAAAGAACTACAGGTTAGGGTTAGTAAGTTGGGGGAAAGCTAAGTTCATGCTGGAAGAGCTGCAATACTTGCAGGCTGCCCCCCAGCACTTCCTCGAACTGTGTTGGTCATTGACGCAAATGACACATTTCACTGTACGTTTCAATGCGTGTGACAAATAGAGCCAACCTTCGTCCTTCTTTCAGCAAAAGGAATAACTGTTACTTTTTAGCCAGCGCCTGAGCAGGAGGTGCCTCATAAAACAGACAGACGTCTGGAGGAGCAAGAGTGTGCCCTGAGATCCACCAACCCTTTGATCCCTGAGGCTCACCTTCCAGACTGCTGGTCAGAGCACTTCCACAAACCACTGGTGACTGTCAGCGGGATTTCCCTTTCCCCTCATCAAGTGTCCACTGCTTCTCTTCCTCATTTCTAGACCGGCTATACAAAGGTGAAACTCAGAAGTTAAAATACCCCTGTAAACCTGTACACCATGTGATAGGCACCCAATTATATGAGAAGGTTATTCAGTTATGGTCAATGCCAGAGCATCCAAAACTGGCATTCAATTGGTGCATCAGTGGCTCTGGCACAGGAAGTACTGGGTTCAGGTCTCTCCCCATAAACCATCCTGTCAGTGCAGATGGAGTCCAGTGTTGTTAGAGATAGCATCCTTCAGTAAAAACCATAAAACAAAACTCTGATGCCTTCTCAGATGGGCATTAAAAAAAATCTGATGTTGCTATTAAAAAGAACTCTTAATGTACCTTACAAAGAACATCTTTAAAAATCAAATGCTCTGGCAATACCTCATTGCTATTTATGAGGCAGTTGTGTATAAAACTGACTGCCATACTTCCGCACCTCAAAAGGATGTCATAGGTTATAAATCAGACTAAGCTCATAAAGTCTGCTATATAAGAAAATAACTTTCTTTCCTCCTCGGTGCCCATTGTTGAATGAGTGAGCCTTCAGTGTACCCCGTTTACCATTGGAAACATTTTCCCCACAAAAATTATATTTAAAGAGCATAGAGTGCGATCTGCACTTCCATTAGGTCAAATCAAATTCACCTTTAATTATCATTCAGTGATACGTGAATACATCTGAATGAAACAGTGTTTCTCTGGCGCCAAGGTGCAAAACATACACAGCACATTCAAGATAGCGAGCACACATACAGTAACGCTAATATATCTACATAATAGAAAGAGAGAGAGCCCAAGTCCCTGTGTGACCAGTCCCACAAGTTGATGGTACATCTGGTAGTTATTCAGAAGATATAGGATCCCACAATGGAGAATCCAGATGACTGGAGGAGCAAGATGTTTAGCCAAGGGACAGCTATATCATTTATTGGCCAACAGGAGTTTTATTTAACTCTGTATGAGTGTCTCTGTATGAACAGCTCTGTGGTTTTGATCACAAAGTGTCCTGCCTTATTAACCATCCTGGCCATCAAATCACCTTAATGGGTCCCTTCGGTAAATGCAATGCCACACTACATGCAAAAGGACAACCAGGCGGTTTATTTCACAACTATCCTGTTTGCTTCTGTTTTTTTTTTTGTGCTCAATGTCAGATTAAGATTCAAAGTAAATTTATTATCAAAACATGTATATGTTATGATATAATAACTTGAGATCCGTTCTCTGGTAGGCATTGACGGGAGAAAGGAAATGCAAAAGAATTTTATGTAAAAACTATATATAAACAAAGACAGTTGGCAAAAGAAGACAAACTGTGTAAATAAAAATAATATTGAGAACGCAAGTTTTAAGGAGTCCTTGAAAGTGAGTCTGTAGGTCGTAGAATCATTTCAGAGTGGTGCTGAATGTATTTATCAATGCCAGCTCAGGGGCCTGATGCAATAACCGTTCCTGAATCTGGTGATGTGGGTCCTTCCCGATGATAGTAATGAGAAGAGGTCCTGGCTTGGATGATGGGAGACTTTGATAATGGATGCTGCTTTCCCATCTCTACTGTGCATATTAGGTATATAAATCACCAAAGAGTCACAAAAAGTTCAAACAAAGTACTGATAGTTATTTCTAGAGGAATAACATGCGAAAAAAGGGAGATCATCTTAACGTTATACAGAATTTTTGTTCCGTCTCCTTGTGTTGTGATGGAAGTCATATTGAACACTGAAACACTGAGGTCAAAGCTGAAAAAAAATGGAAACATAATAATCGAAATCAGAATGTTTGACTTTCAGTAAAGACTGAGATACCTGAAGTGTTTTTCTCTATAAAAGGGAGTGCCAAGAAAAGATTTAATAGCTGTGTTAAAATTTAAGAAAAAGATCAATGGGGTGAATGCAGAGGCCGAGGATGAATTCAGTACAAGCTGTTGTAAGTACTTAGATGTCATCAATAGATCAACCAAAAATTTGGCAAGGGCTTTCTTGTCATGGAGCATGGTGATAATGTGTTATGTTGGAAGCTTCTGTAGCAGAGAAGATTGATGAAGGATTCCAGGAGACCTTCGGAACAGTGGGAAATTGAGAAAGGTGGGAAGTAGAATAGAGAATTGGGAAAAGGTTGGGAGGTGTATGAACGTCATCATGAATCAGTCTGGTTCTATCATTACACACAAAATGCTGGAGGAACCCAGCACACCAGACAGCATCAATGGAATAAGGCATATCTGAGTTCCTCCAGCATTTTGTGTGTGTTGCTGGGAGTTCCAGCACCTTGTTTGTGACTGGTTCTCTCATGTTAATTTTGTGGCTTTAGTTTTAACAGCAGCCCCATCTTACACCCACCACATGCCCAATTGGTGAGAAAGGATGAGGGGATTATCATGTCAAATTGAGCAATACAGCTATAGATCAATCTTATTGCTGCAAATGCTATATTTCATAAACACCAGATGGGGTTTTAATCACCAGACCGGTGTCAAGGACCATTGAAACTATGGAGACAAGCTGCAGGATTCCCGGTTTATTCAAAACCAGAGGACGCAGCTCTCCAATATAAACGGCTCCCTTTGGAGGCCAGACACTGGTGTTCTCTGCATCTTCCTCCCTATTTAATTCCAGCCCATCAAGTATTCAGCCATCACATTTCCAGCTTAAATCACTCAAGCCTTCCTGACTCCCTCCACTACCCATACATCTGAATGGTTTGACTGCCCCAGCCCTCTGAACTGAAAACACTTTCTTACTAGTTTCCTCTCTTTTTGCCTCTGTATATTGATGCTGAACATAATATTCATTCGGTAAAGTATTATAGGCTTCATCCATACCTTTAGCCATGCTGATCAGCAAGCTCCTGTCTATCCCTATCCCTTTTACCTGCAAATGCTCTGTGGCTTTCACTTTACTGGTGATTCAGCTGCTCACCCAGATACTTTTAACTCCATTCTGGTCATCTCCCCGTTCTAATTTTCTATTGGACCCTTGAGAGACGGATTTGTTAATTAATAGTAGTAGTCGCAGTTGGGAATGTAGTTATTTTACTCAGAGTCTTGAGCTCAGTGTTTGAAAGGATGTTGGGATGCTGATGGTACGGCCACTGATTCCTCTCATTTCTGGTGTTTCCTACCTACTCCCCCGTTCTCTTGCTTTCCATTCCCCATTCTGGTTTCTCACGTTTATGACCATCTCATGGCTTCCTTTCTCCTTCCCTGTCTTCCATAGTCCACCACCCTTCTCCTTCTTCAGCCATTTACCTTTTCCACCTATTACCACCTAGCTTCTTACTTCACCTCCCTCCCCACCCACCTTCTTACTGAGGCTCCCGCCCCTCCCTCAGCCCAAAACATTGACTGTTTATTCCCCTCCATAGATGCTGCCTCACTTGCAGAGTTCCGCCAGCATTTTGTGTGTGTTGCTTGGAGAGAGAGAGACTCACGTCCCGTTTAAGGTGCACCCAGACAAATCATGGAGGAACCATAATCCAGACTGAGGGCTGGAGTTTGGGATTGCCATGAATTCCATTGCTAATTGGCACGACCCAATCATCACTTAATTGGTGTAAAAATAAGTAGAGCTATTATAACCATATTATTGTTCCTTTTCCCACCTTGTGGCGCTTTGGGCAGTACTTTTTGCTGTTTCCTTCGCATTTTGACTGTATTTTTACATGGCCGAGTTGCTAGCTTGATGCTCAACCCAGCACGGATGGAAAACGTGCAAAGGGCCAGCCAGATTCAAACCCAGGACTCAAAGTCCAGTGCTGAATTCAAAACAAATCTCAAATAGTGAGCATTTAGCTAAAAGCTGTGTATCTGGGAGACCCATTTTGCACTTACTAAGTATATTAAACCACTTTTTTGTAAGATAAACTATTCAATACACTGGGAAATCCTCATTCACCAGAAAAGGCGTGAAGTTCAAAGGCAGAGAATTGTGAAATATCTTACACATTTGAATGCTTAGCAAATAAAATATAGTAGCATGCAAAAGTTTGGGCACCACTGGACAAAATTTCTGTTACTGTGAATAGTTGAGTAGAAGATTAAATGATCTCCAAAAGTCATACAGTCAAAGATGAAACATTCTTTTCAACATTTTAAGCAAGATTCATGTATTATTTTTGTTTTGTACAATTTTAGAGTGAAAAAAAAAGGAAAGGAGCACTATGCAAAAGTTTGGGCACCCCAAGAGATGTGAGCTCTCAGATAACGTTTACCAAGGTCTCAGACCTTAATTAGCTTGTTAGGGCTATGGTTTGTTCACCGTCATCATTAGGAAAGGTCAGGTGATGCAAATTTCAAAGCTTTATAAATACCCTGACTCCTCAAACCTTGTCCCAACAATCAGCAGCCATGGGCTCCTCTAAGCAGCTGCCTAGCACAGAAAATTAAAATAAATGATGCCTACAAAGCAGGAGAAGACTATAAGAAGATAGCAAAGCGTTTTCAGGTAGCCATTTCCTCAGTTCATAATGTAATTAAGAAATGTCAGTTAACAGGAATGGTGGAGGTCAAGTTGAGGTCTGGAAGACCAAGAAAACTTTCCAAGACAGCTGCTCGTAGGATTGTTAGAAAGGCAAATCAAAACCCCCGTTTGACTGCAAAAGACCTTCAGGAAGATTTAACAGACTCTGGAGTGGCGGTGCACTGTTCTACTGTGCAGCGACACCTGCACAAATATGATCTTCATGGAAGAGTCATCAGAAGAAAACCTTTCCTGCGTCCTCACCACAAAATTCAGCAACAGAAGTTTGCAAAGGAACATCTAGACAAGCCTGATGCATTTTGGAAACAAGTTCTGTGGACTGATGAAGTTAAAATAGAACTTTTTGGCTGCAATGAGCAAAGGTATGTTTGGAGAAAAAAGGGTGCAGAATTTCATGAAAAGAACACCTCTCCAACTGTTAAGCACGGTGGTGGATTGATCATGCTTTGAGCTTGTGTTACAGCCAGTGGCACAGGGAACATTTCACTGGAAGAGGGAAGAGTGAATTCAATTAAATACCAGCAAATTCTGGAAGCAAACATCACACCGTCTGTAAAAAAACTGAAGATGGAGGGAGGATGGCTTCTACAACAGGATAGTGATCCTAAACACACCTTAAAATCCACAATGGACTTCCTCAAGAGCTGCAAGCTGAAGGTTTTGCCATGGCCCTCACAGTCCCCCGACCTAAACATCATCGAAAGTCTGTGGATAGACCTCTAAAGAGTAGTGCATGCAAGATGGCCCAAGAATCTCACAGAACTAGAAGCCTTTTGCAAGGAAGAATGGGTGAAAATCCCCAAACAAGAATTGAAAGACTCTTAGCTGGCTACAGAAAGTGTTTGCAAGCTGTGATACTTGCCAAAGGGGGTGTTACTAAGACCTGACCATGCAGGGTGCCTAAACTTTTGCTTTGGGCCCTTTTCCTTTTTTGTTATTTTGAAACTGTAAAAGATGGAAATAAAAAAGTAATCTTGCTTGAAACATTAAAGAAATGTGTCATCTTTAAGTTTATGCCTTTTGGAAATCAGGTCATCTTTTACTCACTTAACTATTCACAGTTACAGAAATTTTGGCCGGGGTGCCCAAACTTTTGCATGCCACTGTACAGCAAGACTGGCTTGAATGATCACCACAGTAGCATAGTGGTTAGTGCTACACCCCGGGGCATTCCAGAGTTCAGTTCCAATGCCATTCTGTAAGGGGTCTCTATACATCCTCCCTGTGGAATGTGTAGGTTTTCTCCAAATGCTCCAGTTTCCTCCCACAGTCCAAAGACGTACAGGGTAGGTTAACTGGTCATTGCAAATTGTCCCATGACTGGGTTAGGGTTAATCACGGTTGTGGAATTGCTGGGCCAGCACGGTTCGAAGGGCTGGAAGGATCGACTCCCCGCTGTATTGCTAATTAAATAATTGTAAAGAAAATGCAGAACGTGTTAAACCTCCAACAGGAATAGTTTTAATAAGTGGCAACGCGATTATTCGTTATCCTGAATATTTATAATAATTGCATTAGAAATTTAGTCTGTCAGTTTTCAGCTTGCTGACTATAGGATTGAGGACTCCTGATACATATTTGTCAGTGAGCTGATCTAGAATGCAACTCTGAACCACCAGTAAATAGAAACTGTTATTGATGTTGATTCATTGACTGTTTGCATTGTTAAAAGGCAGTTGACATAGATTGGGGTGAAAAGGAGCCTAATTATCAATATTAAAATGAAGTGATGAGAAACCTTGTGAAGAATTCTCTCTCTTCTGCCCTTATGCCACAGGCATTTAGGGCAGTGATGAAGGTCCTCCATCTCTGGTGGTGCTCAGGTCTTCCTTCATCATGTCAGTAGTTTCCTCTCAGTTTTCACTACTGTCAGTCATGCAGGTCCTGGGTGGAGCCTCAGGAACACCGTCGCTCTCAGATGTAGAAGGATTCTTCATTGCTGTTTCCATAACAATTTTGTTTTATCTGTCAGGGTTGTTAGCCCTGAGCTGAGCCCCCGAACTTGGAGGACTTATGGACCAGTCTTAGTCTGGCCTCTGCCCTTTGACCTGTCTGGCATGGGTGACCCTACCAACAGCTAAGACATCAAACCCTGACTCTTCAGGTCATTGAGGCACTATTAACTGATTCCAACACTAGTCTCATCCATTGCTCAAATTGTTTGCTCCCCTTCTTCTCATCTACTAACAAAGTGACAGCTCTTCAGTGCAAATGTTTTACCTTCCTCTCATGCACAGTGCTTCTTACAAGCCTCATACCTGTAACTTGCTGCTTGCACACACTGACATTTACTTAATCGTGACAGCCGCTCCGAACATCAGCCACTCTGAATCAGACCACAGCACAATTCTCAGAGGCAGGTTATTGCTGAAGGTGGCACAAGAAAGGAGGCAGCAGAAAAGAACTGAAAGAGGACAGGCCTGCCTGCGAGTTTTAACCCCGAGGAGGAGACAGTATGGTCGTCAAGAGAAATAAGATAGCTAAGGCAGTAACCACTCACAGGGCTGAACCAACCAACTATGTGAGCATCTGTATATCCAGTCCTCCATCTCTGTTCTGACTTCATACCCAAGGGCTGGAACCTGTTGGAAGACAAGGAAAAAATCTGCAGATGCAGAGATGGTATTATTGGACCAGACACTTGCAACTATGAGCTCAGAGGATAGCAATGTGTATACTTTAGAACCTAGCAGAGAGGCACCTGAACACAGACATCCAGATAGGGTCCTGAAAAATTGGGGTTGGTGGGTGGGGAGGGAAGGTGGGAGGAGGATGAAAATGCTGAATTTACTGCTATAGATTCCAATGAAAGAGAGGCCAGGCTGTGTGTGTGTCCCTCCCTCTCTCTCTCTCTCTCTCTCTCTCTCTCTCTCTCTCTCTCTCTCTCTCTCTCTCCCTCCCTCCCTCCCTCTCCCTCTCTCTCTTTGAGAGGTGTATGTTCATCTCAAATGTCAACTTCTACCCGTCAGAAATTGGGTACTAGTCAATCCCTTTTATCTCTCCCCTCAACCGTCATCCCCACCTCCTTCTAACTATTCCAAAGGTGAAAAAGTTGATTTATTATCGAAGAATACAACTCTGAGATTCTTCTTCTCCAGATAGCCACGAAACCAAGAAAAAAAAATGACAATGCTGTCATCATACCACAAGCCACCCTCCACTGCACGAAACGCAACAAGTACGTTGGCATCCAAATTACCCCTCTCCCCCGCATCAGTCGCTATTATCTGGCACTCTAATTTTGAGAAGGAAACCTCGGAAGACCAGTCAGATTGCTTGATGGGTGGGTGTTATATAGAAGTATGGGTTTTGATCTGCTGATGGAAGGAAAGAGCTTTAAACAGACAAGCAATGAAGAGTTGGGAGAGGGATACTGGGTCAAGTGATCTGAGCTGACACTGGAACAGGAACAATGTTCTTCATTTGCTAACAATATATTTGTACCCTCAACATGTAGCGTATAATTAGCCACTTGGGGCTTTTCTAGTATTCCTGCCTTTGTGAAACTGAACAGTTTGTGATTTTGTTGGAGTTTAAGGTTAAACCAAGAATGCTAGAAACACAGTCTTTATTCCGGTACTTCCTGCAGTTCTTTCTGAATCTGCACTTTCCTCACAAAAAATAATCTTGAAATACTTTACAAGAGTTTATTTTTACTCTTTTTTTTAACTGAACGCAGCAAAGCTGGATCAAGGCAGCACGCTATCTGCCAGAGTTCAGCTGAGTTCCGGCATCAGCAGCCTCTTACAGCTTCAAGCTGGCATCCATGAATTGACTCCAGGTCGAAGTAGGTTTGGAGAGTGAGAGAGATGTGGTGAGAATCCAGCCATGAGGAGAACTCACACACAAGAATATCTGCAGATGCTGGAAATCCAAAGCAACACTCACAGAACGCTTGAGGGATTCAGCAGGCCAGGCAGCATCTATGGAGAAGAGTAAACAATCGACGTTTTAGGCTGAAGCCCTTCATCAGGACTGAAACATTGACTGTTTACTCTTTTCCATAGATACTGCCTGGCCTGCCGAGTTCCTCAAGCATTTGGTGTGTGTTTCATGAAGAGAACTCAACCAGCACATACTAGCCTTGCCTGTGGACTGTGTAAGATAGCACAAGAAGAAAGATTGTAGAGCATGGGCAGCAAATGATAATTGCTCCGTCCATGGATAAACATCTTGTATATTGTGAAAGATTACTGAGTTCTACCCTAGTGGAGTTGTGTAAACAGTTCCTTCTGTGTTGGAACACTGACAGTAATGTTCAGGGATTATCTGTAGCCACGATGAATTTCTGTTTTTGTTCTCTGTTGCAGATTTTACAATGTTCCAGATGAGCAGTTCTAATCACTTCTGTGATGTGATATATGTCCTGCTGATATGAAAGGTATTGTGTACCTCATCATCACACAGTAATACAGATTTTACCTTTCTCTGTGAAAATAGGGATTCTGCAGCAAAATAGATTTTGTGGATATGTTCACTTTAATGAGTTAATTAATGAAAATTAAAAGTGAGGCAGATTTGGCAAGGATCCATTTTGGTGGAATCCTGTCTAGTTCACGCGCCAAGTGCCTGTCTAGACACCCAAAAAAAGAATCAAGTGAAACTTCACTAGGTGATGACGCTGATCCTGACTGAAATTATTTTCTAATGATCCAAGAACTGGCAGTGACTAATCCAGGAATTTAATGAGCCTTCGGAGGTGACAGGTTCCATTAGCTAGGTATGAATATTGAAAGAAATATTGTGGGAAGTAGAACTAGCAGGAAAGGTCAAGAAGAATATTTTCACATATAACAGAGATGTGGAATAAGTAACTTAGATTGGTGAAATACTGATGAATTTTTTTGGGGCTTTTCATCACCTTTGAATTCTTGGCATCAAATCTTATGTTGTACCCAATAGACAGAACAGTAAAACATGTTCCCATTGGTATTCGTCTTACTCCAGGTCATTAAAAACATTTTCAGAAAATAATTGTAATTATAATACCATAAGACCATAACGTATAGGAGCAGAAGTAGGCCATTCAGCCCATCAAGTCTGCTCCACCATTCAATCATTGGGCTGATTCTTCCAGTCATCCCCACTCCCCTTCTTTCTCCCCATACCCTTTGATGGCCTGGCTAATCAAGAACCTATCTATCTCTGCCCTAAATGCATCCAACAACTTGGCCTCCACAGCGACTCATGGCAACAAATTCCACAGATTTACCACCCTCTAACTAAAGTAATTTCTCAGCATCTCTGTTCTAAATGGATGTCCTTCAATCCTGAAGTCGTGCCCTCTTGTCCTAGAATCCCCTACCATAGGAAATAACTTTGCAATATCTAATCTGTTCAGGCCTTTTAACATTTGGAATGTTTCTATGAGATCCCCCCTCATTCTCCTGAACTCCAGGGAATACAGCCCAAGAGCTGCCAGATGTTCCTCCTACGGTAACCCTTTCATCCCTGGAATTATTCTCATGAATCTCCACTGAATCCTCTCCAATGTCAGAAAATCCTTTCGAAACTGCACACAATACTCCAAGTGTGGTCTCATGAGTGCCTTATAGAGCCTCAGCATCACATCCTTGCTCTTATATTCTATACCTGTAGAAATGAAGACCAACATTGCATTCGCCTTTCACCACCAACTCAACTTGGAGGTTAACCTTTAGGGTATACTGCACAATGATTCCTAAGTCCCTTTGCACCTCTGCATTTTGAATTCTCTCCCCATCTAAATAGTAGTCTGCCCATTTATTTCTTCCACCAAACTGCATGACCATACACTATCCAGCACTGTATTTAATTTGCCACTTCTTTGCCCCTTCCCCTAAACTATCTAAGTCTATCTGCAAGCTTTCTGCTTTCCTCAACACTACCCGCTCCTCCACCTATCTTTGTATCATCAGCAAATTTAGCCACAAATCCATTAATCCCATAGTCCAAATCATTGATATACATCATCCCAACACCGACCACTGTGGAACTCCACTGGTAACCAGCAGCCAGCCAGAATAGGATCCCTTTATTCCCATTCTCTGTTTTCTGCTGATCAGCCAGTGCACCACCCTTATCATTGCAGATTTCAATCAGGCCATCTTGAAGAATTATGGCAGATATGGAGCAATTGCACTCATATTAAATGATGGAACGTGCTTAAGGAACTTGCTTTTGTATCCCTTTTTACTTTGCTCTTTGGGTAGATATAACCACTTATCTATTTAAGAAAGGCGAGTAATTATTGAAACAATTGAAAGGGAGGTACAATTAATTCATGTGCAAGGATATTAAGCAGAGCCAAAGAAATGTCAGAAAACTGGATCTAGGTGGCCTTGCAGGTTCTTGCTTGACTAATCAGTATGATGGCGGCTGATCAGGTCAATGGCTTTAGCTACACTTCTATGCTTGATTTCAATAATCCCTCATTCCCATTTAATCCAGCAATTTGGAGATCTGTCTCAGATCCTCTCCCAGTCCTGCTCACATAGTCCGGAACATCTAGCAGTGAAATGTTGTGCATTTTATCTGCCAGAGGAGTTTTCAGCTATCCTTATCATTGCGGATGCTTTCCTTATCATTGCGGATGCTTTCCTTATCATTGCGGATGCTTTCCTTATCATTGCGGATGCTTTCCTTATCATTGCGGATGCTATCCTTATCATTGCAGATGGTTTCCTTATCATTGTGGATGCTTTCCTTATCATTGCGGATGCTATCCTTATCATTGCGGATGCTATCCTTATCATTGCAGATGCTATCCTTATCATTGCGGATGCTTTCCTTATCATTGCGGATGCTATCCTTATCATTGCAGATGCTTTCCTTATCATTGCGGATGCTTTCCTTATCATTGCGGATGCTATCCTTATCATTGCGGATGCTATCCTTATCATTGCAGATGGTTTCCTTATCGTTGCAGATGCTTTCCTTATCATTGCAGATGGTTTCCTTATCATTGCAGATGGTTTCCTTATCATTGCAGATGCTATCCTTATCATTGCAGATGCTTTCCTTATCATTGCAGATTCTTTCCTTATCATTGCGGATTCTATCCTTATCATTGCGGATTCTATCCTTATCATTGCGGATGCTTTCCTTATCATTGCAGATTCTTTCCTTATCATTGCGGATTCTATCCTTATCATTGCGGATTCTATCCTTATCATTGCAGATTCTATCCTTATCATTGCAGATTCTATCCTTATCATTGCGGATTCTATCCTTATCATTGCGGATGCTTTCCTTATCATTGCAGATGCTTTCCTTATCATTGCGGATTCTATCCTTATCATTGTGGATGCTTTCCTTATCATTGCAGATTCTATCCTTATCATTGCAGATTCTATCCTTATCATTGCGGATTCTATCCTTATCATTGCAGATTCTATCCTTATCATTGCGGATTCTATCCTTATCATTGCAGATTCTATCCTTATCATTGCGGATTCTATCCTTATCATTGCAGATTCTATCCTTATCATTGCAGATTCTATCCTTATCATTGCAGATGCTTTCCTTATCATTGCAGATTCTATCCTTATCATTGCAGATTCTATCCTTATCATTGCGGATTCTATCCTTATCATTGCGGATTCTATCCTTATCATTGCAGATGCTTTCCTTATCATTGCAGATTCTATCCTTATCATTGCAGATTCTATCCTTATCATTGCGGATTCTATCCTTATCATTGCAGATTCTATCCTTATCATTGCAGATTCTATCCTTATCATTGCAGATTCTATCCTTATCATTGCGGATTCTATCCTTATCATTGCAGATGCTTTCCTTATCATTGCAGATTCTTTCCTTATCATTGCGGATGCTTTCCTTATCATTGCAGATTCTTTCCTTATCATTGCGGATGCTTTCCTTATCATTGCAGATTCTATCCTTATCATTGCAGATTCTATCCTTATCATTGCGGATTCTATCCTTATCATTGCAGATGCTTTCCTTATCATTGCAGATTCTATCCTTATCATTGCAGATGCTTTCCTTATCATTGCGGATGCTTTCCTTATCATTGCGGATGCTATCCTTATCATTGCGGATGCTTTCCTTATCATTGCGGATGCTTTCCTTATCATTGCGGATGCTTTCCTTATCATTGCGGATGCTATCCTTATCATTGCGGATGCTTTCCTTATCATTGCGGATTCTATCCTTATCATTGCGGATGCTTTCCTTATCATTGCGGATTCTATCCTTATCATTGCGGATGCTTTCCTTATCATTGCAGATGCTATCCTTATCATTGCGGATGCTTTCCTTATCATTGCGGATTCTATCCTTATCATTGCGGATGCTTTCCTTATCATTGCGGATGCTTTCCTTATCATTGCAGATTCTATCCTTATCATTGCAGATTCTATCCTTATCATTGCGGATTCTATCCTTATCATTGCAGATGCTTTCCTTATCATTGCAGATTCTATCCTTATCATTGCAGATTCTATCCTTATCATTGCAGATTCTATCCTTATCATTGCAGATTCTATCCTTATCATTGCGGATTCTATCCTTATCATTGCAGATGCTTTCCTTATCATTGCAGATTCTATCCTTATCATTGCGGATGCTTTCCTTATCATTGCGGATGCTTTCCTTATCATTGCAGATTCTATCCTTATCATTGCAGATTCTATCCTTATCATTGCGGATTCTATCCTTATCATTGCGGATGCTTTCCTTATCATTGCGGATGCTTTCCTTATCATTGCAGATTCTATCCTTATCATTGCAGATTCTATCCTTATCATTGCGGATTCTATCCTTATCATTGCAGATGCTTTCCTTATCATTGCAGATTCTATCCTTATCATTGCAGATTCTATCCTTATCATTGCAGATTCTATCCTTATCATTGCAGATTCTATCCTTATCATTGCGGATTCTATCCTTATCATTGCAGATGCTTTCCTTATCATTGCAGATTCTATCCTTATCATTGCAGATTCTATCCTTATCATTGCGGATTCTATCCTTATCATTGCAGATGCTTTCCTTATCATTGCAGATTCTATCCTTATCATTGCAGATGCTTTCCTTATCATTGCGGATGCTTTCCTTATCATTGCGGATGCTATCCTTATCATTGCGGATGCTTTCCTTATCATTGCGGATGCTTTCCTTATCATTGCGGATGCTTTCCTTATCATTGCGGATGCTATCCTTATCATTGCGGATGCTTTCCTTATCATTGCGGATTCTATCCTTATCATTGCGGATGCTTTCCTTATCATTGCGGATTCTATCCTTATCATTGCGGATGCTTTCCTTATCATTGCAGATGCTATCCTTATCATTGCGGATGCTTTCCTTATCATTGCGGATTCTATCCTTATCATTGCGGATGCTATCCTTATCATTGCAGATTCTATCCTTATCATTGCGGATGCTTTCCTTATCATTGCGGATTCTATCCTTATCATTGCGGATGCTTTCCTTATCATTGCGGATTCTTTCCTTATCATTGCAGATTCTATCCTTATCATTGCGGATGCTTTCCTTATCATTGCGGATGCTTTCCTTATCATTGCGGATGCTATCCTTATCATTGCGGATGCTTTCCTTATCATTGCAGATTCTTTCCTTATCATTGCAGATTCTATCCTTATCATTGCGGATTCTATCCTTATCATTGCAGATTCTATCCTTATCATTGCAGATTCTATCCTTATCATTGCGGATTCTATCCTTATCATTGCGGATGCTTTCCTTATCATTGCAGATTCTTTCCTTATCATTGCAGATTCTATCCTTATCATTGCGGATTCTATCCTTATCATTGCGGATTCTATCCTTATCATTGCAGATGCTTTCCTTATCATTGCGGATGCTTTCCTTATCATTGCAGATTCTATCCTTATCATTGCGGATTCTATCCTTATCATTGCAGATTCTATCCTTATCATTGCAGATTCTATCCTTATCATTGCGGATTCTATCCTTATCATTGCGGATGCTTTCCTTATCATTGCAGATTCTTTCCTTATCATTGCAGATGCTATCCTTATCATTGCGGATGCTATCCTTATCATTGCGGATGCTTTCCTTATCATTGCAGATGCTATCCTTATCATTGCGGATGCTATCCTTATCATTGCAGATTCTATCCTTATCATTGCAGATTCTATCCTTATCATTGCAGATTCTATCCTTATCATTGCGGATTCTATCCTTATCATTGCGGATGCTTTCCTTATCATTGCAGATTCTATCCTTATCATTGCGGATTCTATCCTTATCATTGCAGATTCTATCCTTATCATTGCAGATTCTATCCTTATCATTGCAGATGCTATCCTTATCATTGCGGATTCTATCCTTATCATTGCGGATGCTTTCCTTATCATTGCAGATGCTATCCTTATCATTGCAGATGCTATCCTTATCATTGCGGATGCTATCCTTATCATTGCAGATTCTATCCTTATCATTGCAGATTCTATCCTTATCATTGCAGATTCTATCCTTATCATTGCGGATTCTATCCTTATCATTGCGGATGCTATCCTTATCATTGCAGATTCTATCCTTATCATTGCGGATTCTATCCTTATCATTGCGGATGCTTTCCTTATCATTGCAGATTCTTTCCTTATCATTGCAGATGCTATCCTTATCATTGCGGATGCTATCCTTATCATTGCGGATGCTTTCCTTATCATTGCAGATGCTATCCTTATCATTGCGGATGCTATCCTTATCATTGCGGATGCTATCCTTATCATTGCGGATTCTATCCTTATCATTGCGGATGCTTTCCTTATCATTGCAGATGCTATCCTTATCATTGCGGATGCTATCCTTATCATTGCGGATGCTTTCCTTATCATTGCAGATTCTTTCCTTATCATTGCGGATTCTATCCTTATCATTGCAGATGCTTTCCTTATCATTGCGGATTCTATCCTTATCATTGCAGATGCTATCCTTATCATTGCGGATGCTATCCTTATCATTGCGGATGCTATCCTTATCATTGCAGATGCTATCCTTATCATTGCGGATGCTATCCTTATCATTGCAGATGCTTTACTTATCATTGCGGATGCTATCCTTATCATTGCGGATGCTATCCTTATCATTGCGGATGCTATCCTTATCATTGCAGATGCTATCCTTATCATTGCTGATGCTTTCCTTATCATTGCGGATTCTATTCTTATAATTGCGGATGCTATCCTTATCATTGCAGATGCTATCCTTATCATTGCGGATGCTATCCTTATCATTGCAGATGCTATCCTTATCATTGCAGATGCTTTCCTTATCATTGCAGATTCTATCCTTATCATTGCGGATGCTTTCCTTATCATTGCGGATTCTATCCTTATCATTGCGGATTCTATCCTTATCATTGCGGATTCTATCCTTATCATTGCGGATGCTTTCCTTATCATTGCAGATTCTATCCTTATCATTGCAGATGCTTTCCTTATCATTGCTGATGCTTTCCTTATCATTGCGGATTCTATTCTTATAATTGCGGATGCTATCCTTATCATTGCAGATGCTATCCTTATCATTGCAGATGCTTTCCTTATCATTGCGGATGCTATCCTTATCATTGCAGATTCTATCCTTATCATTGCGGATTCTATCCTTATCATTGCAGATTCTATCCTTATCATTGCGGATTCTATCCTTATCATTGCGGATGCTTTCCTTATCATTGCAGATTCTATACTTATCATTGCAGATGCTTTCCTTATCATTGCAGATTCTATACTTATCATTGCAGATGCTATCCTTATCATTGCGGATGCTATCCTTATCATTGCGGATGCTATCCTTATCATTGCAGATGCTATCCTTATCATTGCGGATGCTATCCTTATCATTGCAGATGCTTTACTTATCATTGCGGATGCTATCCTTATCATTGCGGATGCTATCCTTATCATTGCGGATGCTATCCTTATCATTGCAGATGCTATCCTTATCATTGCTGATGCTTTCCTTATCATTGCGGATTCTATTCTTATAATTGCGGATGCTATCCTTATCATTGCAGATGCTATCCTTATCATTGCGGATGCTATCCTTATCATTGCGGATTCTATCCTTATCATTGCAGATGCTATCCTTATCATTGCAGATGCTATCCTTATCATTGCGGATTCTATCCTTATCATTGCGGATTCTATCCTTATCATTGCGGATGCTTTCCTTATCATTGCAGATTCTATCCTTATCATTGCAGATGCTTTCCTTATCATTGCTGATGCTTTCCTTATCATTGCGGATTCTATTCTTATAATTGCGGATGCTATCCTTATCATTGCAGATGCTATCCTTATCATTGCAGATGCTTTCCTTATCATTGCGGATGCTATCCTTATCATTGCAGATTCTATCCTTATCATTGCGGATTCTATCCTTATCATTGCAGATTCTATCCTTATCATTGCGGATTCTATCCTTATCATTGCGGATGCTTTCCTTATCATTGCAGATTCTATACTTATCATTGCAGATGCTTTCCTTATCATTGCAGATTCTATACTTATCATTGCAGATGCTTTCCTTATCATTGCAGATGGTTTCCTTATCATTGCAGATGCTTTCCTTATCATTGCGGATTCTATCCTTATCATTGCAGATGCTTTCCTTATCATTGTGGATTCTATCCTTATCATTGCAGATGCTTTCCTTATCATTGCAGATGGTTTCCTTATCATTGCAGATGCTTTCCTTATCATTGCGGATTCTATCCTTATCATTGCAGATGCTTTCCTTATCATTGCAGATGCTATCCTTATCATTGCAGATGCTTTCCTTATCATTGTGGATTCTATCCTTATCATTGCAGATGCTTTCCTTATCATTGCAGATGGTTTCCTTATCATTGCAGATGCTTTCCTTATCATTGCGGATTCTATCCTTATCATTGCAGATGGTTTCCTTATCATTGCAGATGCTTTCCTTATCATTGCGGATTCTATCCTTATCATTGCAGATGCTTTCCTTATCATTGCGGATTCTATCCTTATCATTGCAGATGCTTTCCTTATCATTGCAGATGCTTTCCTTATCATTGCGGATGGTTTCCTTATCATTGCAGATGCTTTCCTTATCATTGCGGATTCTATCCTTATCATTGCAGATGCTTTCCTTATCATTGCAGATGCTTTCCTTATCATTGCGGATGCTTTCCTTATCATTGCAGATGCTTTCCTTATCATTGCAGATGCTTTCCTTATCATTGCGGATGCTTTCCTTATCATTGCAGATGCTTTCCTTATCATTGCAGATGCTTTCCTTATCATTGCGGATGCTTTCCTTATCATTGCAGATGCTTTCCTTATCATTGCGGATTCTATCCTTATCATTGCAGATGCTTTCCTTATCATTGCAGATGCTTTCCTTATCATTGCGGATGCTTTCCTTATCATTGCAGATGCTTTCCTTATCATTGCGGATGCTTTCCTTATCATTGCAGATGCTTTACTTATCATTGCAGATGCTTTCCTTATCATTGCGGATGCTATCCTTATCATTGCAGATGGTTTCCTTATCATTGCAGATGCTTTACTTATCATTGCAGATGCTTTCCTTATCATTGCGGATTCTATCCTTATCATTGCGGATTCTATCCTTATCATTGCAGATGGTTTCCTTATCATTGCAGATGCTTTCCTTATCATTGCGGATTCTATCCTTATCATTGCAGATGCTTTCCTTATCATTGCAGATGCTTTCCTTATCATTGCGGATTCTATCCTTATCATTGCGGATGCTATCCTTATCATTGCAGATTCTATCCTTATCATTGCGGATGCTATCCTTATCATTGCAGATTCTATCCTTATCATTGCAGATGCTTTCCTTATCATTGCAGATTCTATCCTTATCATTGCGGATGCTATCCTTATCATTGCAGATTCTATCCTTATCATTGCGGATGCTTTCCTTATCATTGCAGATGCTATCCTTATCATTGCGGATGCTATCCTTATCATTACGGATGCTTTCCTTATCATTGCAGATTTCAAACACACTTGCTCCAAAACCTGAACTTCTGTGCCTCCCTCTCCCTCTGTACTTCCTTATTCGGAGGTCACAGTCAGTGCAAATCAGAAATGACATCTCCTTCTTGCTGAAATAGACACCACACACCTCAAGGAGGCATGCTTAGCCCACTGCTATACTCTCTACACCCAAGACTGTAGTTAGGCACTGTTCACATGACATCCGCCTCCTTAGATGGAGAGATGTTGCCCCGCCCACGCAAGCTCAATGGCTTAATGATATTATGTCCTGCTTAGACCTTGAAAAAATTCATTATTCAGTTCTTAATTCGGATATAAAGTTCCATAAGGTCTGGGGACCATTTATTGAGTACTTTCATAACCTTCCTCTTAATTAAGGTCTTTTTTTTTGGTCCCTTGCTTTCAGCTCTTTTTTTTTGGTAGTAGGCATTATTATCTTCTGTTTTCAAGTGTATTTACAGTTTTGGGGGTTTGAATGTCCTGATTTATATTCTCTATATTGTGTTGTGGTTGGTCTGGAGTTTTTTTTTGTGGGGCTTGGGGAGGATACTAACTTTACATGACTTCAATTTGGGTGCTTTCTCAATTATCTTTTTTGTATTATATTATTATTGTATGTTTATCTTTGCACTGTATTAATTTTCTTCATTTTGGTTTGGGGTTTTTTCCTATCTGTAGTGTTGTAGAAAATGCATTAAAAAACCAATTTTTAAAAAATGACCTCCGTAACTTTGCTGATGACACAACTATAGCTGGCAGAATTTCAGATGGTTATGAGGAGGCATACAGGAGTGAGATAAATCAGCTGGTTGGGTGGTGTAATAACAGCAGTCTTGCACTCAAGGAATTGATTGTGGAGGTCAGGAAGGGGAAGTTGACGGAACACACATCAGTCCTCACCGAGGGATCAGAAGTGGAAAGACTGAGCTGTTTCAAGTTCCTGAGTGTCAACATCTCTGAGGATCTATCCTGGGCCCAACATATTGATGTAATTACAGAGAAGGTACAACAGTGGCAATATTTCATTAGGAGTTTGAGGAGTTGTGGTATATCACCAAAGACACTCGCAAATTTCTACAGATGTACTGTTGTCATGGTCCCAATCGTTAATTCCCTATCTTTCTCCTAATTTCCTTTGTTTGTGCCACAGTTCCAACCATTAATTCCCCATTTGCTTCTAATTCTCTCGGATGACCACACACCTGGTTTCCATCAAGACCTGCAGCATAAGAACCCCGACGTTACAACCACTAGTCATCAGATCGTTGGTTTTGCCTGAGTGGTAATTAACGCCTCCCGGCCACTTAGGATCATGTGTTTTAAGTCTTGCTCCAGTTTCAAGATTTACCTATGAAACTCTGTCTCTCTGTGCCAAGGCTGTGTGTCAAGATCCCTCCTGTTTGCTGTTCAACATTCACGTCTGCGTAAGCATCCTAACTCAATCTCCGTGCCTGTGCCCTGCACTTGAGTTCACTTCATATGCTCATTGCAACAAGCAGTGGAGAGCCTTCTAACTGGTTACAACACAGTCTGGTATGGAGGCGCCACTGCAGATTATTAGAAAAAAAGCTGCAAAAAGTTATAAACTCAGTCAGCTCCATCATGGGCACTAACCTCCCCAGCATGGAGGGCATCTTCAAAAGACAATGACTCAAAAAGTTGGCATCAATCACTTAGGAACCTCATCACCCAGAAGGGCATGCCCTTTTCTCATTGCTACCATCAAGGTGGAAGTATAGGAGCCTGTAGACACACACATCACTTCAGGTATAGCTTCTTCCCTTCCAACATTAGATTTCTGAATGGACATTGAATCCATGAACACTACCTCAGTATTTCCTTCCCGCTCTTTTTGCACTAATTATTTAATTTAATTTCCTTTATATATATATATGTACTTATTATAATTTATAGTTTTTATTATTGCATATTGCAATGTACTGCTGCTGCAAAGTAACAAGTTTTATGATATATGCCAGTGATATTAAACCTGATTCAGAAATCTATCAGCCTTGAATATTCTTCCTCCTCCAAAGATTCACAATTTACTGAAAGAAGAAATGTCTTCTTCTCACAGTCTCAAATAGCTGATCCCTTAACTCAAGATTAATGCTTCACTGCCCTAAACATCCCCCTTACCCCTATCAGGTGAACCATCTTCACACCATTGGCCCTGCCAAGCCTTCTCACAAACTTCTGTGTTTCAATGAAATTAACTTTATTTCTTTAAAACTCCATAAAGGTAGACCCAGTGTGCTTAATATTTCCTCCCAGGGAAATCCACTCATTTAAATATTATCTAAATTGATAAACACATTTGAACATAGATCATAAACCAAAGTGCAGCACAGTATAGACCCTTTGGCACACAACGTTGTGCTGACATTTTAACCTACTCTAAGGTCAATCTAATTCTTCCCTCCCATATAGTCCTCCACTTTTATTTCATCCATGTGCCTATCTAAGAGTCCATAATGTATCTACCACTACTTTAGCCACCGGTAGTGTGCATATATCTACCACGCTCTGTGATACCCTTACCTCAGACATCCCCACTATACTTTCCTCCAATCACCTTAAAATTAGGCTTCCTCATATTAACAATTTCCACACTCGGAAAAAGTCTCAAGCTGTCCACTCAGTCTATACCCCTTATCATCTCAGAACCAGAATCAGGTTTAATATCACTGACATATGTCATAAAGTTTGCTGTCTTTGCAGTAGCAGTACAATGCAATACATAAAAACCGGGGGGAAATCATGAATAACAATAAGTATTTATCTGCATATTTAATAGTTAAATAAATAGTACAAAAATAGACATTAGAAAGTAGTGAGGTAGTGTTCATGGATTCAATGTCCATTCAGAAATCGGATGGCAGAGGGGAAGAAGCTAGTCCTGAATCATTGAGTGTGTGCCTTCAGGCTCCTGTACCTCCTTCCTGATGGTAACAATGAGAACAAGGCATGACTTGGGTGATGGTGTCCTTAATGATGGACGTTGCCTTTTTGAGGTATCACTCCTTGAAGAGGTGCTGGATACTACAGAGGCTAGTCCTCATTATGGATCTGACTAAACTTACAACTCCCTGCAGCTTATTGTGATATTATGCCGTGGCCCGCTTCCCCATACCAGACAGTGATGCAGCCAGTTAGAATGCCCTCCACAGTATATCTGTAGATATTTGCAAGTGTCTTTGGTCATGTACCAAAACTCCTAATGAAGTATAGCTGCTGTGCTGCCTTCTTTGTAGCTGCATCGATATGTTGGGCGCAGGATAGGCCCTCAGAGCTATTGACATCCAGGAACTTGAAAATGCTCACTCTTTCCACTTCTGACCCCTCTGTGAGGGCTGGTGTGTGTTCCCTCATCCAACCCCTTCAGATCACTTGTCATGTTCTTTTGCTTCAAAGAGAAAAGCCCAACTACATTCTGGAGCTTACAATTAATTTTTGTTTTGGATGTGCAATATTTGACAAAGTTCGGAGACTTCCAACTAAGCTGAAGTATGGTGCAATATTGGATGCACTTTACAGCATAAGGAAAAATGTGAACACAGAAATCCAATAAGATTTGTAACAATAATACAAAGCAAAGGGAAATGCTATATGAAGCCCCATGTACTAATGTTGTGTAATTTAAATTTAAAAAAACAAAATGTAGACCTATCGAGTTTTCTGATCTTGAATTGCCAAAGCAAATGAAAACCAAATGGACTGAAATAATTTAAAACTGTAAAGCAATTGGGCATACAGATGATATATTAAATTGCACACGTTCAAAGAGAACACAGGCAGTGGAGAGAATTCTTTCAAAGCAGAGATGATTATTCAACACCACCTCCCTTAACAAGTACATGTCCACAGGGAATGTAATACAGTTGACTCTATCTGCTGTGCACAATGATTGGGTACAATATTGCTGTTCTCACCCCACCAAAACAAATACAGTGGATTCAGTTTAATCAGGGAAGCTGCTTATTTGAGACAACTCTTAAAGAGCAAAACTGAATTGGGAACATAGCCAGGATATCTTTTGGTTATTTGGGACACTATGCCACTTCATTGGGACAGGAGACCATTGCCAAACAATTTCTAACCAGTATCAGTCGTGTGCGCTCATAGAAAACATAGAAACACATAGAAAACCTACAGCACAATACAGGTCCTTCGGCCTACAAAGCTGTGCCGAACATGTCCCTACCTTAGAAATTACTAGGTTTACCCATAGCCCTCTATTTTTCTAAGCTCCATGTACCTATTCAAAAGTCTCTTAAAAGACCCTATTGTCTCCGCCTCCACCACCATTGCCAGCACTCACATAACCATTGGGCACTACACAGTGCTTAGAATAAACAGTATTTTAAAAGCATCAGTTCCGTGTGTTTGTATTCAAAAAGCAGTGATTTTTGTCACTGATGGTTGGCAAGAAATAAGCAATTCTGAACTGTTTTGCTCACTGCAGTTTCAAGTATTCAGGCTTGAAGATATGAGAAACAGCCAGGGGTGAAAACAAGACAATTTCACTACTTCAGCAAGTTAGGAACTACAAAAAAATCTCAAGGTATCAACAACTATCTTGAATGTCACAATGAAAATGAAGATCTGGAGAATGAAACAATTTCAAATCGGCGACAGTTGTGGGCACTCGTGTGGCCATTAGACACTACACCGTGCTTAGAACAAACAGTTTTTAAATAGCATCCATTGCCTATGCTTGTGTTTTGTTATTCATTTGGACCAACTAACACCAAGTTAAAAAGCAATGATTTTTGACACTACTTCATGCAGAAAAGCAATGCAGGCAGTCCATTATCTTCACTAGATGTCTGCGTTAATTTTGTTCATTTACAATCAATCAAAAGAGCATGGCAGTGTACACCGGATGAATTTCTATGTCGACAACTACTTGGACTGTAGTAATATTGGTAGTGTTCTAATTTTTCCTGTATTTCATTTGAATACATGTTACTCAGTTAAAGAGTAGCTTGTCTTTTTTATAGCTTTTTAACTATTTCCATGAAACCTCGGCTAATTGAGGTAGCCACTTAATTGGGCCAAAATGTACTGGTCCCAATGTGCCCTAAATAAGCTGGAATGCACTGTATTTCTAATTAAAGTACTGTAGACAAATCCTGAGTAATGTGAGACGATGAATGATTGGGAGAAATTTAAGATTTGCCTTCATTAAAGATGGTTTATGAAAAGTTCTAAGTTGAAAGTAAATTTAATATTAAAGTACATATATGTCATCATACAATAGACAATAGGTGCAGGGGTAGGCCATTTGGCCCTTCAAGCCAGCACTGCCATTCAATGTGATCATGGCTGATTATCCATAATCAGTACCCTGTTCCTGCCTTCTCCCCATATCCCTTGACTCCACTATATTTAAGAGCTCTATATAACTCTTTCTTGAAAGCATCCAGAGAATTGGCCTCCACTGCCTTCTGAGGCAGAGCATTCCATAGATCCACAACTCTCTGGGTGAAAAAGTTTTTCCTGAACTCTGTTCTAAATGGCCTACCCTTTATTCTTAAACTGTGGCCTCTGGTTCTGGACTCCCCCAACGTCAGGAACATGTTTCCTGCCTCTAGCGTGTCCAATCCCTTAATAATCTTATATGGTTCAATCAGATCACCTCTCGTCCTTCTAAATTCCAGTGTATACAAGCCCAGTCGCTCCAATCTTTCAACATATGACAGTCCCGCCATCCCGGGAATAAACCTCGTGAATCTACGCTGTACTCCCTCAATAGCAAGAATGTCCTTCCTCAAATTTGGAGACCAAAACTGAACACAATACTCCAGGTGTGGTCTCACCAGGGCCCTGAAAACTGCAGAAGGACCTCTTTGCTCCTGTACTCAACTCCCCTTGTTATGAAGGCCAACATGCCATTAGCTTCCTTCACTGCCTGCTGTACCTGCATGCTTACTTTCAGTGACTGATGAACAAGGACACCTAGATCTCGTTGTACTTCCCCTTTTCCTAACTTGACACCATTCAGATAGTAATCTGCCTTCCTGTTCTTGCCACCAAAGTGGATAACCTCACATTTATCCACATTAAACTGCTTGCATCTGCCCACTCACCCAACCTGTCCAGGTCACCCTGCATCATACATAAGGTATGATCAAGGTCATCATACATAACCTTGAGATTAATTTTCTTGTGGGCATCCTCAATAAGTCTCTAGAATAATAACCATAGCAGAAACAATGAAAGGCCGCACCAACTTGGGTGTTCAATCAGTGTGCAAAAGACAAGAAACTGTGCAAATACAAAGCGAAAGAAATCACAATAAATAAATAAGCAATAAATATCAAGAACACAAAACAAAGAGTCCTTAAAATTGAGTGCATAGTTTGTGGGAACATTTCATTGATGGTGCAAGTGAAGCTGAGTGAAGTTATCCCCTTTGGTTCAGGAGCCTGGTGGTTGAGGGATAATAACTATTCCTGAACCTGGTGGTGTGAGTCCTGAGGCTCCTGTACCTTCTTCCTGATGGCAGCCGTCCCAGGTGGTGGGGGTCCCCAATGATGGGGGCTGCTTTCCTGCAGAAAGTGCTTCACGGAGATGTGCTCAATGGTGGGGAGTGTTGAGGAACTGGGCCCTATCCACTGAGTTCAATAAAATGTTAAGTAATTATAACTAGGGAAAGTAAAATGACAATATAACTGAAACTTAAGTCAAAAAGTATATTAAAAGGCATTTTAAAAAATTAAACTTTAGTTATAATATCAGGGAAATAACATTTCTGTTCAGAACCTGAGAAATATTTAGGCAGGCTATAGAGACAAAAACATTACACAGATTCAAGATAAAGTCATTTTCTATAATGGGAAATCTGAAATAGAAATTCAACACAACAGATGGCCTGTTGAGTTCGTGCCAATGCCATTGCTATTCTAGATCAAAGCTGTTTACTCTTATCCTAATTTCCTGTTCTTTCCACATATCCTGCAATATATTGTGACAAGGTGCCACACATGAGGCTGCTTAACAAGTTATGAACCCTTGGTATTACAGGAAAGATCCTAGCATGGATAAAGCAGTGGCTGATTGGCAGAAAGCAAAGAGTGGGAATAAAGGGAGCCTTTTCCGGTCGGCTGCCGGTGACTAGTGGTGTTCCACAGGGTTTGCGTTGGGACCGATTCCTTTTACATTATATGTTAATGACTTGGATGATGGAGTTAATGGCTTGATTGCAAAGTTTGCAGACGATGCAAAGATAGGTGGAGGAGCAGGTAGTTTTGAGGATGTAGAGAGGATAAAGGAGTTAGGCAGATTAGGAGAATGGGCAAAGAAATGGCAGATAGAATATAGTGTCAGGAAGTGTATGGTCATACATTTTAGTAAAAGAAATTAAGGGTTGACTATTTTCAAAATGGAGAGAAAGTACAAAAACTGAGGTGCAGAGGGACTTGGGAGCCTTGTGCAGGATTCCCTGAAGGTTAATTTGCAGGTTGTGTCGGTGGTGAGGAAGGCAAATGCGATGTCAGCATTCACTTCAAGAGGACTGGAATATGAAAGCAAGGATGTAATGTTGAGGCTTTATAAAGCACTGGTGAGGCCTCACTTGGAGTATTGTGAGTAGTTTTGGGGCACTTATCTTAGAAAGGATGTGCTGAAACTGGAGAGGATTGAAAAGACGTTCACGAAAATTATTCCAAGTTTGAACAGCTTGTCATGAAGAGCGTTTGATGGCTCTGAGCCTGTACTCACTGGAATTCGGAAGAATGCAGGGTGTCTTCTTTGAAACCTCTCAAATTGTGAAAAGCCTTGATAGAGTAGATGTGGAAGGGTTGTTTGCTCTGGTGGGAGAGTCTGAGACCGGAGTACGCAGCCTCAGAATAGAGAGACATCCTTTTGGAATTGAGATGAGGAGGAATTTCTTTAGCCAGAAAATGGTGAATCTATGGAATTCATTGCCACAGGCAGCTGTGGAGGTGAAGTCTGTATGTATATTTAAGGCAGAATCTGATAGATTCTTGATTGGTCAGGGCATGATGGGATATGAGGAGAAGGCAGGAGATTGTGGCTGAAAGGGAAATGGATCAGCCATGATGAAATGACAGAGCAGACTTGATGGGCCAAATGGCCTAATTCTGCTCCTATATCTTATGGTCTTATGGTCTTTTATTTTCCCATTAAAAATTACCTAATTCTTTTTTGCTAATCATATTGGATTTGGATTTGTCACAAGTGGTTGACACATTCTAACACATTTTTATGAAATATTCTTTCCCGCTTCTTGTGTTCAGCCTGGATACATGATGCTATATTTCAAATCACGGATTTCTGTAAAGGTTTTCACCAGTAATACTCCTGCAATTTCAATATTTTTTATTCTAATTCTGCCTAACTTAGTCTTGGATGAATACTGCTTTTATTTTCCAAATACGTTCTCAAACGTCTTTCTTGCATCATGAGTTTCAATTATTCATAGAGTTCCAAAACTGTTCTCATAGTTACTGTTCTTCATTATCAGGATGCAGGGATCACTACGTGTCAGTACCTCCAGATGAACTCTGTCTTTTTGTGTGTTTCCCCCTAGCTGTCAGTCTGTGGTTTTGTATTGCCATGTGCTCCAGTCCCCACTCCTGCTCTACTCCGGCCCCTGTATCACTGAGTACTCCGTCTCTCATCTGTTTCTCATTATTACCTGTATTGCTGCCACCTGTGTCTCATTGTGCTCCACCTTTCATCTGCCTCTCAGTTTATTGCTCAGTGTATTTCAGTCCTGTGTTTTCACCTGTTTGTTGCCAGATTGTGTCAGTGAATTTTCCTGAGCCTTTCCAGCATTTGTATCTGTACTCTGTCTGAATATCGACTCTGCCTGTTTCCTGATTCTGGTTTTTGGATTTCTCTGGATGCTTTGATCTCTGCCTGAACTTTGACGCTGACTTTGTTCACACCTCAGGATTTTTTACTCAATTAATATCACTGTGTGCACAGTGCTGGGTCTGCAATTGGATCCCTGCTCCAGCATCCTGACACTACAAGCCAATGTCATGGGTTCATAGAGGCAAACAAATCAGAATCAGTTTCTCTAGCCCAGTGAGGACATGCTCACCATTACATGTATATCAGAATCAGATGTATTATCTCTGACATATATCATGAAATTTGTTGCTTTGAGAAAGCCATACAGTGGAAGGCAAAAAAAAATTACTTAAATTACAAAAAGGTAATGGCGAGGTGGTGCTCATGCATTATTCAGAAGTTTGATGGCAGAGGGGAAGAAGTTGTTCCTAAAACATTGCAGCATTTCAGGCTCCTCTACCTCCTCCCTAATGGTAGTCATGAGAAGAGGGCATATCCTGAACTGAGAGAGTCCTTAATAATGGATGCCACCTTTCTGAGGAATCAGCTTTTGAAGGTGTCCTTAATGCTGAGGAGCACTGTGCCCATGATGGACCTGGCTGGAACCTCTTACAATCCTGTGCATTAGAGCCTCCATATCAGGCTCTCCACCATACAACTGCCAATGAACTATGGTTACTGGGATTCCTTCTTCATGATTGCATCAGAATGTTGTGTGCAGGATAGATCCGTTGGATGATGGTGCCCAGAAACATGAACCTGCTTACTCTTTCCACTGTGAGCCCCTCAATGAGGACTAGCATGTGTTCTCCAGTCTCCCCATTCCTGAAGTCCACTGTCAATCCATTGGTGTTGCTGACATTGAGTGCAAGATTGTTCTTGCAACGTTCTTCAGCTTGCAAATCTATCTTGCTCCTGTACGTCTCCTCATCATCATCTGAGATTCTGTCAACTACACTGATGTCATCAGTGAATTTATATCACTGAAGCCACAAAGTCATGTCTATAGAGAGAATAAAGCAGGGGGTTAAATTCATAAACCCACTTAACCACATTTGATCCATTGCCTTCTATGCCTTGGTAATTCAATGTTTCTGAAACTCCTGAAAAAAAGTTGCATTGTCAAGCTTCTGATGAAATATTAATGCAAATTCTTCCAAGGGGACCACAACCTTGTCATGGTTTGCAGGCTTGCATTCCTCAAGCACCTGGAGAGCTATGCTGGCTGGGGTCAGGGCTTTATGTTTTGGCTCTTGGTAGGGTCACCCATGCCAAACAGGTCAAAGGGTAGAGGCCAGAGTAAGAATGGTCCACCGGTCCTCCAGGTTCGGGGGTTCAGCTCAGGGCTAACAACCCTGAATGATATTAAAAAATTGTTATGGAAACAGCATTGAAGAATCTTTCTGCATCTGAGTGTGACAGTATTCCTGAGTCTCCACCCGGAACTGGCGTGACTGACAATAGTGAAAACTGAGCGGAAGCTACTGACGTGTTGAAGGAAACCCTGAACACTGCCAGAGATGGAGGACCATCATTGCTGCCCAAAACACCAGTGGTAGGTACTGCAAATTGTTATAGCTCATTTTTTGTCTGCCACAATTTTTCCAAGTAAACAGATTGACTACAATTTTCTTGAGCAGATTGCATCTTTTACAAATTCAAGTACAGCTAATGCCTGACAATTAACTCTGATCATGTCAAACTGCTTACTTGTTTCTACAGCAGTCAATTCAAATACAGAAAATTTTGTAATGTGATACAAGCTAATCCACCACCCTGATTAATTTTATGGCTAATAAAGGCTCCATCTATATCATGTTTCTCAAAATCCCATGGCACCTGAAAAGACATCAGTCAATGAAGAAAAGTTACAGAAAATTATTCATGGAAGTAAAAATATAGGCAAAGCTTAATAATGTACCCAGTGATCAGATCATATGAATGGGTGGTGGGGTGTTGATATGTCTCTCCCAAAGGAGGTGTAAAGCACTCCTTCCCTCTACTAGCCTGCAGGTCACCCTTGGGCAAGGTGTAGCACCTGCTTAGTCCCTGATCAAGGTCATGTGAAGTCTTAGGAGCAGGTGGTGGATGGCCGTATGAGCAGCTGGTGCATGTCACAAGTCCTGGTCATGCGACCACCGACACCAAGCAGACAATATCTGAAGATCATTGATAATGGCTGATGTCACCCGTCTTGTAAAGACACTGCCCAGAAGAAGGAAATGGCAAACCACTTCTGTAGAAAAATTTGCCAAGAACAACCATGGGCATGGAAAAGCCAAGATTGTCCATTTCATGCAACGTGGAACACAGCGAACAAGCGATCATATGAAAGCCCTGGAAACAGTCAACACGGAGTTAATTTGTAATTTGTACTAATGTCTCTGGAACCAGAATCAAAAACAGGTTTAATATCATTAACCTTGTGGCAGCAGTACAATGCAAAACATGATAATTATAGGAAATATAAATAACAGTAAGTATATACATATGTATATTAAATAGTTACATTTAAAAATAGTCATTCATGGATTTAATGTTCATTTAGAAATCGGATGACAGAGCAGAGGAAGCTGTTCCTGAATCGCTGAGTGTGTGATTATAGAACAATATCTAACAGCATTCATGTACATAGGTCATCTATTTTCACTGAATGAACAGTTTCTAAACTTTCCTTGTTTATTTCCCTGAATAAACTTCCCCATTTCTTATTTGAGAGAAGGAAGATAGCAGGCATAAATATAAACCATAGAAACCCCAAAACTGATGCTGCACTTATGAGAATCATCATGAAGAGGGCGTACAGGAGCAAGATATATCAGCTAGCTGAGTGGTGTTGCAGCAAATAACATTCCACTCAAAGTCAATAAGACCAAAGAACTGATTGTGGACTTCAGAAAGAGTAAGACAAGGGAACACGCACCAATCCTTACTGAGGGATCAGAAGCAGAAAGAGTGAGCAATTTCAAGTTTCTGGGTGCCAATATGTCCAAGGATCTAACCTGAACCCAGTTACAAAGACAGTGGCTATATTTCATTAGGAGCTTGAGGAGATTTGGTTTGCCACCAAATGCACTTGCAAATTTCTACAGATGTACTGTGGAGAGCATTCTAACTGGCTGCATCATCACTGGTATGGGGGGAGGGATGTCTACTGCACATGATCTAAACAAGCTGCTGAGAGTTGTAAATTCAGTCAGCTCCAACATGGGCACTAGCCTCTGTAGTATCCAGGACATCTTCAAGGAGCGATGCCTCAAAAAGGGGGCGCTAATTATTAAGGACCCCCATCCTGCCATTAGGAAGGAGGTACAGGAGCCTGAAGGCACACACTCAGCGATTAGGAACAGCTTCTTCCCCTCTGCCATTGTTTTCTGAATGGCCATTGAACCTATGAATATTACCTCACTAATTTTTTGTTTCTACTTTTGCACTGCTTATTTAATTTAACTATGTTTTATATATATACCCACTTTTTTTTATTAATGTAGTGCTGCCGCAAAGACAACAATTTCACAACATACGCTGATGATATTAAACCCGACCCAGATTCTGAACCAAAGACAAACCTGGGTTACTTACCTTAAAATTTCCTTTAAAGGAAGCCAACAGACTGGAGTAAAACACATTAATATTTGAAGCAATGAGATGGTGACTTAGGAGGCTTATCACATCTGTGTGATTTTCCTGCATTCCAAACAATCAAGAATTGCATATTAATGTTCGCTCTGCATTGAGATGAATTTAATTAGTGCAGATCCTAGATGAATATTCAACATAAAATGGCCTAATCAATCTAACTGTGGGAAAGGCTATTTGCATTTGGCCAAACAAAGAGAGAGAGAAAAAAAGTTGCATCTCATCGAGGCACCATGGAAAGATTGCTGAGTGTCTATTTTAAGATTAGATCCCCTTGCTAGGTTTCTTTATCTTAATCATATTTTAAAAGATTATAATGTGTGCAGCATGTGAAAGATTCACGTTTCCAAGGTGTGAGGAAGTCTGGTGAATATTCCTTCTCCAGTAAACATCACCAGGAACGGGTTAACTGGTCTCCCATTCTACCGCTGTTTGCATCAGTGGATGCAAAATGGTTGCAGCACATTAGACTTACCGATGGTAACGCTAACCAGGGCCCCGTATAAATGCAAGTTCTCCTTTGTCTTAATAGGTCAGCAATCCTCATGACATTCGATGAAAATGAGTGTGCAAATGAACTGAAAAATCAGCAGATTCGATGCAACCAATTTTTAGCCTCCCTGGGACACTTCACTTCTAAGGACTCATCTTCCAGTTGTAAAAAGATAGCGAGCGCAGGTCCTGCTGTGATAATTCAAATGCTCATAAAATATGAAGGATGTATCTCCTATATGTATCAAATGCAGTCAGGAAATTAAATTAAAAATAATTATGTAAATTAAATCCAGCGAATTGTTTCTCTTGGGGATAAATCAATTTAGTATCCATATATTCCACAGAGCCCAATGTTATCCTTGCATGATTATTAGAAACAGATTATTTCTTCAGCAGAGAATTGCAGCCAGAATCTTCAGCCCAGTTGTCAATTTCCTTAAGATTAGGAGGCCTCCCGTTTGTTACGGTTCTTTCAGACATAAAATTAAGGAGAATTTGATGGCTGTGTGAAGGAGAATGGATTACAGGTAAATAAGTGGGGGAATGGGATTGATGGGGTTATTCTGAAGGGTAACGTGGATTTAATTAACTGAATCATCTCCTTCTATGTTGCAAGAAACTATGATAATGTGAAATATGATAAGCACTGGATATAGGAGGAGGATCTCCTACTTCCCTCAGTTGTGCTTTTTCATTCAGAAGACTACGGCTGATCCCTGAACTGAACGAGATCCAAGGAGATGCAGAAGATTTCATTTATTTTAAAAACATAAGAAGGAGAAGCAGGAGGAGGTTTTTCATCCCCTTATGCCTCCACAACAAAGGACAGTTATTATCATTCAACCATCCTGAAGCAGAGCCGATAACTTCACTCACCTCAACTCTGAACTGATTCCACAACCTATGGACTCACTTTTAAGGGCTTTACAACTCATGTTCTTAGTATTATTTATTTAAAACTCCTTTTTTTTTGTATTTCCACAGTTAGTCTTTTGCACGTTGGCCACTTGTCAGTCTTTGTGTGTTGTTTCTTGTTGATTCTATTGAATTTCTTTGCTCTGGTGTGAATACCTGCAAGAAAATGAATCTCAGGGTAGTTTTTTTGGTGACATATACTGTGCGTATTTTGATAATAAATTTACTTTCAACTTTAACTTCTTTTTGACTTGTCATCCAGCTCAGTTTCACTTTCTGACGCGAACTGCCTGAAAGGCTTGCTTTAGTACCAAAGATCTATCAGGCCTCTGTTTTGAATTCCCTGAGTAACTGAGCCACCCCAGTTCCCGTGGATAAAGAATTCTGAATTGTTATGTGGGGGTTGGTTTACTTGTCGGTCGAAATCCACTTCCATCAATCACGCCAGTCGTCGGTTGGCCCATTTGAACATGCAACAGCTCTTTCCCATTGATAAGTCGTCAATCCATTGTGAACTCGGATATCTAGGCCAGGTGGCATTGCTGCTGTGCAGACTAAGGGTCTGATATTTTGGCCACCACGTACACGAGAGGTTGGTAGGCAAGGAACACTGTGAAATGGCGACCCCCTAGAAGAAAACAAAAGTAGTGGACAGCCAGATGGAGACCGAGAAACTCACGGGCAAATGTGCTCTATTTCCTTTCAGTGGGACAGAGCTGCCGGCTGAAGAAGGCGAGTGGCTGTCACACGCCTCCGACCAACTGCTCATACACAGCACCTACAGCATAGTCTGAGGCATCAGTAGTAATGGCTATAGGTGCTTTGGGGAGAAGGGGGTGCCAGTAGGGTTGTGTTAGATAGAGCTCATTTGGTATCATCAAAAGCCTTCGTCGTATCTGCTGTCGAGTCAAGCACTTGATTAGGGGCATTGCCTTTAAGCACACCATACAGGGCAACTGTAAGCTCATCAGCTTGTGAAATAAAGTGGTGATAGAAATTTACCATACCTAAGATCTCCTGTAGCTTTTTGTAGTGAGGGGTGGTGGGAAATCCAGAATAGCAACTACTTTTGATGGGAGGGGTTCACACCATCTACGGAGATGTGATGGCCAAGAAAGTCAATGGCTGACAACCCACACTGGCATTTAGCAGGATTAATTATCAAGCCGTGTTGGCTTAGTGTGCGAAGATTAGATACTTTATTGGTTTTGGATGTACTGGCAACAAGTCCGTCATCCAGGTAAACAAAAAGAAAATCTATGTCTTTTAATACAGTGTCATTGCAAAATCTGAACTGCCCAAACTGCATGCACAGAAAGTCAAAAAGGCCAAATGAGGTTATCAAAGCCATTTTGGGAATGCCTTCCGAGCACACAGGTACCTGACCTGATGGTAGCCCCTAACTAGATCAACTTTGCAAAACAATTAACTGCCCAGGCAAACGTGTCGAAAAGTCTTGGATGTGTGGGACCAGGTACCATTCGAGGGTGGTAGTCTCATCAAGGTTTTGGAATCACCACATGGCAGTAACCACCATCGCACTTCGGGACTGTATGGAGGGGTGAAGCCCAGAGGTTATTCGACCAGTGTACAATGCCGAAACTTCCCACGTTGGCAGACTCAGCCTTTGCGGTTGCCAGCTTTTCTGGGTCCAGTCTATCCACATGGGCATGGACTGGCGGGCCAGTTGTGGGAATGTGGTGCTCGACCCCATGTTTTGTTATTGTAGTGGAGAATGTGGGCTTGGTGACATTTGGGAATTCACCCAGCAGTCGAGTAAACTCTCATGCGGTGGTGCATGCACTCGACAGAGTCACTGTGGGGAACTTACCGGGGGAGCAGCATAATGCCCCAAAGTCCTTGACATCCACAAGCTGGCAGTTCTTAAGATCAACTCACAGTCCTTGGCACACTGGAAATCTGAACCAAGCAGAGGTCTAACCACTTTAGCCAGGACAAAGTTCCATGTGTAACATCACGCACTGAAGCAGAGCGCCACCCGTTGTGTCCCATAAGTCCCGATCCTGCTGCCGTTGGTGGCCTCCAGTGAGGTTTCATGGCTCTTTGCCTTCTGATCAATAGGCGATGCTGGCAACACGCTCTCTCGAGCACCCATGTCACACAGGAAACACCACCCTGAAAGGGTGCCCATAATGAACAGTAGACCACCCTGGCACCTGGAACCCATGGTGTTTACGGGCCTCTAATGTCCTGATGCACTGTCACTGTCGAAGCTGCAAGGTTGTCAGCATTTCCTAGCATTCATACCAAATCAAGCATGGTAAAAACACAGGCCTGGCATCATCTGTTTCACAGGCACAGGCGTCCTTATGTTGAGGGCCTTGCTGACTAGACTTATTGAGGTAGAGAAAGGAAGAGGAATGATGCATTGCTGCCCAGCTGAGTGTAGACTTGCAGCCATTTTAGCCGTCTCCCTATATTCCTTCATGGGTGCATTGGTGTGAGCTATGTGAACTTGATCAAGCATTTGCTACATGAAGAGTTGTTTAAAAATTAAAACAAGAATGGTGATTTCCCAGGAGAGACAGCATGTGGTCCATTAACTCAAAAGGCCTAGCATCACCGAGACCAGGCAAGGAGCGCAAATCTTGGCGCTCTGAGACTCCGATAGTCCAAAAGACTGTAAAAGGAGAGTTTTCAGTGATCAGTATCTATCGCGTTCAGGCAAGTGCTCAAGCAGACTCACCACTCTCGCAGCCGTGGAGCTTCCAAGCGAATAGTAGAATTTGGTGCTGTCGGCAGAGATTCCTTGCAGAGCGAACTGGGCCTCGGCTTGTACAAAGCAACTGCCTTGGCCGACATGTTCAACAACTCTGGAATCACCCTAGAGCATCAGGGTCACCAATGAAGGTTTTCGCAAATAAGTCAAAGTGATGCATTTTATGTTTAATGAAAGCAGTAACACATTTTATTGAACTCCAAAATCTAAACACAAAAGCATGCTCAAAAGCTTTATGTAATAGCGTCATCACGTCAGACGGGCCTCTTAAAGTGAAACCCCAACTCAGTGTCAATGGTTGTGAATTATGTACATTTCTCCAAATTATATTACCCTATAGAATCTTCTACTGTTTGTAAATAAATGATTAATATGCTTATTCATAATCAGCGTCTTCTGTCTCACTCACCAAACCTGTGAACCTGCTTCCACATTACACAAACTAATACAAGCCCCTGAGTGAAGGAATTTCTTCTCACTTATCAGGCCTCTATTTTGAACATTCTGAGTAACCGAGCACATTCAGTTCCCTTGGATAAAAATTCCAAACTAATGCAATCCCCTGGGGAAGGAATTTCTTCTCATCCCCATCTTCACGGACTTACTCCTTATTTTGTTGCTGACCACCCCTATCTTCCCTTCTCAGTGGTTGTCATTAAAGCTTTAGTTCCATATGGGTTTAGATTTGTATCGTCTTAGATCACTGTTTATTTTATTGTGGCAACTGGGTTCAAACCCATCCTGAGCAGATGAAGTGAACGCATCCCGCAGAATCAAAAATAATCAATAACAGAAAAGGCAGTGATAAAAATCAGATAAGGACATCCAAATTTGGCAGATTGCCTGTTGAAGAATGGCTTGGAAGTACTCAAGATAGAAAGCTGAAGAAATGAGAGTGAGAGATTGCAATTGGGGGAGTTAATTCAGGAGAGTCAGAAGAAACATGTCGATGTTAACATACCAGAGATAAGGATCAAGGGTTGGAAAAACTGAGCCCTCAAGTACCATTGAAGTGTCGTTGTTGTTACTTGATTTTGTTTGCTGTTGCTTCAGAAAGTGAAATCAATAAAGAAGATGCTAATTGGTACTGGAGTGACAGAGATTAATAAAGGTCAAAGTACTGATGATGTGAAGAAAATAAATACGAGTCCCTTGGACAAGAGCCTTTAACCACAAAGCGAAGTGGTTGACATCCAAACCTACTTAAGATTAACTTGAAAATTGAATTTATTCCAGAGTCCCTAAAATGATTGGCATAGTCTGACAAACTTCTATAGATGTGTAGTGGAGGCTATATTGACTGGCTGCATCACAGCCTAGTAAGGAAACACCAATGCTTATGAATGGAAAATCCAACAAAAAAGTAGTGGATATGGCCCAGTCCAACTTGTGTAAAGACCTTCCCACCATTGAACACATCGACACAAGCCATTGTTGCAGGAAAACAGGGACCCTCACCACTCAGAACATGCTTCTTGCTGCTGCCAAAAGGTACAGGAGCCTCAAGACTCACACCACCAGGTTCAAGAAGAGTATTACCCCTCGACCATCAAGGTCTTCAACCAAAGAGGATAATTTCACTCAACTTCACTTGCCCCATCATTGAAGTTATCCCACAATTTATGGACTCACTTTCAGGGACTCTTCATCTCATGTTCTCAATATTTATTGCTTTTCTTTTTGTATTTGCTGCTTGTTGTCTTTTGCACACTGGTCGAACACCCAAGTTGGTGCAGTCCTTCATTGATTCTATTGTGGTTATTATTCTATTGACTAAATTAATTTCAGTGTTGTATATAGTGACATATATATACTTTGATAATAAATGTACTTTGAACTTTGATACAAAGACAGGTGAGTTGAACCAGAGGTTTTACTGCATTCACTGGAATTTATATCTGGATCTGAGTTACATTTTATGGATAGAAATCCCTTTCTTTCCAATGGCAAATTGATACAGAGTGATGTACGGCTGAGAGTCACAGCCAATGGCATGGAACCTATAGTAGTCTGAGAGCCAATGTGAAGGTTCAAAGTTCAAAGTACATTTATTATCGAAGTATACAAGCCTGAGATTCATCTGCTTACAGGCAGCCACAAAATGAATGACAAATGCCCAATTTTCAGAGAGAGAAAAAAGAACGCACATCACACAAGCAATAAAAGCAAGCAACACAAAAGTGAGTCAGTAGACATGAGGCCTGGAGCAGGCCCAGAGCCTCAGCCTCAGTTCGCCACCTAATGGGGCTGCCCATGCCCAGCAGGTAATGAAGAATGAGTAACCACCACAATGAGTTCTGCATAATATTATATTATATCAGGGACGTTTGTATTCTTCATGAGCTATTGGATCAGTCCACGGGCAAGCTGCGTTAACTCCTTCATAATTTTGATAACATTTTTAACACATTCAGCTGTTGCCCCACTCAGTTCGGTTTTCGCAGTGAATGCTCTCACTATCAGCCTCTGAGCAGAGGCTGGACAGCCAGTCTAGTATTCAACACCTGCCTGAGCCATGTTCCATAACCTTTTCAAAACAGTTTTTGTGATTGGTTGTGTTCTGCTTCATACATATGCCTGTCAGTTTTGTCTAACAGGGACTAACTAAACCAATGACCTCTCAAGACTGGTATCGATGGTAATAACTAACAAATTCTATTTTTTAAGTTAATTCCTTTGATTTCAGGTCCAGCCTGCACTCATTGCCTGACTCTTGTTGCCCTTGAGACTGGGATGATAAGAAACCTTACTGAAGTTCTGCGGTCTGTCTAATTAAGGTACACCCATTACTGTTACTGAATTTGTGCCAGTAATGATGAACAGCAGTATATTTCAGTATTCGGCTGGTCTGGGACTTGGAGGAGAACATGCAAGTGGTGGTGTTCCTGTGCACCTTTTAGTCTGAGTGTGAAGAACTAGAAGGTGTGATAACGAAGAAGCAAAGAGCACTCAAGCCACTCTAGTGTTCAGCACGAGGGACTGCAGCCACCCATAACACTTCCCTGAAGCAGTCATGAACCTCGGTGATTTGTCCGTTCGTTCATTATGTGCCGCGTGGTTTGACGTGGGTGATCATAGTCTTTCCAAGACCATGATTATTCAAGACAGATTTTTCTACAGAAGTGGTTTGCCATTGCCTTCTTCTGGGCAGTGTCTTTACAAGATGGGTCACCCCAGCCGTTATCAATACTCTTCAGAGATCGCCTGGCGTCAGTGGTCACATAACCAGGACTTGTGATATGCACCAGCTGCTCGTGCGACCATTCTCCACCTGTTCCCATGGCGTCACATGTCCCTGATCAATGGGGGGGGGGGGTCTAAGCAGGTGCTACGCTTTGCACAAGGGTGACCTGCAGGCTAGCAGAGGGAAAGAGCAAGTTACACCTAATTTGGTGAAAATGCATCTATACCCCACCACCTTGTTGAGTGACCGTTTCAAAACAGCCTTGTGACTGGTTGTCTCCTGCTTCATTATGAGCCTGACAGTTTTGTTAGCACACACTAGCTGAACCCATGATCAAGTAAGACTCACATCAGGATGATAACTAATGAATTCTACAACACACACAAAATGCTGGAGGAACTCTGCAGCTCAGGAATAAACAGTCGACATTTTGGGCCCAGAACTTTTCTCAGGACTGATTTCCAGCATCTGCAAAATAAATTCTGTATGATTTTTAAAATTCATTTCTTTGATTTGGGTCCAGCCTGCGTTTATTATTTGACCTTGTTGCCCTTGAGAAGGGGAGTTAAGTCATCATTCTGAATTCCTGCAGCCAGGAGGCAAAGTAGACACAAGCCCCAAATTGGCACAACCTTCCTGAATGACGGAGCAGACCCTTGGAACCAAGTAACCTGTTCCTGCTTCTGCTGCTTTTGTGTTCCTGGAGATAGTAGGCATAAAATCTGGTTTCTTCCCTTCTATTAAAATTTCATTTTCCAGCCACCACCAGTCTTTAACTTAGTGCTCTTATTCTTCCCTCACCATCTTCCTTGCACCAGCCATGTTTGTGATATGACAGCCCCACCTCGTTCAGCACAGACTGCTAATGAAGATGACAACTTGCTCACCTATAGCAGAGTGTTTGATGTGAATTTGTAGAACGTTATGTTAAAAAGCAACTTGATCTTCGATATATCACTGTGTCTCGCTCTGCTGGAACTGTTGGAGACGTGCTGATCTTTGATACATTGGCCTTTCTGTGATGCCACTGTCACTGTTCGTCTGAAAGGTGCTCTCCGCGCAGTTTTAACTGCAACTTGATCTAACATTGCTCTTTCAAGCTAGTGTCTCTCAGAGGCATAAACTCTGCTTTTCATATCCTGTGTCACGGAACGGATACTTTGAAATGCATAAAAACATGTTCCAATCACTGCACTAGTGTTCATAGAATACAGCGATGCAGAAATTGCCAGCAAACAGCCACAGGTACACCCCACCATAAGATTTTGCTTGTCTCTCATCATACAACCCAATCAAAGGATTTTCATAGATTGCAAAGGGATTTATGCAGCAAAAATGATGTCCCGTTATCTACATAACACACCCAGTTAGGAAATTAATAAGGTAAAGAACATTTGCCTCAATGGGACTAGAAATACTACTCCAGAAAATTGATTGCCAAGAGAGGCCTTGTGTTTTTTATTATTATTCAAAGTTCAAAGTATGTATACATTATATAATCTTGAGATTCATCTCCTAGCAGGCAGGCACAAAACATAAAGCCCATATTAAAAAATGACCGTCAAACACCCAATGTGCAGAGAGAAAAAGACGCAAGTAAATAGTGTTCTGAACTGAAGTTCGATAAGAGTCCGATAGTTCAGCGCAGAGCCGAGCAGTGGAGTAGTGATCTGAACTGACCCTTATTGAAAATGAAGTCACTGACTGTGCATTTGTAGTTTTCATCCTCAAACTGTTCTTGAAAATTCTTTGCTTATTCAGGAATGCATTGCAACTTTCAAGCATATGATGAAGAAACATTTCATGAAAATTGCAGCTGAGTTGATGAGAATTTAGCTCTGAGAGTGTGACTCTCACTCTCACACCTTATTCTTATTCATCCTGCGCAGCTACAGAGAGACGCTAATTATGCTGATGTGGTATCGACTGTTTCCTCAGCCCCAGATGCAACACAGACATTTTTCAATCCAATAGCAGAGTTGTGTTTACAGCTATAAAGTAAATGAGTTTTAAATTAGGCATCAGATTGTTGTGGCGTTAAATATTATGGGGAAGCTGCAGTTCATTTGGACTGCAGTGGCATATGTTTTCTCTTTAAATGAAGCACACTTGAGGAATAAGAGCTTCTTTTCCTGCCCACTTGCTATTTAGTGACAGTGTCAGGCACTCCAAGGTTAACACTGAATACGAAACAAAGGTATCTGCTTTTCCCTGGCGCCGTGCCAGCTCCTAATACCTCATGCAGTTCCGCTGCTTTGACCTGGTAACGGCTAAGAGCCAGCACTGTAAGAAGCGGAGAGTTATCTCTGCTTTGGCCTGACAGTGCATCTCATCCCTATTTCCAGATGTTCTGCTTGCGCTTTTATCGTGGCCAATTAGTGGCTGAACTGAGAGCAGTTTGTCATCCAGCACCTGTATATCTGCAGACTCCATGGCTACGTCCTTGAGTTCAGTGAATACCCAAACCAAAATGGATCAATGAATTTGAATCCCCAACCATGTTTCCCTCTCATACCATCTCTTCTTACCAGCTCATCACCTCCCTCTGGTGTTCCCCCCCTGGTCCCTTTCTTTCATGGTCTTCTATCCTCTCCTGTCAGATTCCCCCTCCTCCAGCCCTTTATCTCTTTCACCAATCAACTTTACATCAACCTCTCCCTCTCTCTTTCACCTACCACCTTGTACTTCTTCCTTCCCTCCCCACCCCCAACCTTCTTATTCTAACTTCTCCCCCCTTCCTTTCCAGATCTGATGAAGGGTCTCGGCCTGAAACGCTGACTGTTTATTTCTGTCTATGGATGCTGCCTGACCTGCTGAGCTCCTCCAGCACATTATGTATTGCCCTAGATTTCCAGCAATCTCCAGTACCTCTTGTTTCTCTGCTTACAAATAATGTTTATTAACAATACCATAAAAGCTGTGATATTGAAATTAACAGTGGATTGATCTCCTGTGGCTCTACTAGTAATGTAACGCATATTTTTTGAATAAATCAGTTTGAGGCAGCTGATTGGCCTGATGACATCACTTCCATTTGTAAACCAAACCCACTACATCATGAGTTCATGGGATTAAATCTCCAACACGATTCAGGATGAAGTCCAGCTGTACAACTGATGTTAGTATAACTGCAAAATTTGGTTTCTGAACTGCATCTGAATTACTAACAGGTTTGGAAAACTGGGAAATAACTTCTTAATTAAGAGCAGATAAAATAATGAGATTATTTACAATTATTTGGTGGGCTACCTTGTTGAAATATCTGAGTACTATTCACTGAGAGTGAAGAATTAATTTTAATGAGATCTATCACCAAACAAACAAATATGGACTAATTTTTATTGGCAATAAACCGCCAATCAGAAAAATATGTTTGACTAATTGTACTTGCATTGCTGTTATTAGTAAATGGATGGTGGGGTGGAGCAAGTAAAGGAGATGTAAGGTGCTCCTTCCCTCCGCTAGCCTGCAGGTCACCCTTGGGCAAGGTGTAGCACCTGCTTAGACCCCACCCCTGATTAGGGTCATGTGAAGCCATGGAAGCAGCTGGTGGATAGTAGTACAAGCAGCCGGTGCAGATCACAAGTCCTGGTTATGTGACCACTGACCACCAGGCAGTCAATCTCTGAAAAGTATTGATAATGGCTGGGGTCACCTGTCTTGTAAGGACACTGCCCAGAAGAAGACAATGGCAAACCACTTCTGAGGAAAAATTTGCCAAGAACAGTCATGGTCAAAACCATTTTCAACAATGTCATACAACACAGCACGTAATGAATAAACTATTAGTTAAGGGACAATTGTTTGCTATGATACCAAGGGAAATCTCTGCCCTTTCTTTGATATGACTCCTGGAATTACTTAGTTGGATTGTTCTCAATTCAGCCCCTCACCCAATGCTCTCCTCTCACAATTTCCGATGACCACATAGCCAACCTGCAGTTCCATGCTTCCTATCAGTGTCAAGGCTGTCATCCCATTATCCAAAGTTGTCCTTAAATAGTGAATAGACCTGAGCTGATGGATCTTGAATGTCTTGAAGGATTTATATGTCCCTAACAACCAAAAATATATGAAAACAATTCAATGATTTATTAAGAGAAGCTAATTTTCTTTAGAAAGTTTAAGCTATTAGAAAGTAACTAAAACACAGAGGTAACATAAAATATACAGAAGCCACTTACCTTTTCACTGAAGATCAGACAGCCATTCCTGACATAAAGCTGATGAGCTGTATGCAAAATGAGTCCAGTCACTCAGTGGTTGTGCTCAGAGGAGGAACAGGAGGAAAGATGTCTGCTGTTTGACCTCCATCTCATCTCTGACTCCTACATTGCACTGTGCAGGCGAAGCAGTCAGAGACAAGCTGACCTGTAGTGAGGAGGTAACCAGCGTTCTCCAAGGACTTGCAGGCTTGAAGGCAACAGATCCAAGGAACCACCAGAGGTGACAGGCAGTTCACAGCCAAACATCATTGGTGTTAACTACCATAGTTGTTGGTAGTAACTTCACTTACAGATGCTAACAACCATATTAAACAGGCATATTATACTGGTAGTAGTTGTATGCAGTTTAGGATAATAAGTACAGCTGGTGCTCAGGGTTCTATGGTAGACTATGTGGCCTAGACATTCATCTACGCATAAAGACCAATGGAATAGTGAGAAGGCTGGATTGGAGATCCCGCACCAATTTTGGACATCATTCAAGGCTCAAATGTTCCACTCTTCATTATACTTCATGCACAGGAGGATAAGCCAATGGACACAAAGACTGTTACTCCATAATATCCCGCCAATTTCAAAGACATTATCAGAAGTCTGAAGAGCAGCAGATTGAGCACCATTGGTGGTGTAGACATGAAAACTGGATTCTAGAGATGGGATATAGTTGGGAAATTGTAAAAGGTAGGAAATGATCAGCATGTAGTGCCTGGGTTCACACCTTTACTGTTATGCTGTAGGTATTTCATTTAGCAGCTCTGTCAGAGCTGTTTGTTCTGCTTTATTGTTGAAGATAAGGGATGATGTGGAATGTGTGCCATCCAATTAGCATGAGGTTTTTCTTGGTGAGGGACAATAGAGTTGGTTGGGCTTTTGTTGGAGAGAAGATGAAGAGAGAAGATGCTGGGGAGAACTGGTCATAGCATATGATCCAATGGGAGACCCATTTCTTTGAGGTGGATTGCGAGCGACGTTTGGGAGGTGGTGTGTGCTTTCACATTAACTGAGGGCCCAGCAGATAAGTGACAGAGAAGTTCAAGATGAGCTCCAACTTGTGCAGGTTTGACTGTTTAATTAGAATGGGCCCTTTTCTTTTTGTTATTCTTTACTAACCCTTTAGCTAAGATTCATAAATGTAATTCCTTTAATCATATGCAGTGTACTGTCTGTTATTTTGTGGCATTAATTTTTAACAGGGTAGCGAATTACACAGCATCCGCACAAACTGGGGTTTAGGGTGGGATCGAGCACACCTCGATCTCACGAGTTTGGCGGGGTCAGAGATTGTCTTCTCTAGACTTACGCAGCTGAGGAAATCAGAGTGTTTCGTGTGCATGTAGGACTTGAGGAGATATTGAAAGAGATGACTAAGTAGAGAATTGTGAGTGGAACTAAGATGATTGTGTCACAACCAGGGGTTGATATTAAAAGAAAAAGAACCTTTTTTTCCAGTTAGTATGTGGACTGTATAGTCTTAGTGTCACCTCATGGGTCTGCAGTGTTCCTTGTATTGTTTATTTTTTATGTCTAGTTCTGTTTTCTCACACTTTGTTTTGCAGGTGTCTCATTTGGAATCATGGAGATTGTTAAGCTCTCTTTGTATTTATCACTTTTATTCAATTTGGGATAATTTAATTAGGACAGTTTTTTCAATGTCCTGCATTGTAGTTGTAGTCCTTGGGGATAATTACTTCGTCTGGATGCCTATGTGGTCTGATTGGTCCTATATCGCTATGTGCTCCAGGGTGCTTTTCAGGCAGGGGTATGCCAACCCTGCTTTGCTTGGTCATTGTAGATCCTTGTTTGGTGAATCTCAGACCGGGTTCTTCTATGCATCATGGGTGATGTCAGTTCTTCAAGGTTCTGTAGATTTTGCCTAAGTCTTGTTAGTTTTGCTGGTTAATTGCTGCAATAAATCTTCTGTTTTGTTTGAGTTGCCCAAGTTCCTGTGATTCTTGCACTTGAGTTTGCTATGGACCCTTCCAGCTTGGTTGGATGGGTGATAGTCCTGAGAAGATAATGAAGCTCGTGTGAGGTTGGGAGATGGATCTTTAGTAATGTTCATCCAGAGTCAGTCACAGGAACCTACCTAGAGTAAGATCATATCCTGGGACTTCGCAACAGTGACCTAAATGAAACAATACTTCAATACCCCAGTTTAAACTATATCCATTTTTTGATGTCTGTATTGCTCATGGGAATTAAATGTGTGTGTGTGTGTGGCCTCTGTTGGTCGTGGTCAGTCATGGATACTGTGCCTCTGGTAGTCAGTCACTGGGGAGTGGCCTCTCCAGGGTGCAAGCCAGGGCAGAGTTGATGTGGAGATCCATCTGTTGCCCATGCAGTGGGTCACCCCCCCTCATGCTGATGACAGGTCCAAAGGAACGATGAAAGTCGATACGGTTTGGTGCCAGCAGCACCACAGGAGTTGCCATGCCGGTGCTGGGTACAGCAGTCAGCCGCCTTTGATACTCTGACTCCAGATTTTTCCTCGAGGTTTACTCCCAAAGCCTTTCCCGTGAGCGGGTATAGCCACAAGGCAGCGGAAGTTTGAAATCGGAGTTTTCCCTCTTCTAGATGAGCTACCATCTGTCGTTAACAAGCCCTATCTGCCCGGAGCAACTGGTTTTAAGGCGCCAGTGGCCCATCTTTGCCCCTTCTCCTGTCAGTGAGAACAGCTCTGCTGGGCATAAGAACTATGCCACACGTGAAGGCAAGGAGTTGGACTTGACTGTCAGAGGCTGTTTGAGACGCACGCCATGAAGAGCATTTGTTTAGCAGTGGGAGCTCGTCCCCACCACCACCCTTCGGCTATGACTACCTTTGGAGCCGAATTAAATGTACAATAGAATTTTACAATAATGTCCAAGCATGCATATAGGCCACTTGAAGGCACTGAGTACACAGGGCTAGCTCCAGACAGATACATCTTACACACAAGAAGAACACACATCAAATATTTGGACGAGCAAAGCTGGCTATTCATTATAAAACTTAACCCTGTATCACGTTAAAACTTTGTATTGTACAAGTGGCTTTCTAGATCAATGTATCAGCTCACTCAGGAGATTACTGCTACCAGTAAAACAAACTTTTAAAGGTGCAAAATTAAATGATAGCTTTGCTGGAAATGCACAGGGTAAATACTCCTAAGCACATTCTTTTTGCTTATGTTTATAATGAGTGATCATACAACACACGGGATAGGCTCAATAAAAAGTGTTCACAGTCATCTGTTTTGCTCTCTACCATTCCTGGTCGTTTCATACGTAATCATATTAATTTAGCATCTAATCTCTCCCTTGTAGCTCTATCAATAAACATCAGATCCTCTTCTGTGTAAAAACGTGTTTTCTGGAAAGCAGCAATAACAAGGGTGGATGTGCGAGGTGTCTTGTAGTGCCTGCCTGCTGCAGTATTCAAGTGAAAAGATGACAGGCACTTCTAAATCAACTGGCTTGCCATTAATTAATGATGCTCGCATTATAAAGGAGGATAAAGAAAAGGGAAGCTGCCACAAGGATGATTGAGTGTAATTACTGGGGAAGGCTTATGTTATATGTGAATTTCTCTTTTTCATTCCATAGTTAGATAAATACAGCATTGAAACAGTTTCTTTGGTCCATCGAGCCTGTGCTAACCATCAACCGCCCATCAATCTAAACTTTCTTTTTTACTCTACTCCAGTGCAGGGTATTCTCAACCGTTTCTGTGCCATGGATCCATTAAGCAAGGGGACCATGCACGCCAGGTTGGGAACCCCCGGCTCTAGTGAATTCTCTACTCAAACCCTCCACAGAAAGCAACCGCAGGAACTAGTTCGGTGAATCTTTGTTGAACTCAAAGTACAAAGTACATTTATTATCAGAGTATGGATACACTATCCAACCCTGAGATTCACCTCCTTTCAGACAGCCACAAAACAAGAAACCCGAAAGAACCCATAACAGATTGAACAAACCTCCGATGCACAGAGAGGGAGGAAAAAAAACAGATTGTGCAAGCAATCAAAGCAAGCAAACAGCATTCAGAACGAAACTGAGTTCAGAGACACGAAGCCAGAGCACCTGGAGCAGGCCTGCAGCCTCAGCTCAGTTCATCACACTGCAGAGCAAAACGTCACATAGCTTGTTGACACGAAGCCTGGAACAGCTGGAGCTGGCCCACAGCCTCAGCTTCAGTGCAGCGAAGAGCAGAGCAATCCTCGCGGAGTAGCAAGCAGAACTGGCCCAACCCTTCCGTCCTGATACCCTTCCTTTTCAATCCATCTGACCAGCTGTTTAAATCATCCAGATATCAGGTCATTCCTCGGTCTAAGACCTGGGCCCGGTCACACACAGAGTGTGAATACACGCCGGGCCTGGACCCCGTCACCAAGTTTTGGGCCATACCGGAGCTTGACCCAGCCCTTAGATCTATCAAACCTCGCTCTCGGTTTAGGTGGGCAGGCTCTGAAACTTGTTCATTCTGACCTTCCTCTGCTCCGCTCGCTCCAACTCTGACTCCGTCCTGACTGCGCTTTGACCTCATTCCAACCTTGCACCACACCTGCACACTTCCACCCTCAAGTCTGCCTTGCCTTTCATAGCCCCTTCATTGTTTGCCGTGATTGTTTACCATCGCTTTTTTTTGCAGGAAAAGTGTTATTACTGAAGTATTTAGTTGTAACTCTTGCTTTGCGAACCACCCTGTCAGTTGACGCCCACTTGTAGCAGCACCATCTTCAACCGGACGCACTCTCACTTTACCAAGTATATTCTTTTAGCTGAGAGGACCGAACCTGCACACAATACTTCAGGTGCGATCTCACCGGCTGCAGCTGGAGGATTTTCATAGGTAGGAAATGATCAGAAGGTGTTTGAGGAGACATTGGGTGTGAGAGCTAAATAAATGACTGGGGCTGGTATAGAGATGATTGTTCAAATGTGGGATTAGCCTGGAGAAGGTGAGGCTGCAGTGAGGTTTGAGCAGTCAGTCAATCACTGTGGATTAAAAGCTACAGAAGGAGCCTACCTTGAGGGAAATCATATTCAAGGACTCTCCCACAGTGGCACAAATAGAAAAGGACTTTAACTCTGCAGTTCAAACTCTGTTCATTCTTTGAGGCTCACATTGCTTGTGGGCATCATACGTGCAATAGAGTTTACAATAATGTCCAGTCGAGCGGACTGAGCCACGTGGAGTCACCAAGGACACTCAGGAAGCTCCAGGCATATGAATGTTATACACAGGAAGGACACGGATCAAGTGTTTGGAAGAGCAAAGCCAGGTATGCTTTACAAAATGTAACCACCTGTCATGTTAAACTGTTGTGTTGTGTAAGAGTCTTTCTAGGTCAGTATTTCAGCTCACTCAGGATATTACTGATACCTGTAAAATAAACCCTTAAAGGTGTTAAAAAAAAACAGCAGCATTGCTGAAAATACACAGGGCTAATACTCTTAGACATATCTGTCTCAGCACATGAAGGCCAAGGAGGACACAAATTTATCTGGGAAACCTCAGAACTCCTGGCAGAAGCACAAAACAATAAATCAAGAGAATTCTTAGAAGGTTGCTTCTCAACAGATGACTATTAACCAGCATATTGGCCTGGCTACACTTTACAAACCTGTGCATCTGCAGGATCAGGGCTGAGGAGTGAGCTGTGGACACCCAAGGAATCAACACTCACGATGACTGATGATCAGGGATACAGGCCAGCGGAGCGCTCAGCTATGCGGCTGGCCGGGATCCAGTGGAGACCAGTGGCCGGCGCAATAGCCAACCAATCAGAACGAAGAGTCAGATCAATATAAACACGAGCACTCGTCAGAAACAAGACTCAATTGCACTCTGATGATGTCACCCCGACGGGTGACGAAACATTTGCAATCTAACCTCCTGGATTGCGAACCAGCCCCGACAAACAAACACATTTGTTTATTTCTAGTGATCATGAAATACAAAACTATATCGACAGGTCCCTTGTTCCACTTTCTTCCAACCCTAGTCATTTCTCACGTGATCAGCTCATATTAATTTAGCAGCTATTCTCTCACAGATAGCACTATCAATAAATTTCAGGTCCTTCTTTCACATAACAGCATGTTTTATAGAAAGCAGTTAAAACATGAGCCTGACTGCTGCAGTATCCTAGTGAAAAGACACAGGCGCTTCTAAATCAACTGACCTGTCTTGCTGTTTTTTAATTAATGATGTTCCTATTATAAAGGAGGATAAAGAAAAGGGAAGCTGCCACAAGAATGATTGAGTGTAATTGCTGGGGAAGGCTTACGTTCAGATGTTAAGCATGAATTTCTCTGTTTCATTCTACAGTTAGATAGTCATTGGGAGATGGAGGAAAGAAATCATCCCTTTGGCCCCTCAAGTCTGTGCCTACAATCAATTAAATTGGACAACAATTTTTTTCAAAGTTTTGCTCCCACTGAATTTGTTGTGTGGTTATGATAGGACACTTGAAGCTGAACATAAATATAATTTCAGACTAATTGTATCATGTAGGAATTTGGTGAAACAAGAGATGAACTTTTATTGGATATAATGTGTTTAATTGCATAACACTTTGCAATAGTTCAACTAAGCTAAAAATATTTTGTTGATCATTTTTATTTGTACTCAGTGTCTGAGGCTTCTTGCTTTAAGTATCCAACAATAATCAGCCAGCACTGATGGATTCCAGTTGCCCGGATACCTTTTCCCCATGACCACAATGTCCTGATGAAACCTTGCACTATGATCATCACTGACAGCACCAACATTTGCAGGGAAGAAGTCTAAATGGGAACACAGGAAATGAATCTTTAGTGACATGTTGCACTTCCTGGTTTTGTATGCTTGAAGCACATTGTCAACCAGCTGCATGTAGTTTGTCACTCTGTTGTTGCCAAGAAAATTTTCCACATCCTTGAATGCCTTCCATGCAATTTTCTCCAGTCCCATTAGAAGTTCTTCGAATTGCTTGTCATTGATAACCTGGTTGATTTGTGGACCAACAAAAAATGCCTTCCTTAATCTGGCATCAGTTATTAGGACTTGAATTATGTATTTAAATTACAAATATAGGTGATTTCAAATAAATGGTGTGTAATAGGGAAATTTCATGGTAATTTTCATGACCAGCAGTCCAAAATCCATAGGATACACCCGAAAGTATTCAGAACACACAATCTTTATTGTCCCGTGTTACCCGTAAGTATATTTATTTTTCTTCAAAACTCTAGTGCAAGGTTTCTCAAAAGGGGTTCTGCAAGAGATGGTGATTTAAAAAATAAACATCTTTTTATGAACTTTATGCGCAATGCTAGTGTTTGCAGTGGCAGACAGTGACCAGACAGCCCTGTTAGCAATCTCGTTAGAGGCCTCTCAGCCCAGTAAGGCAGTGTACAGTGGGACTCTGCTTATTTGGTTGAGTCCATTCTCAGATTTTGACATGGGATGGGGGGAGGGGCTATTGATAATTGGTGAGCGCTATATTGCACAGAGTGGAGGACAGTAGGCTGTTGAGCATGAAGTGCATTTTCCAAGCATTGAATCAACCCACCCAACTTGAGCTGTGATGACACCCTCTCTCTACCAAATTACCTCCCACAGCATCCCCTTCCACGCCACTGACTGACTTAAGGGAGCGAACAAACTCTACCGGCGTCGTAGAAAACCGGCAGGATTTTTACATGCTGCAATTCAGCAGAATTTATTACCCTGAAAAGTAAAGTCACACAGCTGGTGACAACCTAATAATGCCAGCATGTAAAATTATAGTGGGTAAAATGCTAGGATAAGATGCACGAACAAGAAATTGAAAAGTTTTCACTCTCAAACAGTATGATAAGTTGACATATTGATGACATGTCAGACGATGCTGAAGAGGTTTTTGTGTGATACACTGAAAAACAACAGCTTCTCTATCCAAGTTGATGAGTCAACAGATTTCACCAATAAATGTCATGTTGTAGCATTTGTAAGATTTGTAAATGATGTTGAAATTCAAGAAAACTTTTTCTGTTGCAAAGAGCTGCCCGAAACAAGCAAAGGCCAAGACATATTTAATGTTTTGTCTTCATATCTGGAAACAGAAGGTTTGTCTTGGAGGAACTGTGTTAGCATCTCTACTGATGTGCTGATGGCTGGCTCCACACGAGGTTTCACTTCTCCTGTAAAAAAAGAAAATCTTGACTTTGTCACTACACGCTGCTTTCTTCACAGAGAGGTGCTGATGTCAAGAACTCTTGGAGATGAAATGAAAAAATTCCGGATGATGATACAAAAATGGTTAACTTTATTAAACAAAGACCAGTTCACTCGAGAATGTTTGAAAAACTGTGTGAAAACTTGGACAAAGAGCACGGTTAAATAAGACTGCAATACCCTGGAGAAAATGTTTTGACTTCAAGTGACAAGATTCTTGGATTTAAAAGAAAGCTGAACCTTTGGAAAAATCATGTTGCAAAAGGAAATCATGAAATGTTTCCAGCACTGCTTGGGTTTGAGAGTGAGGAAGGATATCAGAAAGTCTTGAGTCTTATTGAAAACCACCTAGAAGAACTGCAGAACAAAATTGAACAGTATTTTTCCTCTCTTGCAACACAAGTGTATGACTAGGTGAGGGACCCTTTCTCTGAATCTTCTGCTCAGCCTGAGAACTTGACTTTGAGAGAAGAAAAAGAACTTCATGTGATGCAATCTAATCATGCACTCAAGATGAGATTTACTGACCTGCTCCTGGACAAGTTCTGGATTTCTGTGAAAGCAGAGACTACTGTCATTCCTAGGAAAGCAATGAACATTTTGCCACAGTTTTCAACTTCTTACATTTGTGAGCAAGCTTGTTCTTGTTTAAAAAGCATCAAGAGCAAGAACAGAAATCATCTCATTTCAGTTTGAATGTGAAGTCCATGTGTTTCCCTTATGAGTTTTTAAAATTAATGAAAGGGAAAAAGAGATTAATTTCAAGGAAGGTTGGCTAAAAATTCATTCTCTGCTCAAAAGAGTATTGACAATTATTTTTGGATTATTATACCTACCATTTACTGATCATGCTAACATACTGTGAGCTGTAGATATAATAATTTTTATGCAGGGGTTCCTTAAGACCTGAAATTTATTTCAAGCATTCTTCCAGGGCAAAAAGTTGAGAAAGGCTGCTTTTAGCAAGTCTTTATTTTTATTTTTATAAGTGAGATACCAAAACCGCACACAGTACTTCAGGAGTAGCTTCACAAGGATCCTACATAAATACACTAGGACTGAAGATTTTCACAGAGGTTACAGGGTGTAAGACTGAAGACAGAAATAGATGGTGACAAGGCCAGGAAGGAACTTAAAGTTCAAAGTGCAAAATACATATACAAATCTGAGATTCATTTTCCTGTGGGCATACTCAGTAAATCTATAGAAACTATAACAGAATCAATGAAAGATTGACCAGAGTGCAGAAGACAACAAACAGTGCAAATGCAAATATAAATAAATAGCAATAAATAATAAGAACATGACATACCAAGATAAAGAGTCCTTAAAGTGAGATCATTGGCTGTGAGAAGAGCAATTGAGTAAAGTTATCTTCTTTTGTTCAAGAGCCTGATGGTTGTGGTAAAGCAACTGTTTGTGAACCTGGCGGTGCGAGTCCTGAGGCTCCTCGACCTTTTACCTGATAGCAGCAGCAAAAAGAGAGCAAGGTGTCATGGAACCAGGAGCTAATGCTGATTGGTTATGAGCCACATAATAGCGCAGGTTATCTAGTGGAGATAATTTAAGAACACTGCAGTTTTTTATCAGTTGCTAATATACTGCATAAGTGCTGCAGAAAATGGAATCTACATCTGAAAAGGATTGCATTGTTATTCTCCAGAAAGGTTTAGTAGATGGCATTTATTAACTGAGTTCAAAAGCTGTGTCAAAGAATCATAGAAAAATATAGCACAGAAACATACCCTTCAGCCCATCTAGTCTGTGCCAACCCATTTAAACGGCCTACTCCCATCGACCTGCACTGGGACCATAGCCCTCCATACCCTTACCATCCACGTACTTATCCAAACTTCTCCTAAACATTGAAATAGAGCTCGCATGCACCACTTGTGCTGGCAGCTCGTTCCACACTTTCACCACCCTCTGACTGAAGAAGCTTCCCCACATGTTCCCTTTAAACTTTCCACCTTTCATCCTGAACCCATGACCTCTGGTTGCATTCCCACCCAACCTCAGTGGAAAAAACCTGCTTGCATTTACCCTATGAAATTGCCTCTCAAAGCACTTCATCATAGTAGATGTGAGTGGCACTGGGCAACAGTCATTCAGGTAACTTACCCTGCTCTTCTTAACAATGGTATGATTGCTACCATTTTGAAGCAGGTTGCAACCTCTGACTGCAACAGTGAGAGATTGAAGGATCTCCTTCAGCACTCCTGCCAGTTGATTGGCAGAGGTTTTCAGTGCCCTACCAGATACACCATCAAGGCCTAATGTCTTGTGAAGGTTCACTCTCCTCAAAGATGTTCTAACGTCGGCCATCAAGACAGAGATCACAGGGTCAGCAAATGCTGCAGAGATTCCCACAGGTGTCGTTTTATTCTCCTGATCAAACCATGCATAAAAGGCATTGAGTTCATCTGGGAGTGAAGCATCACAGCCATTCATGAAGTTAGGTTTTGCTTTGTAGGAAGTAACGGCCTGCAAACCCTGTCAGAACTGGCATGCATTCGATTCCATCTCTACCGTCGATCAGAATTATTTTTTCACTCTTAAAACAACCTACCATAGATTGTACCTGAACTTCTTGTATAGTTCCAGTTCATCGGTTTTGAATGCCACAGAGCCAACCCTCAGAAAACTATGAATCTCCTGGTTCATCCACAGCTTTTGGTTTGAGTATGACCAATATGTTCTCGAAGGCACACACTCAGCTGCACAGTTATGCCGTATTCATTCAAATTTGAAGATGAATCCCTGAACATTGACTCAATACAGTCCTGTAAGCAAACTTTAGGTTTCAATAGGTACATTTAATGTCAGAGAAATGTATACAAGATACATCCTGAAATTCTTTTTCTTCACAAACATCCAGGAAAACAGAGGAGTGCCCCAAAGAGTGAATGACAGTTAAATGTTAGAACCCCAAAGCACCCCCAGCTCCCTCCTCCCAAGCATAAGCAGCAGCAAAGCGATGACCCCCCCCCCCCACAGCAAAAAAGCATTGGCACCACACCCACCCCCCACCGAACACTCAATCATGCAGCAAAGCATCAGTAAAGACACAGACTTGCAGTACCCCAAGGACTACTTGTTCACCCAGTATTCAACATTCCACAGGCTCTCTCTCTCTCCCTAATAAGGGAATAAGAGGTGTCCCCGTTTCACAGCGAGAGGGGAGACATAACAAAACAACTCACCGATTTATGGCATTAAAAGTCTGTTGCGTCACTTCTTCTGAGCTCTGTGCCCAAAGATCTCGGGTCTCTGGACACACAGACAGCAGCCAGCTCGCTGCTTTTGATCTCCCGTGTACTCCCATGACACACCAGTTTTCTGCGGTGGCACCGGCCTCCGGAGCCATGAAAATCCAGCACCCTGAAGGCACGCTAGTCTTCTAAGCCGCATCCTTGGCATATCAAAAGACCAAGGTCGTGAGGCCCCAGGAACGAGTCCCATTCCCTCAAAAAACCAAAGTCAGCATGTAACTCCAGGTCAGGGTCTTCAAAAGAACCTTGAAAAGGAAAAAAAGAGATATTAAAGATAGAAATAGAACTGTTTCTGAGCTTGTGATGAAAGGAGTTGCCATTAGGCACCATCGTCCTAAGCTCTGCCCTCCATCCATCTCCATCTCCCCTGAACGTACCATCTGGGTCCTCACCACTGCTGCGGCAGTCTTTAGTCTCTGCCTACAGTTGTGTCGGCTCCATAAAAGTAAAAAGTTACTTTTTTCAAAGAACTCGCTGATTTGAATCATTTATGTTATTTTATCGTGATCTTACTAAGAATGGGAAACATTGTGCAAACCATTCATTGAGTTGAGTATTAAAGAAATTCGAAGAAATGCTATAAAAATCTGAAGAAAAATTGCACAGTGTGTATAATCTAGAATCTACACTGCAAAGAAGTAGATTTCTATTTGTAATGTGTTACTACAAAAGGAAAGCAGGCATAAGCAAAGATGTACTTTTCACAAGCAAACTCACTCTCCTGATGCCTGTATATATTGCCAGGAATACAAAGCAAGTGATGCAAGCCCCATCTAATGGCTTCATTGATCAATGGGGCAGAATATTGTTTGTGTCCTTTAACAGATGGTTAGTGAAATTTTACATGTGTTATATCACTGCCAAAATCTGATTTTACAATGTGATCTACAATGAAAACACAACTAAGTGCCAAAAGTCATCAGCACTTCACAGCCTGAGAGTCCTAAAGAGCTAAACCTTAGATTGATCTTTCAAGATCATGAAGAACTTAACAAATGGCTCGTGATATTAGCAATGCATAATGCCTTTATAAATTTGTGATTAAATTCTTATTCAATTTGTTACAATCTCATGGTTGGCATAATGTCACCATTGCTCAGGGCTCTTACACCAGTCATTAGATCAGTAACTCCAAACATTCCTTCATCTGAAGTTTGTCAGCATAGGCCTCCTTGGGGCTAAACCATCAGAAACAGAATTAGAATCAGGTTTAACATCGCCGGCATATGTCGTGAAATTTATTGTTGTGCAGCATCAGTACATTGCAATACATAATAACATAAACTCTAAATTACAGTAAGAAGTGTATATAAAAAGAGAAGATTAAATAAGAAGCTGTTTCGTTAATGTTGAGTTCAGGCTCCTGTGCCTCCTCCTTGACAGCAGAAATGAGGAGGGGGCATCTCCTGGTTGACGGCAGAATTGGATGAATCCCTAGGACACCTTCAAAAGGCGATGCCTCAAAAGGGCGGCAACCGCCACTAGGGACCTCCATCACCCATGACAAGCCCCTTTCTCATTTCTACCATCGAGTGGGTGGGCACTGCAGGAGCCTGAAGACACACACTCAGTCTTTCAGGAACAGCTTCTTCCCCTCTGCCACCAGATTTCTGCATGATCATTGAACCCTTGAACACTACCTCAGTACTTACTCTATTTTTGCACTATGTACTTAATTGATTAAGTATAAATATATTTAAATAAATAATCAAATCTTACGACATGCCAGTGATATTAAGCATGAGGAAATATAGATTAAGCCTGATTTTGATTCTGTTGCCAATTCTGATGTATCACTGCCTTTAATGTGCTCACATGTCATTAGAATATTCAAAAATGATTGGGTTTATCAGGCTGTTGCAGTATATTTACATTTAGAGCAAAATTCTAAGAGCATTCTAGACCATTCTAAGAGCAAAATGATGAAAGAAAATGTAGAAAACATTTACACAGTAAGAGGTAAATTATGAAGTTAATCTATGTTTGGTAACAAAATATGTAGCAAAGTGGTAATGAATAAATAGATTATGGACTGGGTGAATGCGGGACAGAAGTCGCAGTGTCATAGATTCATAGAAAGCTACATCACAGAAATAGGCTCTTTGACCCATCCAGTCCATGCCAAACTTTTATTCTGCCTTCTCCCATCAACCCACACCAGAACCATAGCCCTCCATACCCATCCCAACCATGTACCTATCCAAATCTATCTTAAACATTGAAACTGAACCCATATCCACCACTTCCGCTGCTAGTCCCACACTCTTACCATCCTCTGATGAAGAAGTTCCCCCTCATGTTCCCCTTAAACATTTCATCTTTTACCCTTAACCCATGACCTCTAGTTTTATTCTCACCCAAACTCAGTGGAAAACACCTGCTTACATTTACCCTTTCAATACCCCTCATGTTTGTTATGTTTGTTGTTATGGTGTTGTGTTTGTTCTTTAACAAAGATAAACTTGCATGAGAAAAAAAAACCAGAACTATTTTACAGATTTACAGAATGGCTTCAGCTCGATCACATTTTACTCAGGACCTTCCAGCCCGCCAACCGCGTGTGTGTCCTGTTCACCGATGTCACTTCCAGTTCCGGGTGAACCGCCGACATTGCACACTGGGAACTGAAGTTCTTTATTATGTACACACTATAAGCTTCTTCCTATATTATGGAGAATTGTAATATTGGGGCACCAAAGTAGCATAGCGGTTAGCATAATGCTTTCACAGTGCCAGCGACCCGGGTTCAGTTCCACTGTTGTGTGTAACGAGGTTTTATGTTCTCCCTGTGACCATGCAGGTTTCTCCCAGTGTTCCAGCATCCAAAGATGTAATAGGTTAATTGGTCACATGGGTGTAATAGGTCAGTTTGGGGTCATTGGGACAGAAGGACCTGTTACCATGCTGTATCTCTCATTCAAGTTCAAGTTTAATTATTGTTCAACCATACGCAAATACAGCCAAACAGAACAGCATTCCTCCAGGCCCAAGGAGTAAAACTCAAAATAGGTAAATAAGATTTTAGAAGTTCAGGATATCTATCTTCATCAATGCATGATTAACCATGAAGCCCATAGGTCACGTAAGCAGCCTGGATAAAATCATATTGGGCCTGGGAAAAGAGCTCAAAATTTGCATTTCAGTGCATGATTTAATATAATGCTCTACAACAATTATATGAAATCTTGTCCAGTTATTCATCAATGTTTGCAGCATGTTATTAGAAACGAGAGTCAGACATGAATCAAAAGTAGAATTAAGAAATGCACTTCAAATGCAATACAGCGAGATTTATGACATAGTTCTCGGATATAAGTAATGCAAAGTGAAACGTGGAGGTGTTTGTAACCCTGCAATCCCCAGCAAAACCTACCAAGCATTCCTAACTTGGGATGTGTTTCATTCTGTTTAACTTATTAGAATAGAGAGGAGATTTGAAACTAACTCAAATGTTTATGTTGCTGGTTGGATGCTGCAAATATTCCCTTGGCTTATTGGTTCGTATAATACAGGAAAGGACAACTCAGTCCATAAGGTCTCTGCCATCTCCGAGACGACTATTCTCCTTTTGATCCCCTGATTTTTTTTCCTAGATGGCAGCTACTTATACTCACCTCCACAAGTCAGCCTTGGTTAATTTTGCCATTAACCTACCAGGCTGCCATTGGAATGACCCAGACATCATCGTGAAAACTCAACACAAACTCTATGCAAGGTCAGGATTGAGCCCAACTTCCCGTAGCTGCGAAGCAACAGCACTAGCCGCTGTACCTCCATATCCACCCTTTGAATGAACCCTTCTACTTTTCTTGCATACAGCCAAATTCTCCATTCTTTCAAGACTCAATTTAGTATTTTTTCTGATTCTAATAGTACTTCATTCCACGGGCTTATTAATGGCGGATCGAGGCCATCCAATTCAAGAGGATGTTGTCCTGTCCTTGAAACAGATCCTATTTCACATCAACACCGTAAAGCATTAGAGCTGAATTAGGCCATTCGGTCCTTCAGGTCTGCTCTGCCATTCCAACATGGTTGATTTATTATCCCTCTCAAACCCATTCTCCTGCCTTGTCCCCGTAACCTCTGGTGCCCTGACTAATCAAAGACCTATCAACCTGTGCTTTAAATATACGTGATGACTTGGCCTCCACAGTCATCAGTGGCAATTCCACAGATTCTCTACCCTCTGGATAAAGTAATTCCTCCTCATCTCTGTTCTGAATGGATATCCCTCTATTCTGAGGCTATGCCCTCTGGTTCTAGACTTCCCCACATCCTTTCCACATCCACTCTTCAGAATGAGAATCAGAATCAGGTTTAATATCACTGGTTATATATATGTCATGAAATTTATTGTTTTGTGGCATAACATTGCAATATAGGCATCCGTTAGTCTCGCAAGACCATGAATCTGCGCCTTGGAAAGATTCCAGGGCGAAGGCCTGGGCAGGGTTGTATGGGAGACTGGCAGTTGCCCATGCTGCAAATCTCCCCTTTCTATGCCACCAATGTTGTCCAAGGAAGGGCAAGGGCCGATACAGCTTGTATCGTCACAGAGTAATGTGTGGTTAAGTGCCTTGCTCAAGGACACAACATGCTGCCTTAGCTGAGGCTCAAACTAGCGACCTTCAAATCACTAGACCAATGCCTTAACCACTTGGTCACGTAGTTACTAATTACTATATATAAATATAAAGCTAAATTAACGCCTTAACCACTTGGCCACATAATTATAAATTACTATATATATACATAAAGTTAAATTAAAGTAGAGCAAAATGAGAATAAAAGGTAGTGAGGTAATGTTCATGGGTTCAATGTCCATCCAGAAATCTGGTGGCAGAGGGGAAGAAGCTGTTCCTGAATCATTGAATGTGTGCCTTCACACTTCTGTATCTCCTTCTTGATGGTAGCAATAAGAATTTGACATGTCCTTAATGATTTTTGAGGCATCACTTCTTGAAGATGTCCTGGATATTATAGAGGCTAGTCCCCATGATGGATCTGACTGAGTTTACAACTATATGCGGCTTGCTTCGATCCTGTGCAGTAGACACCCACCCCTCACCTCATACCAGGCAGTAATGCAGCCAGTAAAAATAACCTCCATGTACCCCTGAAGAAGTTTGTGAGTATCTTTGGTAACACATCACATCTCCTCAAACTCTTAATAAGATATAGCCACTGTCGTGCCTTCTTTGTAGCTGCATCAATATGTTGAGCTCTAGATAGATCTCCAGAGATACTGACACTCAGGAACTTGAAACTGCTCACCCTTTCCACTTCTGACCTCTCGATGAGGACTGGTGTGTCTACAATCAGTTCTTTGGTCTTACTGACATCTTCATTCATGTTCTTCATATACTGGAGTGGTTAAAATGGAAGCGTCAGACTTTCCTGAATTTGCAAACCCTAGAGCGTTAGAGCTGTACAGGTTAGAAACAGGCCCTTTGGCCCATCATGTCTATGCTGATTATCATCCCTATCTACACTGATCCCACTTGCCTGCATTAATTCCATATCCCTCTACATCCTGCTTATTCAAGTACCTGCTCAGCTGCCTCTTAAACAGTTGTTCCTGCAGCTGTCACCTCCTCTAGTATGTAATTCCAGATACAACAACTGTTGAATGGTCACACAAACAAAAATGCAGTTCACTAATGTCCCCTAGGGAAGAAGGTCTATCACCCTATACGTAATTTGAGATTCAGAAGGTGTGGGTGAGTCGTACCTGTCTTTGCAATTTAGGGGTGATTAGGGATGAACAATAAATGCTAGTAAGGGCACTAACAACTGCGAACTAAATGACAGAATGAAAGCAAAGCAGCAGGAGGTATGAGGGCCGGTGAGTCGGCGAGCCCAGAGTTTGAGACCCCCTCCACTGGCCAGTCCTGGCTTCAACACTGAAGATCAAAGCCCAGAGGTTAATCAGAAGTCTGGAAGTCACAGGCCAATGACCAAAGCCTGGAGACTGGGGATTGGAGACCCAGAGGCTTGTCCTGGGATTGGGTGTGTGGGTGTGTGGGAAAGGGAGGAAAAGGGGGTTTTCTTTCTGTTATTCTTCTGTTACTTGTTGTGTTCCATGTCATTCTGCTGTGCATGCTGGGTGTGCTAGCTAGTGCAGGGAAGTATGACGACTTGAGTTTGAGTGGCGCAAACGACACATTTCACTGTAAATGTTGATGCCCATATGCAGTAAGTAAGTGAATCCGAATCTGAGTGTTATTAGCACAAGGTAAAAACTTTACCGAATTCTTCAATCCCTTCCAGGCATGAATTGGTCATGCTTTATGGTCACCTCTGCATGTTCTCATCCTAATCCAACAGAAAGGAAAAAAAACCTGCCGCAGGGTTATCAGAAGCATTTTTGCTACAATACCCATCAGTCGTCGTTTTTCACACTTGCGGATCGCACAGTCGCTTGCTGCTATTTATTTGTTCAATGGAAACCCTTTTCTATCACTCAGTTGCATGGCCTTGTCAACCTCTTCTTGCCCTGCACGGATCAAACCATTAACCTTTGCCGCTCCAGTCCAAGTACAATCGTAGCCACGGCCGCACTAGTTAGTCGGATGAGGCAGAGCAAACCTTGACACCAGATGATGTGACCACAGAGCAACAGATTCATTTCCATCCAACGCCGATTCACGCTGGCAGTGGCCGGTGGTATTGAAGACAGCCATCAGCATTCAGTCTCTCTCACAAAGGTAAACCCCAGATTAATGTGGTCCCAATGTAATCAGTTTGCCATATTCTGACTGAGAAATGACAGCTGCAACACGGACTCTACATGGTGCTCAATGGCTAAACCTGGTCTTCCTGGGAGTCCCCAGCATTATGCTGAGGGATCAACCCCTCCAGCCCAATATAGTTGGGTGGTACAGTAGCGAAGTGGTTAGCACAGCGCTTTACAGTACAGGTGACCTGAGTACAATTCCCGCCACTGTCTGTAAAAAGCTTGTACTTTCTCCCCATGTGCTCCGGTTTCCTCCCACATTCCAAAGATGTACCAGTTGATAGATTAACTGGTCATTGTAAATTGTCCTATGATCAGGCTAGGATTAAATTAGGAGATTTCTGGGCAGAGTGGCTCAAAGCGTCAGAAGGTCCTACTCCATGCAGGATCTCAATAAAAGAAAACAAGTTAGAGCTGGGAATGGATTATAGTCATAAATAATATGGAATGTGTCAGAAACAACTATATCAATTATTATTCAATTCAATTCAAGTTTAATTGTCATTCAACCATACATGAAGACTCATGAATACTGACAAACGAGACAGCTCTACTCTGGGGTCAAGGTGCAAAACACAGCACCGACAGTCACACACAGCACAAAGTACACAGAATATAGCAAGCAGAAGTGGTATCACAATCATGCAGTAAAGACGACCTAAACTCGCACCGTTAATATACAGTCAACCACAACAGAGCTTGTCCCCTGCCTAGTGAACACTGCAGCGCTGACTCAAAAATAGCTTCGGGCTGAGTGGCAAAATCTAGGCCCAGAGCATATCGCTACGGTGGGGCCCAGGTCCTAATGCAGCGTTTGGATGATTTAAATGCCAGAGGTGAAGGTTGGGCTGATTTTGTTTCCTCTTCCATGATGTCCACTCCTCTCTCTGCGGCACTCTGAGGCTGCGAGACTATTCCAGCTGCTGTGCTACGTGTCTGCGAGCTTCGTAGTGTTTTGCCCTGCTCATGTACTTGAGATTAAGGCTTTGGGCCTACTCTGGATTCTCCAGGGATTTGGATCTATGGACTCAAATTGGTTTGGAATGCTGTTGCTTGCTTCTATTGTTTGCATGATTTGTGTTTTTTTTTCTCTTTCTCTGCACATTGGGTATTGGTCTTTTTTTTAATTGGGTTCTTTCGGGTTTCTTGCTTTGTATCGACCAACAGATCTCTCAGTCCAGAGAGTCAGTACAATCAACACTGTAGATTGGCCCAGACAAGTGAGGGTGAGTGGGAACAGCGACTGGTGAATTGAATGCAGCACAATTCAGTGCTGATTTGTCTAATTGAGGATGTCAAAGATGAGAATATTTCTTAAGCATTACCTAACAAAGCAGGCACTGCGGAGTCCATCAGCCTGGATTTTGTGGTCAGTACCAAAAGGACAGTTCTCAGCACTGCACTCAGTGGAAAACAGGTAAAAAGATTTAGCACAGAATTCCCCTATTCTGATATGTATTTCAGGCTGGCATCATTTTTCAGCCAATCTGCAGTAATAAGAAACAGTGAGGACATCAAGCACACCAAACCAGCACAGACAGCAAACCAATAAATTAAAATCCACAGTATATGATTAGTTCTAATAATTTTTACAGTTAAATAAAAATTAAGATATAAATTTGGAATTAATGTAAAGTTAAAGCTACTATAAGTAAAAGGTTTCATTACATTAGAAAACAAAGGACATTTTTATTTTGAAATAAAGTTCAAATCTGTAACATTAGTATTCCATAGAGCCATAGAACAATATAGCATAGAAACATGCCCTTCAGCCCATCTAGTTTGTGCAAGCCATTCAAACAGCTTCCTCTTATCAACCTGCACCTGGACTAAGGCCCTCCATACCTTTACTTTCCATGTATCTATCCAATGTCTCTTAAACATTGAAATCGAGCTTTCATGCACCACTTGCTCTGGCAGCTGGTTCCACACTCTTATGACCCTCTGAATGAAGAAGTTTGCCCTCATGTCCCCCTTAAACTTTTCACCATTCACCAGTAATCCATGGCCTCTAGTTGTAGTCCCACCCAAACTCATGGAAAAGGCCTGCTTGCATTTACCCTATCTATACCCCTCATAGTTTTGTACGCCTCTATCAAATCTCTCCTCAATCTTCTAGGTTCCATGGAATAAAGTTCAAACCCATCCAATCTCTCCTCATAACTCAGGCCCTCCAGTCCCGACTTTGTAAATTTTCTCTGCACTCCTTCAACCTTATTTACATCTACATTTACATGACTAAAACTCCAAGTTAGGCCTCACCAACATCTCATACAACTCCGACACAACATCCCATCTCCCCTATGGGCTAGAAAGGTTATTAATCAGTAAATAGGGCTGCGTGTTTTCTGTTACGCTTCTTTCAACACTGCACCTACATACCTTTTCAATGATACTGCAAAACAGCTGCAAGAAGCCATGATGGACATGTAAATCCATTGATTCTGTGCAGCTAGAAAGGTTCACAAAAGGGCTCCCAGTAAAGGGCCATGCTATTATTTACAGAGAATTTATCTATAAATATGTGGAGGCTGGAAATTGTTATCAATTTTATGTGGTAATAACAAGGAGCACTCATTAACCTTAGTATAACCTTAGTATTATTAAGGATTCCTTCGATCCATCTATCATCCTCTTTCCCTTTCTACCATCAGGGAGGACACTCTGCTGCATAAAAACAAGAACGGTCAGCATGGAAACAGCTTCTTCCCTCAAGCCAGTAGGCTTCTGAACTCCCTGCCGCATCGCATTTGAACTGTCACCGGTTAATCTGTTCCATACCTTACAGTATTTAATTTATGCACTTTAGTTTGTTATTTATGGGTAATTCATCTGTAGATTTTATTCCCACTTTCATAAGTTATGTGTTCTACTGTGCTTTACACCGTAGTTCGGAGAAAAGTTGTCTCATTCCTATATACATTATATGGTTATGTACATGTATCTAGTAAAATGACAATAAACTTGACTTGACTTGAAGAGTCCAGTTCAAGACCACTGTGTTGTACTCAGTGACTGGCAATGATGGTGTCACCCATTTCATTATATATCATTGCCATGACATGATATGCATGATGGTAAAGTGGGTTTAACCGTTTCAGAAGAAGCCTAACGCGCTGTTAACTTAATTAGTAATGAATGACAATTGAAGGAAATGACAAAAGCATTGAAAGGAATAGGAAGCAACAGCGTTCAATGCAATTGCACAGGAGCATGTATCTCTATCACTTGGCTGGACGTGGATCTATTCTGACATTTGGAAAACAGTGATATAAATTCTTCAACATGTGTCTACATACATTGCAGTACTTCTAAAGCAGAGGTTCCCAACCTAGGGACAACAGACCCCCTTGCTTAATGCCATTGGTCCATGGCATAATGACGGTTGGGAGTCCCCGTTCCAGAGGGTGAAGGCAGAGATCAGAAGGGTGAATTGGCGAGGCTGAGGAGAGGGAGACATTTGAAAAGCTACCAATGGTGTAAAGGCACTGAAACGAATGGTGTCAAATCATATTGGTCAGTGCAATCTCCAAAACAGCAAAAGACATAGGAAAAGAATTATGCCATTTGGCCCATCAAGTTTGTTCTGCTATTCCATCATGGCTGATTTATTATCCCTCTCAAACACATTCTCCTGCCTTGTCCCCGTAACGTTTGACTAATCAAGAACCTATCAACCTCTGCTTTAAATATACCCAATGATTTGGCCTCCACAACCATCTGGGGCAATGAGTTCCACACATCCGGCACCCTCTGGCTAAAATAATTACTCCTCATCTGTGTTCTAAAAGGGATGTCCTTGTACTCCGAGGCTGTGCCCTCAGGTCCTAGATTCCCCCATTATTAGAAATATTCTCTCCAGGTACACTACATCTAGGCCTTTCAATACTCGATAGGTTTCAATGAGATGAAGTTCTTCATACTCCAGCGAGTACCGGTCCAGAGCCATCAATCACTCCTCAATTTCTGAGGGTGTCAACAAAACAAAAACAGAGGAAAAACTTTCCAGTGTAAAAGAATTTTCATGCCAGATTGTCAACAGCAAGCCAGGGTGGCAGATTTTAAGATGCACACCTGATGTTCTCTAAGCCTATGCTCAAGATACTGAAAAAGGAGCAAGATAGATCAGCCTGAGAAATAAAGTATCTGTTATGTCTGTTCGTAATAAAGACAAACAGTGTGGGTTAAAGCAACACGTATTTATTTAGAGTAATGGCTCCAGCTCAACACGAGCGTGTGCGACCATCTCACCAATGTCACTTCCAGTTCCGGGTGAACTGCCCGCATTGCACAATGGGAACTGAAGTTCTTTTTTAAGGACACGCATACACACACTGTATCCAATCACATTTAGTGATCCAGTTTCAAATACACTTGAATCACTTAATGAACAAAACACATAGTTGGATTTCTAGGCTTCGAGTTCATTCCACAGCAGTTGTCACTGTGGTATATGATTAATTTGTAGAAATAGTTCATATGTCATCTGTTTCATGTATCTCCCTAAAAAATTCCAAACTCAAGGCAGGTTCATGTATCTTAAGACAGGAATCAGTAGACAATTCCTCAAAAATATGATATAAAGAGAGAAAATACTTGTGATATACTAAAACTTTGAGTCAGTCATAACAATAAATGGCTTACAAATCAGCTTCCCCCTCCACCATTAATGGCATCTAACATTAACTTAAATAAAGGAACACTGTCTGTCACAGTCCGTATTTGAGCTTACCTATCAGCATCACCACTGTTAGAAAAAATAGGTGGCAAGCATTAACGATGTCAGCAGTATACCAATCCCAGTACTACTGCTCGAAGGATAGCATGTAGCTTAGCGGTTAGCACAGCGCTTTACAGTACCAGCGACCTGGGTTCAATTCCTGCCACTGACTGTAAGAGCTAAAGAGCGAGTCACTCAAGGAAGAGCACAAGGAGTGCAAAACAATTACCAACTCTTATTAAGCTACAATTAACCGATTCAGGTACATTCCCCCCTGTGACCGCATGGGTTTCCTCCGGGTCCCACAGTCCAAAGACTTACCGGTTGGCTATTGTTCAGGCAAGGGTTAAATTATGGGTTGCTGAGCAGCATGGCTCGAAGGGAAGGGCCTACTCTGTGCTGTATCTCAATAAATAAAAAGCAGTTAAATTAATATATTTGGGCATCATTGGGCAAAATTAAGATTCTGTTTTATTCCTGTAGTCTGGAATTCTATAGCAAACAATCCTAAAATCATTGCTCAATCACTTCCAGTCTATCATCTAACATGCTTTAAATGTAACTGCCTGCATATAATGTATAAGGGAAATGTTTAAAGTTGAATAATGAGTGGAATCTATGGTGGTAAAGCAAAATAAAACTACAGGAAAAATCCATCAATAACATTAAAAATTAAAACTGATTCCTATCACGGTGTCTGTGTGCCTGTCTTGGCTTAATTGTGCTGTTCCTAAAATTTTTGTCACATAAAGAAGAAAAATTGAATGTGCTCTCTCTGCTTTGAGGTGATTTGCAATATTCAGAACTTCCTGCAAGAGAACTTCCTCTGGGGAACCCCTTTGCCTCGGGTTATGTAGAGATTCTGGAGTCAGTTGAGAAAGATACAACATTTACTTAAAACAATGGATTCCCACAGATGAATATCTGCTCCAGTCCCAGAACTTTGCTTTCAGGTATTTTTCTCCCAAGCAGAAGAAACAGACACTGTATTTCAGTAAAGTACTGTGGGGAAACACTCACTCTAAAATGCACAGGAATGCCAAGAGCTTGAGCTCATTTAAGAGCAGAAAGAAATTCTGTAGGCGATTATTCCCTGGCAAGTGCTTTGGTTTAGTTTGTATAAAGGACCTGACAGTATTTGTGACTTTTTGCTATAGTTATTCTGCAAGGATAAATTTAAATTAAGTAATGGAGCTCCAGCTTTCAGTAAAGGTTGGATGAACTTCGTTTAGACCATAAGGAATAGGAGCAGAATTAGGCCATTTGGCCTATGGCATCTGTTCCACCATTTCATCCACTGTCCCTCTCAGCCTCAGTGTCCTGCCTTCTCCCTGATGGTTGAGGGGTAGTAACTGTTCATGAACCTGCTGGTATGAGTCCTGAGGCTCTTGTACCTTCTGGCTCATGGCAGCACTGAGAAAGGAGTCAGGCCTGGGTGGTGAGAATCTTTGCTGATGGATGCTGCTTTTCTACAGCAATGTTTCATGTAGATGTGCTCAATAGTTGGTAGGGTTTTTCCTGTGATGTACTGGCCAAATCCACTACCTTGTGTAGGATTTTCTCTCAAAGGCATTGGTGTTTCCCTACCAGGTTGTAATGCAGACCATGAAGCAGGATCTCCCAGTGGCCACACATTTTAATTCCACATCCCATTCCCATTCTGATATGTCTATCCACGGCCTCCTCTACTGTCAAAATGAATCCAAGCTCAGGTTGGAGGAACAACACATTATATACTGGCTAGGTAGCCTCCAACCTGATGGCATGAACATTGACTTCTCTAATTAATGCCCCTCCTCCCCTTCTTACCCCATCCCTGACATATTTAGTTGTTTTTTGGGGGGGGGGTTTTCTCTCTCTCTGCCCATCACTCTGCCTGTTCTCCATCTCCCTCTGGTGCTTCCCCCCCCCCCCCTTTTTCTTTCTCCCGAGGCCTCCCGTCCCATGATCCTTTCCCTTCTCCAGCTCTGTATCACTTTCGCCAATCACCATTCCAGCTCTTAGCTTCATCCCACCCCCTCCGGTCTTCTCCTATCATTTCGCATTTCCGCCTCCCCCCACTACTTTCAAATCTCTTAGTATCTCTCCTTTCAGTTAGTCCTGACGAAGGGTCTCGGCCCGAAACATTGACAGTGCTTCTCCTTATAGATGCTGCCTGGCCTGCTGTGTTCCACCAGCATTTTATGTGTGTTACCATAATATACCCAATGGCTTGGCCTCCACAGCCACCTGTAGCAATGCATTCCACAGTGTGGTGAACTACATATACCTGTCTGGACACGCCCCCTGATGACTGCTCCTGTGGCTCCTCCCACAGACCCCTGTATAAAGGTGATGGAGGTCTGAGCCCGGCCTCTCACTCTCCAGGATGTAGTATGGTGGTCAATCACTGCTTGTTCCTTCTTCCAGTCATTAAAAGCCGATACCTCGCTTTTACGTCTCAGAGTGAGTTATTGATGGTGCATCACACAGATACACCACTCTTGAGCTAAAAAAGCTCTTCCACATCTCTCTTCTAAAAGGCTGTCCCTCTATTCTGAGGCTGTACCCTCTGGTCTTAGACTCCCCCACCATAGAAGTTCATGAAGGAATGAGAAGCAGAGATAGGAGAGTTAGAATACTTTTTTCCATGGTAAAAAACGTCAAATACTTGGGACCACAGTTGTAAGGTGAGAGGGGTAAGGTTTAAAACAGATGTGCAAGGGAAGGTTTTTTTTTGCACAGAAAGGGCTAGGTGCCTGGAACGCACTTACCAGGGGCCATGGTGGAAGCAGACACAAAAGTAGAGTAAAAGAGGCTTTTAGAGAGGGAACATGTAGGGAATGGAAGGATATAGATCATGTGCAAAGAGAAGTTCAATTTGCCATCTTAGGCCAAAGGACTTGCTGCTATTTTGTACTGTTCTATATTCGGTGAATGTCTTTGTGATTAAAAACAAGAAAGCTCAGAACCAAAAGCATTTTTGCAATTCAGCCATCTAGTCCTTTCATAGAATACCCACTCCATTCATGTTTGATTGACACCTTTGGCATTGTAACAGGAGCCCTGGTCCAAAAATTTAAAGGTATTCTTATTGAATCTTGGACTATAATTAAGGCCATAAGATCATAAGATAAATGAGCAGAATTCGAGGATTTGGCCCATCAGGTCTGATCTGCCATTTCATCATGGCTGATCCCAGTTTACCTCTCAGCCCCAATTTCATGCCTTTCCCCTGTATCCCTTCATCCATATATAACTATATAACAATTACAGCACAGAAACAGGCCATCTCGGCCCTTCAAGTCCGTGCCGAACGCTTACCCTTACCTAGTCCCATTGACCCGCACTCAGCCCATAACCCTCCATTTCTTTCCTGTCCGTATACCTATCCAATTTTACTTTAAATGACAATACTGAACCTGCCTCTACTACTTCTACTGAAAGCTCGTTCCACACAGCTACCACTCTCTGAGTAAAGAAATTCCCCCTCGTGTTACCATTAAATTTTTGCCCCCAACTCTCAAATCATGTCCTCTTGTTTGAATTTCCCCACTCTCAATGGAAAAAGCCTATCCACGTCAACTCTACCTATCCCCCTCATAATTTTAAATACCTCTATCAAGACCCCCCTCAACCTTCTACGCTCCAATGAATAAAGACCTAACTTGTTCAACCTTTCTCTGTAACTTAGGTGCTGAAACCCAGGTAACATTTTAGTAAATCTTCTCTGTACTCTCTCTATTTTGTTGACATCTTTCCTATAATTCAGTGACCAGAACTGTACACAATACTCTAAACTTGGCCTCATCAATGCCTTGTACAATTTTAACATTACATCCCAACTATACTCAATGCTCTGATTTATAAAGGCCAGCATACCAAAAGCTTTCTTCACCACCCTATCCACATGAGATTCCACCTTCAGGGAACTCTGCACCATTATTCCTAGATCACTCCGTTCTACTGCATTCCTCAACGCCCTACCATTTACCATGTATGTCCTATTTGGATTATTCCTACCAAAATGTAGCACTTCACACTTATCAGCATTAAACTCCATCTGCCATTGTTTAGCCCACTCTTCTAACTGGCCTAAATCTCTGCAAGTTTTGAAAACCTACTTCATTATCCACAACGCCACCTACCTTAGTATCATCTGCATACTTACTAATCCAATTTACCACCCCATCATCCAGATCATTAATGTATATGACAAACAACATTGGACCCAGTACAGATCCCTGAGGCACACCACTAGTCACCGGCCTCCAACCTGACAAACAGTTATCCACCACTACTCTCTGGCATCTCCCATCCAGCCACTATTGAATCCATTTTACTACTTCAATATTAATACCTACTGATTGAACCTTCCTAACAAACTTCCGTGCGGACCTTGTCAAAGGCCTTACTGAAGTCCATATAAACAACATCCACTGCTTTACCCTTGTCAACTTTCCTCGTAACCTCTTCAAAAAATTCAATAAGATTTGTCAAACATGACCTTCCATGCACAAATTCATGCTGACTATTCCTAATCAGACCCTGTCTATCCAGATAATTATATATACCATCTCTAAGAATACTTTCCATTAATTTACCCACCACTGACATCAAACTGACAGGCCTATAATTTGCTAGGTTTACTCTTAGAACCCTTTTTAAACAATGGAACCACATGAGCAATACGCCAATCCTCCGGCACCATCCCCGTTTTGGATACTGTTGGTAGGGACGACCTACCAGGGACAAGTTGCAGTGGTTGCGTCTCTGGCACCGAGACTGGACCCTCAGCTCAGAAGGGAAGGAGGGAAAAGAGGAGAGCAGTAGTGATAGGGGATTCGATAGTTAGGGGGACAGATAGGAGGTTCTGTGGAAGAGATCAAGAATCCCGGGTGGTCTGACCAATCTAGGATTTATCAATCTGTCTTAAATATACATAACGACTTGGCCTCCGCAGCTTCCTGAGGCAAAGAATTCCGCAGATTCACTGCTCTCTTGATAAAGAAATTCTTCCTCATCTCCATTCTGAAAGGACGCCCCTCTATTCTGAGGATATCTCCTCTGGTCCTAGACTCTCCCCCCAGAGGAAACATCCTCTCCACATCCACTCTATCAATACCTTTCACCATTTGTTATTTTTCAATTAAGTCACCCCCTTATTTTTCTGAATTTTAGTGAATACAGGCCCAGAGGCATCAAATGCTTTTCATATGACAAGGTATTCAATCCTGGTATCATTTATGTGAACCACTTTTAAACCCTCTCCAGTTTCACCACATCCTTTCTTTGATAAGGGACCCAAACTGCTCACATACTTCAAGTGAGGCCTCACCAGTTGCTTTATAAAGGGGTAAAGTTTAAAGGGGATTACGAGGTAAGATTTTATAGGCAGAAAGGGCTAGGTGCCTGGAATATCCTTACCAGGGGCCATGGTGGAAGCAGACTCAAAAGTGGAGTAAAAGAGGCTTTTAGAGAGGGAACATGTAGGGAATGGAAGGATATAGATCATGTGCAAAGAGAAGTTCAATTTGCCATCTTAGGCCAAAGGACTTGCTGCTATTTTGTACTGTTCTATATTCGGTGAATGTCTTTGTGGTTAAAAACAAGAAAGCTCAGAACAAGAAACATTTTTGCAGATCGTCCATCTAGGCTCTTCATAGAATACTCACTCCATTCATGTTTGATTGACACCCTTGGCATTGTAAAAAGAGCTCCAGACCAGGAATTTTAAAATATTCCTATTGAACCTTGGACTATAACTAAGCTGAAGTTGATGATGCATCATCTTAAAGGAAAGCTAACCCAGTTTAAACTCAATGGCTTCAGATCCAGAAACATAAAACGCTGGTTGTGTTAACAAATCAGATGACCTGTCATGGGACTAACACTAAGATGCAATTTCAAGGAAGATGAGTTTGAGGTTCAGCATGACAGTGCCCAATGAAGCAGTGGAGGCTACCTCAGTAAATATGTAGAACAAGGCTGGATAGACTTTTGCATAGTAGGGGAATTAAGGGTTATGGGGAAAAGGCAGATAGGTGGAGATTAGTCCATGGTGAGATCAGCCATGATCATATTGAATGGTGGAGCAGGCTCAACAGGCCAGGTGGCCGACTCCTGCTCCTATTTCTTATGTTCTTATGAACACTCTAACCAGCTTCTACAGCTTCTATTATTGGAGACATTCTGACTATTTGCACCACTGTCTATTACAGCAGTTTGAATGCTCGGAATGTAAGAAGCTGCAGAGAGCAGAGGACTCAGTCAACATATCACAGGCACCTCCTTCCCCACCATCAACAGCATGCACAATGAGGCGCTGCTCAATAAGGTAATAACAGGTCACCAAGGTTTCCCATCACTCAGGCCAGGCCATTTTCTCAAAGCTACAATTGAACAGGAGGTTCAGAAGCCTGAGGTCCCTTATCTCAAGTTTCAAGAACAGCCATTTCCCTTCTCCATTCAGTTCCTGAGCCAATCCGCACAACACTAATCATAGAAACAATGTAACAACTTTGCACTACACTGGGCTTTGCTTGTGTTTTATTCTAATTGGGTTTGTCTTGTATAAATTTGGATAATTAATGCTTAATTATGTTTAATTTATCAATGTTGTGCTTCTAATTGTACATGGCAGTGGTGCTGCTGCAAGTAAGTTTTTCATTGGACCTGTGCATTCAGGTACAGATGCCAATGACAATAAACTTGGCTCTGTCTTAGGCATGCAGAAGGTCAAACAGCAGCCATGGGGAGAAAAACAGATCACAAACATCCCCTCAGTTCTCTCTAATCTCTCTTTGCCAAGTCACTTCCTTGTTTTCTCATTTTAAAGCTCTGATGAAGAGTGACATGAAGTTTTGCCTCAACTTCTCTCTCCATTCAGAGCCTGATCCACTGAGCACTTCCAGCATCCCCTATTTTTGTTTCAGATTACTAACGTCTATGGTATTTTGCTCCAAATATTTATGTCAGACACTTCTCAACACTGCCGGTTTGTCTTCTCACAATCGTAAGGCATGACAGCATTGAGCTCCATATCAAGCATACAAGGCCCCTTATAATTCAGGATTGCGTTCTGTTGCACATCCCTCACACACAGTCAAAGCACATTGGATGCAGACTTGCTCAGGTGCTTTACATCCACAGGAAGCATGCAGTGCATCAGTCAGCATCAATACTAACTCCTGCCAATGTCTTCTCTTAACTTTGACCCGCTTGGTGACATGAAGATCACCCCCATTTGTGGCATTTAAAGAGCTACTGACACGATGCGTGCTGCCAATATCGGAACCCAAGTGCAAAGGAAAGACAGTCTCCGATGTAGAGAGGGCAATGAGGGTTTATTCATAATTCCAAAAAAAATCGATTGCTCGATCAAGGACACCGTGAGCTGAATCACTCTCAAAACAAAGGCCACACGATTAGCGCTAATCAGGCATCCACTTAACTAATACAAGTAACACGGAATCCCTAAGCCTATCAAAATAAGCTTAACAAGCTGAAGCAGAAAGCACCAGGAGACAGCATTACAAAGAGTGAGTCGCTTGAGAAAAACACAAGGGACTCCAAAAGATTAATGGCTCTCATTAAACAATAATTACCCAATTCAGGTACATTCTCCCCGTGACTGCGTGGGTTTCCTCTGGGTGCTCCGGTTTCCTCCCACAGTACAAATACGTACTGGTTGGTAGGTTAATTAGTCATTGCAAATTGTTCTGTGATTAGTTTAAGGTTTAATTGGGGGTTGTTGGGTGGCACAGCTCAAAGGACCGGAAAGGCCTTTTCCACACTGTATCTCAATAAAATAATTTTTTAAAAATCTGAGCCCAATGCTCTCTGGTGCCCCCACAGGCCCAAACAGCTCATTACATCTACCGTCTGGATAATTGCTAGATCTGGATATGACAGCAGATCTATAAGTTTAGGATTCTTCAGACAGTTGGCAAAGATGTGTTGAGACGCAGTCTATCAGCTGCTCCTTTCCTGAACTAAAATTGCCTGACTTTTGGAAAGTCGGGTTTTTCTGAGGCAGGGATGAGCTTTCCTCTGAGCACTGAGCATGATTAGGAGAACTCAATGGAAGTGTCTGAAGCAGTGATCGATAAGGCACCTGTTAATCCTGCATCACCCCATAGGTTAGTGTGACTGTTTGTATCATGGTTTTCACAACTCCGGGACACTCCAGAACACATTCGAGCCTGTTAAGTGCTATTGAGGTGCTTCACTGTGAAGATTTCAAAAATACAGCAGTTACTTTGTACAAACCAAGGTCCAAATGGCGACATTGAGATGGTGGATGGATCTGTTATGGCCGGGATACTAAGGAAACTCTCATATTCTTCATAAAATACTGTCATGGGATCTTGCAGGATCACCTGGTTTGATATCAGGGATATTAATGGTGGAAAGTGCTTGGTCTGTGAACTCCTTCTAAGTTATAAAAAAAATAGCCAAATTACACCATACCCAACAATATGGGACTTCGTCAGCACAGCCTTAAGCTGCCAGACGTATCACTCTGGATTTTATGCTCAGACTGCAAAACATCCCTGGCTGTTCAACAACAAAAACAAAATTAACAATGACAGACAACACCACTTTTTCAAATTTAACCCTGCAAGTGGCTTAAGTGCTACACCCACCCATTCACCTCCTCCCTCATCTCCATCCAGAGCTCCAAACAGTTCTTCATGTCAAGCAACTCTTCATCTGCGAATCTGCTGGGGCTGTTTATCATGTCTGGCGCTCCCGATGCTGACTCCTCTACATCAGTGAGACCCATTGTAAATTGGGGGAGCACTTCGTCAAGCAATCTACCAAATGCAAAACTTCTCGGTAGCCAAGCATTTTAATTCCGAATCCATTCTCTTTCCGACATGTCGGTCCATGACCTCCTCTTGAGCCACAATGGGACCATCCTCAGGGTGGAGAGCAACATCTTATATTCCACCTGGGTGGCCTCCAACTTGATGGCATGAATATTGATTTCACCTTCCAGTAAAAAATTTCCCTCCCCCCCCTCAATTCCTCACTCTGGCTTCTTACCTCTTTTCACCTGTCTATCCCCCGGGCCCTCTTCTCCTTCCCTTTCTCCAATGGTCCACTCTCCTCTCCTATCGATCCTTCTTCTCTAGCCCTTTATCTTTCCTACCCTCATGGCTTCACCTATCACCTTCCAGATATCCTCCTTCCCCTCACCCGCCTTTTTATTCTGGCATCTTCCCCTTTCCTTTCCAGTCCTAAAGAAGGGTCTCGTCCCGAAACGTCGACTGTTTATCTATTTCTCTAGATGCTGCCTGACCTCCAGCATTTTGTGTGTGTTGCTTTGGATTTCCAGCCTCTGCAGACTTTCTCGTGTTTATCTCTTGAATAGTAATTTCTCTACAGCAATCTAACCATACTGCTCAGCATTGCTAAATGCCAACGGCTGACTTTAGGGTTAATGCCAACACTCCCAGCCTGGTGTTTTAATCAACGCCGCACCGACTAAATCAGAGTCTTTACATCAAGAGTTCTGATAAAACCTTTCAATCAAACTACACATAAAAACTGCTCTAATAGGAGAAGCTGACAGAAATCAATTAACAGAGGTTTTTATTATCAGAGTGGCTGTGCTGTCAAAGGCAGCCATTGTTCAGAGGGAATGAAGGAAGAAGAATGTCTAGATCCCAGTAAAGAATTAATGAGACAACAGGTACACTGATAACATAAGATTATTGACCCAGTCTGTGAGGTGAGAACCAGAAATCATACATCTTTCAAGCAACAAAATTCCCTCCATGGGACGTTTTTATCTCTGTAGCTTTGCACTGAACAATGTTCCATGTTTATTATCGAGGAATGTTTAATTCCTTTTAAGGCAGGAACGGACAGATTCACAATTCAATTTTTAGAGAATTTGCTAAGCCCATCTACATCAAGCAGAAGCACTGTCAAGAACTATCCCCTATAGCAGCTACTTGATGATCAAACCAAATCCGTTGGGAGACTGAGTGAGGGAATTAACACTGTAGGACACATTTCCAAATAACTGAGTTTCAAATCGTAAAAAAGTATGTTCAGTCCTTTATTACGATATTAGTGAAGACGAACGATCTTATATAGCGATAAAAGCTTACAGAACTAGCGTAGTGATGGTGAAATTAATTAAATTAGCAATGTTGCCATTAACAGAATAAGTGACATAAGTGTAATAAGTGGTCAACAAAAAATATCCATCCCCTGCTCAGTCTATCTCTAACTAAACTAAACTAACAGCACAAAGGGCGAATTGAGACTATACTCATTTACTTCTACTACGCTCCAACCCACATAACAAGTTACCACAACTCATAACAAAACATGCAACAGAAAATACAATACAGACAGGCAGAAAATAGATACATGGCTCCTAAAATCCCTTATCATAGTCCCCTCCACATCAAGGGCCATTTCTCTTCAAAGACTGTCCCTGACCAAGGACCATCCCCTGTCAAACATGATCCTTTCAAGGACCAACTCCCTTCAAGGACCATTTCCCTTCAAGGTTCATTTCGCTTCAAAGATCATTTCCTGGCAAGGATACTCCATCATCAAGGACCAACTCCCTTCAAGGACCATTTCCCTTCAAGGGCTATTTCTCTTCAAGGATCATCCCACATCAATGATCTTCCCTGCCCATTGCTAGCCACCATCAGAAATTGGATTCCATTAAAAATCAGTAATGTGACTAATTTAGCATAACTGCAAATATTTTTTTTCTAAGGCAATCTGTCAGAATCCAGAATGACTCATTTTCACTCCAGTCATGTAAGCTAAAACGTAGTTGCAGATTATGACACAAGTGGGACAGTAGGTTCTTGGTAAAGCAGGTGGGTGGGTAACTTGAGGGGCAAATTCTTTCTGCCATTTTTGCTGGGCCTCTATGGTTGTGTTACAATACATGCCCAACCGTGCCAGCTACCAGGGTTTAGACACTCTAAATCTCTGGAATATGGATAGCTGGTATGGCACCTTTAAGTATTCATGGCCATCTCGCTAACTGGCTGCCATATTTCAGGAGCACCTGAACGGAGGTTCAGTGTTCAATCGTCAGGTGATACCAGATTTGAGGCCTTGATCTTTAAACATGGTAAAGTCTACAGTGGATCACTGATATTAGAAATGAATTTCATCCTCAATGTCTTTCTTCATTGAAAGATCGGTCACTAGAAATGGGAAGTAGTCCATCATCACCAGCATTTCAGCACAAATTGCTATTGATGCAGGCCAGTAGTAAATGTTTGTTTTGCTGAAGTATGGTGTAGGCCCCTTTCTCTCAACACTTCAATCTAAACCTACTGAAGTGTCATTAAATTTTGAACACTGCAGATCAATAACTAAGGTTAAAGCTGATTTTACTCTGGAGCTGAAATTTTTGACACTTGCCCTGTAGATTAGCTGCACTTATGTCCAAAATGCTGCATTTTGGCAAAAGGGATTGAGGAAAGTGTCAGGAAATTGACACAGCCTTGCTTAATACCAGTGCTCTTGTGGCCCTTTGATCACAACATAAACGTGCCGTCAAAAATCAGATAAAAATGGCAGCCAAATTCAAGAAGAACACTATAGTCCCTCATGAATGATGAATTCTTAAAAACATGTATAACTGTTGGTGCCACTATTTGGATTTCTTACACAGGGAATTGTTATGGCGCTCACTGGCTATGACTGAACCCATTTGTGGAGGAATAACAGACTCCCATATAAAGACAAAAACGAGAATTTATGCATAGGAATTCCAACTGAATATCGGTGGCTCAACTGAGTGACACCACAAGACAACTCATTCTCAAAACAAGGACCCCGCGATAAGTGCTAATCAGGAGTCCACTTTAAAAAAAACCACAGAACATGGAAAACCTGGGTCAGTCAAAATAAATGACAAGGTTAAGCAGAAACCACAGAGGCTTAATGATTCTAGTTAAGACAAGAATTAACTAACACAGGTGCTCTAGATATCTCAGAGCCCAATGCTCTACTGATAACTGCACAGGCCCGAAGGGCTCAGAACAGGGATTACCATGTTTATTTTACCTTCATATGAATGGAATCCATGCTGTGATTTGGGAGTAACTCTTTAACCAATTGGAGAAGGCATTGATGACCCTGTACGTAACTTACCCTGTTCTAGACATCCAATAGGTTTTAGAAATTTCCGAAGGAATTTTCTCCCAATGCTTTTTTTTTTCTTTTCAGTTTGCCTTTATGACTTCTCATAAATCTGGGGCTGGACCGGATGATTTGCGGACCACCTCTCTATTGCTGACATGCTCCCCTCTGTCCTTGGCTTTCAGAAGGGTCCTTGGGCTTTTGGATCATGGGTAGTCTTGGCACTGTGAAGAATCCACATATGGAGTCATAGAACTGCATAGCATGGTAAAAGACCCTGCAGCCCAAACATCCATGCCAAACAAATTGTACTGCATATTCGAGCTAATCCTATTTCCCAGCACTTCGTTCATATCCCTCTAAACTCTTGTCATCCATGTACTTGTCTTCATACGTACTTCTTAAATGTGAGAGGACGTGGTGCCCCAAGTTTGATTTCAACATTTAAGAGAGGTTTGGATAGGTACGTGGTTGGTAGGGATATTGAGGGTTATGGTCTTGGTGCAAGTCAATGGGAGTAAGCAGCTTAAATTGCTCAGCACAGGTTAGAGGGGCTGAAGGGCCTGTTTCTGTGTTGTACTTTTCTATTACTGTATGTCTCAATATATCTAATGCACTTGACTCAACCACTTCCTCGGACAGCTGACTCCATATATTTACCACCCACTCTGTAAAAAAAAGTTGTCCCTCAGGTTCTTAATAAAGCTTTCACATCTAATCCTAAAACGATGTCCTCAAGTTTTCATTTTCCCAACATTGGAAAAAAAATGCTCACTCTATCTATACCCCTCATGATTTTAGATCCCTCTACAAAATCACTTTTCAGCCTTCACTCCAAAGGATAAAGGCCCAGCCTATCTGACATCTCACTACAACTCAGTCCCCAAGCCCTAGCAATGTCCTATAATTCATTTCCAGAATATAAAAGGAAGGATGTAATACTGAGGCTTTGTAAGGCTTTGGTCAGGCCACACTTGGAGTATTGTGAGCAGTTTTTGGCCCCTTATCTAAGAAAAGATATCCTAGCATTGAAGAGGGCCCAGAAGAGGTTCATGAGATTCATTCCAAGAATGAAATGGTGAGAAGCGTTTGATGGTTCTAGGCCTGTACTTGTTGAAGTTTGAAAGAATGAGGGGAGATTTCATTGAAACCTATCAACTATTGAAAGGCCTAGATAGAGTGGATGTGAAAGGGATGCTTGCTATAGTGAGGGAGTCTAGAACCAGAGGGCACAGCCTCAGAATAGAACATAGAAATCTACAGCACATTACAGGCCCTTCGGCCCCTCAATGTTGTTCCGACCATGTAACCTACTCTAGAAACTGCCTTACTGCATAGGCCTCTATTTTTCTAAGCTCCATGTACCTATCTAAGAGTCTCTTAAAAGACCCTGTTCCCTATTTTATCCACCTCTACCACCATTGCCAGCAGTGCATTCCATGCACCCACCCCTCTCTGTGTGAAAAACTTACCTCTGACATTTCCCTTATACCTACTCTCAAGCACCTTAAAACTAAGTCCCTTCATGTTAGCCATTTCAGCCCTGGGAGCAAGCCTCTGGTTATCCACACAATCAATGCCCCTCATCATCTTATACACCTCTATCAGGTCACCTCTCATTCTCCGTCCAAGAAGAAAGGACCAAGTTCACTCAACCTATTCTCATATCCCCAATCCAAGCAGCATCCTTGTAAATCTCCTCTGCACCCTTTCTATAGTATGCATATCCTACCTGTAGTGAGGTGACCAGAACTGAGCACAGTACTCCAAGTGGGGTCTAACTAAGGTCGTCCATTTAGAACAAAGATGAGGAGGAATTTCTTCCATAGAGAACTTGTGGAACACTTTGCCATAGATGGCTGTGGAGGCCAAGTCATTGGGTACTACAGATATATATATATATATATATTGACAGGTTCTTGATCAATCGGAGCATCAAAGGTTACGGGTAGAAGGCAGGAGAATAGGGTTGAAAGTGATAATACATCAGCCATGATGGAATAGCAGAGCAGATGTGATGGTGTGAATGGCATAATTCTGCTCCTATGTCTTATGGTCTAAATCTTTTTGCACACTTTCCTAGTTAATCACTACCTTCCTGTAACAGGATGAACAAAACTGAACACAATACTTCAAGTGCGGCCTCACCAACATTTCATATGATTGCAATTCAAACTCCTAACTTCAATAACCAATACCCCAATTGCTGAAGGCCAGCAAGCCAAAAGCCTTCTTCATTTCCCTATCTACCTGTGACTTCACTTTAAGGGAACTATGCACTTATACCCCAAGGTCTCGCAACAGTACCCAGGGCCCTTCCAGTCAATATAAAAGTCCTACCTTGATTTGTTCTTCCAAAGAGTATACATCTGAATTAAATAAAAACACAACTCAGCAGGTAGTGACGACACTACCTCCTCCCATAGATGCTGTCTGGCCTGCTGAGTTCTGCCAGCATTTTGTGTTTTTATTTATTTCCAGCAGCTGCAGATTCACTCGTGTACATCTGAATTAAATTCCATTTCAGATTCAAGTACATTTATTATCAAAGAATGTATAAGTTATACAACCTTGAGATGTGCTTGCTCAGAGGTAGCCACAAAGGAAGAAAGAACCCAAATTAAAGAGGAAGAAAAAATAGAAGACCAACACTCAATTTGCAAGAGAAAGGAAAAAATACAAGTCATGCAAACAATTGAAGTGAAGAGCAGCATTCCAAACCAAAAATTGAATCCTCAGATCCAAAGCCCAGAGAAGCCCGGAGTAGGCCCAAAGCCTCACTTATCAGTTCATCATATTAGCGACATGGAGCACAGTCCGGGCAGTCTTCATAGCCTTAGTGCCATGGACATGACCATCGTGGAAAAACAAGCGAAATCGGCCCTCATCCCGACTGACACCCTGTCTTTTCAGTCTATCTGAAAAGTTGTCTTAACAACGGACAGCAAAATGCTCTGTGCCCTGGAGGGAGGAGTGAACATTGCAGAAAGCGAGTGATTTGCCATTTTCCATTCCTCTGCCCACCTAATCAGCTAATCAAGATCCTGCAGCCATTCTTAATGCACCACAGGACCTGAGTTTGAAGGAAAGATTGAATAGGTTAGACTTTTATTCTGTAGAACGTAAGAGAATGAGGAGAGATTTGGTAGAAGTGTACAAAATTATGAGGGTACAGATAGGGTCACTGCAAGCAGGCTTTTCCCACTGAGGTTGGGTGGCAGTACAACTAGAAGTCATGGGTAAAAGGTTAAAGGTGAAATGTTTAAGGGGAAATTCTCCACTCAGAGGGTGGTGAGAGTGTAGAACGAGATGCCAGTGCATATGAGCTTAATTTCAACGTTTAAGAGAAGTTTGGATAGGTACGTAGATGGTAGGGGTATGAAGGGCTATGGTCCCAGTGCAGGTCGATAAGAGTAGGTAAGTTAAGTGTTTCAGCATTGACCTGATGGGCCAAATGCTTTGTTCCTCTGCTATGCTTTTCTATGACTCCATGACTCTTCAATGCCTAAGACACAGCGATTTTAGCATCATCTGCAAACGTATTCACTATTGTGTTGTCATTACTGGCAAGTTATTGGATATCCAGTATTTTTCCACCCACTTTGGTCTGTTTATGTCTGTAACATTGTCCCTTTCCTTTCAGGACATGGTGGAACTTCTGATTCATGTATGCTTTGCATTTTTGGTTAATTAGTTCCTGAATCTCTGGGCATCCTCATTATACCAGTCCTGGTGTTTCCTGGTAAAGAACTCAAGGGTTGCTTCGGTGCTGCTAATTATGGTGAACATAATGTCACCGCAGACACAGTAGACTGCTGCACTGATCCTGCTGTTTGGCAGTTTGTCGGAGAAGCAGTGTATGATAAAAGATATCTTTGCATGATGCTTGAGACCTTCAACACTGATTTTTGTTCTGGCAGTGCATCTGTGGTAGTTGCTGCTGTGGGGCCGGGCTGCTGAAGACAGAAGAAGCCAGCTTGACTGTGGTCAGACCCACAATCATTGGTACTTGTCAAGGTGTAGATCATGAAGGCATGTTTGAAGGCTTTTCCTCGAGCTGTGAGATTCCTGGGTCAGTGTTTGAACCAGGGTGTTGCAACAAGGTCTTGAATGTGTCTGTCTGATGAAAGAGGGTGCAGTCATGATTGATATCTGACTGTGCATTCTACCATAGACTATAGATTGCTGCTGACAGTTTGATTATTTATGATACACACTACCATGGAAGAGAGAAATGACTTCAAGCTCCAACTCTCACCGCATTGTAGATTTCGGTTACATACCCTTGCTGTAATTCTGTTTTATTAATACCTTTCAATAGTTTTACCAGACAAACTTATGGCTGTTTTGCTACACTGAGTAAAACCAATTTCAATCTATTGTTTTCCAGACATATTAATGGTTGCAATGTTTAAAACCCTGTAAATAATAAGGATTAAAGTCAAGTAACATTTTGCAAATTGCTGTAAGGCATTGACCTCATTTCCAGTCATTAAAAGGCAGGGACAGCTGGCTGTGCATCTTAATAACCAGTTAATAGATGCACAGTCACTGGGATTTGACCACAATTCATCAGGCAGTAACAAACCTGTCTCAGACTTCCAACTGCACTGGAGGTGAGTGTTGCCTAATAAATGCCATTCATGCACCATACTTTTAATCCTTTAATGGATATGTGTGTTCTTCAAGTACATTTTGAGTTTGGTAAAGTAAAGCCATAAGAAGGCCAGTAAAACAGAGTGGGATAAGGAAATCAATACAAATCAAGATGAAGCTTTCTGCTGCAGTAGAAATCTGTTTCAAACTCTATTTACAACTTTTTCTTCTGCTGTCCAGAAGGTGAGGTTCCTTCGGATTCAATTCCTCAAGTTAGCAACTGTTTTTTGTTCTTACCTAGAGAATAAAAGTCAGCTGGCTACTCACCCAGAGCAGAATCACACAGTTAATCCGTTCTTGACCCAATGAAAGCTTTGCAAAAGAGTCAATCACCTCAGAGCACCAACCATGACTTGCTTCTTTTTTCGCTTCCTGCGTCATTGACGCAGTAGTAAAGTTTATCACAGATAAGATTAGATACCATGGTGTAAATCTGGTGGTATGACCTGGAGCTGCTCGATGTATATGACTCAGCTTCAAACTAGAATTTATATTTGACTACTGAAGTATCATTTACTCACTTTAATCCTCATGTATTAAATAGAATTCACACAAATTTAATTTGCATTTTGCATTCAAGCTAACTGGCCTTGATAAAAACCCTGAAAATCCAGGCTACCTTCAAAATAATGCTGCTCTGGTGATTATGGTTTCCTATTATTATTCTGCTCTGTAGCTATTTGGGAGCATTTTAACATGCATACATAAAAGTAAGGATTTGATAATGAAAAGGATTATTTGAACCTGATGGCCAAACATTTTAATTCCAATTCCAATTCCCATTTTGACATGTTGGTCCATGGCCTCTTCTTGTGCCACAATGAGACTGCCCTCATGATGGAGAAGCAACATTATACATTCTGTCTGGGTAGCCTCATAACTGATGGCATGAACATCAACTTCTCCTTCTGGTAAAAAATCTCCCCTCCCCTCTTCTTCTATTCCCCACTCTGGCCTCTTAAGTCTTCTCACCTGCCTATCACCTCCCCCTGCTTCCCTTTCTCCTAAGGTCCACTCTCCTCTCCTATCAGATTCCGTCCTCTCCAGCCCTTTACCGTTCCTACCCACCTGGCTTCACATATCACTTTCCAACTATTCCCTTTGCCCTCCTCCCCACATTTTTATTCTGGCATCTTCCCCCTTCCTTTCCTGTCCTGAAGAAGCATCTCAGCCGGAAACATCAACTGCTTAGTCATTTCCATGGATGCTGCCTGACCTGCTGAGTTCCTCCAGCATTTTGTGTGTGTAGCTTTGTATTTCCAGCATCTGCAGAATTTCTCCTGTTTACTGTTACAATGATGTTAGATTGGAAATGGTAGATATACCAAAAAGGATTCCGGATGTTCAGTAACCAAAAGCAAATCTATAGGTGTAGAAAACAGTTAAGAAGGCAAATGGTATGTTGGCCTTCATTTCAAAGTTTTTGAGTACTTAAACAAGAGCATTTTATTCAATTATACAGTGCATGGCCAAGACTACACCTGGCGTACTATGTGCAATTTAGGCTATATTGGGACTAAAATGTGGTTTACATGACAATTAGTAAATAAACCGTTGAAATTCCCTCTAGAATATGATGGAATCTTGGGGGAAGGGGGGGGGTTAAAAGTTCAAAGTTTAATTTTATTATCAAAATGTGTGTGCAGAATACAACGTTGAGATTTGTCTTCTCCAGATAGCCATAAAATAGAGAAAAAAAAACACAGCAATTAAAAGAAAGACATCATTCCCCCTACCCGGCGTGAAAAGAAAACAAAAACTCGCAAACTCCAAACACCCCAACTCCTCCCTCGCACAAAAACAAACAGATCAGCCAAAACCCCAGCCCACCAGTCGGCAATAGGAAAGAATGAGTGAGAACGCAATAAAAAAAAAGCAGAACTGAAAGAGGCCAATATAAACTACAGTCCAATCTATAAATCACAGAATTTTGATAACATCTCCAAGAGCATCAAGAGCCAGCAGCTTCACTGACGGAAGTGACTCGAACCAGCTGCCCCTCTGAGGGCAGGAACTTGAACCAACTCTGATGGCAGTGACACAAACCCATTCCAGGTTGGTTAAAAAAAATGATAATGATTTGCATTTTGATTTCCACAATTTCTCCAGCAAGCAGGGAAATTACTATCATAATGGGATTTCTGAGAGAGTGTAATAAAATATCTTATCAAGTTTTTCCATCCAAACTCCCTCCATTTCTGTGAACTGGTACACTTCCATTGATACCTCCATATTGTTGTCCATTCTTCCTCAGATATAATTATCCCTCCTTCCTTCTCCCATTTTGTTTTAATGTATGAAGTCGAATGTGTTTTAAGATTTGACAACCCCTTATACATGCTTGAAATGATTCTACTACCATTATCTGAATTATATGCTTTTCTAAAGAGCTCTATCAAGCACGTATTTGCCTTGGTTACATTTATAAGCGTCTTATTAACATATTGTCGCATCTGTAAATACTAATAAAAAACTTGTTTTTCTAATGTGTTTCTCTTTAAGCATTTCAAAACTGAACAGTGTTCCTTCTTTCATTATGTTGCAAAGAACTGTTATTCCTTTAGCTGTCTAGTCCTTAAATCTAGCATCCAGTTTATTTGGTGTAAAATCCGAGTCATATGCACACCATTTAAGAATTGCAATATCTCCCTCTAGATTATATTCTTTTATAGTAGTTTTCCATATTTCAAGAGTCAATTTCACCCATGGGTTATCAATAGTATTTATGTACCTTTGCAGGTTGTTATCAGCCAAAATTGCTTGTATGGGGATGGGAAGTACCCGCTCCTCAATGTTTTTCCATTGAGCGTCATGTGATGGGTTGCACCAACATATCACAGCTCTCAACTGTGCTGCAAAATAATAATCTCTAAGAGAAGGTAGGCCCCATCCCCCCTTTTCCTTTGCTAATTGCAAAGTTTTGAGACGAACTCTAGGCCTGTTACCCTGCCAAATATACCTTGAGTTCAAGATTCTGATTTTGCTTTACCTTGATATGACTCCAGACTTCTCCTTCATAAAGACGTATAAAATATGGTTCCTGAGATGGTGAGAATGTCAAACGAGGAGAGATCGGGCCAACCAGGTCTGTATTTGCTTGAGTTTAGAAGAATGAGAGGAGACTTCCTATGGAAGTAGGGAAGCAGGGTGGGAAGGGAGAGCAAAGAAGCTGAGAGAGAGGCAGAGAGAAAAGGATCAAAAAATAGAGACAGTAAGAGAGATTGAGAATGAAATTTAGCAAAAAAAAGTTTGTATAAAATGATGATGGTGATTTATTATGACTGATAGATTGAGAGTGGAATTTTTGTCTGTTTTTGAAAGGGAAAGGACAGAGCCTGAAAAGAAAGAATCAATTACCATATCAAGTTGCAGGGAGCTAAGAAAGAGTGCTCACTCGCAGCTGTTTGGTTGAAATTACTTTGAGGTACCAGGAGCTGAAATAGGTGACAGTTGCGGGAAGAGAAATGGAGACAATGCATCTCATCCATTTCTTGCACCTCTGCTCTCACCTCCACTACTCCAGGACAGAATAAGGATAGAATTCCTATGATCTTCACGTCCTCACCACTGACTGACACATTGAACACACCATTCTCTGCAATTTCCATCACTTCAAAAAATTCCACCACCAGACACCTCCTCCTGTCTTCTCTCCTTTCAGCACTACGACTCTGCCATCCATTCTTCCATTCCCACCAACCACTCTCAGTCTTATGGCACTTTCCCTTGCAACTGCAAGTAACGCAACTCTTGTCCTTCAATCTCTTCTCTTCTAACCATCCAGTGACCCAAATAGTCCTTCCAGGTGAAGCAGTGATTCACTTCGGCTTCTTCCAGTCTCTTGTTGTCACCAGGTTCAGATACGGCCCAAGTGTGGAGTGAGAGCCATTGAATCGGGTCAATGGTTCATAAAACTTTAATGCGAACAGTGTTAAAGAGGAAATTTAACACTTTAAGAGGAAATTTAGGAGGAAACAATAAACGCTAGGCCTGAACAGGGCTGTTAACTAAAACTCTCAAATGGGAAATGAAGCCTACACTGCGGCTGAAGAGAACATCTAGTTATTAAACAAATACTGCAAGTCTATAGTTGACTCGACAGTCCAATTTCTTTGGCAAGGCCGATGCAAACAAAAGCGAGGAGTTGCTGTGCTCTGTCCAAGTCTCAACAAGCACTGCGACGACAAGTATGGAGTTAAATACTATCACGATTAAATAGTAATTACCTGACACATGCAAATTCACAAGCGCTATTTCCGTATCTACTGCGCTGCCAAATCCGTGTTTGTGACACTTATACTGCATTTGATGTTCACCATGTAGCCTCCTCTATACTGCCGGTCATTGAAATGAATTGAAATGACAATCATTTGAGAAACTAAATCCAGTCAGCTTTGCAAAACACTCCTGTTCAGTCTGCAGGCGTAACCCTGAGCATCCCATTGCCGGCCACTTCAGTTCCTTATCCTACTCCTATTCTAACCTACTCACACAAAATACTGGAGGAGCTCAGCAGGTCAGGCAGCATCAACGGACAGGAATAAACAGTCAATATTTTGGCTGACACCCTTCTTCAGAACTTGAGAAGAAGAAGACAAATGCCAGAATAAAAAAGTGAGGGGAGATGAAGGAGGATAGTTAGAAGGTGATGTGAAGCCAGGTGAGTGGGAAAGCAAAATGGCTGGAGAGGAAGGAATCTGATAGAAGAGGAAAGTGGACCATAGGAGAAAGGGAAGAAGGAAGAGGGGATTATTAGTTGATATGAAGAGATAAGAGGCCAGAGTAAGGAATAGAAGAAGGAGGGAGGGAAGAGTTAAAAAAGGAAAGAAAAAAAATAACTGGAAGGAGAAATTGAAGTTCATGCCATCAGGTTGGAGGCTACCCAAATGGAAGATGAGGTGTTTCTCCTCCATCCTGAGAGTGGTCTCATCATGTCAGAAAAGGAGGCTGTGGACTGACATGTTGGACGGAACAGGAATGGGGAAAGGAATTAAAATGTTTGGCCACCAGGAAAGTCTGCATTTGGCAGATGCAGTGGATGTGCTCGACAAAGCAGTCCCCCAATTTATACCAGGTCTCAGCAATATAAAGGAGGCTGTTTTGAGAGTAATGGACACAATAGACAACCCCAGCAGATTCTCTGACCTATTGGCTTGTATTCTTTTGAGGATAGGTTGATTGAACTGGGAATCTTTCCTTTGGAGTGAAAGAGGATGAGAGATGACTTAATAAAGGTCTATAAGATGATAAAAGGGAAAGGTAAAGTGGACAGCCAGTGCTTTTTTCCCAGGCTGGAAATGGCTAATATGAGAGGGCATAATTCTAAGGTGACTTGAGGAAAGTATAGGAGGGATGTCAGAGGTAGACTTCTTTTACACAGTGAGAAATGGGTGCATGGAACACACTGTAGGAGTAGTGGTAGAGGCAGATACATTAAATACATTTAAGAGGCTTTTAGACAGGCACATGGATGAAAGGAAGATGGAAGACCTTGCAGGAAGGAAGCATTAGATTGATTTTGGAGTAGGTTAAAAGGTTGGCACGCATTGTGGTCCAAAGGACCTGTACTGCTCTCTCCTGTCCTGTCTATGTTTTCACTCTTTAACTGCTGCCTTGCTCTCACTGACTAGATAGGCTTGTCTTATCCTCAAAGTCAACCCGTCAAAGGTATCTCCTGCCCTACTGTCCCTGCAGCTTTACAAGCTTCTTTTGAATTCCTTTCAGTTCTGACGAAGAATCCCAACCTGAAATTTTGACTGTTTCTCTACCCAGGGATGCAGCCCGACTTGCTGAGTATTTCTGCTGATTTTTGATTTAGATGTCCAGTATCTGCAGTTTTTCTTTCTGATTTTCAGTTTCCTTGATGGAGCAGGAGCTATATTCCTGGAACAAAACTTTGTTGATCAATTAGGGAGCAAGACAACTTCTAGATACACCTTTCAAAGGCAACGGAACAATGGGAAAGTCTCCAGCAAGAAATTTATGCATTCACAGCTTCTAACATCAACATGCCACAGGCTCCAGTTTAATCAACCTACAGGCTGTCTGCTCTGAAATTTTAATGCACTTGCATTCTTCCAGTTTCTGCACATCCACCATTTACCACTGAATTTTCCTACCTCACCTCTACTGCTGAAATTCTAATCCAAGCTTCAAGCAACTCCAGGCCCAAATAAATTTTCAAGTGTTTTCTCTCTCGGTGCCGTCCTTCACCTCTGCATCATTTATAAACATTGTTTCATCCAGAAAACCAAAGCTCTGTCCCCACCTTTTGCCTTTATAAGACTCAAAGGTTCACTGTCACCAGAATAAAGTTTGCCAAGTTTAAATTCCTCCAGGCTGTGAAATCTTCAATGTATTCCTCTTTCTCACATCCTTTAGTCCTTTAAATTCAAGACACTTTTCAGTTTAATTCCTTTGACTTCACTATTCCAAATCAGTATTTCAAAGTTAAAAGTAAATTTATTATCAAAGTATGTATAGTGGTACTAGAAAATTTGTGAACCCGGCAGTTTCTGAACAGTCTATTTCTGCATAAATATGACTTAAAATGTGAACAGATCTTCACATAAGTCCTAAAACTAGATAAAGAGCATCCAATTAAATAAATAACACAGAAAGTATCATACTTGTTCATTTATTTATTGAGAAAAATGATCCAATATTACATATCAACACAAAGAAATCTGCAGATGCAGCCACACTCAGGTTGGAGGAACAACACTTTATATACCAGCTGGGTAGCCTCCAACCTGATGGCATGAACATTGACTTCTCTAACTTCCATTAATGCCCCTCCTCCCCTTCTTACCCCATCCCTGACAATATTTAGTTGTTTGGGTTTTTTTTCTATCTCTCTGCCTGTTCTCCATCTCCCTCTGGTGCTCCCCTCCCTCTTTCTTTCTCCCTAGGCCTCCCGTCCCATGATCCTTTCCCTTCTCCAGCTCTGTATCCCTTTTGCCAATCACCTTTCTGGCTCTCAGCTTCACCCCATCCCCTCCGGTCTTCTATCATTTCACATTTTCCCCTCCCCCTCCTACTTTCAAATCTCTTTCTATCTTTCCTTTCAGTTAGTCCTGACAAAGAGTCTCAGCCCGAAACGTCAACAGTGCTTCTCTCTATAGATGCTGCCTGGCCTGCAGTGTTCCACCAGCATTTTGTGTGTGTTGCCAATATTACATGTATTTGTTAGAAAAAGTGTGAACCTTTGCCTTTGGTAACTGGTGTGACATCCACACCCCTCCCCACCTTGTACAGCAATAACATCAACAAAACATATCTAGTAACATTGATCAGTCCTGAACATCGACTTGGAGGAGTTTTAGGGCATACCTCCTTACAAAACTTCTTCAACTCTGGGATCTTGGTGGGCTTCCTTGCATGCACTGTTCGTTTCAGGTCCTTCCACAGCATTTCTATACGATAGAGTTCAGAACTTTGACTTGGCCATTCAAAACACAAATTTTCTTCTTCTTAAACCATTCTGTTGTTGATTTACTCTTGTGTTTCAAATCACTGTCTTGTTGCATTATTCAACTTCTATTAAGTTTCAGATGACAAACTGCTACCCTGACATTCTCCTGTAAAATTCTTTGATACAATTTTGAATTCATTGTTCCCTCAACAATTGCAAGCTGAGCAGGCCCTGAGGCATCAGAACAGCCCCATACCATGATGCTGCTTCCACCATGTTTCACAGCTGGGATGAGGTTTTGGTGTTGGTGTGCAGTGCCCTTTTTCCTCCAAACATAACATGGGTATTTTTGCCAAAATGTTCAACTTTTGTCTCATCTGTTCACAGAACATTTTCCAAGAAGCATTGTGGAATATCCAGGTGGTATTTTGCAAACTAGAGACATGCAGCAATATTTTTTGGGGGAGCACTGGTTTCCTCCATGGTGTCCTTCCACAAACACATTCTTGTTCAGTGTTTTCCTTATAGTGGACACGTAGTGTAGAAGGATGAGGGGAGATTTGATAGAGGTATATAAAATTATGATGGGTATAGATAGAGTGAATGCAAGCAGGCTTTTTCCACTGAGGCTAGGGGAGCACATGGGTTAAGGGTGAAGGGGGGAAAAGTTTAAAGGGAACATTATGGGGGGGCTTCTTCACACAGAGAGTGGTGGGAGTGTGGAATGAGCTGCCAGATGAAGTGGTAAATGCGGGCTCACTTTTAACATTTAAGGAAAACTTGGACAGGTACATTGGTGAGAGGTGTATGGAGGGATATGGTCCAGGTGCAGGTCAGTGGGACTAGGCAGAAAAATGGTACAGCACAGCCAAGAAGGGGCAAAAGGTCTGTTTCTGTGCTGTAATGTTCTGTGGTTCTATGAGCAGAAACTGTAGCAAGTTCCAGAGATCTCTGCAGGTCTTTCACTGTTACCCTTGGGTTCTTTTTCACCTCTTTCAGCATTGCATGTTGTGCTTTTTGTGCGATCTTTGCTGTATGCCCACCTCTAGGGGGAGTAGCAACAGTACTGAATTTCCTCCATTTGTAGACAGTTTCTCTTACTGTGTGGACTGATGAACACCCAGGTCTTTAGAAATGATTTTGTGGCCTTTTCCAGCGTCATGCACCTCTACAATTCTTCTTCTAAGGTCCTCTGAAAGTTGTTTTGATTGAGGCATGATGCACGTAAACAGATCTTTCCTGAGAAGAGCGGGCTCTGTAAGTAACCTGACTTTGTGTGTCTTTTTTATAGGGCAGGTCCCTCTGAAATCCACTCCTGCCATCTCATCTCATTGATTGGAGCACCTGACTCCAAATAGCTTTTTGTAGAAGGCATTACCCCAGAGGTTCACATACTTATTCCAACAAATACATGTAATATTGGATCATTTTTCTCCATAAGTAAATGAACAAATACAATGTTTTTGTGTCATTTATTTAATTGGGTTCTCCTTATCTAGTTTTAGGGTACGTGAAGATCTGATCACATGTTAGGTCATATTTATGCAGAAATAGAGAAAATTCTAGAGGGTTCACAAACTTTCTAGCACCACTGTATTTGTCACCATATATTATCCTGAGATTCATTATCCTGCAGGCATTCACAGTAGAATAAAGAAATATAACAGAATTAATGAAAAAACTGTACACAATGACCGACAAATAGCCAATGTGCAAAAGTTTATTCCTTTCAAATGTCTCCAAAATCCTTGACACTCATACCTTCATTGTTTTTTGTCAGAAAACCCACATTTATATAAAGCAATCAAAAGGAAATATGCCAGTGCACTTCACTGGATTTCTGGCAACTTTATGACATATTTCAAAAGCTCAGTACGTGCCAAAGGGCTTTATAACCACTGAGGTAGTTTTAAAGTGGAATTATTGTTGCAGGGTACAAAACGGGGCAGTCAATTTGTCTGGAAACGTTCCGGCGTACAGGCAGTAGTGAACAATCAGTTCATCTCCTTGAATGATACTGATTGAGATTCAAGATTCAAGATTCAGGATAGATTATTGTCATTCTCCAGCGAACACGTATGAAAGGAGAATGAAGTGTTTGCTGCTCTAGATCCAATGCAGCATAAAAAGTGCAATAATCATAAAAACGCCCAATAAATATAAATATAAAAGCCATCCTATAAAACACTATGTACAAGTAACTATTGAGTGTGGCCATATATACAAAGATTCAAAGTGCATTTATTATCAATGTATAAATTATACAACTTTCAGACTCGCCTGCTTGCTGGCAGTTGCAAAGCAAGAAACCCGAAAGAATCCAATTTAAAAATAGACCAACACCCAATGCACAGAGGGAGAGGAAAAAACCATAGATCATGTGAACAGTAAAAGCATTCTGAACCAAACTGATTCCATACACCCAGAGCCGGGATCAGCTGGAATAGGCCCATAGCCTCCGGGACGAGGAGCTGCAAAGCTCACGAACATGAAACACGTAGCAGCTGGAGGAGACTCACAGCCTCAACCTCAGTGCTGAGAGAGCAGAGTAAGATGTCATGGAGGAGAACTGGCCTGACCCTCACCTCCCTCCCTTTTCAGTCCATCTGGCCCAGCGTTTGAATTATCTGCTGGAGTGACACGCTCTGGGTTGAAGATTTGCTTATACTGTGTGTACGTAAAGAGCATGGGGTGGGGGGGGGGGGAGATGAAGGGTGCTGAAAGAGGAGTGGCTGATGTGCATGTGGGTTAATGTGTGCTGATGATCAGCCTGACAGCTTTTGGGGAGCTGATATTAAGATTTTCAGTCTTGTGATCCTGCCTGCGTGCTGCGTAGCCTCTTCCCTGAAGGGAGTGGTACAACAGTCCATAAACCAGGGTGGGTGAGATCCTTCAAGATATTGCTGGTCTTTTTCTGGCATCTTTCTGTATTTACAGTATGTCTGATGTTAGGTAGGCTCATGTCAGTGATACATTGAACAATACACACAAAATGCTGGTGGAACACAGCAGGCCAGGCAGCATCTATAAGGAGAAGCACTGTCAACGTTACGAAGGGTCTCAGCCCGAAACGACGACAGTGCTTCTCCTTATAGATGCTGCCTGGCCTGCTGTGTTCCACCAGCATTTTGTGTGTGTTGTTTGAATTTCCAGAATCTGCAGATTTCCTCGTATTGCTCAGTGATGCATTGGGCTGGTTTAACTACCTCCTATCTGCCGCAGTGTGATCTCCATACCACACAATGAGGCAGCACATTAGGATGTTCTCAGATGGGATCATTGTTGACCAGGAAGAACTTACCTGTCCATTTGGTACCATTGACCAAGTCCAGCTACCTGTGGCAGCAGCCAATGGTCAACACCCCATCAGAGAGACAGTTTGGAGGTTGCGGTAAGGCAAGGGTTAAAGGCAACATCCAGGCGAGGAAAACTGTGGTGGTGTGTAGTCACACCCAGACAAGGAAACCTTTGAAGTGAGATCACATCAGCCAGTCTTGCTTACTGCAGACAGATGGGTGAGAATGACTCTGGGAGTGTGTAATCAACCTGGAAGAAGAAAGCTTCCTCTATCAGAGGAGGGGCTGCTGGAGACAGACGAGATAGGAATAATGGAAGGATGTGAAATACGCCCAATGAGGAAGGGAAAATTACCTCGCTAACTTCAAAATATCATCGGTTGTCAGCTTGAAGTTTCGATTGACTTTTAACACCTCTATTGTGAATGGCGATCGATCTTGCAAGTAAAGAGTTCAAACAAATCCAATTTACCAATTGGTCAATATCCACAACTGTCAAGCCAATTCTGTATAAAAATAGCTTTCTGTTCAGACTTCAGAACAGTGTGAGTGACAGGGACCATGCTGTTCTCCTTGTGCGCAAGTAAAATCAAAATGTGTTTGAGTTATAAGAGTGCCTGTGTTCTGGACTCAATTATCTTAGTTATTTTATTTTAGTACCAATGAAAACAGTATTTCTAACAGTGCTGCTCTCTCTCAGTACAATATTGAAGTGTTACCTGAATTAAAAGGATCCAGACTTCTATGAAGTAGAAACACACAATCTTTTACTCATTGAAAGTGCTGACTGCTTAACAACTGCCTCTTTGATCGTGCTTTCAACTTTTCCCTGTCTTTGATCAATTGTGTGTGTCGACTGTGAGAATGGAGTCTCCCTCTGATTATAGCAGTTTGGTAATCTGATTACCACTAGCTACGCAGAACTCCAGACCGGGGATTTCTTTTTTGTAAAGTATGACAAACTGGAGTTCTTTATTCTGCAGAGACACTATTTTACTTGAGGTTGAGAGATTACAGTAATCTTAATGTAGCAGCAAACACCTGGGTACTCATCCCCTTCACTCTGCCCTTCCTTGCTGTGAACTGAGTGCTGCATATACTCTCTAGCATCCTGGCGATGGGGCAAGGTGGTCAATTCAGAATGATACAATGAGACACAAATCTCAATGATCACGGTCCTGACTCCATACCTCCTATCAGCGGTCCGCTGGCAGATATCTGCTGGTGAAAGACCAGTTCAGACATTCCTGATTGTAGTAAATTAGTACTGTCTCGAGACCCTGGATATTGTAGCTCTGTGTCAAGTAGATTTTTTCTGTGTTGTTTTTTACGTAGTTCAGTCTAGTTTTTGTACTGTGTCATGTAACACCATGGTCCTGAAAAAACGTTGTCTCATTTTTACTATGTACTGTACCAGCAGTTATGGTCGAAGTGACAATAAAAAGTGACTTGACTTGACTTGAAAGTGCTGTGTGTCTATTCATTATCAAAGTACATAATGTCACCATAGGCTAACTTGAGGTTCATTTCTTTTCCAACCTTCACAGGAAATAAAGAATTACAATAGAATAAGTGAAAATCAGTATCAGTTTTAGTATTATATGTCATGAGATTTGTTAAATTTACAGCAGCAGTACAATGAAATACATGATGAATAAATATAGAGGAAAAACTTAGTTGCATTAAGTTTATAAATAAGTAGTGGGAAAAAAAACAGAATAAATCAGTAGTGAGGTAGTGTTCATAGGTTCAACATCCATTCAGAAATCAGGTGACAGAGGGGAAGAAGCTAATCCTGAATCACTGAGTGTGTGCCTCAGGCTTCTATACCTTCTTCCTGTTGGTAGCAATCAAAAGATGGCATATCTTGGAGGTAGGGTGTCCTTAATGATGGACGCCGCCTTCTTGTGGCAACGCTCCTTGAATGTATCTTGGATACTGCGGAGGCTAGTACCCATGATGGAGCTGACTAACTTTACAACTTTCTGTAACTTACTTCAATCCTGTACAGTAGCCACCCTCCCCCACCCCATACCAGATGGTGATGCGGCCATCAGAATGTTCTCTACACAAACAAGAGAAAATCTGCAGATGCTGGAAATCTGAGCAACACACACAAAATGCTGGAGGAACTCAGCTGGCCAGGCAGCATCTGTGGAAAAGAGTACAGTCAACGTTTCAGGCCAAAACCCTTCAGCCTGTGCATCTGATATTGAGAGGTTGTTGTGGTAAATCTATGCTGGCTTTAAACTAAACCCTGGACCAACTGCAGTAACCCTGTTGCTGAATGGCCCCACTTTAAAATAAAATGCCACTGCCCCAACCATTAGAAAATGTTGAAGCCCTTTGATCGAACACAGTTTTTGCACTCTCCTCTCCCTGCTGCCCTGATCAAACAGCACTCCAGCTCACTCTTTTCCTCTCTGATACCTGTGTCAGCTGATTGATCCAATTTCAAGTGTTAGAACAGGTCTATCTTTTAACTGAGGACATTAAAACCCTTAAAGCTTCCTATTTACAGCCAGTGAACCAAACCAATGTCCTACATGGTGAGAAGCTTCTTAGGACAAACTTAGGACAAATAAAGAACTTCCGATTTATGGGAATGTTGTTAAAGCTGCATGAAAAACATTCCAGGGGCCCCAGAAATGCTAACAACTTACTATCACGCAGTTGTTCTATTTCTCAAAGCCCACGGCCTGCACCAACAAAGCTTGATGGGAAAGATAACTACAACATTTCAGCCAATTCCAAGTGTAAGTCACAACTTACACAGTCCTGGCACAGCCTCCAAGCCTTAATAATGTAGGTATATCAGCTAATGTTTCAGCCGTTATTGCTACACATGCTCCTCCTTCTACGTGTGATGGTGTCATATACATGCAGCAATAATTAGAAATTACATGACTGAGTTAAGCACTGTGTTAATCACTGGTAACTCCCACGATATGCATTTTCTTTTTAGTTCTAAGCATTATTTTTTTAAGTACATCACCATTAACTTTAACAATGGATTGTAAACCATGTGGGAGTAGATGCTTAATTACTGGTTCACCAACCTGTGATGGTCTTTTCAAGATTGTTTAATGTCATTTCCTGTACAGAAGTGTAAAGGCAAATGAAATAATTGTTACTCCAGATCCAATGCAGCACAAGAAAAAACACAAACACAATAATATTAATAATAAAAAGCACAATAAATATAAATACATAAGATAATTTATGTACACAAATTGATTGTATGTCCATAAAGTGACACTAGGCACAGGAATCAGAATAAGGTTTATTATCACCGGCATGTGTTGTGAAATTTGTTAACTTAGCAGCAGCAGTTCAATGTAATATATAATATAGAAGAAAAATAATTAAAATAAATAAATACATACATACATAAATAGATAAATAACTGTATACATAATTGTCTATACAATAAGGTGACTGACAAGAAGTAGCAAAGTAATGGTGGAGTTTGTGGGTGGAGGTGTTGATCAGCCTTACTACTTGGGGAAAGTAACTGTTTTGAGTCTGGTGGTCCTGGTGTGGATGCTATATAGCCTCCGTCCTGCTGGGAGTGGGACAAACAGACCATCAGCAGGGTGGGATGGATCCTCAATGGCGTTGTGAAATTGGACCTACAAAAAAGTTCATTGCACTCCTTGCAGCATTTGCAGCGTACAAATTCAGGACCATCGATTACCACCCTCAAAGGCAACAGTCCCTCAACACAGCTTCTCCAGTCTTTGCTATGACATAGGAGTGCATGAAGTAAATTTTATTAAAATTTCCACTTACTGCTTATAGAGCATAATCAAGGTTTTTTGGAAACGTACAGAAAACCATTCAAAATACCATGTTGGTCGCTTTCCCCAAAGAATTGGTGGAAATCCCCAAAGAATCACCCTGCTAACTTACCGGTACATTTTTTTGAACAGAACTCTGCAGTTATCTTGTCTTCTTAAAATATACTCACTGATTAAAACAGTCCTGGATGGGATGGAGCTGTTCCCACCAACAGACATTGGACAGCAATATACAGATGTTCAATGTTTCTCTGTCCGTGCAATATCTCATCTTTGAGTTACAGGCAAGAACAAAATACTGGATAATTCAGTGAAATGAGGCCATTAATTGAAACAAAGAGAAAGCTTTTGAAAGCAAAGAAAATTAAAAACCAATATTGAAGCTGGTTCCATTTTTTGATATTAATGAAATTTTTTCTTCAGAAATGTTCTCCAAATACTGTGCATGATGGATTATTGTCCTTTGAAGTATAGGTTTCAAAGTACTATTATAACGCAGTCTTATAATGTATTTATAATCAAAGCTTTAGTCTTCATATACCCCTGCAGATAATTAATTCACATCTTGCGCTTCAGGAATCAAGACATCAGTAAACCATTAAATCCCAGTGGAGGAAGTAAAGGAGGCTAGCCTTCGCTGAAGTTCACAAAGTAACAAGGCTCCTCAGAGCAAATCGAGCACAACACGGAAGGTGATAAAGGAAGCAGAAATCTTGCATGTTAATAATCGCTGTTCTGTTGCAATGTTTCCTCAAGAAATGCAAACACCAGGTTAAAGCAAGATGTAAGTGGAGTTAAAGATGGTGCTAGAGGATGACTTTTCCCAGCTCATCAGCAAAACAGTTAAATTCTTTCTTTTCTAATCTGTCTATTTACCTTTGCAGGGTAGCTGGGGTCCGATCTGGGTCTTTGATCTACAGCTGCACTCAAAACTGTGGTTCTGCACAGCAACGTGTTCCCGTTCTTGGAACTCACCGATTGGTTGAGTTTCAGTGTGTCTAAGTGAGGCCTGAAGTCAGATGACTTCAGGGCCTTATGTGGTCCTGTGGACATGAATTCTCCCTGGTATCATGAAGTGAAGTGTATCTCCCTCTCCCTCTCTATAAAAAGCAATGCTTCAGACTGACTATAGCATCAAAACGGTGACTACTTGGCTCCCCTCTCACTGTGGAGTGAGTGATATCCGTCTCTGCCTTGTTAGTGAGAGCAGGATAGCCTGTGGGATGTCAAAATGTTGGAGCGAACCGTTACTTTCTGATGGACTGCAGACCATGGCCTCTCTTTGGGGGCTTGCATGGTGGGTGGTGGGAATGTTGATGCTTTATGCTAGAATAAGTGGGGAAAGGGGAGAGTGGAGGATTGATGCTTTGGCAGCTGCTTGCGTGTGGAGGGAGCAGGGAGATTTGGGGTCCTTACATTTTTTCTGTCATTCATTCTTTGGGGGTTTTCTTCTGTTTCAAGTAAGAATTTCAGGTTGTAATACACCCTCCATTATAAAATGGAACTATTGAACTATGTTGTGCAAGTTTTGCCCCCACCAGTTCCCCAGCAAGTGCCAGCTCCTGCAATTGGCCTCACACGGGAGAATGAGGAGGCGATAGACAGGAGCGACAGGGAGGTAATCAATCCAAGTTGCAGGAGACAGATAACTGAGTGACTGTGAGGGGTGGTAAAAGGAATAGGCAGCTGGTGCAGACTACCCCTGTGGAGTCTCTGTTCCTCGACACTTTCGGAGGATGGTACCAAAGTTCTGGGTCAGTGGTTTATGGATTGGACTGTAGTTCATTTGGACTCTTTCAATTTTACGTTTTTATAGTCTTCGCCTTTGCCTGTTCTTTCTTGTCGCCGTTTGCATGAATTGGTTTTTTTCTGCAGGGGCATTTGATGTTCTTGGCACCATTTGCCTGATTTGCTTTCTGTGCTTAAGGGGATTTGATGTTTTTGGTACTGTTGGCGCAATTTCTTTTTTGCGCATGGGGAGGTTTAATGTCCTTGTTGCCATTTGTGCGATTTGTTTATTGTGCACTGGGCTGGCTTGATGTTCTCCTTGCCATTTGCAAAATTTGTTTTTTTTGTACATGGGGTTTGATGTTTTTCTTTTGAATGCTTCCATTTTTTTGTTTGGTGGCTGTTTGGACAAGACCAATCTCAGAGTCGTGTACTGCACTCATACTTCCATAATAAATGTACCTCGAAACTCGAACCTTGGCTGTTCCCCTCAATAATAAGTATACAGCTTTGGATACTGTTGGGTGGGGAGGGCCTACTATGGCACAGACTCTGGCTCTGTGGTTCAGAAGAGGAGTGAAGTAATGATAGGGGAATTCCATAATTAGAGGAGCAGATTCTGGGGATGTGAAGGAGACACTTGGATGTTATGATGCCTCCCAGGAGCTAAGGTCAGAGGTGTCTCAGACTGGGTCCACACCATTCTAAATAGTGAGGAAGAACAGTCAGAAGTCAGGTTACATATTGGTATTAATTATATAGGCAGAGAAGGAAGGCGGTCCTGAAGAGAGAATATAGGGAGCTAGGTAGAAAGCTGAAAAGCAGGACCTCCATTGTAGCAAACTGGATTGCCACCTGTGCCATGCACCAGTGAGGGTAAGACTAGGATGATTTGGCAGATGAATGCATTGCTGAAGAATTGGTGCAGGGGTCAAGGTTTCAGATTTCTGGATCATTGGGATCTATTCTGGGGAAGGTACAGCCTGTACAAATAGGACAGATTACACCTGAACCCAAGGGGAACCAATATCTTTGTGGGAAGGTGTGCTAGAGCTGTTGGGGAGGGTTTACACTAATTTGTCAGGGAGATGGGAACCAGAGTGATAGGACTGAGGATGGGGTATACACCTAGATGAAACGTGCAGTGAGACTGTGAGGAAGGACAGGCAGGAAAGGCAAAATTGCAGCCAGTGGAATGAATTAAAGTGCAACAGGGTGCCGAAATCGATACAGGGCTGAAGATGTTACGTTTGAATGAACACGTTATATGGAATAGGATAGATGAACTTGTAGAGCAGTTAGAGGCTGGCAGATATGATGTTGTTAAGATCTCTGAGCTGTGGCTAGAAGAAGATCATACTTGGGAGTTTAACATGTAAGGATACACATTGTATCGAGCAGACAGGCAGTTAGGCAAAGAGGGTGGGTTGGCTCTGTTGATAAAAAATGAAGTCAAATCCTTAGAAAGAAGTGACATAGGATTGGAAGGTGTAGAATACTTGTGGGTATAGTTGAGAAACTGCAAAGGTAAACAGACCCTTGATGGATATTATATACAAGCTTCCGAACAATATCCAGGATGTGGGATATAAATGACAATGGAAAAGATCAATGTTGCAATAGTCATTGGGGCAGGCTCCATGTCATGCAGCCAGTTCACTCGATAGTTTTCAAGTAACTTATGTAGACCAAGAGGTTGCTCCAATAGCCTACAGTCCACCCACATGAAGAAGTTGAGAGACTTGCTGGACTGGAGCAAAGGGTCCTGACTCCTCCTCCTGATGTTCCAGCTTCCATCTCCCACTTGGCCAGAAAATTCCTGATTCACCACCCTTTGAAATTTCTATATACTTCACCTTTAAATTACCTGCCCTTTATCTTGTAATTACATCCCCTTGATTGACACTCTCCCACTAGAGAAAACATTTTGCCATCTACCCTGTCAATCCCCCTTTGGTGAGGTGAAGAACATCTCCACCAAAGGAGATGTAAGGCGCACCTTCCCTCCGCTGGTCTGCAGGTCACCCTTGGGCGAGGTGTAGCACCTGCTTAGCCCCCTGATTAGGGTCATATGAAGCCATGAGAGCAGGTGGTGGATGGCCGTATGAGCAACTGGTGCATATCAGAAGTCTTGGTTATACTACCACTGACAATCTCTGAAGAGTGTTGATAATGGCTGGGGTCACCCATCTTGTAAAGACACTACCCAGAAGAAGGCAATGGCAAACCTCTTCTGTAGAATTTGCCAAGAACAATCATGTTCATAGACCATGATCATCCACGTCATATGACATGGCACATAATGATAATGTCATACAACACGGCATGATATTTGAATAGGTGCAATCCTCATTCTTCTAAACTCTAAGGAATACAGGCCCAAACTATCTAGCCTCTCTTGGTGGGACAACCCACTCCTTCCAGCATGTAACTGGTGAATGTTATCTTGCACTGCCTCTAGTGGCACTATATCTGCTTTCCAAGTAAGGGGACCAAAACTGTACTCAGTATTCCAGGTGAGGCCTCACCAACACTCTGTAAAATTACAACAAAATTTCTGTCCAATGAAGGCCAAAATTTGATTTGCCTTCTTAACTACCTGTTGGTCCTGTCTGCTGGGTCTTGTGATTCGTGCACTAAAACTTCGTACTTCACTCACCTGCTGTCTCTCTCCATTTAAATAATAGTCTATCTTTTGACTTATCTTACTCAAGAGCTTGATCTCATGCTCTCCAACATAAACCTATTAACCACAGAATGTGCTTCTTATTCATGACACCCTCCTATTTGTTCAGTATGTACAGTTGCTGAGCAATATTGATAAGCTGCTTGAATATCTGCAGCTGTTCATCTACTGACCTCTCTCTTAACTTGTTGAACCATTCCACCTTAGACAGCTCTTCCCTCATACCTTTATCATTGCCCTTATTTAAAATGGGCTCTCAAAGTCCAATCCTACACCCCCATTGTGAGAGGTGGAAATGGGTAAGGTTGAAGCTGTATAGGCCAATCCCCTGTCCAGTGAATGCAATGGATTGTAGAAACATTGATGAACTCCAACCGTACCATCAATTTCAGAGGACGATGGAGATGGGAGGTCATTGATAGCCTCTGTGCCACTTGGGAGCTAAGGGCTGAAGTAAGTAAGTTATTCAAAGTGAAGACATTGACTATGCACTTTTGATTTTGATCCTCAAGCTGCATTTGAAAATCTATTATATGGTGATCACCCCCATATGAAAATCTATCTATGGTGATCAATATGGGAATATTAACTACAGGATCCCTTATTAATTCTTCTTTTTGACAAAACCTCAAAAATCCCATACCTGGATAGGCTCTGAAATGTACTTCCCTAAAATGCAACCCCTAACGCTTTCTAAAAATTCTTCTTGTACAACATCTTTGCCAGCTTTGTTAATCTGATCAATATGTAGATTCCCATGATAATTGCAGGTCCTTCAAAAGCTTTGTGATATTTTCCCGTTTATCCCCTGACCTATTAAGAGGCCACATTTTGGGGATCTACAGACCACTCCCGTACGTGCCTTCCTTCCCCTGCTATTGATGATTTCAAACTGATTCTGCATTTCCAGTAACTGCCTTTACATCAGGACTCAACATTTTGATGTACCTCCCTTGAATAACAATCCTACTCCACCTTCTCTCCACTTCGATCCATTCTATTGGAAATGCGTATGACCTGGAATATAGAACACCCTGGTCACCCTGCAATCACATTTCTATAACAACTTTCGCTACACCTGTGTTGTTCCCTGTGTTATCAACTCACCTACCTTACTGCATATAAATAACCAATGTATCTGAGGATGTTCTTCCCAAAGTTCATCAAATTTGGACTTATAAAATGTGTGTGGCAGTGCTGGAGTCTAAGAGAATTAGGCTTGTGAAACATTCATTTCACAATGAAATTCAAAGTATTAGCGATAGGGAACTGTGCAAAGGTTTGGCGCATATATATAGCTAGGGTACCTAAGACTTTCACATAGTGCTGTAGTAATTTTAGATATTGCACTGTACTGCTGCAAAAAAAAATTCTTGATATATGTAAGTGTTGTTAAACTTGACTCTGATATGGGCCTCTGTTGGGGGCTGAGAGTGGGAAGAGGGCAGGGAGAGGGGAGGGAGCAGGAAGCACCAGAGAGCCAGGGAGACATTCTATAATCATCAATAAACCAATTGTGTGTGTGTGTGTGTGTGTGTGTGTGTGTGTGTGTGTGTGTGTGTGTGTGTGTGTGTGTGTGTGTGTGTGTGTGTGTGTGTGTGTGTGTGTGTGTGTGTGTGTAAGACTTTTTCACAGTACTGTAATCTTGTAGATATACTGCAGAAGTACAACATTATTCTTGATGAAGGTCTTCACCCAAAATATTAACTATCCATTTCCCTCCATAGATACTGCCTGATCAATAGTTCAATAGTTCCATTTAATATCAGAGAATGTATACAATATACAACCTGAAATTCTTACTCTCCATGGACATCCTCAAAACAGAAGGAAAACCCCAAAGAATGAATGACAGATAAAATGTAAGATCCCCAAAGCCTCCAAACCTCTCCCAGAAACAAGCTGAGTTCCTCCAGCTTCTTTCCATGTTGTTCCAGATTTCCAGCACCTGCATTCTCTTTTTTCCACAAAGCTCTTTAATAACATTTCATGTAAAAACATAAACCTTCAAGAGGACCACAATGTTGCTGTAGGGTTTGGAGGCTTGCCTGCCTCAATGACCCAGAGAGCTATGCTGGCTGGAGTCAGGGCTTTATGCTTTGGCTCTTGGTAGGGTCACTCATGCCAAACAGGTCAAAGGGTAGAGGCCAGACTAAGAGTGGTCCACCACACCTCTAGGTTTAAGGTTTCAGCTCATGGCAAACAACCCTGACAGGTCAAAGAAAATTATTACGAAAACAATAATGGATCTGTGTGCAACTGAAGACCCTGAACCATAACTGAGGCAAAATAGAGAAGATGGCCACGGACTAACAGAGATAGAAAACCTTCATTGCTACCCCCATGGACAGGAGATAAGTAAAAACACAAAGCTAATTTTTATTATTTCTTCTTTACAAGATACTTAATGTACATCTTTGAATTTTGATTTGACTTTCCTTTTCACTGAAATGAGAAAGTAAAAATGTTAATTCTGGAAATTGGTACACTGTTATATAAGTCTTAACATGGGAATTATTGCATTTTATTCAGAATTGATACACTTTTCTTGATTTCAGCATTTGTTTGCTGGAGAAATTGTGGAAATCAAAATGCAAACCATTATCATATTTTCTGGGAATGCCCCGTTATCAAAGACTATTGGAGTGGGATACACAATGCCCTACAAGACATTTTTAAATGTGAAATACCCTTAGAAAGTAAGACCATATATTTTGGGTATATACCTCAAGAATGGTTGAAAAGAGATAAATATTTAATGAATATACTGTTGGTGGCTGGTAAGAAGACTCTTACCAGGAGATGGTTATCACAGGAGAGCCCAACTTTAAATGCATGGATGGAAATTACAATGGACATTTACAAAATGGAGAAGATAACAGAATCTATTAATCATAAGTTGGATCAATTTGATTCATACTGGAAAAAATGGTTTAACTACATAACACCTCATATTCCTGATTTTATATAACATTCCCAGAAAATATGATAATGGTTTGCATTTTGATTTCCACAATTTCTCCAGCAAACAAATGCTGAAATCAAGAAAAGTGTATCAATTCTGAATAAAATGCAATAATTCCCATGTTAAGACTTATATAACATTGATTTCATTGATTTTATTCTTACAAATCAATGAATATTTTGTAAAAAAAAAGATCACTCCCTACTTGTACATAGTTTTCTCCTTTTGCTTGTTCTTTCTTTCCTCTCTTTTCTATAAGTGTATACCTCAGATAAATATTATATGGAGATTTGTGGCGAATATGTCTATATGACATATATGTACAATATCTGAAATACATCTTATGGAAATGTTTGTTTGATGATGAACTTCAACAACAAATAAATTACAAAAAAAAAATAACCTGAGAGCAAACAATATAACCAATTACTGGTATTTTTCTCATAGTTTTAAGCAACTCAACCAAATAAAGGACAAAGATCCAAAATAAACAAGGAAATTATTTTAAATGTAAGTTTTCAAATTGGAGATTTTATTATATGAATCCTGTGTTTCAATGTTCTGAATCAAAGGTAAAACATTTGCGGAGCAAACTCACAAATGCTTTGCAACACCCCCACTAGATGCTGGAGGAACTCAGGTGCTCAGGCAGCAACTATTGACATGAATAAACAGTCAATGTGTTGGGACAAGACCCTTCTTCGGGACTGGAAAGGAAGGGTGAAGATAACAGAATAAAAAGGTGTGAGTAGGAGAAACAGGATATCTAGAAGGCGATAGGTGAAGCCAGGTGGATGGGAAAGGTAAAGGGCTGGAGAGGAATGAATCTGATAGGAGAGGAGAGTGGAACATAGGAGCAAAGGAAGAAGGAGGGGACCCAAGGGGAGGTGATAAGCAGATGAGAAGAGGTAAGAGGCCAGGGTGGGGAATAGAAGAAGAGGGGAGGGGAAGGGATTTTTTTAATAGTTCAAAGTGCATTTATTATGTATATATATTAAATATAACCTTGAGATTTGTCACTTTACAGGCAGCCACAAAAAAAAAGAAACCAAACAGAGCCCATTTAAAAAAAGACTAACGCCCAACTTGCAGAGAGAAAAATAACAAATAGTGCAAACAGTAAAAGTAAGCAAATAACATTTAGGACTGAAGTTCATAGAAGTGAATCTGCAGCCACAAAGCTACTCACAGCCGATAGAGGAGCCCATTAGAAGAGGGGAAGGTTCAAATACAATGATTATGTGTGTCAATGCACTAAATCATCTGCATAATTGTGAAATAGACATGTTAATGTAATGAATTATATTTCATTGCTGTGAATTAGACCAGTTCATGTGTCATTACAGTCACTTTGAGGCCAATCATTTAATTACACATGGTATTAAAGCCACCACTTTATACCAGTCATAAAGCCAAAGAGGCGAGAACAAGGGTAGAGTTATGGCTCCAATTCAGGGGGGTTAAAAGTCTGCTGAAGGTTAGCCATGAACGTACTAATCAGTGAACTAAAATGACACTGAATTTCAGCCCCTGAGGTTTGCAATACTACTGCTGAAATTGTTTGAAAATGTTAATAACTAACATAGAACTGTAGAAGCTAATGGGAAAAGTCATTTCTATGTTTCACAAACTGCTCATTAGAACGTGGCACACTTTGCTCCAAAACTAAACTGTGGCCTTAGTACAGGCATTCACAGTACAATTTATTTAATAAATCTAATTGATTTTAACACGCTGGGCAATTCTTGGCTGAAAGTTTGAAAGTACTTAATTTTAATATTTAATAAATTGCTGGACAGGATCAATGTTTATGTGAATATTGCAGAGGTTTCCTCAACCATTAAATGGTATATTTTACCTAACTTCTGTGTTTCTAAGATAAATTTTTAACAATCTCAGTGATATTCATCTTCTCTGTTGAAATGGCTGATACCGACCAGATAGAAACAACTAATGAGTGAATAAATCTGCTGAATGGCGTCAATTGAGCATTTCTGCCAGGCAATTCCAAAGAATGAGGGAGAACGTGATATCATCAGAGAAATCATCAGTTATGCCTTTTCTTAACGCTGAATCATTAGTGATGAACTTGGGCTGTGTTGTTCTTGAAGACGTGCCACAAAATAAGGGCCAAATGAAATTCTGAGTAATGCCCCCCCCCCCCCCACTATGATGCAGAGCTGTGTCCTGGGACACATCATCAGTGATGAAACCTGGTGTAATCGAGTGTTTCGGGTCTTCCAACGTCAGACACTCTTGCCCAGGCGACCCAGCCAGGTTTGATAAGGCCTGTGTCCCAGCAGCATTGGCCCACGGGTCAGACCTCTCGATCCACAGCCATCTGGAAGTTTGCTCAGCAGCCTCTGTGATTGTCCCGATGACTTGTTTTTTTTGCAGCCCAAGGAGAGATTAGGTTCTGTACAGCAAGCAGCCAGCAAAACATCTACACCCCACCCGTATAGGTTTGCATGTGCCCTCCACCCCTGTCTTTGCCACTGCTCAACCAGCTCCTGGGATTTGGCTTTCTTACATTATCTGAGAAACGTAATGGTTGGCATATTACTTTACACAGATTTTTAAGTTTCCTGGCAGTGTCTGAATGGGTGACACACCTGGCAATCGGTGGGAGGGGGCGAAGCGGTGGTGACAGGGCAAACAGCACTCTGATTGGGGACAATCAGAGGGGTAATAACATCTCCATGACTCAGGGACAACAGGCTCAAGATCCAGGCTGCAACAATCAAAATGCTGGAAGAACTCAGCAAGTCAGGCAGCAGCCATGGATTGAACTGGACAGTCAGCTGCCCAAAAGCCCTGGGAGAAGGCCACCATGACGGAGTATGAAGGCAGTGACAGAAAATATCTCCTCAGGCATTAACAACAGCAAGCACGTTTGCCAACCCAAAAAGCCAATAGCCTTTGTCTAAGCTGGAGCCTCAGCCCAGATCACCAGCTGGCTTTCTCGCCACAACGTCTGGCAATGGAAAGTCTATCGAGGTAAACAATTAAAGTTCCTTGACTTTCTCGCATCATCGTCTCTGAGGCCGGACATGGTCATTCCATTGAAGCAGGTGGTCACGGTGGAACTGATGGTGACTTTGGAAGACCAGACTGAGGGGGCGTTCGGGCGCAAAAGAGCAAAATCCCAGGAGCTGGTAGAGCAGTGCCAGAGACAGTAGTGGAGGGCACGATGTGAACCTATAGAGGTGGGGTGTAGAGGTTTTGCTGGCTGCTCACTCTAAAGAACCAACTCTCTCCTTGGCATTAGGGGGGGCTGCAAAGAAAAGAGCCATCAGGACCGTCACAGAGACTGGTGAGCAAGCCTCCAGATAGCTATGAATCAAGCCATGACCCATGGACCAATGCTGCTGGGACACAAGCCAGGTCCTGATCAACCCTGGCTGGGTCACCTGGGCAGGAGTATCTGACGTTGAAAGAACTGAAACACCCAATGATCCTAAGTTCATATCATCACTGAAGGTATGTGTCAACACATCCTGGGATGTATCACAGTGTCACAAGGTACTGTATTTTCCCTGATTCTTTCATGTTTCTACTTAAAAATGGAATGATAGTGAACTGGAGGCATGATAATGGCCCCTTTTCACCCTGCAAGACCATTTCATGTGGACTTATAACAGGGGAAACTTTACACCAAAAAATAAAGCATTTAACAGCTCCACCAATCACTTCATAAAGGAGTAGATGGTGAGATAAAAATGGCAATGGCACGAAGTATTGATTGCAGACTCTCAAAGAACGTCTCTTTAACCCCTCTCACAGATTTCCATTGCTGATACCTGGAATGCATTTCATTGCTATGCTGTTCTCCCTTCCCAGAGTGTTTATAGGAAACTCGAAATTCACTCATCCCAAAACCCACATTCAGATCGACTTTGGACATAATGGAGGGGGGGAGATACTATAACATGATTTAGCAGTGAAGAAAATTTAACGTGGCAGAAAGCAGAATCCCATCAAGGTGTTAGGTTGGTCAGCAGTATCAGAATCAGAAATTGAATCAGGTTTAACATCAACAGCATGTGTTGTAAAATTTATCATTTTTGCAGCAAGAGTACAATGCAATCCGTGATAATAAAAAGCTGTGAATTACAGTAAGTTTATATATATTAAATAGTTAAATTAAGTAGTGCAAAAAATTAGTGAGGGTAGGGTTCATGGGTTCAAAGGGGAACAAGCTTTTCCTGAATCATTGAGTGTGTGTCTTCAGGCTCCTGTACCTCCTTCCTCATGGTAGCAATGAGAAGAGGGCATATCCTGGATGATGGAGGTCCTTAATGATAGATGCCATCTTTTTGTGGCACCACTCCTTGAAGATGTCCTGGATACTGGGGTGGCTACGCCCCATGATGAAACTGACTATGTTTACAACTCTCTGCCACTTATTTCGATCTTGTGCAGTAGTTTCCCCCCTCCCCCATACCAGACAATGATGCAGCCAGTTAGACTGCTCTCCATGATACATCTGTGGAAATTTGATGTAGGTCAATTGGCCTCTGTAACTTACCCCTAATGTGCAGATGAGGGATTCAATGTGTAAAGTAAAATATGATCAGTGGAGGGTTGATAGAGCCATGTGCTTGATGGTCAGTGTGGATTCCGTGGAGGAAAGTGGCCCACTTCCATGCTCTTGAATGCACAAATCCTCCCCATTTTGTGCAGACAACAGATGAGCTTTGCAAGAAACCTTAGCTGTCTTCAGTGGTTACGTCTCTCTGAAACAGACATTGTAAACTACTGATGGCCGAGGCAAGCAAAGTTCTTACCCTGACCCAGCTGTATTGTGCACATTATTTAACAAACCGTAACCTGAAATGGCTTAGGATCTTGCCAGTCTAGCATGTACCTTTGCAAGGAGTTGTTAGGACAAGCATCCAGGATGATCTCATTCACATTCATCCATTTTGTAATCTAAACCCAGATAACTGTGGACACCAGATTTCTCTGGAATAACGATGGCATGCCCACACAACTGGAAATGATAAAATTATGACATGTGACCAGGAATGGGTTTAAATTCTCAAAGGTTGACCTCCTCTGTGATACACTCCTCTATGTGCAAATTCTTGTCAGTACCTCCAGTCGAACTCTGTCTTTTTGTGTGTTTTCCCCTAGCTGTCAGTCTGTGGTGTTGTATTGCCATGTGCTCCTGTCTCCGCTCCTGCTCTCCTCCGGCCCCTGTATCACTGAGTACTCTGTCTCTCACCTGTTTCTCATTATTACCTGTGTTGCTGCCACCTGTGTCTCATTGTGCTCCACCTATCATCTGCCTCTCTGTCTATTGCTCAGTGTATTTTCAGTCCTGTGTTTTCAGATATTTGTTGCCAGTGAATTCTCCTGAGCCTTTCCAGCATTTGTATTTGTACTCTGTCTGTCTGAATATCGACTCTGCCTGTTTCCTGATTCTGGTTTTTGGATTTATCTGGATGTTTTGAGCTCTGCCTGAACTTTGATGCCAACTTTGTTTGTACTTTGGGATTTGTTACTCGATTAATATTACAGTGTGCACAGTACTGGGTCTGCAATTGGATCCCTGCTCCAGCACTCTGACAATTCTGTAGGATATCTTCATGGACTAGTTCCACACAGGTGACCACAACCAGGTGACACCAAAGGCAATTTCTACGGCCATTAGGCCATTGTCAGTGGAATCCCTTAAGTGAGGCAGAATTTGAAACCTGAAATAAGATCAAAGAGCTAATTGATCTAGGATAGCATCATCACAAGAAAAAGGAGTAAGAGGGGATGGACCATTCCAATAATCACCTCTAACCTCCCCACCTGCCTACAAATATCTGTCCACAGCATTGTAACTCCAAGGAATTCCACTGAAGAAAAAATAGGGAGTTACATTTTTTTTTAATTTCAAAGCTATGGAAGCTTGTAATTCAGAAAAAAGTAAAAGAACAATTGATCCCTCGTGTCCCCTTGTAGATTATGAAAATGAATGAGTTCTGAGCTCATCAGAAATGTATTTTGCCATGGCCACCACTCAACGCTACCTCCCATCCCCCATCCCATATCTATTCATATTTGATGCTTTGAGTGGCTTAGATACAGAATCATTTGATCTTGGTGATGTCAAGTGCTGTGACAGAGTTTGTCATCTAAACCTGAGTTGTGACATTTCAAGAGAAAGCTGATAGGTCCATCGTATGGCTGACTTGCTCAAGCAGTCCTGACTTTGCCACTTCACAGGCATTCGAGCAGCTCCCAGAATCAATGCTAATTAAACTGATTTTCCAAACTCTGGGGAACAGATGCTTTGCATGCCACATAAATCAAAACAATCAAGACCAGAATAAAAATCTGAGGAACAAATTACAACCAAAGCAGAATTCTAAAGTTGCTCCATTTAACTCCTTAGTCATGAATGTAAAAGAGCCTCAGATGGTTCAAAGCCTGTAGCAAACATCCATTATTAATACTATCTACAAGCTCTCGTACATATTTAAAGGATCTTTTCGCTGTACAAATAGTCTTCAAATTTTCACTCTTCAGAAAAGTCAGAGGGGGAAATGACAGGAATAAAAAGGCCAGTCAACCCATCCAGCTTGCCCTGTTGTGCAATTAGATCACAATTGACTAGTGACAGCAGCGCCTCCACTTCCTGAGGAGATGGAGATATGTGAGGCTCCCCTGTCCCCCGTCCCCCCATCTTAACAGGAGGACCATTGAGATCATCCTGACAAGCTGCATCTCCACCTGGTATGGGAGCAGCAGAGAATTAGACCAGAAATCCCTACAAAGGACTGTGAGAAACACCGAGGGGATCATAGGGGTCTCCCTATCATCCATCAGGGACATTTATTAGGAGTGCTGCGTACACAGAGCCCTTAGTATTATCAAGGACCCCGTCCATCCATCCAGCATCCTCTTTGACTTTCCACCATCAGGCAGGAGACTCAGATGCATAAAGAAAAGAATGATCAGGATGGGAAACAACTTCTTCCCTCAGGCCATTCTGAACTCCCTGCTGCATTGCATTCAAAGTGTAACCGATTAATTTGTACTGTACCCTACAATATTTAATTTATGCACTTTAGTTTGCTTGCTTTTACTTTCTTACTTTCCTATGCTATTGTGTGCTTTGTGTAATACTGTGCTTTACACCCTGATCCAGAGGACCTTTGTCTCTTTTGGCAGTATACATGTACATACTTATATGACAATAAATTTGACTTGATTTTACTATAAGTTACAAAAATGAATATTGTAATAAAAGAAGTTCATGGACTATTCAGAATGTTGATAGCAGTCGGGAAGAGGCCGTTCCTCAATAGTTGAGTGAGAATAGTTTCCAAATAGTGAGTAAATCTTCAGGCTCCCGTACCTCCTCTCCAATGGTGGTAATGACAAGAAGATATGTTCCAGAGGGCGAGAGTCCTTACTGAGGAATACTGACTTCGTCAGCCACCTTCAGAAACAAATATACAGCACCTAAGAGCTGGTCCATTCAGGAGTAAAATGAGAAATGTTCTCTTTCATATCAAGGGTAGCAGAAGTTCAGAACATTCTCCATCTAAAGACTGATACAATTAAAGCTTCAAGAGTGATACAGACAAAAAGTAGACAGATCTTTTCAATGAAGTGTCTGACCTGATAAACTAAATCTCTTTCCAAAGCAGCTGATTGGCCCAGTGCTTCCCACATTTTCTGTTTTAATACAGACTAACTTTTGTTGGATAAGATTCTCATGTGGAACAAGGTTGTGGGCCCAACTATGTAGAAGGCATGGCAATAGATCTAATTCATTAGGAGTTTGAGGAGATGTGTATGTCACCGAAGACTCTTACAAGTTTCTATAGATATACAATGGAGAGCATTGCATCCCAGCCTGGTCTGGAGGTTCTAATGCATAAAGTCCCAAGAGGCTGCAGAGGGTTAAAGACTCAGCCAGCTCCATCATCAGCATTACCTTCCTGCCATTAAGGACATCTTTAAGAGCTGTCTCAGCACAGGAGCTAACTTCACAATACCTACTCTATCAAACACTATTTACAATTTAATGACTTTGATTAAATCATTTGTCAGTCTTCTAAGCTTGAAGATACAGGGCAGGTTTGGCAAAGAGTATTCATCAACACAAAATGCTGCGATGTGGGATACACTGACAAAGACAGATCCAGCAGCATATCATTTGTCAAGCATCTAACATGGTTGCATCCCACCACCTTCAGACATACTAATCATTTAAGACCAGTCCCTGAATCCCACAGTGGTTCCAGATCCCTGCACATAAGAATGGAAAGCCCTAATTTTAAATTTTCCTTTAAGTTAGGAAAGGAAAAGTAATGAAAGCTTTGCTTTTTGTAGCTGTTTTCGCACCATCTGAGCATGTAAAGTTCTTCAGAGCTAATTAAATGTTTTCTGAAGTACAAGTTGAGCACCCCTTATCCAAAATTCCAAAATCCAAAAAACCTCCGCAATCCAAAATGTTTTTGAACAATGGCATGGAATCAGAAATGGAAAATTCCACTAGACACTGAGAAAGTTCCCCAGGTGATCCGCAGGTCTCTGCATACCACAGGCAGTTCTGAGAAGTGACTTCACATATGCAATCAACAGGAGTTAATGAAAAATAGAAGAACACTGCATAAAGCTAAAAGTGAAGATCTCGATTGTGTATGGAAAGAGTGGATTCGTCAACACCGGAGTGAATATATGCCGCTTAACAGTATGCTGATCATGAAACAAGCAACGATCTATCACGATGAAATCAAAATTGAAGGTAATTGTGAATATTCAGCAGGCTGGTTCCAGAAATTTAAGAAAAGGCACAGCATTAAATTTTTTAAGATTTGGTTATTTATTTAGTGAAACAGCGCAGAGTAAGCCCTTCCAGCCATGCTGCCCCAGCAAACCCCACAGCCCTGATTAACGCTAACCTCATCATGGGGTAATTTACATTTGGACTGTTGCAGGAAACCAGAGCACCCCAGGTGGACAAATGGAGACTCCTTACAGAATGGTTCCGGAATTGAACGCAGAATTCCCGAGCACCCAGAACCGTAATAGCATCACACCAGCCACTACACTACCGTGGCGGAGATAAAGCGTCTGCTGATCCAGCCGCAGCAGGGAAGTTCACTGATGAGTTTGCCAAGGTTGTCGCTGATGAAAATCTAACATGCTGAACAGCGGCATCAGTATGTGTGAGTGATGAACAAGTGGAAGGCAAAGAATGCTTAGCAGTAGCACATAAGTTCAGAGTTGGAAATGTTGGCAATCCCAAACTCTCTCACTTTATATTCCAAAATCTAAAAAACTGCAAAATCCAAAACACATCCGGCTTCACACATTTTGGATAAAAGGGTGCTCAACTTGTGTAATCATTGCTGTAGTGTAAAAAACTACAGAGGATAATTTGCATACAGCAAGCTTCCATAGAAAGCAATATGACAATCAGTGCCTTATTAGCTTTTTAATTATGTTGATTGGGTGATAAATATTGGCTTTGGCTGAAGATAACTCCCCTAATCTGCAAAAGAACACCTAGACGGTTCTTCCATTCACTTTAGAAAGTAGAGTGAGGCCTCTACTTAAAGCTGCACTCCAAAATGGCATATCCTGCGGTCCAGCACCCCCACACGCCTGAAGTGGAGTTTGAACGTGGATTGTTGGACTCTAAAAGCCATCCATTTCAAAGGCATGACAGCTACCAATTGGTTGAAAGCTGATACGAAACAAAGATTCATTTGTCCAAAAAAAACTACCTCCAACTTGGCTATACTCTCCACTTCAAGTACTCTTTAACATTCCCACTGAAATGGGCAACTCACACAAAATGCTGGAACAGCTCGGCAGTTCAGGCAGCATCTATGGAGTGAAATTAACACTCGACATTTCAGCCCAAAATGGTGACTATTTATTTCCCACCATAGATGCTGCCTGACCTGCTGAGCTCCTCCAGTATTTTGTGTGTGCTGCTCAACTCTTCCAACCTCTGCAGAACCTCTTGTGTCTCTGGGCTTTTCCAAGTACAACTGCGCTAGGCCAAATGCTTTGACTTACCCAAGGTATTAACTATTCATGTGCACCAGATATCAACAGTTACGGGAAATACAAGAATTTATAAAAAAATGTCCAGGCATAAACTCTCATATTGTGCAAGCACTGCAGGGTTTCAATCCAAAGTATTGATTATTCCTTTCCTTCCATAGATGCTATGTGACCCTTTGAGTTCCACCGGCAGATTGTCTGGTGTTCCAGATTCCAGCATTTGCCGTCTCCAGTGTGTCCATAGCCTAGGTGATTCAATTTTCTGACACTCACAGTCACCTAGCATCCCACTGGCACAGTAGATGGTGATCAGTTAACTCATCCCATTAAATGGTAAAACCTTTTGGCCTTTCAGTCTGTATGCTTCAGTCACTCACAATCTCATGTAGCTGAGCTAATCTTGATGGGTCATACTGCTCGTAGAAAATTGAAAGTCGGTGGAGACTGCCCAAGGTGTTGCAGGCAGTTTCAAAGGAATGAAACCCAACATTCACTTCCCTCACAACCACCAACAAAGAAATAAACAAGAATTTTTTAAAATACTTTTTTTAACCTTACACTTGTTTTCAAAGAAAATGGTAAAATTATATATTTTTTCAGGACCAGGGAAGTCATTCAGTAGTAATTATCATCCATTACGCTGTTAAAGATAAACCAAAGGATGGGACCGAAGTCCATGCTCTGTGGTTTGTGGTTTGAACTGTGATCTGATTGAACTCTTCGGATTTCTGTTTTCATTCTCTGTGCTTACACTCATTCATTCCTGTTGCCACTTACACAACTCTTTTTTGCCCGCGAGCAGAGTCGACGTTCTTGTAGCTGTTTGCATGATTTCTTTTTGCCAGTGGCAGGGGAGGGGGTGGGGGGGGGGTTGATGTTTTTCTTTGAAAAGGTCCCATGGTTTTGCTTGTTTCGTGGCTGTCTGCAGAGAAGATGAATCTCAGGGTTGTATACCGCGTATGTACTTTGATAATAAATGTACCTCAAACATTTGAACCAGGCCTAAGATTTCAATTGTGTTGACAATGGAACCAGTGAGCCCACAAAAATCGCGTCATCAAATTTCAATGCTGAGTCTATTGGGGTGGATTGCAACTTCTTTCCATGTGGAGGATCAGTATATCAGGGATAATATCTCAATCTGATGTAACTGTCCAATCTACTCCTTCATTACAGCAAGCACTACATTACAGCCAAACTTAAGCCATTATTTCATAATATATTCATTGCCTTCACTAACACCAGGTGTTTTATTTCATCCTCTCTTATGTCTTCAATTTTTTATGTTTCAATAGCAAACAACCCTTTGAGAGGATAGGTTGTAATAAATAATCCAATACACAGAGGACTGCTCTGTAAACTTTGGAAAAATCTAATGTTTGCTTTCACTTTTGTTTACCATTCAGCTTGTTTTTATTGCTGTAACTCCAGCTCATAAATTGATTTGCTTGCTACTTAATGTTTAGGCTGTTGTGCTCTTAGTATGTACCGTGGGTTGCTAAGAACAAACCATATTCTGGAAGAATTAAAACGAGAACTTTTATTTAACAGCAAACAGCAACCACATTTAACACTCAAGCTTCATGATCATTCTGTCAGTTCTGCGCATGCTCACAACTCGGTCCGATCACGTTCTGACACGTGACACATGATATCACCACATAGACGACTGGAATCAGCGACTGTCTTTTAAAGAGAAGTTGTTACCAGCAAAAAAATCTAGTCAGCTTACTGCAATCCAGCTTTGATTTACAATACATTATTTGGGATTTTTGATTTTCTAGTTCAATAGTTATTCAATAACTAATAGCATACAATTACCACAAATATAACAGAAAGTATCATGGCTGTTGCAACATTGGTGAGAGCATAAGACCATAAGATATAGGAGCAGAATTAGGCCATTTGACCCATTGAGTCTGCTCTGCCATTTTGTCATGGCTGATCCATTTTCCCTCTCAGCCCCAATCTCCTGCCTTCTCCACTTATTCTTTCATGCCCTGACTAATCAAGAATCTGTCAACCTCTGTCTTAAATATACCCAGTGATTTGGCCTCCACAGCTGCTGTGGCAACACATTCCACAGATTCACCACCCTCTGGCTAAAGAAATTCCTCCTCATTTCCACTTTGAAAGATCACCCCTTTATTCTGAGGCTGTGTGCTCTGGTCTGAGATTCTCTCACCATTGAAACATCCATTCCACATCCACTCCATCGAGGACTTTCAACATTCAATAGGTTTCAATGAGGTGACTCCTCATTCTTCTGAATTACAGTGAGTAGAGGCCCAGAGCTATCAAACCCTCCTCATATGACATTTTATTATCACAAATATCCCTGAAAATACAATTACTTTATTATAATGAGTACACACAACATGCTATACGCATAGAGCATGCACAACAATGTGTTGATGTTGTTGCCGTTCTTTTCTTTCTTAGGCTAAGCCCACACTACACCAGATAAATCCGTAACCAAAGCTTTTTCTCTTCGTTTTTACCCTTTGTCCACACTAAAACGGCGTTTTCGTCCCTTGAAACCAGAGATTTTCAGAAACGCTCTCCAAAGTGTGTATTTTTGAAAACGCTGGATTGGCCGGATCAGTGTGGACGGGGTAACCGGAGACTTCTGAAAACACTGTCAGATGGCAGCACGCTATTTCATATTTTTCTTGAATGCAACCTAACAATTTCAGAACAGAATGCAACAAAACTGACGCCAGAAGAATTAGAAATGTACTCACCAAATACTTTGACCCATAACTTACTGAATAAATAAGTATACTCACTTTGCCCTGTTTTCTGTCCTTGCTCGTATGAAGGTGGTTTACATATTTATGCAAATACTTCTCTGACAATAGATGTGTAACAACCTAATATAACATTGTATGGAAATACAAGGTAACACTGATGCAGACATTTTTTATATATTTAACAAGGTGCTTTATTAATGCAACATTTTCAATGTCCGTCGTCAGCCGGGTCAATCTGTCCATGAACTCCCTGTCGGTTGCCTCCATACACTCCAGTATTTGTTTTTTTTTACTTTTAAGTTCTCCTGCACAAAAGCCAACAGCTGTCCATCGTTTTAAGTTTTTCTAGTCTGTAACTACACAAACGCACACTTTTACAGCGAGATTCGACACCAAACGTGTTGCTTGCTTTCGGTAGATGTGTCCTGCGCATGCGCAGGAGGAGGAGATTCGCCTAAATCTCCATTTCAATGTGGGTAGAGATTTTTTTTTAAACGCATAGTGTGGACGCCTATCATTTTTACGTGAAACCAGCGTTTTCAAAATTATCCAGTCTAATGTGGATGTAGCCTTAGTTTCGTGGCTATCTGGAGAAGAAGATTTAAGAGTTGTATACTTTGATAATAAATGAACATTTGAACCTTTTTGTTTTGAACCTTTGATCACAAACTGATATACACGTAAACACAATGGATAGAACAGTGTGTGCATGATGCTTTTATAGCCTTTCTAAAACTTGACCTGCCATACAGCATCCACCCTGCCCAGGCATGCCCAGCCAAGATAAAGAACACTTTTCAGCTTGCATCGTAGGCAACATTTTAATTGATTTGAATTATGAATTGAAATAACAAACATAGGTGATTTTTTTTAAATGGTTCACCATTGGTCTATTTCTTAGTGATTTTCATGATCAGTAGCCAAAATCCAAAAGATACACCCAAAAGTATTTGGGAAGCAAAATTTGTTTTGTCCGGTGTACTGTAGTTATCAATCAGACTTTCTGATATAGCTGTAGAATGTTGTCTACACATTGTGTAGCTAAATACATCATGAATTATTATCTTAGAGGCATGAGCAAGTTTGCAGAAGCTGGAAATCCAAAGCAACATACAAAAAATGCTGAAGGATGTCAGCAGGTCGGGCAGCACTTATGGAAAAAAAATAAACAGGTCAACACTTCTGGCCAAGACCCTTCATCAGGACCGAGAAGGAAGGGAGAAGACGTCATAATAAAAAGGTGGGGGGAGGGAGAAGGAGGCGAGCTGGAAGGTGACGGGTGAAGCCAGGTGAGTGGGAAAGGTTAAGGGCTGGAGGAGAAGGAATCTGATAGGAGAGGTGAGTGCACCGTAGAGAAAGGGAAGGAGAAGGCGACCCGTGTGGATGTAATAGGCAGGTGAAAAGAAGTAAAAGTAGGGAAAAGAAGAAAAGGGAGGGATGTTTGTTCTCCAGAAGGAGAAATCGACGTTCATGCCATCAGGTTGGAGGCTACACAGATGGAACAAAAGGTGCTGCTTCTCCACCCTGAAGGTGGCCTCGTCTTGGCACAAGAGGAGGCCACCATGGACTGACATGTCAGAAGGGGAATGGGAATCGGAATTAACATGTCAGAATTTCTTTCTTCTTTTTTTTAAAACAAATCTGAAGTATTTACTGGTAGGTATTCACCTTGAACTATTCCAAAAAACAGACTTCCATTTGGGATCACATTATCCTTGAATGTCTTCTAGGGGATAGTTCAATGCAAAGTCATTCAGGTGTGGCCAGTCTTATATATGATCCATAGCATCCAAGGTATCTTCAAGGAGCGATGTCTCAGACAGCATCCATTATCAAGGACCCCCATCACCCAGGACATGCCCTCTGCTTATTGTTACCATCAGGAAGGAGGTACAGAAGCCTGAAGGCGTACACTCAGTGATTCAAGAAGAGGTTCTTCCTCTCTGCCTTCCGATTCCTAAATGGACATTGAATCCATTCAAATAGTTACAGAATAAAAGTGTGTGAAAAAGAAAATATGTGTTACCCATCCCCCTCCCCTTAACCCCTCCCCCCTAACATCCCTATTGAAAGAAAGAAGAAAGAAAGAAAGAAAAAAGGAATGCCTGGATATTGGAAGATCCCCACATGCTCCATGGAGTTCGTAATAACTTTAGTATATATATTTATTTCTTTCCCCAAGTACCGTAGATGTCGGATTATAAGCCGCTACTTTTTTCCCACATTTTGAACAGCTTTGAACACTGCGGCCTTTACTACGGTGCGGCAAATGCATGATTTTTTTTCATGCCACCAAAAACATTTTGCCTCGTAACAGTAGACCAATAAAATTGATGAGTAGTTCACAGAGGTCCAATGAAATTGTACGATAAATCAAGCGCACTTTCACAATTAAATTATTGTAAATCAGTCATTTGTACTCACCCTCATCAACATGGAAAACACTCGAAGAAAAGCATTGTGCTGCCTTTATGGCAGTTATTTAGTTTATAATATTTTCGCTTAGTAATTCATTTGTTAGTATTTTCTAGTTAAAGTTAGAAGTGTTTTAAGTACCCGGTATATTTGTTTTCTGTACTACATCCCGGGATGCTATGACGTCACATCCGGTTTCGCCGCGTCTTGTGGGAAATACCGGTTTGCGATAAACGAGAAGGTGGGGGGCGAGCGGCATTAGACCCGCGCGAGAACGCTGCTTTTAAGTTAAAGGCGATCAATAACTTTTCCTGGTAGGCTGCAGTATATATATTTTTTACCAGTCGTTAGGAGATATTGGAATGTTGTTCGTGCACTGTTCAGTAAAAAAGTATATGCAACGTAATTTTTGTGTTACCGATACGTATGTATATTTAAAAGTAGCCGCGTTACAGGCATGGTTCGAAAAAAAGCATTTGCAATATGTATTTGTTTATGTTACCATATGGATTTAATTAAAAGTTAAAAAATCCTCACGTGTAATATCTTTCTGTGTAAGTATCTCATATTACAACGTGAGACACCTGCGGCCTAAAATCCGGTGCGGCTTGTACAAGTACAAAATTGATTTTCTTTCTAAAATTAGAGCCAGCGGCTTTTAATCAGGTGCGCTCTGTAGTGCGAAATCTACGGTAACCAATTGTTTCATCTTCGGAGCACCTATATATTTAATCCTGTCTTTTGTAAATAAGGGTGCCAAATTTTCAAAAATGTTTCATATTTATCTCTTAAATTATAAGTAATTTTTTCAAGTGGAATACAGTCATAAATTTCTTTCTTCCAACAATCTATACTTAAATATGTATCCGATTTCCAAGTAACTGCAATAGCTTTTTTGGCTACTGCCAATGCAATTTTTATAAATTCTTTCTGATATTTATTCAATTTGGATATCGGTTTTATCCCTTCAATATCACCTAGTAAAAGTAATATTGGATTATGTGGAAGTTGTATTTGGGTGAATTGATGCATGGTCCTTCTAGTGACAAGGACAAAGTCAAGCATTACAAGGCAAAATTGAAACAAAAAGAGTTAAGTTTGCAGTTTTTCAGGGAGCCCTGGAATACTGAATATCTCGGACTGGCAGCTGAGCTGATTCAGACTGCTATCGAACCATCTAGCAGCCATGAGCTAATATACTGTAAGGCAAAGAAGCAAAGTTGGATCTGCTCTAGATGGAAATTGATGGAATGAATAGATTGGCAACTCTCAGAATGGAAATATTGGACAGCTGGCAGACTATCTTAGAAGATGGGACTCCCATAGGAATGAGAGTTTGTATTTATTGGCAAATGAAAGCAATTTAGCATATTACCAGTCTAAGTAAGTGACTTGATTTGATAAGAAATCACTCAGACTGTTCATTCTTTGCAACCATGCCTGGGAAATTTCTGCTGTGAGTTCTTCCAACAAGAACCTTACTTTTTCTTGACATTTCATTAGAGAAAGGTCAGAAAAATAAATTGTAAAAGATATTCCAGGGAGAGGTGAGATGCTGGACCCTTAAAACACTGGCAATAAATTTACAGTCACCTGCAACTGATTTTATCTGAACATGTAAAGATTAAAAAGATAAAGATTATAAACAGGAATAAGTATGCAGATGCTGGAAATCCAAAGCAATGCACATAAAATACTGGAGGATCTCTGCAGATCCGGCAGCATCTGTAATATATGGATCTATTTATTTTAGGGTAATGATTCCCGCACCCCAGCACTACGTATTGATCTGTTGTCTGCACATTGTTTTTCTCTCCCTCTCTCACTGCAATGTGAATACACCAGTTAAAACCATCTCCTGCTTGCGTGCTTTTATTTAAAATATATGTCGTGTGCACAGACACAACAAATTGGCAATAAGTACAAACCTGAATGTCAGAAAGTATCACAAACTGCACCGACAGTTACAGGACCAAACAGCGAGAGGTAAACAGCACGGGAACGCCAAAGTACCCATGAGTAACAGTGAAAGACGCGCTGAATTTAAAGTGAAAGTAATGTGGTGATGGCTTCCGTTGGGAAAACTGACGAAGTTTTGAACTTTAAAATGGGCACAAGAGGCTGGTGATCTGTCACTAGCCTAAACCTTTGACTGTAGAGGTAGTGGTGGAATGTCTTTATCCACCATACTAGACTAAGGGCCTCTCGATCTGTGCGTAGAGTGTTGAACTTTATTGTAATGCGAGGAGTAAAGGAAGGCCCACAATTGTTAGCTCAATGGGCCCAAGAACGTACAGTCTCTTACACAACTTAGTAATCCCTGCAAAGCCAGCAAGCAAGATGTTCAACAAAATTGTTACAACTTTACAAAATCACTTGAGCACTAAACCACTGGCAATAGCTGAGAGATTTAGATTTTACAAAAGGAACCAGTCAAAAGAAGAAAGCATTTCTGTATACATTGCAGAACTGTGCAAACTTTCCCAGTACTGTGACTTTAGAGATGGATTTTCTGATGCATTAAGGAACTGGCTTGTATGTGGCATGCATAGTCAAAGCACTCAAAAGAGGCTATTGTTGAAAAGAGACCCAACCCTAGAAAGGGGATTGACCATTGCAATATCATCAGAGACTGCAGCAAAGGCTGCAGCAGAACTACAGAAAAGGAGGTTGGGATGTGAAATGCATTAAATATCCCTGGATAGTGTAAAAAGCCAAGAATGTTATTGATGTGGCAAATCCTCCCATGATACAAATAACTGTTAGTTCAAAAAAAGTCTTCAGAAAGTGTCAGAGAGAAGGTCATAGAGACAATGTGCAAAGCAGACAAAAAGCACAACTTAGTGTGAAGTCTAAAAATACCAAACTAAGAAAATGCATAAAGTTACTGAATGTAAAACAGAATCAGACAACATAGAGTATAATTGTCTCATCTTTGTTCCAGTATAATTGTCTCGTCTTTGGTGTTGCAACACCTCCAGCAATTTGGCAAAGAGCAATGGACCAAGTGCTCCATGATATTCCAGGAACACAATGTAACCTTGATTACATCATTGTTATGACTGGCTAGAAGGATGATGAGCACCTCCAGAACCTTGGTAAAGTGTTTACCAGGCTGAGTGAGTATGGTCTACACACAAAAAGAGGTTAATGTGAATTTTTCAAGAATGAAATCTCATATTGTGGACTTGTCGTTGACAAGCATGGCTTACACAAGTCACAAGAGTAGACTGAAGCAGTACTAGAGGCACACAAACCAGAAAATGTATCACAACTCAAGTCATACTTGAGCCTTGTAAACTACTACCACCTGCTTCTCCAAAACATTGCTACACTGCTGCACCCATTGAACATACTGTTGCAGACAGGAGCAAAGAGGGAATGATCAGAAAGATGTGAAAGAGCATTCAAGGAAACAAAGAAACTAATAACATCCAATGAACTGCTCACCCATTATGACCCATCTCTGCCCATCAGATTAGCATGTGATGTGTCCCCTTATGGCTTTGGAGCCATTTAGTACACATTATGAAAGATGGATCTGAATGCCTGATTATGTTTACTTCAAGTTCACTGATGAGCGCAGAACTCAACTATGCACAGATCGAGAGGCCCTTAGTCTAGTATGGTAGATAAAGAAGTTCCACCACTACCTCTACAGTCAAAGGTTTACGCTAGTGATGGATCACCAGCCTCTTGTGTCCATTTTCAATTCCAGGGATGACTGCCACCCAGTTACAATGTTGGGCATTATTCCTGGGACACTCTTATGACATACAGTTCAAGAGTTAAAAAAACAACACAGCAATGCTGATGGCTTTGTCGTGTCTTCCACTATTGGCAACCGAAGAAGAAAAGTCTTCATACTGTGACCCTGCAAAAGTGTTTCACACCACATTGGGGAAACAGTTGCTGGTGACAATTTCAAAATACAAAAGGAAACAAGGAATGACCTGACATGGTCAAAAGTCTGTGAATTCGCCATGCAAGGATGGCCAGCTCATGGTGACCCCATGTTTCCAGATTTCTCGGCGAGATGAGACCAACTGTCAGTATGTCAAAGAAAGCTGGCGTGTGGATTTCATGTTGTGGTTCCCTCTGAACTGAGCACCAGAGTCTTTAGAAAATTTGCATCAAGGACACCTGAGTACAGTCCAGATGAAAAGCCTCAATCAGAGCTACGTGTGGTGGCCGGGAATAGCTTTACAGATTGAATACTTGGCCAAAAGCAGTTCAAGATGCCAAAAAGTTCAAAATGCACCCCCACAGACTCCGTTACATCCATGGAAGTGCTGTTGTCACCATGGCAAAGAGTACATATTGACTTTCCTGGGCCACTTACGGACTCCATGTTTCTGGTTGTTGTGGATGCTCATTCAAAGTGGCTGGAGGTCATACCAATGAAGTCGACCACCCCCTACAAAGATTGTCTCCGCTCTGAGGACCACCTTCACCAAAAATGGCTTACCAGAACACTCCTCTCTCCTGTTCCAACCTCACTCCCTCTGAACGCACTGCCCTCCACTCTCTCCGCACTAATCCTAACCTCACCATCAAACCTGAAGACAAAGGTGGTGCTGTAGTAGTCTGGCGGATGGACTTCTACCTCACTGAGGTCAAATGGCAGCTCTCTGACACCTCCTCTTACTTACCCCTGGAACAGGACACCACCAAAAAACATCAAACCATTGTCTCCCGTACCATCACTGCCCTTATCAACTCCGGAAACCTCCCATCCTCAGCCAAAAAACTCTTATTCCCACACACCGCACTGCTCGGTTTTACCTCCTCCCCAAGATCCACAAACATGACTGTCCTGGTAGACCTATAGCTTCGACCTGCTACCGCCCCACCGAACTTGTATCTGCCTACCTGGACTCCATTTTGTCATCCATAGTTCAGTCTCTCCCCACATATATCCGGGATACATCCCATGCCCTCCACCTCTTCAATAACTTCCAGTTCCCCAGTCCCGACCACTTCATTTTCACCAAGGATGTCCAATCCTTATACATTTCAACTCCCCATCAAGAAGGTCTTAAAGCCCTCCGCTACTTTCTTGACAATAGACCTCACCAGTTCCCCAACACCACCACACTCCTCTGGTTGGTGGAACTGGTACTAACACTTAATAACTTCTCTTTTGGCTCTTCCCACTTTCTTCAGACCAATGGTATAGCTAAGGACACTCGCATGGGCCCCACCTATGCCTGCCTCTTCGTTGGTTATGTGGAACAGTCTATGCTCCAAATCTATACTGGTACTGCTCCCCAACTTTTCCTTTGCTACATTGACAACTACATTGGTGCTGCTTCCTGCACCCATGCTGAGCTCGCCAATTTCATCGATTTTGCCACTAACTCTCACCCAGCCCTCAAATTCACTTGGTCCATCTCGGACACTTCTCTCCCCTTTCTCGATCTCTTGTTCTCGATCTCTGGAGACAGACTGTCCACTGACATCTTCTATAAACCCACTGACTCTCATAATTACCTCGACTATACCTCTTCCCACCCTGCCAAATGTAAAAATGCTATTCCCTATTCCCAGTTCCTCCGTCTCTGCCACATCTGCTCCCAGGATGAGGCTTTCCGTTCCAGGACATCTCAAATGTCCTTTTTCTTTAAGAATCGTGGTTTCCCTTCTGCCATCATCAATGATGCCCTCACCCACATCTCCTCCATTTCCCACACTTTGGCCCTCACCCCATCCTCCCATCACCACAACAGGGACCGTGTTCCCCTTGTCCTCACCTACTATCCCACCAGCCTCCGGATCCAGCATATTATCCTCCACAGCTTCCGCCACCTTCAACAGGACCCCACCACTAAGGACATCTTTCCCCCTCTACCCCTCTCTGCTTTTCGCAGGGATCATTCTCTCCATGACTGCCTGGTCCGCACGTCCCTCCCCACAGATCTCCCACCTGGCACTTATCCCTGCAAGCGTAAGTGCTACACCTGTCCCTACACCTCCTCTCTTACCACCATTCAGGGCCCCAAACAGTCCTTCCAGGTGAGGCAACACTTCACTTGTGAGTCTGTTGGGGTCATCTATTGCATCCAGTGCTCCCGGTGCAGTCTCCTCTACATCGGCGAGGCCCGACGCAGATTGAGGGACCGCTTCGTCAAGCACCTCCGCTCCGTCCGCCACAACAGACAGGATCTCCCGGTTGCCACCCACTTCAACTCTGCTTCACATTCCCATTCGGATATGTCCCTACGTGGCCTCCTCTACTGCCACGATGAGGCCAAACTCAAGTTGGAGGAGCAACACCTCATATACCGTCTGGGTAATCTCCAACCCCTTGGTATGAACATCGAATTCTCCAACTTCCAGTAATTCCCTCCCTCCCCCTTCGTCCATCCCACTTTCACTCTGCCTCCTCTTCCAGCTGCCTATCACCTCGCAACGCAGCAGCTTGCAGAGGCCATTCCAGAGCTGATATCTGTATTTGTTAAGCAGGGTGCCGTGCTCAATCCTAATCTGATGAAAAATGGACGTGGGAGCACGGAGGAACATCTGGAAATCTCCAGGAAGGCCTTCTTCGTTGCTGCTGCTGCTGTGAAGTCCGGGTCTCTGCTGAGAAGAATAGGCCCCCAGTCCTCGGGGTCGCGTTGGCGGGGGCGTCTTAATACACTCGGCAGAGGATGGTGCTCGGAGAAGCTGTGCCGAAGGGGATGGTCGTAGGCTCGGAGGTTCAACGGACTCAGAGTCTGCTGCGGTCGGAGCGCTTTCACTGTGTGCTGTGTCTGCGAGGCTGGGTTCAACGGAGCTTTCATTGTGTGCTGCATCTGTGAGGCTAAGTCCGGTGGCACCATGGAAGTCCATAGCGTGGGTATTCCCTTCTGCTGCCTGCGTGGGATGATGAGTCTATCAGGACCCTGAGAACTTGTGGAAACTATGTGGTGGTTTCTTTCGAACTTATAGTCTTTTAACATCTCTGGACTATTTTTACTGTGCCCATGGTCTGTTTTTTTTAATCAATTATGCTATTGTTTACACTGTTGTAACTATGTGGTTTTGTGCAGGTCTTACAGCTTTAGTTTTTGGTCTTGTTTCGTCTGGTGGATTTGGAGCTCCTTTCCGGGGAACACGCTAAGATGGTAGCGTGATATTAATACGCAGCAGCCTCTCTGGACTCTGGATTGGGGATTGCCAAACGTTATGTGGATTTTCTGGTGTAGTCTGTTTTGTCATATGTTTTTGTGATATCATTCTGGGGGAACGTTGTCTCGTTTTTTAACTGCATTGTATTTGTGGTTTCTAAATGACAATAAACTGAATCTGAATCTGAATCATCATTCTGCCTTCTTCTACTACCCATAGTGCTTTCCCCTTACATTCCTTCTTCACCTTTCCTGCCTATCCCTTCCCTGCTTCCCCTCCCCTACCCCTTGATCTTTCCTCTGATTGGTTTTTCACCTGGCACCTTCCCCCCTCCCCCCCCCCACCTTCTTTATAGGGCCCCTGCCCCCTCCTTCTTCAGTCCTGTTGAAGGGTCTCGGCCCGAAACATTGACTGCTCATTTCAACGGATGCTGCCCGACCTGCTGAGTTCATCCAGCTTGTTTGTACGTGTTGATTTGACCACAGCATCTGCAGTGTGCTTTGTGTTTCCCAGAACAAATTGTGAGTGTCAGCGGACCATAATACTTGTCAGAAGAATTCTGACTGTTCATGAAGAAAACTGGCATCAGACATTTCAAGTCAGCTCCTCACTACCCAGTAACAAATTGGTTAGCTGAAAGGTTTAACCAAACCTTTAAGAAAACAATTAAATTGATGGACAAAGAGGACATTTCTCTACAGCATGAGATGGACAACTTCCTTTTTGTGTATTGGAACTCTGTCTATGTGATAACAAATCAAACACCTGCAATGCTGTTTATGGGCAGGAATCTGAGATCTCACATAGACCTCCTGAAAAGAAACCTCTGGAGTGAAGTACAGTTGTCAAGTGAAGCAGCAAGGTGCTTCAAGATTGGACAGGAGGTCCTAGCGAGTAATTACCAAGAAGACGATTGGACGCCCGGTAGGATAGTTACAAGAATTGGACCACTGATGTACACACTTGGAAATCAGACTTGGAGACATTAAGTGGACCAAATATTGGATGCTCAACGGAAGAACACACCTGAGTTGACTGCATCCAAAAGGTGGGCACATTACAGTTACTGGACTTACCTCGCAGTGATGATGTCATAATCAGCAACATGACACTAGAAACCGAGGACATTGTCTTAGAGAAGGCACCTACCAAACCTGATACCACTCCACAGGTCCAGGGGCACTATTTCTGAAAGAAACGGAGTGCCAACCAAATACTGGACCTTTAGAACTGTGAAGTTGTTACAGACTGCTATTGTGAGAGCATGGTTATTTGGAATATGTGAACAGTTTTGGGGCCCTTAACTAAGAAAAGATATGCTGACATTGGAGATGTTCCAGAGGAAGGTCACAGGAATGATTCCATGAATGAAAGCATTAACATATGAGGAGTGTTTGATACATCTGGGCCTGCGCTCACTGGAGTTTAGAAGGATGAGGGGTTCTCATTGAAACCTAGTGAGTAATGAAAGGCTTAGATGGTGTGGGTGTAAAGAGGATGTTTCCTACAGTGGGGAAGTCTATGAACCTTTCAAAAAGAGATGAGGAGGGATTTCTAGAGGGTGGTGAATCTGTGGAATTCATTGCCACAGACGGCTGTAGAAGCCAAGTCATTGGGTATATTTAAAGTGGAGGTTAATAGGTTCTTAACTGGTCAGGGAGAGGTCAAAGGTTACAGGGAGAAGACAGGGGAATGGGGTTGAAAGGGATAATAGATCAGCAATGATGGAATTTCAGAGAGGTCTCGATAGGCTGAATGTCCTAATTCAACTCCTATGTCTTATGGTCATCTACTAGTTTCATGACTCTGTAGGAGCAAGTCAGCTAGTGACATACTGGAGTGACAGATCTCCAGTAGAACATCTGGGATAAAGTCAGATACAGTGCAGGTAGATGTATCTTGGTTTCATATTGAATTGAACTGGACACCTTATAAGAATTCCAAAATACATCAGCCATTCAACACTTTTTTTTTGAATAGTCCTGGGCAATTGCACTTGCATGCTAAGTGTCATTATCCTGCTGGGATGGAGTCATGACAGAGGATAATATCATTGAAGAGGCAATTCAGCTCGCCTGATGTTCATGGAGCCTTCTCCTTTAAGTCCCCAGCATGTCCTGCAAATTATAGGCTGATCTATTAAAATTCTTGCATTTCAATATTTATAAAAAAAACAATATCTTTGTCCACACAAAATGTAATACCTCAGATATAATAATGTTATGCCGTATTCTTTATTACAGTGCATGGTTCTAATGGGTGATCCTCGTGTTCAATATTTCAGGATCATGTTACAGCTTATGTGTGTTATTATTTTATAATTCAGGAGCACTTGCTGGGCTGTGAAGTCTGTGCCAACCATTTCATAATCTAAGCATTATGTTAGAAGTTAGAAGATAACTTAAAACTCAGTAATTTAATTAATGAAATTCTCTCCTTTTTATGATTACACCGTCCAGGACTTCCACTCCATTATGGATACTCTGTCACTTTCAGATGAGATTTTGTTACTTCCTACCAATAGAATGATAATAAAATAAATGCCTGAACTAGGAGTTCCCAGCCCAAGGTCCATAGATCCCTTGTCTGATGGTAGGGGTCCACAGACCTTCAGTTGATGGCAGGAGTCCACAGACCTCTCGGTTAATAATAGGGGTCCACAGACTCATCGGTTAATGATAGGGGGCCACAGACCCCTCAGTTAATGAAAGAGGTCTATGGTCTATGGACCCTTCAGTTAATGATAGGGGTCCAGGGACCCCTCAGTTGATGGTAAGGGTTCATGGTATAAAAAAAGGTTGGGAACACTTGTTCTAAACAAAGTCTGTCTCAAGAGTGTATTCATGAAATTTTATCATTTTAAAGGATTGCCATTCATTTAAGTTCCTAATCTCTTTTGATTCAATAAAAAAGATTTTTGATATATTTTTGTAAATTCATGTTTGAAACCATACTTTCATTCCAATATCTTAATTCTCCTATTAGTCATTCCTCTAATATAACCCTGATTCTAATTTAGCCGCACAAAATAATTAGTGTACTTGAAATGATGCAATGTTTAATTACTATAACTGGCAAGAGTTAATCTCTTTGCCAGATGGGTACACACCACCATTCATGAGAAACACAAGGTCAGGAGTGCAGAAAGAACCGAAGAGGAGAGACCAAGAAGATTAGGAAATAATAATAATAAAAAATTATTAGAGGAATAGAGGAACTGAAATGGAAAGAGCTACAAAGCAAGAACGGAAGTAGAGAAATAAGACCATAAGAAATAGGAGCAAAGTTGGGCCATTTGGCCCATTGAGTCTGTTTCACCATTTCATCATGGCTGATCCAATTTTCCTCTCAGCCCCAATGTCCTGCCTTCTCCCCATATTCCTTCATGCCCTGACCAATCAAGAATCTATCAACCTCTGTCTTACATATATATAAATACTTGCCCCCCACAGCTGCTTGTGGCAATGAATTCCCCAGATTCACCACTCCCTGGTGAAAGAAATCCCTCCCCAACTCCATTCTAAAGAGATGCCCCTCTATTCTGAGGCTGCATCCTCTGATCTTGGACTCTCTCACCATAGGAAACATCTTCTCCACATTCACTCCATCAAGGCCTTTCACCATTCAGTGGGTTTCAATGAGGTCACCCCTCATTCTTCTGAAATTGAGAGAGAAACGGATGGAGTGAGGATGATGCCATAATTTTGTGCCCACAATGCACTCAGCGGCCAGTTTATCAGATAGGACCTGTGCCTAATAAAGTGACCATGTTGTGAATGTTTGTGGTCTTCTGCTGCTGTAGCCCATCCATTTCAAGGTTTGACAGTGTGTTCAGAGATGCTCTTCTGCGCACCACTGTCGTAACACATGATTATTGGAGTTACTGTTGCTTTCCTGTCAGTTTGAACCAGTCTGGCTGTTCTCCTCAGACCACTCTCATTAATGAGGCAATTTTGCCTACAGAACTGGCACTCACTGGACATTTTTAGTTTGACTCACCATTCGCTTTAAACTCTAGAGCAGTGGTTCCCAACCTGAAGCTCACAGATCCCCCGGTTAATGTTATGGGTCCATAGCATAAGAGAGGTTGGGAACCCTTGCTCAGAGGTCGTTGCATGTGAAAAGCCCAGGAGATCAGCAGTTTCTGAAATACTCATACTACCACCATTTAGCAGCAACCATCCATCCACAGTCAAAGTCACTTGGATCACATTTCTTCCCCATTCTGATGCTTGGCCTGAACAACAATTGAACGTCTTGACCGTGTCTGCATGCTTTTATGCATTGAGTTGCTGTCACGTGATTGGCTGATTAGATATTTGAATTAACGTTAAGGCGTGCAAGTGTACCTAATAAAGTGGCCACTGTTTGTATAAAGCAGGGGATATCTGATTGGCAGACAGTCATCCTACAGAACTGACCTTCCTTTCTACTGACCGAACTACGACAAGATCAATGTTGACATGCGCACTTCGTAAACTCCCAGGCTTCAGCTGAATAATCCATCAAATATCTGCCATGCAAAGCCAGCGATACTTGGGCACATTGGAACCACATTTGTGTCAGAGTCCACTGAACAGTCCTAGACATGGAACTTAGGAGGATCACCAAGAATGCTGACCAAGAGACAAAGCTATGCTTCACAAGGCCCAAGGTCCTCTTAGACCAGGGGTTCCCAACCTTTCTTATGCCATGGACCAATACCATTAAACAAGGGATCTGTGGACTGCAGATTGGGAACCACTGTTTTAGACCCTCAACATATGCTCCAGCTCCTCTGAGACCACCAAATTAAGCAGAAACGTCTATTTAATTATGTTGCTATCTCTGCCCATGATGAAGATTGACTCACACCATGGCTGGCCCCATACGAACACTGCAGACTTGGCTTCTTCTGCCCAGTTGCCCACAATGAAAGCTAGATTCATTAATAATAAAGTTATCAGACCTAGCAGTGTTTTATTTTTTCATCAATAAGGTGGCTCCAGCTAGACGTGCAGCTAGAAGCTTATCAGCAATGTGCCCCAACTTGATAAACTTTGTGGCTTCAGCTAGCTAACTGCCTCTGTTCCCCTTCAAGACACAAAAACCCCACAGGAAATAAAAATAGATTCATCCGCAGCTGCAGAACTGGGCTGGGAACTGGCAGATGGAGTTCAACCCAGATAAGTGTGAAATGGTTCATTTTGGTAGGTCAAGTATGATGGCAGAATATAGTAGTAATGGTAAGACTCTTGGCAGTGTGGAGGATCGGAGGGATCTTGGGATCTGAGTCCATAGGATGCTCAAAGTAGCTGCGCAGGTTGACTCTGTGGTTAAGAAGGCATATGGTGTATAGGCCTTTGTTAATCGTGGAATTGAATTTAGGAGCCGAGAGGTAATGTTGCAGCTATATAGGACCCTGGTCAGATCCCACTTGGAGTACTGTGCTCAGTTCTAGTCGCCTCACTACAGGAAGGATGTGAAAGCCATAGAAAGGGTGCAGAGGAGATTGACAAGGATGTTGCCTGGATTGGGGAGCATGTCTTATGAAAACTGTTTGAGTGAACTTGGCTTTTTCTCCTTGGAGCAACAGAGGATGAGATGTGACCTGATAGAGGTGTATAAGATGATGAGAGGCATTGATTGTGTGGACAGTCAGAGGTTTTTTCCCAGGGCTGAAATGGTTGCCACAAGTGGACACAGGTTTAAGGTACTGGGGAGTAGGTACAGAGGAGATGTCAGGGGTAAGTTTTTTACGCAGAGTGTGGTGAGTGTGTGGAATGGGCTGCCGGCAACGGTGGTGGAGGCGGATACGATAGGGTCTTTTAAGAGGCTTTTAGATAGGTATATGGGGCTTAGTAAAATAGAGGGCTTAGGTAAACCTAGTAATTTCGGAGGTAGGGACATGTTCGGCACAACTTTGTGGGCCGAAGAGCCTGTATTGTGCTGTAGGTTTTCTATGTTTCTGACAATAGAAACTAAGATTACCTTTAAATTTATCACCCATTGGATGCACATTTACAAAAAGCAGAATATTTTTAAATGATGAGGGACTGGATGGTGCTGATGTTCAAAGGAATGTGCTTGCAGACAAGTTGATGAGGGCCATCAGCGAGGTGCAGCAAGTGACTCAGGCGGTGGCTTTTAGTAATAGTGAACAGAAATTCAGGTGAAAGGAAGTCTTATTATCATTGTATAGGCCCTTAGTGAGACTATACGCGAAGCACTACTTATAGTTTTGGTCTCCTTTCCTTTTTTGGGTGCTGCAGTTCAAAGGGCTAGAACGGCCTATTTGGTGCTTTATCTCAATAAATTAAAACAAATAAATAAATCCAAACATTATCTTAATGGCAGAACTGTTCAAAAGGCTAGAAAACCTTCTGATGCTCATGTGCTCTAATCCTCCTTTTCGTTCTCTGATCATGGATTTGTGGGATATCTCCTTGCGGAAAAGAGTTCTCACTTAATCACTGTACACTGATTTACTCTGAGACCCTTCCCACCATCTGACAGCTCTAGGAACAACTGCATTGAGTTTTTTTTCTGAATTGTCTCCATGGAACGGATAGCCTTCTAAAACAGAAGGCATTCCAATCACTCCCTGAAGAATAATTTACACTGATTTTATACTTTGTCTTTATCTCAGCATCTGATGGCCCCCGCTGGCAAAATCTTAGTTTCTCGTGTGATCTCTTTCTATAAATGAATTAATCTTTCCATACTTAAAAAAGTAATGTTTCTTTTCTCCACTCATTTTGAAAGCTCTACCATTCAGAGACCTTAAGACATGGATTAAGAATTAGGCCATTCAGCCCACTGAGTCTGTTCTGACATTCTATCGTGGCTGATTTATTATCCACCTCAGCCTCATTCTCCTGACTTCTCTCTATAACCATGAACTTCATAATCAAGAAGCTATCAAACTCTGCTTTAAATATACCCAGTGACTTGGTTTCCACATCTGCTTGTGGCAATGAATTCCATGGATTCACCACTCTCTGGCTAAAGAAATTCCGCCTCAATTCTATTCTGAGACTATGCACTCTAGTCCTAGATTCCCCTCTATCGGAACTATCCACTCTATCTTGGCCTTTAAATCTTAGATAATTTTCATTGGGATTCCTCCTCCCCAACCCAATTCTTCTGAACTCCACAAAGTACAAGCACAGAGGTCCTCATTCTTTATCCCTTTCACTTCCGGAATCATTGTCCTGAATTTCCTCTGGGCCCTCTCCAATGCACATCCTTTTGCAGATCTTAGACCAAGAGTTCAGTATCCCAAGTGCTGTTTATTGCATCTTTGCCACTGACCACACATTAAGCAGAGTCTAAATCTCTGGCCGTACATATAATAAAGAGTCTTAGACTCTGACATGCACCAAATATGCAGATTTCTTTAGATCTACACAGGAGAGTCCCTTCATTGTTAACAGGTGTAGTCTCACACTCTAGATTTACACAGGATAATCTATCACACTCTATAAACACGGCAAGCTTTACTCTCAAAACAGACATGAGGAAATCTGCAGATGCTGGAAATTCAAACAGCACGCACAAAATGCTGGTGGAACACAGCAGGCCAGGCAGCATCTATAGAAAGAAGCGCTGTCGAACGCTTCGTCAGGATGAAGGGTCTCAGCCCAAAACGTCGACAGTGCTTCTCCCGATAGATGCTGCCTGGCCTGCTGTGTTCCACCAGCATTTTGCATGTGTTGTTTACTCTCAGAAGGTTCCTTGTGGTGTATCTCCAATTGGAACCAACATACTGACAAGAAAAAACAATAATTTCTCTTCCCTCAACCTATGTACTCATTTTCAAGGACTCTTCATCTCAAGTTCTTGATATTTATTGCTTATTTATTTTATTATTATTATTATTTCTTTTTTCTTTTGTATATGCGTTGATTGTTGCCTTTTGCGCATTGGATGTTTGTCTGCTCCATTGGGTATGGTCTTACATTGATTTATCTTTTAATTTATTGACATATAGCGCAAAATAGGCCTTTCCAGCCCTTTGAGCCACACTGTGCAGCAATCCCCTGATTTAACCCTAGCCTAACCCTTACAGGCAGCAGCAGGAATTGAACCCAGGTTGCCAGCACTGTAAAGTGTTGTGCTAACCTCTATGCTACCGTGCCTCCCCTATTATGGTTCTTGGATTTACTGAGTGAGAAAACTAATCTCAGGTTTGTATATGGTGACATATCAGAATCAGATTTATTATCACCGGCAAGTGTCGTGAAATTTGTTAACTTAGCAGCAGCAGTTCAATGCAATACATGATAATATAGAAAGAAAATAATCAATTGCAGTAAGTATATATAAACAAAAAAACATGTATCTTTAAAAAGTGAGATAGTGTTCATGGGTTCAAGGTCCATTTAGAAATTGCATGGCAGAGGGGAAGAAGCTGTTGCTGAATCATTGAGGGTGTGCCTTCAGGTTTCTGTACCTCCTTCCCGACGAAACAATGAGAAGAGGGCATGTCCTGGGTGATGGGGGTCCTTAAGGAAGGAGGCCATCTTTCTGAGGCACAGCTCCTTGGAGATGTCCTGGATACCAGAGAGGCTAGTGCCCAAGATGGTGCTGACTAATTTTACAACTTTCTGCAGCTTCTTTCAGTTCTGTGCAGTTGCCCCCCCCCCGCCCCCAACACCCCACCCCAGACAGTGATGCAGACTGTCAGAATGTTCCCCAATGTACATCTATAGAAGTTTTCAAGTGTTTTAAGTGACAAACCAAATCTCTTCAAAATGCTAATGAAATATAGCCACTGTCTTGCCTTCTTTATAGCTGCGTCAATATGTTGGGACCAGATTAGATCCTCAAAGATCTTGGCACCCAAGAACTTGAAACTGCTCACTCTATCTACTTCTGTTTCCTCTAAGAGAATTGGTTTGTGTTCCCTCAACTTAATTTTCCTGAGGAACAGAATCAGCTCTTTCGTCTTACTGACGTTGAGTGCAAGGTTGTTGCTGTGACACCACTCAGCTATCTGATATATCTCACTCCTGTACACCCTCTCATCTCCATCTGAGTTTCTACAAACAATCTTTGTATCATCAGCAAATCTATAGATGGTATTTCAGCTATACTTAGCTACACAGTCATGGGCTAAGCACACTGTCCTGAGGTGCGTCAGTATTGATCATCAGCGAGGAGAAGGTATTATCACCATCCACACAGATTGTGGTCTTCCAGTTAGGAAGTCAAGGATCCAACTGCAGAGGGAGGGACAGAGGCTCAGGTTATGTAGTTTATCAATCAGGACTGTGGGAATGATGCTGTTAAATGCTGGGCTTTAGTCAACGAACAGCATCCTGTCACAGGTGTCTGTATTGTTCAGGTGATCTAAGACTGTGTGAAGAGCCATTGAGATCGCATCTGCCATAGATGCAGTCTCAATGGCAATAGGCAGATTGCATTGGGTCCAGGTCCTTGCTGAGACAGGAGTTGATTCTGGCCATGACGAACCTTCCAAAGCATTTTGACACTGTAGGTGTGAGTGCTACTGGACAATAGTCATTAAGGCAGTTTACACTACTCTTTTTTGGCACTGGTATAACTGTTGCCTTTTTGAAGCAGGTAGGGACTTCCAACAGTAGCAGTGAGAGTTTGAAAATGTCCTTGAGTACTCATTTTCGGAGCTTTACCACCTTGCACGGGTTCACCCTCCTTAAAGACAGCCTAACATCGACCTCTGAGCCGGAGATCACAGGGTCACCAGGTGCAGCAGGGATCTTCACAGCTGTAGTTATATTCTCAGCTTCAAATTGATAACAACAATTACTTTGACCTTTGAACTTTAATATTGGCTCATTCTGATTATCAATTAAGAGTACTCAGTTAAAACTAATTGGAGCTGCAATCAGCATGGAATCATGATCCATGTTCTGATGCTAATTAACTGCAGAAGATCATTGCTCTGTTCATGATCGTTTTCAAGGGGAAAAATATCAGGATATAAATGCAAACTTTGCATTAGCATATATCAACCACAGATCAACTTTGTTCTGCCTATTTTCATTTACATGAGCACAGAACGTTAGAGCACGGTAGTTGAGTTGTTCTGTCAGCTGGTCTATTGATCTGGAGATGCAAGTTCAAATCCCACCACAGCAAATGGTGAATTTAAATCCAAAGAACAAATAAAATTGAAATTTAAATTGTTGTTCTCATTAATCATGATCATGAAACTACAGATTATTGTCATAACTTACTTTTATCATAAGTTATCATTAGGAAGGAAATCTGCTGTCGTAAGCTAGTCCTGCGCCAATAAGCTTGGCTCTCACAAACACGTGAGCTAGACACTTAGTTTAGAAGAATTTAGAGATGGTCAAAATGCAAGATGTTCTGCAAATGCTGGGATTCCAGAGAAGCACACTCAAAATGCTGGAGGGCCATAGCAGGTCAGGCAGCTTCTAGGGAATGGAGTAAAGAGCTGACGTTTCGGGCTGAAGTGTTTCATCAGGACTGGAATGAAGGGAGAGAAGCCAGAACAAGAAGGTGGGGGAAGGGGAAGGTGTACAAGCTAGAAAGTGATAGAAGAAATCAAGCGGGGGTGAGGGAAGACAATAAATGCTGGTTTTGCCCATGCAGTTCACATAAAGAAACAAATAAAGCCATCACCCCCAGTTCTCAACCACCTTGATCACCACATACTGTATCGGTCAAGTTCAAGTTTATTGCCATCTGACTGTATGTATATACAATCATACGAAACAACCTTCCTCTGGACTATGGTGCAGAGGAATCTTCATACACAGCACACAAAGCAGAATATTACCTCAAATAAGTTAATAAAATAATATTCAGAATTCACGTGAAGTGCACAGCACAGGTGAACAGTAAACAGCTCACTGTCCTCATGATGAGACCTCGGTGGCGGCAGGATATTCATTAGTCTCACAGCCTGAGGGAAGAAGCTGCTACCCAGTCTGGCAGTCCTAGTCCTGATGTTCCTGTACCTCCTTCCTGATGGTAGTGGTTCAAAGAGACTGTGGGATAGGAGGTAGGGTTCTCAACAATGGGCCCTTAGTTGACAACTCTCCTGGTAAATAATACTTTATTGTCACCAAACAATCGATACTAGAGCGTACAATCATCACAGCGATATTTGATTCTGCGCTTTGTGCTCCCTGAAGTACAAATCGAAGTAAATATAATAAAAATTTAAATTATAAATCATAATTAGAAAATAGAAAAGGGAAAGTAAGGTAGTGCAAATCAGGTCCGGATATTTGGAAGGTACGGCCCAGATCCGTTCAGCAGTCTTAACACAGTTGGAAAGAAGCTGTTCCCAAATCTGGCCGTACGAATTTTCATGCTCCTGAACCTTCTCACGGAGGGAAGAGGGACAAAAAGTGTGTTGGCTGGGTGGGTCGTGTCCTTGATTATCCTGGATGTCACAAATAGTGGGAAAGGAAACCCCAAAGATATTCTCAGCAGTTTTTACTGTCCTCTGTAGGTTCTTGTGGTCTGATGCTTGCAGTTTCAATACCACACAATGATGCAGCCAGGCAGGACACTCTCGATGGTGCTCCTGTAGAAAGTTGCTAGAATGGGGCTCACCAAGGAACTTTGTGCTCTTCACTCTCTCTATGGCAGAGCCATTGACGTGCAATGGAGAGTGGTCAACCTGGGCCTTCCTGAAGTCCGCAATCATCTCTTTTATCTGGTCCACGTTGAGACTCAGGTTGTCATTCTCACACCATTTGACAAACCTCATTACCTCCTCTCTGTATGCCAACTCACCATTGCTGTTGCCGCTGCCAACCACTGTAGATTCATCAGTGATGCAGCTTTAGCTGGATCTGGCAGTACAGTCATGAACAGCAGCGGACTGCGCACACAACCCTGGGGGGCACCAGTGCTCAGCGTGATGGAGCTTGAGATGTTGCTGCCAACTTGGACAGACCGGGGTCTTTCCACCAAAAGTGTGAGGATCCAATGCAGCTGAAAAGCGGGATTTTATATGATCTATTACCAGCCGCTCAAAGCACTTCATAATTGTTGAGGTGAGTGTCACTGGTTGGTAATCATTCAGGTCAGTTACCATCACTCTCTTGGGCACCAGAGCAATGGTGGATGCTCTGAACCCTACAGTGACAGTGGACTATCGCAAAGAGATGTTAAAGATGTCTTCTAAGGCCTTTATTAGCTGGGCTGCACAATCCCTCAGCAGGTGACCAGGTATATAGTCCAGCCTCGCAGCTTTGTGTGTGTTTACCCTAGCTAGGATTTAATTATGCATAGAAAACATCCTTCCCCTCACCATTTCATTTATTATCATTGCGCCCCCTGTCTATACTTGCCACTTGACCCTTAACTTCTCATCCCACACCAAATATGGATTTATTTTATGAAACTTCCAACTTACCTTGTGCTATCATCAGTCACTCAGCCTCTTTCCCTCATACTTCAGTTAACATAGTTGTTTGTTGCTGCTCCTTTCCACACCTTGGTGTACATCGGGTGGTTACCTTCCCATTTCTTCAGCATTTTCGTCTGTTTTTTACGAGGCTGAGTTGGTAGCTCGATGCACAACACAGCAAGGAGCCGGTTGGATTTGAACCCAAGACCACTCAGCTCAAAGTCCGGTGCGGATGCCACTACGCCACCAGCCAGCTTCACTTAACATAGCAACAGAAAACATTCATGGGTCATTTGGCCCCTCAAACCTGCCCTGCCTTTCAATATGATCATGGCTGATCTGCCCTAAGCCTCATTTCCTCTTCTGTGCCAGTCCCCATGGTTCTTAATTTGCTGATCTGGCAAAGCAGATATCTATTTAATCTTTAAATACTGTACCTCCAACAAACTTACCTCTGCAACCCTCTGCTAAAGGATTCCAGTTTCACCAATCCTTTGCAAAAATAAATCTTTTATCTCTTTTAGTATAAACTGTTATCACTCCTTAACATCAATCTCCTGTTGCTGCCTGTGTAAAATCAGAATCAGAATCAGAATTGGGTTTAATATCATGAAATTGAAAAGAAGGCAAGGCAGCGACTATACTTCATTAGGAGTTTGAAGAGATCTGGTATGTAAACAAATACACTCTAAAACTTCCATAGATGTACCGTGGAGAGCATTCTGACAGGTTGAATCACATTCTGGTATGGAGGGGCTACTGCACAGGACCGAAAGAACCTGCAGAGGTTTGTAAATTTAGTCAACTCCATCTTGGGTACTAGCCTACAAAGTACCCAGGACATCTTCAAGGAGCAGTGTCTCAGAAAGGCAGCATCCATCATTAAGGACCTCCAGCACCCAGGGCATGCCCTTTTCTCACTGTTACCATCAGATAGGAGGTACAGAAGCCTGAAGACACACACTCAGTGATTCAGAAACAGCTTCTTCCCCTCTGCCATCCGATTCCTAAATGGCCATTGAACTCGTGAACACTACCTCACTTTTTAAACATATATTATTTCTGTTTTTTGCACGATTTCTAATCTTTTCAATAAATGTATACTATAATTGATTTACTTATTTATTTTTTATTATTATTATTATTACTTCTTCTTCTATATTATGTATTGCATTAGATTGCTGCTGCTAAGTTAACAAATTTCATGACACATGCTGGTGAGAATAAACCTGATTCTGATTCTGAAATTGGCTGTCTTTGCTGCAGCAGGACAATGCAATGCATAGTAATAGAAAAAACTGTGGATTACAGAATATATATATGTGTGTGTGTGTGTGTGTGTGTGTGTGTGTGTGTGTGTGTGTGTGTGTGTGTGTGTGTGTGTGTGTGTGTGTGTGTGTGTGTGTGTGTGTGTGTGTGTATAGATATATAGATACATACGTTTAATATTAAATGAAGTATTGCAAAAATAACAATTTAAAAATTAAATAATTAAAAAACTAAAACTAAAAATAAACATAAAAAGCTTAAAATGAACTTGAAAATATTGTTAATTAGTTAGCATTTCAACAACAGCTTCATATATGAAAACAAAGCAATTAGCATGAGGCATTTGAAATGAAAGCATCTGCAAAAGCATTAAATGAACATAATTAACTAATCAGACACACAGCTGGTGTTACTAAGAATCCCTCCCATTGGTGCAGCTCATTGTGCCAGTGCCAGCTAACCTGATCTGATCCTAACTTCCGTGTTATCTGTGTGAAGCTTGCACGTTCGCACCATGACCATGTGGCTTTTCTATGGCTGCATAGTTTCCTCTCAATACAAAGCACTCGCAAATTTCTCATAAATTTTTACAGGTGTACCATGGAGAGCATTCTAAGTGGCTGCATCACCATCTGGTATGGGGGGGTGGGGTGGGGGGAGAGGGCTACTGGCACAGGATTGAAATAAGCTACAGAGAGTTATAAACATAGTCGGCTCCATCATGGACACCAGACTCCATAGTATCCAGGACATCTTCAAGGAGTGATGTCTCAACAGGGCAGCAGCCATCATTAAGGACCCCAATCACCCAGGTCGTTTCCTGCTCTCATTTCTACCATCAGGAAGAAGGCACGCACTCAGCAATTCAAAAACAGTTTCTTCCCCTCTGCCATCTGATTTATGAATGGACATTGAGCCCATTAACGCTACCTCACTACTATCTTATTTCTATTTTGCACTACTTATTTAATTTAACTGTTTAATACAGATATTCACAGCTTTTCTCTTTGTTGTTATGTATTGCATTGTACTGCTGCCACAAAGACAACAAATTTCACAACGTATGCCGATGATATTCAACCTGATTCTGATTCTGATATGCAAGTGGCAGTCTAATTGGCCTTTGTAAATCGTCATGCACGTGGTAGAATTTACAAGACATTGCAGCTGGTGGGAATGGGGGAAGAGTAAAATGGGTTAGGATAGAATTAGTGTAAATACAGACATGAAATTTGCTGGACAGAAGGTCATATTGCTGTGCCGCATCCTGCTATGACTGTCTAATCTAAGACACATTGCTGCTGTGGTATCTTAGTCACTTATCCACAACAGTCCTTCCTAAACCAAAAGCACAAAAAGGAGCACACACAAATTGCTGGAGGAACTCAGCAGGTCAGGCATATCTGATGAAGGTCTCAGCCCAAAGCATTGACTGTTTATATCTCTCCACAGGTGCTGCCTGGCCAGCATTTATGTGTGTTTCTCAAGATCTCCAGCATCTGCAGAATCGCCTGTGTCTCAGCACTGGGAGAAAACAATGCTCTGCTGATATAGCTACATTTGCTCGTTATGAGCCATGTCATATTATGTAAGCAATTATGGTCTATACATGACCATAATTGTTCTTGGAAATTTTTTCCTACGGGGTGGTTTGCCATTGTCTTCTTCTGGGCAGTGTCTTTACAAGACAGGTTCTTCAGAGTGGTCATGTACGTTAAGTCTTGTGATATGCACCAGATGCTCATACGACCATCCACCACCTGCTCCCATGGCTTCAGGTGACCCTGATGGGGGGAGTGGGTACTTAGCGGGTGCTACACCTCACCCAAGGGTGACCTGTAGGCTAGCGGAGGGAAGGAGTGCCTTACACCTCCTTTGGTAGAGACTCCACCCCATCTCCACCCCACCACCCAGGTTTAGCTACATCCCTGCGTAAATCTGTGTGTGGTGTCTGCATGCACACCTCTTCCTATCCTCGGTACACAGACTGTGCATGCAAGGACATGTCTTCTGCAAAGACTGACAAGACATCTTGAGAGGAGCAAGAGGCGTGGGTTTGGTGTTGGGGTTGGGAATGGTTGGCTGGAAACAAAGGTTGTAAATTAGATCAGAATCAGAATTAGAATCAGGTTTATTATCACTGACATATATCATAAAATGTGTTGTTTTGCAGCATTAAATTAAAATAATATTAAAATACTATAAATTACAGTAAGACATATCTGAAAGAGTTAAAAAATTAAATTAAATAAATAGTGCAAAAAGAGAGCAAAATTCCTGAGGCCATATTTGTGAGTTGGTCCATTGTCCATTCAGAAATCTGATGGCGGAGAGTCACAGCGTCAGAGAGAAGTTCAGCACAGAAACAGACCATTCGGCCATCTACTCTGTGCTGAAACCATTTAAACTACTTACTACCATTGATCTGCACCAGGAAACATAGTCCTCCACACCACCAGCATCCGTGTACCTATCTAAACTTCTCTTGAACGCTGAAATCAAGCTCACATGGACCATGTGCTGGCAGCTCATTCCACACTCTCAATACCCTCTGAGTGAAGAAGTTTCCCCTCATGTTCACCTTAAACGTCTCACCTTTCATCCTTAAGCCATGACTTCTGTTTGTATTCCCACCTAACCTTAGGGGGAAAAGTCTGTGATTTACTCTATCTAGATCCTTCATAATTTTGTTTATCTCTGTCAAATCCCCTCTCAATCTTCAACGTTCTAAGGAATACAGACCTAACCTATTCAATCTTTCCTTATAACTCAGGTCCTCCAGTCTGGGCAACATCCTTGTAAATTTTCTCTGCACTCTTCCAATCTTGTTTATATTTTTCCTGTAGGTAGGTGACCAAAACTGTACACAGTACTCCAAATTAATCCTTACTAATGTCTTATACAACTTCAACATAACATCCTGTCTTCTGTACTCAATACATCGATATATGAAGGGCAAAGTGGCAAAAGTTTTCGTTATGACCCTATCTACCTGTGACATCACTTTCAATGAAAATATGTACCTGTATTCCCAGATCCCTTTGTTCTACCACACTACCCTACCATTCACCTCACACTCATTTGCAATAACTTCCATCTGCCATTTTTCAACCCATTTTTCCACCCATTTTTCCAGCTGATGCAGTTCCCTCTGCAAGCCATGATAGCATTCCTCACTGTCCACTACACCCCCAATCTTGGTGTCATCCACATATTTGCTGATCCATTTAATCAAATTATCATCCAAATCATTGATATAGATGACAAATGACAATGGACACAGCATCTATCCCTGCGGCACACCACTAGTCACAGGCCTCCAGTCAGAGAGGCAACCCTCTACTACCACTCTCTGGCTTCTCCCACAAAGCCAATGTCTAATCCAAAGAGGAAGAAGCTGTTCCTAAGATGTTGAGTGTGATCTTCAGGCTCCTGTACCTCTTCTTTGATGGTAGTGATAAGAAGAGAGTACGTCCTGGGAGATGGAGCCCTTAATGATGGATGCCACCTTTTTGAGGCATCACCTTTTGAAGATGTCCTTGATACTGGGGAGGCTAGTGCCTAGAATGGAGCCAGCTGAGTTTGCAAGCATCTGCAGCTTTTTCTGATCTGTGCAGTGAATTGCAGTGGTGGCTTTGAAACCAGGAGATCCTGCCAATACACCCAGATTCAATTTTGACTCCTGCACTTCCTTTCAGACCGCCTGCGAACTGGAATTTCCTGATTGCCTGCAGCTCCATGTTAGATTCTGGACCAATGGGGATTATTGATGTGTGGAGTGTATAATAGTGGGCTTGATTGACAGGTACTGGTGATGCTCAGTAGTTTGGGAAGTGAGGAGATTCCAGCCAGAAGGCGCAAAAAGATACTTTTATAATTGTCCAAGAAAGGGAGAGTCTGGATTAGGAGAAACTTGAGTCTAAAGGAATTTGGGAATAGCATAAGACCATAAGACTTTAAGACATGGAATTAAGCCATTTGGCCCATCTTGTCTGCTTCGCCTTCTGAACACGGCCGATTTATATTTCTTCTCAACCCATCTCCTGCCTTTACCCCATAACCTTTGATTCCTTACTAATGATGACTATCAATCCCCTCTTTAACTATGCCCAATGACTTGGCCTCTGCAACCATCTGTGGCACTGATTTCCACAGATATACCACCCTCTAGCTAAAGAACTTGTTCCTCATCTCTGTTCTAAATGGCTATCCCTCTATTCTGAGGCTTTGCTCTCTGGTCCTAGACTCTCCCATTATTTGAAGCATCCGCTCCAATCTATTCTATCTAGTCCTTTTGAAACTTCAGTGAGTACAAACCCAGAGCCATCAAACATGTTAGTCCTTTCATTCCCAGGACCTAGTAAACTTCATATGGACCCCCTTCAATGGAAGCACATACTTTCTTGGATATGGGGTCCAGGAGCAGGAACTGGATTACATTGTCCAACTAGACTGATCCAATTGCATGGAGTGGGAAATAGGGTAGCACTCTACTAGATGAACTTCAGTTCTGTGCCCATGAAGAAAATCACCTCTTAGTACAAGGTTGGGGGCATGGTAGTGTAGCTAGCAGAGCTGCAGACTCTTGGCTCCAACAATCTAAACCCGAGCCTGATCTCCAGTGACTTTGCGTGAAGAATTCATGTTGTCCCTGTGACCATGTGAGTTTTCCCCAAGAACTCCACTTTCCTCCCATGTTCCAAGCAGCATGGATTTTGAGATAAGTTGATCCAGATTGTGGCTGAGAAATGGGATCTGCTTGACTTGAAGAGATTTGGTTATTGGAAAAACTTGTGGGGGAAATGGAATGCCGGGTGAGCTGGCATCAACTCATTGGGTTAAAATGACCTCCTTCTCCATTGTAAGTAAATAATACAGTAGTTAACATAAGTAAATAGTATTGTTCTTCCTTCCTCTTGGATATTAGGCTTTCTAAGTCCACTTATTTATTTATTGAGATACAGCGCGAAATAGGCCCTTCCAGCCCTTCAAGCTGAGTTGCTCAGCAATCTCTGGATTTAATCTGGGATAATTTACGATGACCAATTAACCTACCAACCGGTTTGTCTTTGGACTGTAGGAGGAAGCCAGAGCACGCGGAGGAAACCTACCCAGTCACGGGAAGAACGTACAAACTCCTTACAGGCAACAGCGGGAATTGCACAGAGATCACTTGTACTGTAAAGTGTTGTGCTAACCACTACACTACTGTGCCACCCAAATCTAACAACATGCATAACACTGCAGAAAATTAAGACATAAACATGTTGCACTTTTAATACTTTCCTTAGTGTCTTCTAGTTCAGCATAATGCAGGAAAGACTAAGTTGTCCAAATCATATCCAACTTTGCCTCCATCAGGGTATCATAGACAAGTCTCCCTAGAGTTCACCAGAAGGAATGATGCTCGTTAGGTTTGGACTTTATTTCTTGAAGTGCAGGAGATTAAGGTGTGATCATATAGATGTGTATAAAATAATGAAGGATATAAGTGGGGTGAATGTTCATAATCTTTTTTCCTTCCCAGAATTGGTGAATTAATGTCGAGAGAGAAGTGTGAGAAGGGAAAAAATTAATTGGAAAGTGAGGGGCAATTTTCTCCAGAGAGTATTGGGTATATGGAATAAGCTGACAGAGAAAGTGGTACAATAACAACATTTAAAAGACAAAAAAAGCAGACAATTCGGACTAGCTTAGATTGGCATCAAGGTTCACAGAGATGAGTTAGGCCTAAAGGGCCTGTTTCTGTGATGTTTGACAATGACTTACACTCTCTAGAGCAGGGGTTCCCAACCTGGGGTCCACAGACCCATCGGTTAACTGTAAGGCTCCATGGCATAAAGTGGTTGGGAACCCCTACTCCAGAGCAAAAAGTTTGAAAATTATCTCATTGAAAGAAAATTTTCATTGGGCTTGACAGATGTGATGTTGAGAAGCCATGTACACTTGCTGGGGTGTCTGGAATTTAGTGGGCATGGCCTAACAAAAAAGGGTAGACCATTTAGAAAAGATGGAAGAGAATTTATTTATTCTTTTGCTTGTGAATCTTCAGAGTTATCCATCCCAGAAAACTATGCACAATTTACACTCAAGTATAGTTAGTCAGACTGGTAAAGGTTTGGGTATCAATGTGGATAAGCTGTGGAAAATGTTGAGGTCAAGAAGAGAGTCCACAGACTTTTACTTTGGTCTGTCTGATGTCTCTCTTTCATTCTCCCCGACTGACTTTCATAACGCTCTCCAGTCGGAATTGGCAATCACTTATGCCCCCTCCAAAACCCAACTTGCCAGAAATGATAAGAGAAAGTAATTTCTCCAGATTTTAGTTCCAGGTTGATTTTCTTCCAATGTGAACATTTAAAATTAAAGCCTATGTCATAAGGTGGGCATTGGGAGTGGACCCAAGTGCAAGACACAGACACTGAACTACCAGGAACAGGACTAGGCGTGAGAAGGAAGCAAGGAAAGTGGGGAAGAAAGGACGCTGGACATGACACAAACCCTGGACGAGACAAGGGTTTCGGGCCTGGGCTAGGACTTGACTAAGATAGCAGAACCAGGACATGGAACTGGGAACTAGGAGCCTGGGCTTGGACTCTGAGCCAGAGACTGGACAAGGACCCAGAACCTGGGTCTTGACTCAGGCTCGGACTCCAGAACCAGGCGAGGACAAGCCATGGCTACAGGACAAGGAGAGGCAACAGGACTGGACGTGACACTCCTGGACAGGACAAGAGAACCCCCATACAGGATGAGGGAACCCCAGAACCGGGCTGGGCAAGATACTCCTGGGCTGGGTGAGGCACAGGGACAAGACGAGAACACAAAGCCGTGACTAGGACAGGACAAGGTTTCTGGACCTGGTAAGGACTGGACAAGGCCCGAAGCCTTGACTTGGTTGAGGGAGAGACAGGAACATGGAACACAGAGCCAGGACCCCTCCTTGGAAACAAAAAATAGGGCAAGGACTCATTACACAGAACAGAGAGCTGGGGCACTTCCTTGGGTACAGGACATGGGGCTGGGACTCATTACACAGCATGCAGAATATGACGAGACAGATCCCAACAGAAGGTAGCAACAGACAGCCAGACCTACCTACATGAAGGCATGGACACGGACAGTACCCAACACTAGGTAGCAGCAAACAGCCGGACCTACCTAGCAAAGGCATGGACACAGACAGTTCCCAACACTAGGTAGCGGCAAACAGCCGGACCTACCTAGCAAAGGCATGGACACGGACAGTACCCAACACGAGGTAGCGGCAAACAGCCGGACCTACCTAGCAAAGGCATGGACACAGACAGTTTCCAACACGAGGTAGCAGCAAACAGCCAGACCTACCTAGCAAAGGCATGGACACAGAGGCAGTTCAAAACAACAAAAGACAGTTCTTTATCTTGCTTGGTGGTTGAACTTGACTGCAGTGAAGGCGAGGCTCCAGGAGGAAAGTGAAGGGAAGGGATACAGGCATGAGGTTTGGACAGGAACAATCCAGCAGCCAGAGGCTGAATCCTGAAGCTATTTATGAGGCCAGCCCAAACGAGAACCAGCTGTCTCGACAGAAACTGGGGAAAACCAGAAAACCTGGAATGGAATGCAGATTTCATGGACCAGACCATGACAGCCTAGGATGGCGATGTTTATCCCCTTGTCTACACAGTCAAAGTCCATTAGCATGAAGGTCTATGGTGCAGCATAGTAGCATTGCAGCTCACACAACACTTCACAACAAGGTAGCATCACTGATCAGGGTTCAAATCCCACCACTTTCTGACAGGAGTTTGTACCTTCTCACCGTAACTATGTGGGTTTCCTCCCACATCCCAAATCACATATGGCTTGGATTAGTGAGTTGCAGGCATGATGTTTTGGTGCCGGAAGCATGGCAACACAAGCAGGCTGCCCCCCAGCGCAGTCCTCAGACTGTGTTGGTCGTTGGCACAAACAACACATTTCACTGTATGTTTCAATGTACAATGTGACAAGTAAAGCTAATTTTTAAATCTTTAATTACATACCTTCATAATCAGATTTAAATGAAGGAAATTTCTGGTGACTGGGATCATCACCCACACTTAGCCACTCATCTCTTAGACGTTGGCTTTGATTTAAGCCACGATTGAGCTTTCTTTAATGCACCAAGAAACCTTTCTCTCTTTATCCCTAATTCTGCCTGTTCTGGAAGGATTTAAAATTTGACTTTATGACTCTGTATCTTCAAATGTCCAAGTGAAAGGTGGTCAGAGCATCAGTATTGAAGGTTACAATGTACTAAGCCAGGGTCGGAGACTGTGAGCAAACCAGAGCTGTGTATTACTGTTTGGTCTCCTTCCAAGTCATGGCTGCAACATCCTTCAATTTTCTATATACTTGAAGTTGAGCTGTGGCAGCAGCAGGCTTAATGTTTGGCCAGTGGTGAGAGATTTGTAAAGACGGACAACCCTGAAGTACAGTGCATCCTTGCCTCCTTTCGGTATCAAAACACAGCTCCAACAGTTTCTGTCAGTTTCTCTTCTATTGCAAAGTGAAGATAAAACTGCAATGCCAAGAGATGAAAAATCACATTGTCCATCTCACCAATAGTCACTAATCCAGCTCCCTGTCTAAATAATAATAATAATAAATTCATGATATTTAATCCCTAAGTTGTCATAACCAGATTCATTGCTCCTGACTATCATGTGGGAACTATTGGAGAAATATTGCATTTTGAATGGAATATGGAAAAGTTGGGTATGGGCCAAAACGTGGTTGCGGGGTCCAGGCCCAGAGTGCATCAATGCAACAGGGTCCACGCCCTAGTGTGAAGAACAACCCAATGTTTAGACCATAGAACCACAGAACCATAGAATAACACAGAAACAGGCTGTGCCGAACCATTTTTCTGCCTAGTCCCACTGATCTGCACCTGGCCCATATCCCTCCATACACCTCTCATCCATGTACCTGTCCAAGTTTTTCTTAAGTGTTAAAAGTGAGCCCGCATTCACCGCTTCATCTGGCAGCTCATTCCACACTCCCACCACTCTCTGTGTGAAGAAGCCCCCCCAATGTTCCCTTTAAACTTTTCCCCCTTCACCCTTAACCCATGTCCTCTGGGTTTTTTTCTCCTCTAGCCTCAGTGGAAAAAGCCTGCTTGCATTCACTCTATCTATACCCATCATAATTTTATATACCTCTATCAAATCTCCCCTCATTCTTCTACGCTCCAGGGAATAAAGTCCTAACCTATTCAACCTTTCTCTGTAACTCAGTTTCTCAAGTCCCGACAACATCCTTGTAAACCTTCTCTACACTCTTTCAACCTTATTAATATCCTTCCTGTAATTTAGTGACCAAAACTGCACACAATACTCCAAATTCAGCCTCACCAATGCCTCATACAACCTCACCATAATATTCCAACTCTTATACTCAATACTTCGATTTATAAAGGCCAATGTACCAAAAGCTCTCTTTATGACCCTATCTACCTGTGATGCCACTTTTAGGGAATTTTGTATCTGTATTCCCAGATCCCTCTGTTCTACTGCACTCCTCAGTGCCCTACCATTTATCTTGTATGTTCTACCTTGCTTTTTCCTTCCAAAGTGCACTACCTCACACTTGTCTGTATTAAACTCCATCTGCCATTTTTCAGCCCATTTTTCCAGCTGGTCTAAATCCCTCTGCAAGCTTTGAAAACCTTCCTCACTGTCCACTACACCTCCAATCTTTGTATCATCAGCAAATTTGCTGATCCAATTTACCACATTATCATCCAGATCATTGATATAGATGACAAATAGCAATGGACCCAGCACTGATCCCTGTGGCACACCACTAGTCACAGGCCTCCACTCAGAGAACCAATCCTCCACTACCACTCTCTGACTTCTCCCATTGAGCCAATGTCTAATCCAATTTACTACCTCACCATGTATACCTAGCAACTGAATCTTCCTAACTAACCTCCCATGCGGGACCTTATCAAAGGCCTTACTGAAGTCCATGTAGACAACATCCACTGCCTTCCCTTCATCCACATTTCTTGTAACCTCCTTGAAAAACTCTAATAGATTTGTTAAACATGACCTACCATGCACAAAGCCGTGTTGACTCTCCCTAATAAGTCCCTGTCTATCTAAATACTTGTAGATCCTATCTCTTAGTACTCCTTCCAATAATTTACCTACTACCGATGTCAAATTTACTAGTTTATAATTTCCCAGATTACTTTTAAAGACAATTTAAAAACCGGACCAGATGGGTTGAAAAGGCAAGATCTCGGGACAAGACACAAGGGTTGGGCTGGTTCTGTTTGCTGCTCCATGATGTTTACCTGGCTCTGCACTGAGCTGAAGCTGTGGCCTGCTCCAGGCTCCGTGTCTGAGGAATCCATGACATTTACTCAGCTCTGCGCTGAACTAAGGCTAAGGCTGTGGCCTGCTCCAGGCTCCATGTCTGAGGACGGACTCCATGATGTTTACTCGGCTCTGCGCTGTGCTGAGGCTGAGGCTGAGGCTGTGGCCTACTCCAGCTGCTCTAGGCTTTGTGTCTTTGAATTCACTTTTGTTCTGAATGTTATTTGCTTATTTTTGTTGCTTGCACGGTTTATCTTTTTTTCTGTCCACACATTGGGTGCTTGACGGTCTTTTGTTTATGAGCCCTTTTGGGGTTCATCACATTGTGACTGCCTGTAAGGAGAGGAATCTAATGATTATATAATATATACATACTTGATAATAAATATATTTTGAACTTTGAACTTTGAAAAAACCTAAAACACCAACACTGATTCTCTCGTCAATAGATGCTGGATGACTTGCTGTGCATTTTTAAGATTTTCAGTTATTATTTTAGATTTCCAGCAAATGCATTAATACTTCTGTATAACGAACATGAGAAACCATTAATTACCAACAGATCCCAAAGGCTTGTGCTCAGTGTGATGAATGAGGAGGATCTGTTGATCACACCTTGTGCAGCAATAAGATATCGCTGTATATTGCAGCTGGAGACTTGATTTCTATACTAACAGTGAACTTAGAGCCCCTCAGCTTATTAGTGTTTCAAGTGACTGTGGTCTCAAGAACTTAGATTTTGTTATGTGTGGAATTGGTTGGGTTGAGTCATTCTCCGATCTTGGCAGCTTGCTTGCAAACATTTCATCACCATGTAAGGAGACAGTGTCAGACCGCTGTTGATTGATCAGTGGGGGATGGACATGTAGAACAAAGGGAATGTCTGTGAATGGACAACAACTCAAAATGGCTTAATGGCAGCAGATCTCCTTTTTCTTAAGCCCGTCACCTCTACAGGGACACAGGCCACCAACAGCAGCTCACCAGAAACCTCTGGGCTTGGCCAGTCTCTTAAGTTTTCCCAGGTGTAGCCCGACTTCTTGGTGTGTCCTTCCTCTCCTCCTCTCCCAGGGGTGAGGTCCCCGAAGCTGAGTTGGGGTTTTATGGGGTGGGGTTGCTCCTTTTGCAGCCAGGCTTGTGACCGTCCATGGCAGAGTTAGCGGCAGCAGTTCCCAGTACACTAATCCTGGTCTGAGTGAGGTGCTGCCGATGGGGAGATGGTTGGACCTACCCACTGTAAGATACTGTAAGTCCATGTTATTCTAAGTCTGTTTAAGTTGATATGTTCATAGTAGCTTGTTGAATCACCATTTTATCACATGCAAACTGTATTCACTTATTAGCACTCTGATTTAACCTTGCCTTACTGTCTTTGACAGGCAAAGTTAATACTCCGCTTTCTCAGCCTCTCTCAAGACAGTCGTTGCCAGTGCAATGTGCTCCAGCAATCATCACTGCTCTACTAAAGTAATGCTCAGAGTTTCAACAACAACAGTATCTGGATTTTGAATTCTTCCTATAGTTTGTTTGCTTGTAATAGATTTTTTCTTCTCCATTCATAATTATCATCCACTCTTTTCTTTCTCAACATGCTGTGACCAGACCCTATAGCACCCGTCACGTACAATAGACCCAAACGATTTCTGCTGTGCTACGTAGAGACAGTGTTCCCCAGAGTTCATGCCTTATCCAGGAATTCATTTAATTCATTCCAGGAATGAAAGGGTTACCATATGAGGAACGTCTGGCAGCTCTTGGGCTGTATTCCCTGGAGTTCAGGAGAATGAGGGGGGATCTCATAGAAACATTCCGAATATTAAAAGGGCTGAACAGATTAGGTATGGCAAAGTTATTTCCCATGGTAGGGGATTCTAGGGCATGAATTCAGGATTGAAGGACATCCTTTTAGAACTGAGATGCAGGGAAATTACTTTAGTCAGAGGGTGGTAAATCTGTGGAATTTGTTACCACGAGTGGCTGTGGAGGCCAAGTCATTGAGTGTATTTAAAGCAGAGATAGATAGGTTCTTGATTAGCCAGGCATCAAAGGGTGAAAGCAGGGGAGTGGGGATGACTGGAAGAATTGGATCAGCTCATGATTGAATGGCGGGCTTGATGGGCCGAATGGCCTACTTCTGCTCCTATATCTTATGATCTTATGGTCTCATGTCAGTAACTGGCAGTGTGAATGCCTGTGGAGTCCTGTTCCACATAGTGATGAGTACCAAGCGTATTTTGCATTGTGATTGCAACTGAGGCACAGACCAGAAAGCATTGATGAACCAGATTTGCTGTGGTTTAATCTCCAGAAAAAATGACCTATTTTGTTCAAATTATAAATTTCAAATTTATAAGTGAAATAATCCAATGATCATTGCGGCACAGGAAAAGTAATCATTTTATTTCATACAATGGTTTTAAAAACTAGCATAGAAGCAAAGTATGTCCCAAACATACCTATACTGTACAAGATAAATGTAAACACAGGGGGTTCCATAATCTTGAGCAACACATGCAAAATGCTGGAGCAACTCAACAAGTCAGGCCGCACTTAAGGATCATTTCCCCATCTGGCCAGGAAATGATGTAAAGAGTCATAAATAGCATTACCACGTGACGTCTTTAAAGAAGTCTGCTGATGATGATATATTTATTTATTTATTGAGATACAATGCAGAATAGGCCCTTCTGGCCCTTTGAGCCATGCCCACCAATCCCCAGATTTAATCCTAGACTAATCATGGGACAATCACAATGACCATTTAACAACCAACCAGTAGGTCTTTGGACTGTGGCAGAACCTGGAGGAAGCCCATGGATACAGGGAGAACGTCTGAACAACTTACAGGCAGCAGCAGGAATTGAACCCGTGTCACTGATACTCTAAAGTTTTGTGCTAACCACTGTACTACTGTGCCGCCCTAATGTCAGGGTCCTCCCACACCACAGAGCAAGGCCTGATGTGGAACAACATCATACAAGTAGAAGAGGTGTGAGAGCAGTTCACCTTGCTAGTAAGACAATATTCAACTATCACCTTCCTAAATGGTTTATGACAAACCTTGTGCTGGTTACTAGGGAATCAGGAAAACGTTCTGACCATTAATTAACTATACTCTGAAGACATGCCCAAACCAAGTAAGGCATCAGTGCCATTAAAATTGAGCAATGTCATCGGGGTCTGGACACACTATATTTCCTATAGTGGGGGAGTCTAGGACCAGAGGGCACCCCTGTTGGGTACGGTCTTTCATTGATTCTTTTGTGTTTCTTGGATTTACTGCGAGCGCCTGTATGAAATTGAATCTCAGGGTTGTATTTCGTGACATATATGTACATTGATAATAAACTTACATTGAACTTTGAAGAAGCATGGGTGTACAATGCCAACACTCGGTGGGCCAGCGCGCATATAGTTACGCAAGAATGAGCTTGCTACAGTTTTGAAGTTAGTGGGGGATGACATTCAACAAAGGTAGAATGCAATGTGGAAGAATAAAAGGTCATCCACCTAGGCAGGAACATTAGAAAGGCAAATCCTTGTATATAAATCACTGAGAGGTAAAGCAGAGGTTCTGCAAGCACGAATTCCAATTGCTGACAGTGTCAGCAGCCATGGAAAACTGTAAAGGCTTCTAACACGCACCACAATAACCCCCCAAAAAAACTCCTTGAATTCAAAATGAGAAATATTGAAGCCGAGTTTTTTAAAATTCTGATCATGATTAGTCTTCTACAATGCAAAAACGAACAGGTCTTTTCATTGGCCCCCCCAAAAACTGAAGGCTTTATATTAGCTAGAGAGTCACACAGATTTCTACAGATGCATCCGTGGAGAGCATTCTAACTGGCTGCATCACCATCTGGTATTGGGTGGGAGGGAGGTGCTACTGCACACGGTTAAAATAAGCAGCAGAGCGCTGTAAACTTAGTCAGCTCCATCATGGGCACTAGCCTCCGTAGTATCCAGGACATCTTCAAGGAGCGATGTCTCAAAAAGGAAGCATCCATCATTAAGGACCCCCAACACTCAGGTCAAGCCTTGTTCTCATTGCTACCATCAGGAAGGAGGTACGGAAGCCTGAAGGCCCACACTCAATGCTTCAGGACAGCTTCTTCCCATCTGGACATTGAACCCATGAAAACTACCTCACTACTTTTATTATTTCTATTTTTGCATGACTTACTTAATTCAACTATTAAATATATAAAATACTTACTGTAATTCACAATTCCTCTCTATTATAATGTATTGCATTGTACTGCTGCCATAAAGACATCAAATTTCATGACATATGTCGGTGATATTAAACCTGATTCTGACTTTAATGTTCTCAGCTGCCCACTGCAAATGTAGAAACAGAAAATGGAGGCTGCAGTTTTAATATTTGAGCCCAGTGGTTAGTGTGCTGCACAATCAATATCTGATCTTCACACCCCACACCCTCAGCCAAGATGTGGATTCCACACAGAGCAGACTACATCTCTGGGAAGATGTTGTGTAACAGGGAGAAGATTGTATGTTTCAAACCAATTCATGCACCGATATCATCAATACTATTGACCAAATCATGCAAGTACTGAAATAATCTTCACCACTCACCCGCAGTTAGCCACAAATAACTTGAAGCTTCTGCTGGTTCTGTGTGTGATCGGACTCACACATACACGTACCTGCAGTGCTGCCTTGGAGATATAATTCATCATCTGTGCTTCTGGGCTTGCTCCTCCAAATAGGTACCAAATATACAAGGGTTAAAATGAAACATGAAATACTGTTGTAGGAAAACAGCATCCATCGTCAGAAATCCCCACCACCCAAGCCATACTCTTTCCTCGCTGCTGCCATCAAGGAGAAGGTGCAAGAGCCTCAGGACCCACACTATTAGGTTCAAGAACAGTTACTCCCCCACAACCATCAGGTTTTTGAACAAAAGGGGATAACTACACTCACTTACCCATTCATTGAGTTGAGATGTTTCCATAACCAACGATCTTACCTTAAAGACTCCTTGTCTTGTTATCTCATGTTCTCATTATCAATTGCTATTTATTTATATTTGCATTTGCCCAGTTTGTTGTCTTCTGCTCTCTGGTTGATCTTTCGTTGATCCTGGTCTAGTTACTATTCTGTAGATTTGCTTGCACAAAATGAATTTCGGGGTTGTAAATGTTGACATGTATTTACTTTGATAATAAAAGTTGCTTTGAACTTTGAACTTTGAAATAGGTGGATCTTCAGAAAATTCTCCATTGATCTGCGTTTTGGGCTACTTTTTCACTCTCATCATTTTCCACCAGCATGGTTGGCCTCCCCAAGGATGGCAAATCCATCAATGAACATTCACATAGGACACAAACAGGCGTTTTCCATTAGTTCTACCAATTTATCTTTCCACTCCTTGCATGATGATGCTTTCTTGATGCTAAGGCAGCTTGGGCATCCCGGAAGAAAAGTAAAGAGAGAGGTGTCAGTGTTCACAGAGACAGACAAGACACTTTTCCAACCGAACTGAAGAGACTGAAGAAGAGGAAATTGGCTCACAAATAGAGAAAGCTTGTCGACAGTGCGAGAGGGAGGACAGGCAGGTGATAGAGAAGGGACACGCTCAGACCGACGGTTTGAGATGTGTCTACATTACCGCAAGGAGGATTGTGAACAAAGCGGCTGAGCTTAGAGCGTGGATCAGTACTTGGAGCTATGATGTGGTGGCCATTACAGGGATGGCTCAAGGACAGGGAGGGAAGCAAAAGAGGAAGGGTGTGGCACTGCTAATCGGACAGAGTGTCACGGATGCATAAAAGGTGGACGTCATGGTGGAATTGTCTTCCGAGTCTCTGTGGGTGGAGGTTAGGAACAGGAAGAGTCAATAGCTTTACTGGGTGGTTTTATACGCCGCCCAAAAGTAACAGGGATATCGACGCGCAGATCAGGAAAGAGATCCTGGAAATGTGTAAATATAGCAGAGTTGTCATGATATGAGATTTTAATTTCCTGGTCTGCTGAGTTCCTCCAGCATTTTGTGTGTGTGGCTTGGATTCCTAGCATCTGCAGATTTTCCCTTGTTTGTGGTGTTACGAAAACCCCGTAACCAGGTAACTTACCAGCAAAGATAGATGGGTCAGCTGAGTCGGATGCTACTATTTTCAAACGTTTTATTCGAAAAGGGGCACAAACGTATGGTTAATACAAAACATTCAGATCATATACATCGTCAAAACTCAATCTAAAATACCGGTGTAACCATAATCAATCAGAAATAAGCTCTACAGTTGTCTAGGGGGTAATGTAGATTTTATATCGTTCGCTGGATATCTAAAAGTCTTTTAGATCACGGCAGTTTCACTTAGTTGCCGGCGGAAGTGTCGCGTTGGTGCACTTTTGTTAGAAAGACAGAGAGCATGAAGCATTTACCCGACAGGTTTTCCAACCTGTAGGAGGTAGTCGGAAGTCTCGTTGGGGGAATGGACTCTCATCTGTGGCTTCCCCTGTAGCTAGGCCGTCTTCCGTGGTGAAGTCGCCAATCCCAGGCAAGGGAAGGACGCACACGAACCCCACCACCGGCTGTAGCTATTAAAACGCTGTCGCAGGATTTCTAGCGTTTCTCCTTCGTGTGTTTCCTTGGTGCATCTGGGTGCGTCTGAGGGTCCTCCCCTCAGACACTCCTTTATACTTCTTCACGGGATCGCAGGTGTCAATCAAGTTGCAGGTATTGCGATCTCTCTCTCAACCAGCCCACCCTGCCCGAGGGCCTTTCACGTGGTCTCCATGAGACAATAGTCAAAGTCACCTTTATTCTGCTTCTTGGGAGAACGTGGTCTTCCGCACGTCTCTCTCTCTTGGGTCAGTTGACCCCCCCTTAACTAGAGTTCTTGCGATTTTCACAAAGGAGGGGGCCAACGGCATAACAGTGGGTAGACAAGATATACTGATCAAGATAACTAATAGCATGATTAAGTCCATAGGCCCATGTCCTTCAGTGTATGTATGTGATAGCTGTTGTCAAAGGATGACTTGCTGTAAGGTTAATTGGTTGTTAAGTACAGTGTCATTGGCAGCTGCCTTTCATGTTATAATAGTTGTCTACAGAGAATTGGGGAACAAATCCAGAGAGGTTATCGGTATAAAAGAATCACACTGGGATGCAACTCCTGAATTTTCAAGCCTACATTGATTGTCACCCACAGAGATCCCCAAAATTAGTTGAACAGTTGTCCATGAGAGAGCAGATCTGGTGGCCTCACTGATACCTGAGAAGCGCTGTGTCATTCTTGCCTGCCACTTAGTAGCAGCCAGTGTGACTGGAAGTAAAACTTACCGTCTGTCTAACACTTTAGGTACCAATGCCAGCTGTTTGAGCTTCTGTGAAAAAAATTGAAGAATACCCTGACAGCTTTTTAGATCAAAGCATCTGCTGCCATTGCCCATGGGTATGGCGCACATTATTAGATGGGTTGTAGAGTTCAGAAATAACGTACAGTACATATTGCCACCAATCGACCAGGGAGCGTTGGAGCATGGGCTCTGAATTAACGTCCTAAGGCTGGTTTAGACAGCAACATCTGGAAGCTGAAGCAAGAAGGAGAATTTACAAGCAGTTTTGGGGTGAGGCTTGCTGGATTTGTTGGCTGCCGATGGCAGGGAATACAAAGAGATTACACTCGGTGTGTAGCCTATCTCTGGTGGTCTGAATTACCTCTCTGCCCAGGACTATTGTCAGATGGTCAACTTTAAGCTTATTGTCAAAATACCGTGAAAATGAGCTTTTTGTAGCAGCTGCTGCACTGTACATCACCAATATAAGTTAACATATATACTAACTTAAATTATATGTAACTTACATAACAAAATAAACATAACGGCATTAATCGAGCACCTCTGCTCCTTCTGCCAAAAGCAGAACTTTCCAGTGGCCAAACATTTTAATTCCAATTCCCATTCCCGTTCTGACATATCGGTCCATGGTCTCCTCTTGCACCAAGATCAGGCCACCCTCAGGGTAGCCTCCAGCCTGTTGGCATGAATATCAATCTCTTATTCCGATAAAAAAAAATTCCCACCCCCTCCCCTCTTCCTCTGTTTCCCTCTCTGGCCTTTTAGATCTTCTCTCCTGCCTATTACTTCCACACAACCCCTCCTTCCCCTTCTCCTATGGTCCACTCTCCACCCTTATTTGATTCCTTCTTCTTCACTTCTTCGCTCTTCCCACCCACCTGTCTTCACCTATCACCTTCCAGTTAGCCTCCTTCCTCTCCTCCTCCACCTTTTTATTTTGGTGTCTTCTCCCTTTCTTCTCAGTCCTGAAGAAAGGTCTCGGCCCGTAACATCAACTGTTTATTCATTTCTATAGATGCTGCCTGGCCTGCAGAGTTCCTTCAGCATTTTAGAAACATAGAAAACTTACAGCACAATACAGGCACTTCGGCCCACAAAGTTGTGCCAAACATGTCCCTGCCTTAGAAATTACTAGGCTTACCTATCGCCCTCTATTTCACTAAGCTCCATGTACCTATCTAAAAGCTTCTTAAAAGACCCTATCGTATCTGCCTCCACCATCATTGCCGGGAGCCCATTCCACGCACCCACCACTCTCTGAGTAAAAAAACTTACCCCTGACATCTCTTCTGTACCTGATTCTAAGCACCTTAAACCTGTGTTCTCTTGTGGCAACCATATCAGCCCTAAGAAAAAGCCTCTGACTATCCACACAATCAATTTCTCTCATCATCTTGTACACCTCTATCAGGTCACCTCTCATCCTCCACCGCTCCAAGGAGCAAAGGCCGAGTTCACTCAACCTATTCTCATAAGGCATACTCGCCAATCCAGGCAACACCCTTGTAAATCTCCTCTGCACCCTTTCTATGGCTTCCACATCCTTCCTGTAGTGAGGTGACTAGAACTGAGCACAGTATTCCAATGTGGGGTCTGACCAGGGTCCTATATAGCTGCAACATTACCTCTCGGCTCCTAAATTCAGTTCCACAATTGATGAAGGCCAATGCACTGTATGCCTTCTTAACTACAGAGTTAACCTGTGCAGCTGCTTTGAGCGTCCTATGGACTCAGACCCTAAGATCCCTCTGATCCTCCACACTGCCAAGAGTCTTACCATTAATACGATATTCTGCCATCATATTTGACCTACCAAAATGAATCACTTCACACTCATCTGGGTTGAACTCCATCTGCCACTTCTCAGCCCAGTTTTGCATCCTATCAATATCCCACTGTAACCTCTGACAGCCCTTCACACTATCCACACCTCCAACCTTTTCTGTGTGTGTCGCTAACGGCATTACCACAAGTCAAAAGTGAGAAAATAAAACATAATCTGAGGTAGCGTTATGGATATTCAGAGTCAGTTCATGTACCTGATAGAAGTTGTTGTTGATCCTTGAGATGTGAACCTTCAGGCTCATGTGCCTCCTGCCTGATGGCAGCATCAAGATAAGGTCAAGGCCCCAGGTGGTGGGGGTCTCTAATGATGGATGCTGCCTCCCTGAGACATTGTCTCCTGTCAATGTCCTCAGCAGTGGGAAGAGCTATACTCATGATGGAACTGGCTAAGATTATTGCTCTCTGTAGTCTCATGTGTTCAGTCCCGCAATGGGACATGATGAGTTGGCAACGTCCCCATCACTCTCGCTTTGCTGCTCCTTGGAAATTCAGTTGTTGCTCTGATGACCTTCCCTTAGCAAATCTATGTTAACGAACGCCCCAACTTTTAAGTGAAGTTGTGCCAGAAAGCTTAATAACCCTACTATGTCAGCCAGGGTATCCATTAAAAAATTAAAGCAAGAATGGGTGATTTAGCCACTTGGGCCATGCAGTAAGATTGCGCCTATTCTTTCTCCTCATCCAAATTCCCAATTAATTGTTGATTTCCTTGATTCACTTGCATCCAGAGATCTATTGGTCTCCTTCATGAATTGAAGTTATCAACACTGCCAAAATGGCTTGGCAGATTTTTTTTTATTCATTCTTGGCATGTCATTATTGATTGACCATGATGAATTAATTGCCTTTGGACTAAGGAAGCAGTTAAGAGTCAATAGAATTGATGGGTCTGGAGTCACATATAGATAAATCCAAGTAAGGCTGGTCTGTCACGCTTTTTGAAAAATTAATCCAAAGTGCAGAAGTTCCTACTGTTCTAGAGGCTTGAAGTAACCCTGCTGTTGGTCCATATACTATTCATCAGAGCTGTGACAGAGGAATGCAGCAACTGTGCTCTCAGGCTTTCATGGAATAGGATTTGAGTGAAGAAATTGAGGAGAGAATTACAGCCAAACTGAGGAATTGTTTTTCACTTTGAGTAGTGGAGTTCTGAAACCCAGTTCCTGAAAATGACAGAAAACCTTAATACATTTAAAAAGCACCAGGAGAAACATTTGAAGTATCATAACCTACAGAAAATACAGACGAATAGCTGAGATACGGAAATAATAGGAAGATCGTTGTTTTGACCTTGTATGGATACAATAGACTGAATAGCCTCCTGTGTTAGAAATTCTTATACGACTCTGATCAAGAGGCAATTACCCAATGGCATTTCCTATCTGATTTTACGGTCTTGCATCTCAAACTCATGTACTACTGCTCACTTCATAGAGGTGCTGTCCTCATGGGATAGATGTCATTTGAATTTTATTTATATTTTTATTGACTTACAGTTTGGAATAGGCACTTCCAGCCCTTTGAGCCACACTGCCCAGCTGTTCCCAAATTTAATCCCAGCCTAATCACGGGACAATTTACAATGACCAATTAATCTAGCAACTGGTCCATCTTTCGCCTGTGGGAGGAAACACATGGGGTCGCAGGGAAAACGTAGAAACTCCTGACAGGCAGCGGTGGGTTTTGAATCCAGGTCACCTGTACTGTAAAGTATTATGCTAACCATGACACTACTGTGTTTTGCGAATTCTTGGTGGTGTTGAAAGACACACACACACACACACACACACACACACACACACACACACACACACACACACACACACACACACACACACACACACACACACACACACACACACACACACACACACACACACACACACACACACACCTCTTGACCACATAAATTATCATTGCTTTCTTCCATAGTGTTTTGTGAAAACTGCTAACTGACCAAGCTATACATCCTAACAAATAATATGACCACATAATAACATTTCTGGAAATGTTTGTCATTTAATTGTACTGTGCCAAGCCTCTGCTGCAATGTGAAGTGCATCAAATCTCATAAAATGCTAAATATAACTTTGTTATCCAAATATAAAGAGGCACATACACTGTAATTCCTGGTTTTGTGAATGAAGTGTGCTTAATTAAATTGAAGTTTTGTTATGTACTATTTGTTTAATATAATGGGTTCCTAGAAGTCAAAAGCATATTTTTTTTACTGCAGTCATCTTGAGCTTAAAGGCTCAGTGTGCTTTACCTTTCACTTAGATCTTATGTGTTATGTTTTGTAACTCCAAAACATAAAACTAGTCAGAAGAAAAACATGGAGCCAGGAATAATGAGTGTTTATTCTCAGTTTTAATTTAGTAAGGCACACACATATGACATGGCGTTCACATACTTCTACATATCACCTGTATGGAATTATATAAACAGCAAAGTTTGCTTAAACAAACAATATATTTACAATATTACTCAAATTCATTCATTATGTGCTATTTCATATGACATTGATGATCATGGTCTCATGACCATGATTGTTCTTGCCAAATTTCTCTACCGAAGTGATTTGCTATTGCCATCTTCTAGGCGGTGCCTTTACAAGATGGGTGACCCCAGCCATTATCATTACTCTTTAGAATTGTCTGCCTGGCGTCAGTGGTCACATAACCAGGAACTGTGAAATGCACCGGCTGCTCATACACCGTCCACCCCCTGTTCCCATGGCTTCACGTGACCCAGATCAGGGGGGCTAAGCAGGTGCTACACTTTGCCCAAGGGTGACCTGCAGACTGGCACAGGGCAGGAGTGCTTTACACCTCCTGTGGTAAAGACATATCTCCACCCCGCCACACAATTACTCAAATGTTACTGTCATATTGAATACACAACATTATGAATCATCTGACAGTAGTGTTCCCTGTTCAAAGGCATAGTCTGCAGAAACTCCACCGCTTGGGGAGTTGCTATCTTCACTAGGGCTAATGTATAAGGGAAATGTCTATTCAGTGTGCAAATTATTTTTGTTTCCTGTTTGCATTTCTAAATGCTGAAGAGTACTTTGTAAATTGGCACTTGCTATAAGTGCCACTGGTAGTACTGGACATAATTTCCTCTTCCTGCACCCTTCTGATTTTTGTGGCAACCTTTGTGAAGAGAAGAAAATGCATTTAGAAATGCACTCTCTTTGAAGGATGAGTGTGAGATGTTACTGTTCTCAGCAAGGAAGAAATGACTCATAGCAAATCTAGTGTAAAATTTATAAATTCAAGATCGTCACAGTTCTGCTAGTTTGGTTATTTTAGCAAATACATTCTACACTCTTTGCGCACTGAAAAATAATCACAATTCAAAGTATCAATCTCAACTTGAGATACGGGGCAGCACAGTAGCATAGTGGCTGGTACAATGCTCCACAGTACCAGTGACCCGGGTTCAATTCCTGCCGCGGCCTGTAAGGAGTTTGTATATTCTCCCTATGACAGTATGGGCTTCCTCCGGGTGCTCCGGTTTCTACCTATGGTCCAAAGACCTTCCAGTTGATAGGTTAACTGGTCATTGTAAATTGTCCCATCGTTAGGCTAGGCTTAAATCAGGGGTTACTGGGTGGCTCAAAGGGTGTCTCCATGCTGTATCTCAATCAATCAACAAATAAGTAAATAGCTGTCATATCAAGGATTCTCCATATACATTTACATGTAGTGTATTAGGAATTTGCAGTGGTGCATTGGTACTATAAGCAACAAGAACAACATTCAACAATTGTACAGGATAAAGAAATATAGAAAAATAAAGTTATAATTACAGATATGAAATAAAATATACAAAAATACATAAATACCAGCATGTATTTGCAATGTAAACAGCATTTCAAAAAGTGGTTTAAACTGCAGTGACTGAGGTAATAAATGGAGGGGGTGGGTTCTCGCTGGAATGGTTGATCAGATTAACGGCTTGGGGGAAGAAATTTTTTTAATGATGTGAAGTTTTTGTTTTTGTAGCCCTGTTGCACTTTCCAGAAGGGAGCTTTTGGAAAAAGGTACAGTATAATGCTGGGTGGGTACCGTCTGCAAAGATTTTTGCTGTCCACATCTTTGTCCTGGACACATGCAAATCCTGTAGTGATGGTAGGCTGCAGCTAATGACCTTTTCTTCTGTCCTGACCACTCGCTGTCAGGACAGGATAGACACATGCACATGTGCACAGTTGCAATGAGAAAATTACCTGCAGCAGCATCACAGGCACATAGCATCAAAAAATCAGCATGCACAAGAAAATGTAACTTGAAGATAAATTGTACCACAATTTGTAAAATAACTTGATTTAGAGGTGTAATTACAACATCCCCTTGTAATCTGTAGGGTTTAAGTATATAGATGCAAGTAGCATAAAAGGAGATCTTACAGCCAATCAATGCTGTAGAAAAGTTCTATCCGCTCGGTCTCCTTTTTCCCTATAGGACCACAAATTTTTAATCACATCAAATTCCCTTTTGGAAGTCAGTATTAAATCTGCTTCAATCAGAGATGATAGCAATATTAATATTTTTAAAATTCTCTGAAATTTTAAGTTCCCTAAATTGTTTGCCAATTTTCATGAATACTTGCCATTGGAAATAGTTTAACCCTTTCTGCACTATCTTGATTTTAAAGACACCATCTTTTTATCTTTGCCTTCTCTGCTTCTCATTCATCTCTGCTTTGATTCTCAGCTCTTTATTTAGCTTGCCTAGTATTTGTATGTTTGTTTCTACCTTAATATAAATGATTGTTAAGAATTAAGACCGCTCGCCATTCTTGACTCCCAGAAGAAACATAAGGATCAGAATAATAACAGCGATCCGACAGCCAATTATCACGAACACTTAACAGTGGACGTGGTTTATCCTTTTCCGCACTAATAATCGCCCAAATAATTTGGAACTCATTTAGTTGATACCCTCTTCTCCAAGACTGATGAAAATGTACTTGCTGAGAAAGATCTGTTTTGCTTTTTGTGGATAGGACTAACCTGGGTAATTTCCTGCAGATGCTGGAAATCCAAAGCAACGCACACACACAAATTGCTGGAGCAACTCAGCAAGTCAGGCAGCATCTATGGAAATGAATAAACAGTTGATGTCTGAGGCCAAGACCCTTCTTCAGGACCCATGTCGAGTAAGTGACAGTGTTGTGCTGTGCTGGAAGAGCCTGGCCTAAAACATTTGAAGCCATGACTGCCACCGGGGGTACAATTAAGTTCTGGGGTGATCAAGAACCCAGAAGTGGAGAATCATTGAAATCAGGCAACACGTGACTGAAGGAGATTATAAAAATATGAAGGGATAAGGAGAGATTTGAAAACAAGCATCAAGTTTTAAAAGCTATTCCATTGCTCAACTAAAGCCAAGATGTGTCAGCAAGTGCAAAGGTGATAAGTGACACACTAGTTCAGCTATTAAAGCTGGCCTCTCACACTGCTAGTGACCTGGGTTCAATATCCTAACCTCTGATGCTTTCTGTGTGAAGTATGCATGTTTGTGTGTATTGGCAGGCTAATTAGCCTCTATATATTCACCACAGTAGCATAGTGATTAGCACAACGCTTTAGAGTACAGGCAACCCAGGTTCAATTCCCACCGCTGCCTGAAAGGAATTTGTATGTTCTTCCCCTGACCCCATGGGTTGCTTCTGGGTGCTCCAGTTTCCCCACACAGTCCAAGCAAGTACCAGTTTGTAGGTTAATTGATCATTATAAATTGTACTGTGATTAGACTACTATTAAATTGGGGGACTGCTGGGAAGTATGGTTTGAAGTGACAGAAGGGCTTATTCCATGCTGTATCTCAATCAATAAATAAATAAATAGCCGCTGGTGTGGGCGTGAGTGGTAGAACATGGAAGTCTTAATAAGCTGGTAAGGAAGGCGGGCTCTGTCGTGGGCAAAGTACTCGAGAGTTTAACATCGGTAGCTGAGCGAAGGGCGCTGAGTAGGCTACGGTCAATTATGGATAACTCTGAACATCCTCTACATAGCACCATCCAGAGACAGAGAAGCAGTTTCAGCGACAGGTTACTATCGATGCAATGCTCCTCAGACAGGATGAAGAGGTCAATACTCCCCAATGCCATTAGGCTTTACAATTCTACCGCCAGGTCTTAAGAACTTTTTAAAAGCTATTATTAATGCTTTTTGAGATAGTGATTTAGATGCATATCATATTTTTTACTGAGTTAAGTATTGTATGTAATTAGTTTTGCTACAACAAGTGTATGGGACATTGGAAAAAAAGTTGAATTTCCCCATGGGGATGAATAAAGTATCTATCTATCTATCTATCTATCTATCTAATTCATGGGAATATGAGACAAATAAAACATAGATTTAGTATCAATTTAGTATAAATGGGTTCTTGATGGTTAGCACAAAGTCGGTGGGCTGACCATGTAGTTTGACTGGATGACTCTCTGGAGGAGATTTTGTGCAAGTTTGGTCAGTTTTGAAGCACCAAAACTGTATGAAGTCTAAAACAAGGCAACAGAAGTTCAAAAGTTCAAAGGACATTTATTATCAAAGTATGTATGCTATGTACAGCCCTGGGATTCGTCTCCTTACGGGCAGCCACAAAACAAAGAAACCCAATAGAACCCATTAAAAAGAGACTGTCGAACACCCAATGTGCAGAATGAAACAAATTGTTTTACAATACAAGTAAGCAAATAATATTGAGGACTGAAGTTCACGAAAGTGGCTCCACAGCCACGAAGCCAGACATCATTACAGCTGATCCAGGGGTCTGTTGGTTGCAGGCCACATTCTCAGTTCAGCCCAGAGACAAATAAACCTTGAGGAGCAGTGAGTTGAACACCAGCCTGTACATCGCCTCCAGCCCTGACAACCTGACCTTTTCAATTTAACCCGGAGCTTAAATCGGCCAAACCTTGGGTCATTCCTTGCTCTCAGACCTGGGCCTGGGCCCTGCTGCCTCAACTCTGCCTCACTACGGCTCTGCTGCATCAAATCGCCTCCAAGTCCACTCCAGCATAGGCCAAACGTTGGCCATCCACAGTCAAAGATGTGCATTTTGGTGGGTTAACAAGCCAGAGGTTCAGAGGAATAGTCAAATTTTGAGGTAACAGGCCTGATAAAAGATTTCAGCAACACATGAACCAGGAATGGGATGAATGTGGGCTACATAATAGAGTTTGAAAAGCAGTGTTCAGCACAAGGTTCCAGTACATTGAAAATTCTAAACTGTGTGTTTCTGTTTTAGGCAGATACCAAGATAAATCATGGAACTAATGATCAGGGAATATTTCTTGCCATGAGGATTGAAGATGACAGCTTTGATGATCCCCCTCTGGCTGAAGCAAACTTCTGCTCAATAAATGCCAAATGTTGTACAAGCAGTTTGATAATTTAAAGTCAGGAAAGCGGTCCAGAGCAATAATGTTAACTCACTGCAATTAAGTTGCAGCATCTTCCAACTTCTGAGAACACATCATAATTTTGAGGTTCTCCCTCTGTTGCCCAGGTCTCTCTCTCTTTATTCAACCCCTTGCTCCTGTAGTCATCATAAGGTCAACCAGAGGCACTCCTCTTTTTGGCCTTGCTTCCTCCCAAAGCAATCTCTGTTCCTCTTTCAACAGATTACTCAAACGTTTTTTCAATCCTGCTGTCAACATTCCTTCCTCCACATGTGTGTCACTTAACCAAATATTTTTATTTTGCTAGATAATTGATCCCTGTATAAGCCACATTTTGATTTCAAGTCACTTTACCTCAATTTCATAAGGCCGTGGAAATCTTGAAGGCCTTGCAAGTTCTATCTTGGAAGCAGCATGCTCATTTTCATAAAGTAATAGATGATGAGTGCACAGAGGAAAGAGATGACTCACAGTCCTGTGTTTGAAGCACTAGCCAGCAGGGTGGCTGGTATTCATAAGAAGAGAGAAAATGGTATGAAGTTTTTAATTATCAGCTTGCTCAGAAAACAACCCTATAACCAGCATCAGATAATTAACTCATAGCTTCAAGGTAAAAGCACTAATAAACTTCTCAACCAAAAGACCGTAAATGTACATCCTAATAGATTGCTAACAATGACCGTTACTAATGGGATCCTTGGCCAGGACACCTCTTTCTGTAAACTTACCCTTCAAGTACCAAACGTAGTACATTCCAAACCAACTCATTTCCAGAGTATCAGAATCAGAACATAGAACATAAAATAGTACAGCACATTACAGGCCCTTCGGCCCACAATATTTTACTGACCCTCAGACTCTGCCTCCCATATAACCCCCCACCTTAAATTCCTCCATATACCTGTCTAGTAGTCTCTTAAACTTCACTAGTGTATGAACAAGGACACCTAGATCTCATTGTACTTCCCCTTTTTCTGACTTGACACCATTCAGATAGTAATCTGCCTTCCTGTTCTTGCCACCAAAGTGGATAACCTCACATTTGTCCACATTAAGTTGCATCTGCCATGCATCTGCCTACTCACCCAACCTGTCCAAGTCACCCTGCATTCTCCTAACATCCTCCTATTTCACACTGCCACCCAGCTTTGTGTCATCTGTAAATTTGCTAATGTTACTGTTAATCCCTTCATCTAAATCAATAATGTATATTGTAAATAGCTGCGGTCCCAGCACCGAACCTTATGGTACCCGACTAGTCACTGCCTGCCATTCTGAAAAGGACCCGTTAATCCCTACTCTGTTTCCTGTCTGCCAACCAATTTTCTATCCATGTTAGTACCCTACCCCCAATACCATGTGCTCTAATTTTGCCCACTAATCTCTTATGTGGGACTTTATCAAAGGCTTTCTGAAAGCAGGTTTAGCTTCATTGACATATGTCATGAAATTTGTTGATTTTGAAGCAGCAGTACAATGTAACACGTAATAAGCAAAACATGTGAATTACAGCAAATATTTATATATAATAGTTAATTGATTAAGTAGTGCATGTTTATGTTCTTCTCTCCTTCTCGACACTGTAGTTTTTGTTCTTTCTTTTTTGTTAATTGTGTTATTTGGGCTTCTTGCTTTGTGGCTGCCTGTAAGCAGACAAATCTCAAGGTTGTATAATTTATACATTCTTTGATAATAAGTGTGATTTACACCTTTGGAAAAAAAAGTAGTGAGGTGGTGTTCAGGGGTTCAATACCCATTCAGAAATCAGATGACAGAGGGGAAGAAGCTGAGTGTGTGCTTTCAGGCTCATGTGCGTCCTCCCTGATGGTACCAATGAGAACAAGGCATGGCCTGAGTGATGGAGGTCCTTAATGATGGACGCCGGCTTTTTGAGACATCACTCTGAATGCACCCATAGCGTAAAAGTGCTTGCAGTAGTAACTGAAAGAGCTAGATGCACAGTATGTCTCTCCTTGACCATCTCAGCTAAATTTTCTACCTGATTTCCACTCCTCTAGGTATCACAATCAAGAGGTAAGCAGTTCTCTTCTAGGCCTGTGTGGTGGGTCAAATCAGGAGCAATCATCCTTTGACACAATCCTACTAAAAATCCACACATGTCCACTAGTTATGCAGAAGCTTCACCTCAGCTTCTATTGAGATTACGGAGGATACTACATGATGGTTACTTGTGCATTTTTTAGATACATGGGTCATGACCAAAGGAAAAAAAATGACTGGAGTTGCTGAGCACTTTCATGCAAGGATATTTACTAAGGCATCAGGACATCCCATCTTTAATTACCCACAAAGTTAACTTCAGACTACGCATGAATTAGGATATGATGCACCCCATAATGTAGTTACAATCATATTACAAAATAAACAGAAACAGCTGCATTAATTACAGTACATAAACAACATTTACACACTTAAACACTCCCATTACTAACAAAATGGACTATTCCACTGTGTATGGCAGAAAAGGCACCGTAAAGCCAACCCATTAGTAGAATATATCCGGGGGAAGATATTGAAGTGTGTACACAGTGTGCAATGACAACAGAATGACGTGTGTGTGTGTGTGTGTGTGTGTGTGTGTGTGTGTGTGTGTGTGTGTGTGTGTCTCTCTCTCTCTCTCACAAAAAGTACACTAACAGTATGATACCTGGATGCATGAATGATTCCCGAGTATTATCATGAATCAATAGCATTAGGTCATTAAAGATCACCTCCTTGTATTCATCTCAACCCCTGTCCAAAAATGTTCACGCTCATCTGAGCTCTCTGAACTAGCATATGGCCAGTTTTAATTATTCCATTGCTTGCAGCCACACCTTCAACAGTAGGCTACTGAGAGTAACGTTCTCTGACTCCAATGTCTCCTTCCTCTTTATTTATTATTTGTTTATTTATTGGTTGAGATACAGTGCAGAACAGGCTCTTCCAGCCCTCCAACTGCACCGCTCTCCAGTCTCCAGGATTTAACCCTAGCCTAATCACAGGAAAATTTACAATGACCAATTAACCTACCAACCAGTATGTCTTTGGACTGAGGGAGAAAACCAGAGCACCCGGAGGAAACCCACAGTTAAAACGTACAACAGGCAGCGTCAGGAATTGAACGCAGGTCGCTGGTACTATAAATTGTTGTGCTAACCACTACGCTACTGTGCCACCTCTTTAAGTCTGTCTTTCTTTTGAAGCGCAGCGTCAAATTTCCCTGGCACCTTAGGATACTAAGGGGAGTTTTGTACACGGAAGATTCACTGCTGAAGATTCAGTAGTGAATAGTTCAAGGTTTCAAATGTTTGCAAACTTAGTGGGATATGTGATGAATTCATCAGGAACTAAGATAATCACCAGTGTGCCTCCACTAATGAATACCATCCTGCTCCTCACACCCTCCAAAGGAAACAAAAACACTGGAGCTGCCTGTACTGTTTTACAGTGAGCATTTCCGGTAATTAAAAATGAGCGAAGCAATTTGCCAGCTTTGTTACCCTAAGGGAGAATGGTATGGCATAAGCTGCTTCAGCAAATGACATTGGGAGTTCATTACTACAGGAAGAGTGCGAGCATCCAGGAGATTGCTTATTCCCGAGCAATAAGTAAAGTTGAGCAAACACAGGTGCAAGGGGAGAAAAGAGAGAGCTTGGATATCTCATGATCATATACAGCGAGTTGAAGTCAAAATCAAGTTTGTTGTAATATCCACAAGTACAAGTATGCACAAGTGTATTGAAAAACTTACTAGCAGCAGCATCACAGACACAGAGCATCATAAACTGTGAGCAGCATTCCATTGAAAACATAAATTATACACACTTATACACAGGAAAGAACACAAATGTATAAATTATAATGCAAACTGATCAAAGGGATCATAACGTTGCGAAGCTCTAGTGATTAAGGTTCAATGGTTCAATATAAAAGAATGTAAACAATATACAACCTGAAATTCTTACTCTCCCAAAAAATGCCGCAGTATGACTGACAGGAGAATGTTAGAACCCAAAAGCCCCTGCCTTCCCCCTCTCATGCTCAAGCAGCAACAAAGCATCAATCCTCCTCCCACCTGCCACAGCAAAAGCATCCACCAACAGTTTGATATGGCATGAGCGCTCTCTCTCTTTCACTAACGAGGAAGAGAGAGCCATCACTCCTTCCACAGCGAGAGGGGGAGACCAACAGCTCGCTGTTTCAACATTACCGTCTGCAACGTGGCTTTTATTTCGTGCTCCTCCACTTCGAGAATCAGGCAACAAACCCTCTCTCACCGTCGAACAAGAGAGAGAGAGAGAGAACAATCACTTGAATCCAGGTGCTTCTGAATGCCGCTACCTCTATGTCCTGATCTCCCGCGAAGTTTCGGTTGGTGACACAAGCTAGGAACCGGTCATCCATAGGGCCACACAAGGCTGCATCCTGAAGACACACGTCTTCCTAGCCGCTCCTGGAGATATCAAAAATGGCCACTCAGCGAGCTCTGAGAGAGAGAACCCGCCACCATGATTGGGCAGATTGATTCAAGAACTGAATTGGGGAGGGAAGAGTTTTTGAACATGGTGATGGGACTTCAGGATTCTCTGCCTCTTGTCCAATGGTATCTGCAAGAAGATGGCATGTCCTGGATGATTGGGAATTGTTAATGATGGATGTTGCTTTCTTGAGGCAGCACCTCCTGTAGATACTACCGATGGTGAAGGGAGATAGAGAGGGATGCATCCGATTGTTAAGTTCTTGTTGCTTTCAGATATTCAGATTCGTGCAAAATCCAGTGCACTTCTGTACCATCCTTTGAACAAATACTAAATTGATTCAAAAATACAGATCATATCACAAAGGTACCTTCATTTACAGTACTGTGCAAAACTCTTGGGTATCTACTGTATAAATAGCTAGAATGCCTAAGACTTTTGCACAGTGCTATATGTGAGTTTGTGAATCTGGTGGCAGCAAAAGATGTTGGAAATGGTGAGGGTGGAGTGCCACGGGAGGGGTGTGGGACAGGTGGCAGAGAAGGATTGCCAGGGGTGAGGGCTGGCACAGATGCAGACACACCCAGCCCTGAAGCACCAGGCAAAGTCATTGGATTCCAAACAATTGGTTTATTGATCATTACAGAAAGTGTCTCTGCTGCTTCATGCTCCCTCCCCTTTCTCTTCCCCCTTTCCCAATCGTGATTCCCCTCTCCCTTCCTCCTTCCCACTCTCAGCCCACTATAGAGATGCAAATCTGATTCAGGTTTATCATCACTCATATATGAGTGAATTTTTTGCAACGGCAGCAGTAAAGTGCGATACTTAAAATTACTACAATATTGTGCAAAAGTCTTGGGGTCTCTAGCTAAATATATATATAGAGAGCTTGGGATATTGTAACATTCCAAGCTACATTACCCAGACAAATTCAGACAAAAGTGAGTGTTGAGGTAAAAATGATGGAGTAAGAGAGATGGATGTACGTGGTATCCAAACATAACCCTGGCTAATGAGCTGTGCATGAAGTAGAAATCTATGTGAGAAGAATCAGAGTTCAGGCACAGAGTTCCAGGCTAGGTAGCCCAGACATCTGAAGTGAAAGGGGAATGTAATAAAGGGCAGTTTTATAAGAAATATGAAGATATGGCTGAGTAGAGTTCCACAGAAAGGGAGTGTTAGTGAAGGGAAGGATGGGAACTGTACACTGAGTTATTAGGGCACCAGAAGTCATTGTATGTCCACTAGAACAGAGGTAGAGTCGTAGAGGCATATAACCTTACAACAGAGAAACAGGCCCCTCAGCCCATCTAGTCCGTGGAAGCCATTAATCTGCCTAGTTCCATTGACCTAAACCCGGACTATAGCCCTCCATACCCCTCCCATCCATGTACCTATAAATGTTGGAGTCGAACCCGCATTCACCACTTGCGCTGGTGGCTCATGTCACACTCTCACTGCCTTCTGGGTAAAGAAGTTCCCCTTAAACATTTTGCTTTTCACCCTTCTAGTTCTAGTCTCACCCTACCTCAGTGGAAAATGCCTGCTAGCAGTTACCCTGTCTATCCCCCTCATAAGTTTGTATACCTCTATCAAATCTCCCCTCAATCTTCTATGTTCTAGGGAATGAAGTCCTGACCTTATTCAACCTTTCCCTGCCCAGGGAGGGATCTGAAGTTATGCAACACGGCAGAAGCTTACCGAGGGTAGCCAAGAGAGTGTTGGAATGGTGAAGTCAGGGAGCACTGGGACAGTTTTCAGATGTAGATGACCAAAAGAGCTTCAACCAGCAAGCTGGTGCCTGAAAAGGTTTCTGAGTTTGAAAATCATCATTGCATACATCAAAGGTCAGAGATGAGAATGACTAGACTAGAGGTATTTCTAAATTGTTCAGAAACAATTACTGTCTAGACTAGTAAACAGGTAGGTTCTTTGTGTAAGGCACGTCACTTCAGAAAAATCTTTAAACAGTTCCTGTGTGTTGCCACGACTCCTGTTAAGATGATTGGAAAAGGAAAGGGAGATGAGAAAGCTAATTTTAGCTCAAGGTGTGTGGGCGGCAAACCTGAGAAGTTTGAGACTCAAATCCAACTTTGGGAAAAGTTATGTAAGCAGAGCAAGAACAGCACCGAAGGGATTCCAGGTCCTTGCACAAATTCTCGTGACTGTGGAGAATTGACTGGGGATGCACTACAGAGAGAACAAAATCAGAATTATAAGTAAGGGATAACAGAAATGATTGTAAAGAACGGAACTGTGAGCAGCTGTAGAAAAGGGTATTTTGTTTGCTCCCAGGATGTGAACATCACTGGTAAGGTCAAAGTTTATTGCCCATAGTGAATTCCCTTAATCTGACCAGACTTTTTCAGGGTGCAGAGAAGCATTGTATATTTAATATTTCAGTTATATTTGAGTGATCTTGTATACATATTGGTTGTTTAAGCATTCCTGTTGACTTAAATAATTCATTACCATTTGTATGTATAAATATGTGAATTGCATATGTCACACACTATCACGTGATACTTGTGCACCTCATTTAAAGTAAAACTTGAAGTTAGACCTGCATTTCGGACCCCTTGTGTCTTCCTTTGAATTGGTTTAAAGTTTTGAAGTTGTAAAACATAACAATAAGAGTCAACTAAGTTACCCAAGACTTGGAGTAAGACTTCAACCTAACATCCATTAGTAAACCCTATGAATTGTCAAGGTAAGCTAGTCATTTCCCTGTCATAGCAATGATATTGGGCTTAAATTGAGTTCAAACAGTCATAGAATAACATAGTACGGAAAAAGGCCATTCAGTCCAACTGGCCCATACTAGCCAAGATTCCCATCTAAGAATTCCAGATATGACGGTTTCTCATATGAGGTGTGTTTGATGACTCTGGGCCTGTACTCACTTTAGTTCAGAAGAATGAGGGGGGTCTCACTGAAACCTATCAAATGTTGAAAGCCCTCGACAGAGTGGATGCAGAGAGGATGTTTCCTATGGCGGGTGAGTTTAGGGCCAGAGGACACAGCCTCAGAATAGAGAGATGTCCATTTAGAATGGAGATGAGGAGGAATTTCTTTAGCCAGAGTGGTGAGTCTACAGAATTCGTTTCCACAGTCGACTGTGGAGGACAAGCCACTGGGTATGTGTAAGGCAGAGGTTGATAGATTCTTGAGTAGTCAGGGGATGAAGAGATAAGGGGAGAAAACAGGAGATTAGGGCTGTGATGAAATGGCGGAGCAGACCCAATGAGCTAAAATGGCCTAAATTTTGCTCCTATATCTTATGGTCTTATTTACTTTTGGTTCATTCACTGAAATTAGCTGTAGCAGCTGCCCAGACACAGATGGGAAGTCATAAAAAAGGGATCTGGAATACCACAATACTACCAAACTTTGTATGGACATATAACAAGAAAATAATCAAGGAAACCCATTAGTCACAAATGTGGAGAACTGTTTGGCGTCTTTAAGAGGAAACAGGGTGCCTTAAAAGTGAGGTGTTATGTTTATGAACATAACGAAGTGCATCATGTACAGTATGATACAGTACCTCTCAAAAAAGCTCAGTGCACCATTGCCAGGTAACTGAACTAGATGGGAAGGGAGACAAGAGAAAGAATACCAGAAAGAAAAAGAGCAGGAACTTGAAAAGATGGGGTTTGAGAGGAGGAAATGAGCCAGAGGAAACCAGTAAAACTAAGAAAGCCAGATTGAAAATCCTGACCAATATGTATGACCAATTGATGCAGTCAAGTAGAAGTCTAACAGCAAGAACAGTCCTATCACAAGGCCCAGTGCTAGAATTCTTGACATCAGAGGTTATTGAGCTATGTGAAATGTTACAAAGTTTTAAGATGTACAATACTTTGTAAAGTAAATGTTACTGTAGCAGGCTGAGTCTTTACCCTTCAACTGCATCAAGAGTACTCCGGATCTGATTGGGACCATATATTAATCTATTAGTTGTTCTTTAGCATAAGTCTACATGGCTCAAGAACTGAAAATTAAGATAATTGATATACTAATGTATATTTAAATTGTCAGTGAAACTTACTCAGCTCCATCACGGGCACTAGCCTCCGTTAGTATCCAGGACATCTCCAAAGAGCAATACCTCAAAAAGACAGTATCCGTCATTAAGGACCCCATCACTAGGCCATGCCTTGATCTCATTGTTACCATCAGGAAGGAGGTACAGGAGCCTGAAGGTGCACCCTCAATGATTCAGTAACAGCTTCTTCCTCTCTACTGTCCAATTTCTGAATGGACATTGAACCGATGAACACTGCATCACTACTTTTTTAATTTCTATGTTTGCACTACTTATTTAACTATTTATATATACACACTTACTGTAATTCATGTTTTTTTCTGTCTGTAATTATATACTGCATTGTAGTGCTGCCGTAAAGTTAACAAATTTCACAACATATGCCGGTGATATTAAACCTGATTCGGATTCTGATTCTGAAAGTACATATTACCCATCCAAAAAGCTTGTGTACTAAAGTGCATGCTTTGAGGGAAAGCTCCTTGATCAATAAAACACAAACGTAATTTCCAGGTTCTGCCAAGTCTCATTCATGCAGGATCATTTTCAGAAAAGCTGCAATACTTGACCAGACAGTGTGACTGTGTTATTGCTGATAATAACTTTGCACCAGGGGCACAAAACCTCTAATTATGTTGGCTGAATTCTGCCATGTTAATCATAACCTTGTTAATAATTGATTAGTGTTATCTCAGCAACTTGCCTGAGAAGCAGAACGGATCTAGGTTACTCTTGTCCACAATCTATTTATTGGGTATGAAATAATTGCTCAGTCTTTAAGACATGCATCACTAAATCATCTGATACTGAAATGTGTCCAAAAAGCGGACTGCAAGTTTAAGGCAAAAATAGTCGACAGGTTTCCAGTCCTCTGCGCTCACTCACAGCCAGCAAACAGAATGCTCTGCCCACATTTGGTTAGCAAGTTCAATTGCCTTCTTGTAAGGGGTGACACAATAGTGTAGTGGTTAGCACAATGCTCTACAGTACCAGTGACCCAGGTTCAATTCCCACCACTGCCTGTAAGAAGTTTCTGTGTCCTCCCCGTGACCACATGGGTTTTCTCCCACATTTCAAATATGAACCGGTTGGCAGGTTAATTGGTCAGTGTAAATTGTCCCATGATTAGGCCAAGGTTAAATCGGGGAGGGGGGGGTTGCTGGGTAGCATGGCTCAAATGGCCAGAAGGACCTATTCCGTGCTGTATGTCAATAAATAAATAAATTAAACGTAGCTTAGCTTACCCCCATTGCTAAATGTTGTTAGTTCAGTGGATTACTGGTGTAAAAGTAAGTTTTATTTGGAATTGAGCTGAATTAAAGCAATGCCATTACAGTTCATTACTGTTGAACAACCATTTACCTGGCCTATTGACATGAATGAAATGTCAAGGCTAACTCTCTTTCTAGACTTTTACGATTTTAATGTCTGATCAGCTGGATTCCCACCATATGTTATGAAGAGGTAACAGAAGTTACCAGGCACAGCATAAGTGGTAGCTTCCTGGTGTAGATCATCACAGCTTTTGCCTTAGTGCCGTGGTACTGCCTCACCTTTGGTGTCTAACTGATAACATTGAATAATCAGCCAAGTATGTACCAGGCTCAGGTGGCAGGGTGGAGATACGTCTCTACCAACGGAGGCGTAAGGTGCTCCTTCCCTCCACTAGCCTGAAGGTCACTCTTGGGCAAGGTGTAGCACCAGCTTAGCCCCTTTCCACCCCAATCAGGGTCATGTGAAGCCATGGGAGCAGGTGGTGGATGGTTGTATGAGCAACTGGTGCATATCACAAGTCCAGGTTATGCGACCCACTGACGCCAGGCAAACAATCTCTGAAGAGTATTGATAACGGCTGGGTTCACCCGTCTTGTAAAGACACTGCCCAGAAGAAGACACTGGGAAACCACTTTTGTAGAAAAATTTGCCAAGCACAATCTGGTCATGGAAAAAGCATGATTGCTCATGTCATACGACACAGAACATAATGGATGACGTACCAGGCACCATGACATAGAAATAGAAGCATAGAACATAGAAAACCTACAACACAATACAGGCCCTTTGGCTCACAAAGCTGTGCCAAACATGTCCTTATTTGAGAAATTACTTAGGGTTACCCATAGCCCTCTATTTTTCCGAGCTCCATGTACCTGTCCAGGAGTCTCTTTAAAGACGCTGTCATATCCACCTCCACTACCGTCGCTGGCAGCCCATTCCACGCACTCACCACTCTGCGTAAAAAAACTTACTCCTGATATCTTCTCTGTTCCTACTTCCAAGCACCTTAAAACTGTGCTCTCTCATGCTAGCCATTTCAGGCCCGGGAAAAGCCTCTGACTATCCACACAATCAATTCCTCTCATCATCTTATACACCTCTATCAGGTCACCTCTCATCCTCCGTTGCTCCAAGGAGAAAAGGCCAAGTTCACTCAACCTATTCTCATAAGGCATGCTCCCCAATCTAGGCAACATCCTTGTAAATCTCATCTGCACCCTTTCAATGGTTTCCACATCCTTCCTGTAGTGAGGCAACCAGAACTGAGCACAGTACTCCAAGTGGGGTCTGACCAGGTTCCTACATAGCTGCAATATTACCTCTCGGCTCTTAAACTCAATTCCACGATTGAAGAAGGCCAACGTACCGTATGCTTTCTTAACCACAGAGTCAGCCTGTGTAGCAGCTTTGAGTGTCCTATGGACTCAGACCCCAAGATCCCTCTGATCCTCCACACTGCCAAGAGTCTTACCATTAATACTATATTCTGTCACCATACTTGACCTACCAAAATGAACCATCTCACACTTATCAGGGTTGAACTCCATCTGCCACTTCTCAACCCAGTTTTGCATCCTATCATTGACCTGCTGTAAACTCTGACAGCCCTCCACAGTATCCACAACACTCCCAACCTTAGTGTCATCAGCAAATTTACTGACCCATCCCTCCACTTCCTCATCCAGGTCATTTATAAAAATCAGGAAGAGTAGGGGCCCCAGAACAGATCCTTGAGGCACAGCACTGGTCACCGATCTCCATGCAGAATATGACCCACTTACAACCACTCTTTACCTTCTTTGGGCAAGCTAGTTCGAGATCCACAAAGCAATTTCCCCTTGGATCCCATGTCTCCTTACTTTCTCAATAAGCCTTGTATGGGGTACCTTGTCAAATGCCTTGCTGAAATCCATATACACTACATCTACTACTCTACCATCATCAGCGTGTTTAGTCACCTCCTCAAAAAATTCATTCAGGCTCATAAGGCATGACCTGCCTTTCACAAACCCATGCTGACTATTCCTAATCATATTATGCCTCTCTATATGTTCATTTATCCTGCCTCTCAGGATCTTCTCCATCAACTTACCAACTACTGAAGTAAGACTCGCTGGTCTATAATTTCCTGGGCTATCTGTACCCCCTTTCTTGAATAATGGAACAACATCTGCAAATCTCCAATCCTCCGGAACATCTCCCATCCCCATTGATGATGCAAAGATCATCACCAGAGGCTCAGCAATCTCCTCCCTCACCTCCCACAGTAGTCTGGTGACTTATCCAACTTGATGCTTTCCAAAAGCTCCTGCACATCCTCTTTCTTAATATCTACATGCTCAAGCTTTTCAGTCCACTGTAAGTCATCCCTGTTATTATTACACATTTCCAGAATCTGTCTCCTTATCTGCTCCTCGATATCCCCGTTACTATTGGGTGGTCTATAAAAAACACCCCGTAGAGTTATTGACCCCTTCATATCCCTAAATTCCACCCACAGAAACTCCATAGACAATCCCTCTATGTCTTCCTCCTTTTCTGCAGCCATGACACCATCTGATCAACAGTGCCATGCCCCCACCTATTTTACTTCCCTCCCTGTCCTTTCTGAAACATCTAAAGCCTGGCACTCGAAATAACCATTCCTGCCCCTGAACCATCCAAGTCTCTGTAATGGCCACAACATCATAGCTCCAAGTATTGATCCACACTCTAAGCTTATCTGCCTTCTTCATAATACTCCTTGCATTAAAATAGACAAATCTCAAATCTGAGCACATCCCTCTCACACTGTCTCCAAGCTTTCTCTATTTGTGAGCCATCCGCCTCTTCCTCTGTCTCTTCAGTTTGGTTCCCACCCCTCAGCAATCCTAGGGGACATTTATATAATCTGAACATTTGTCACTCTTTTAGCTTCACTCGATTGTCAGTGACGTTTATTATTATTTATTCATGTTATCAGAATATTGGCACTGTAGATTATTGTAGAATATTATAGAAGACACTGTGGAATATTGGCCAGTGTTTCTTGCCCATCCCTGATCACCCACTGAGAACATGGTACTGAGTCTCTATCTTCAACCACTTCTGGAGTAGACACATCGTGGTACTGATGAGTAGGAGTTTTAGGATTTAGACATAAATGAAGAAATTGTGCTGTTTTCAATCGAGATGGTGAGAAACTCCAAAGGGAGCCCTCAGTTGGTGGAACACCTCATCAAAAGCTTCATTTAACAACAACCAGACACTGGGTACCATGGTCATGGGCACTCTGTACAGCCTCTGCCAGAATCACTCAGCCCTGGGCCTCTGCACAGTTGATCCAGACATTAAGACAAGGCCTGAATAAAAATCAAAGGTAGAAGTAGCTGCCTTTGACATTCACAATGTTTGACTGAATTTTATACCGAAGAGCTTCATCAAACCATTGCTGGGAATCAAATGAAAGCTTTCAAGTGGAGCTACTGTACATCTGGCATAAAGGACATCGATTTGACTTCTCAGAGAGCAGTCAACTGTCCCAGAAATCCCTCAGTGAAGCATCCTCAGTTAAACTATCTTCAGCTTCTGCATGAACATGAAGTTTTCCTCCTTTATCAAGAGTGAAGTAGTTCAATTCCATACATCTCTGTCCTTGATAATGAAGCAACCCATATCTGCCTATTAAATGCTCATGTAGCAGGTAACATTTGTACCACTAAGAGAAAGCCCATTTATTTATTGATTGATTGATTGATCTATTTATCTATTTATTTCTATTTAAATATATATATATATATACAGTGAAACCCTGATTTTATGCACCCCGATTTAACGCGAATTCGGATATAATGCGATGAGTCATTGGACTCCATGTCCATGTCAATCCATACTCCCCCTTCTCCAGCCTTGTATCCCTTTTGCCAATAAACTTCCCAGCTCTTCGCTTCATCCCTCCCCCTCCTGTCTTCTCCTATCATTTCGGGTCTCTCCCTTCCCCTCCCACTTTCAAATCTTTTACTATCTCTTTTTTCCGTTAGTCCTGACGAAGGGTCAGGCATTAGTCCTGGCATTCCATCAGCATTTTGTGAGAGTCATTAGACCTTTTTATATGCTCAAAATGGAACAAACTGCTAGAAAAAGAAAATCTTTTTCTGTGAAAGATAAGCTTCATGCACGATGCAATCAAGGCTAAAAGTCAAACTGAAGTTGCACAAGACCTCAGGATAGCGGAATCAACACTTCTGGATGTTAGGTCAACACTGGATCAGTTTGAACGCTGATTTTCTTGAACCCTGATTTAGTTCAACCCCGCTTTTTTCGGACATTTTATGGACCCAAACGTTCGCGTTATAACGGGCTTTTTCTGTGTGTGTGTGTGTGTGTATATATATATTAAATATATATATATCTGGCCCTTCGAGCCATGCCACCCAGTAATCCCCGATTTAATCCTAACCTAATCACAGGACAATTTACAATGACCAATTAACCTACCAACCAGTACATCTTTGGGCTCTAGGAGGAAACTGGAGCACCAGGAAGAAACCCACATCTTTTGCTAACCATAATGTCCCCAGTATTGCTTATCCAGGACCTCTGGCAGATCAAGGGCCAACTCATCCTGGAGATGTCCTAACTGTAAAAAAAAACATTGAAATGCCACATCAATGGCATTGGCCATCACATCCTGATGCTCTGAAAAGTGTGATTCATCTTCTGATCTCTCCACAAAACTCTGGTTGGAATGGCGATAGAATATTCAACACCTTGCCAAGTAGGTGCAATCGAGTTCAAGGGCATCAACAGCATTCAGGCTGGAGAGACTCGCTTGACCGGCAACCCTTTTATTCCAGAACAGTTATTGTCCCTTCCATCATCATTATGTCCACAGCAGGTGTCCCCAACCTGGGGTCCACAGACCCCTCAGTTAATGGTAGGGGTCCATGGCATAACAAGGGTTGGGAACCCCTAATCTACAGTTTGCACTGCTCATAAGATGAAACTGGGCAGTTTACCAAGAGTACTTCGATACTCCCGCAAGAATCTCTCCCACCAAGATTAGGATCTTCAATGGTGTAAGACCGTTTTCACCTCTAGCTTCTCTTTCAACTCACTTTGTATCCACTCTTATTCCCATACATCTTCTGTGTCAAATTGTTGAAGTATATTCCAAACAAACTGCACAATCATTTTAGGGACCTCAGGAGTTCAAGATTGTCATCAATATCTCGCTGCTGTATATTTAACCTTGTCAGGTTGCCCGCATCATATGAGCAACTCTCCAAGAGCATTCTGCACCATAGATCTGCTCACTATGACATTGAATAACTTGCCAAAACAAAAGTGTTGATCAGTTAGTGATCTTTCCACCTTAGACTGCAAGAATTTTCAAATTAGATATATTTTTAATTAATGTAAAAATCAAAGACCTGATTGATCTTGCGGAATGATATTCTATAACAGCAAAGAGAGTCACTTATCTCCTGGGACTGTGTGGTGAAGATGCTGAGGATGTGAATCTATGTATTTGACTAAAAGTTAGATAGCACTCCAAAAAGACTTGTTTCATTTCAGTTTAGCTATTGATTGCTTTGATGGGTTTAATGTTGCATAATAAATAATCCACGAAAACGAGAGCAACAATAACTACTGGTTGCTGAGCAATCAATCCCCGCCACTGCCTGTAAGGAGTTTGTACTGTTGGAAAAAAGAGAGAGAGAGAGATACCGCTTCTACCTCTTCCAATGATTCTGAGTGAGGCACAGAAAGATCTGTATTTACTGACAATTACCTTTATTGTTCAAACTAATAGGTACGTGAATTCATACACTAAATACCTTGTGCGCACACCTGCTAAGTATCCCTGACTCTCCTGGATAGTCAAAGAATAGCAAAGGTATTACCCGGGTGGAGGAATTTATGCTGGCCAGGCGCTCCTTGTTCCTCGTGGTCCCGATTCATTCTCCACGTGTTTCATGCAGGGTTCTTCTCGCTTGTATCTGAGATGCTTATTCTTCGAAGTTACCGCCACCAGCACCCACAAAGCATTCACTTATATATCCATTTCTTATCAATTCAAATGTCGCATTCCCATGTCATTGGCCGCAGGTCATGTGTCTGGCCTTTACCACCTGGTCATTGGCTCTGGTCCAAGCCAGCATCCCTCTATTGTCCTCTTCCCATCAAGGGACAGTTGCTGACTTGTGGTGAACTAGATATACCTGTCTGACTGCTCCTGTGGCTCCTCCCACAGACCCTGCTGACTGCTCCTGTGGCTCCTCCCACAGACCCCTGTATAAAGGCGACTGTGGGCTGCTGCTCTCCCTCATTTTCCCCAGGATGTAGTGCTGTTTATTCTTCCAGTCAATAAAAGCCGATATCTCGCTTCCTAAGTCTCAGCGTGAGTTATTGATGGTGCATCATGACTCATGGCTCTTTGTTCTCAGTCAGCAATGAGCTCGAATCACCTCAGGCATTCACAATCCTGCATGTTATAGCCAACCAAAGAACACCTCACAAATAACTCCTTATTTGGAAATGACCTCCAGTCCAGCAGATTACCTGAAGAGTCTTTGTGTCTTCTTTAAAAGACTAATCAAGCCCAGCATGCCAAGCTCACAAAATGAAAAATAGAGTGTCTTCACAAAATGGCGGCCTCCATCCCCCAAGCACACGGAAAGAACAAAGACCGCTTCCACTGTCCTTGATTTATTTGAATTCACTGATTTGAAGATTGTCATTCTTTCTGGCCAACAGTACGTTCTCTCTGTGGAGGAAGCATGGGCTTCCTTCAGGTGCTCCGGTTTCCTCCCACAGTCCAAAGATGTACTGGTCGCTAGGTTAATTGGCCAGTGTAAATTGTCCCATGATTAGGCTAGGGTTAAATCAGAGATTACAGGGTCGCACGTCTTGAAGGGCTGGAAGGGCCTCTTCTGCACTCCATCTCAATAAAAAACCTGAAGGCGTGAACATCAATTTCTCCTTCCGGTAAAAAGTTCCCCTTTTTCCACTATTCACCACTCTGACCTTTTACCTTTTCTCACCTACCTACCACCTCCCCCTGGGTCCCCTCCTCCTTTTCTTTCTCCTATGGTCCACTCTCCTCTCCTATCAGATTCCTTCTTCTTCAGCCCTTTATCTTCCCACCCACCTAACTTCACCTATCACCTTCCAGCTATCCTCCTTCACCCCCGACCCCCACCCAACCTTTTCATTCTGGTGTCTTCCCCCTTCCTTTGCAGTCCTGAAGAAGAGTCGTGGCCCAAAACTTTAACTGTTTATTCATTTTCATAGAAGCTACCAGACCTGCTGAGTTCCTCCAGCATTTTATGTATGTGTGTGTGTGTTGCAATAAATTACTCAGTCACTTAAGTTTGGCCTTGGTAATTAGCATATATAGGACTCCTTAAGTGAGTTCCACACTACTTAGTTGTGTCCAGAAGGTATATTTTCTCTATGGGAGACCATCTTGATATCCGTTTAATATAATTTGAAGCAGATTTTGTTTGATTCAAAAAATAATAAATATTCCACTAAAGCTAGCGTAACAGTAACTATTGACTGCTGGACAATCAATTATTCAGTCATTTAAGTTTATCCTCAGCAATTAATCTATTCAGGATTCTGTGAGCAAGTGATGCTCTGTTTAGTTGTGTCCAGAAGGCAACTGTCCTCCATGAGGACCACAACCTTGTCGTTGAGTTTGGAGGCTTGCATGCCTCAATGGCCCAGAGAGCCATGTTGGCAGGATTCAGGGCTTTATGCTTTGGCTGTTGGTAGGGTCACTCATGCCAAATAGGTCAAAGGGTAGAGGCCAGACTAAGAATGGTCCACCAGTCCTCCAGGTTCAGGGGTTCAGCTCAGGGCCAACATCCCTGACTGGTCAAGCAAAAACGTTATGGAAAGAACAATGAGGTACCCTTCTAGATCTGTGTGACAATATTCCTGAGTCTCCACCCGGGACTTGAATGACTGACAGTAGTGAAAACTGAGCTACTGACATGATGAAGGAAGCCCTGAGCACTGCAAGAGATGGAGGATCTTCATTGCTGCCCTACACACCAGCAGCATATTGGGCAGAGGAGGGTAAAAGGCAACTGTAAATTTTCTTTATTTCTGGGAAACCATCTTGATATCTGTTTATATCATTTGAAGCAATTTTCATTTCAGTGGATCAAATCAATATCCATCCATTTTTCTTTGTATATAGCCATGTAACTATGGGAGTACCCAATATAGTGTACTCTTACCCTGTTCCAATCCTATTTGTTTTTCCGGTTTTGATTTTATATATATATATATATATATATATATATATATAAAAAGATTGAAAGAGAAACAATATAGTGTACTCTTGAGTACCCTGTTCAACTACAATAGAATTTGGTTTACCTGTGTCTCAACTTTATTTATCCTCCTTTCTTCCATAATGCTTAACTTATAAAGATCTATTAATCCCAGGTTTCAACATTTCAACTGATCCAAAATCCTCAACCTTTTCTCAGAGAAATTGAAATTTCAGTATAAGCTAGTGTGGGAAAAAAAATGCTTCCCAATTCCCTCTTAAATGTTTCATTGCTAACGTTAAGATCCATCCCACTTGTTCTAAATATTCACATGAGAGGAAGTAGTTGCACTTTATCAAATCCCTTTATTATTTTAAACATCTTGATGAGATCGCCCCTTCCACACTCAAGGGAATGCCATTAATTTTATGCAATCTGTCTTCATAATTTATAAATGGAAAGAAAAGAGCATACTACAAAATTAAAGCACTTGCTTCTCATCTCCCTTTTCATTGTGAGGCTAATAAAGAACTCAGACTCATTCCTCATGTAAAAACATTCATCCCATCCATCATTCTGTAGTCCAAGTTGTTTATAACCCTACAAAGAATTGCTGAACTATCTTGACATTTATTGTTTCAAAGATACTCCATAAGATATGTGGGCTATTATCATTCACTGAGAATGTACCACTTATGCTAATATTGCCTCCTGATAAATTTGACTCATAGCTTTTCATCCCAGAGTTCTGGCCCATCAGTGTAATATTTCCCAACAGCCAGAGAAATAAAGAGAGAGAAATGAGTTGGGAAATGATCACCTCCATTTCCTGGGTGGTGGGGTGGAGATACATCTCTAATAAAGGAAGTGTAAGGTGCTGCTTCCCTCTGCTATCCCACAGGTTACCCTCGGGCAAGGTGTATCCACTGCTTAGTCCCCCGATCAAGATCACGTGAAGCCTTGGAACCAGGTGGTCATTTGAGCAGCTAGTGCGTATCACAAGTCCTGGTTACGCAACCATTGACACCACGCAGATAACCTCTGGAGAGTATTGATAATGGCTGGTGTCACCCTTCTTGTAAAGACACTGTCTAAAAGAAGGCAGTGGCAAACCATTTCTATAGAAAAATTTGCCAAGAACAATCATGGTCATGGAAAGACCATGACTGCCCACGTCATACGACACGGCACATAATGATGATGACGACTCCCATTATCACTTGGAAATGACTGACCAGCAGAAGGGAACCTAATAGGGATTCAATTAATCTATATGCTCAAATTTCAGACAAGTTGTTAAATGGGTACAAAACATGCATTATTAGCTGTTAGCAGGCTGCATCCAAAGCCAGTTGTTGGACACATATTGCAATTTCTATGATAAAGAATACAAAACATGTTTCAAAATTAAAATAACCCACTTTTTATGATTACTCATCATCCCAGAGTGTATTAAAGATAAATATCCAATATTTGATTTAAATGTTTATTTGTCACATGTGCATCAAAATTCTGCAGCATAGAGTGAAATGCGTCATTTTGTGTCAAGGATTTGCTTGGGACAGCTAACACGAGTATCACCATGCTTCCAGCTCCAGTATAGCATGCCTACAACTTACTAACTCTAACCCTGTATGTCTTTGGAATGTTGGAGGAAACCGGAACACCCAAAGGAAACACAAGGGCAGAACATACAAACTCCATACAGACAGTGGCTGGAATTGAACCCCAATCTTATAGTAGATGCTGTGAAGCGTTACACTAACCGCTACACTACCTTTCGAGGATATGAAGCATTGTTTTGAGTTGTTATAACGTAAGAAGTGAAGGAGCCAATCTGCACCCTTCTGTTTCTCAGAAACCATATTATGATGATAACCAGATCACCAGTTTCTGATGAAGGGTCATTGAATTGAAATGGTCAATCATCATTTTCTAATGATTGGTCATCGTCCTGCTTCTCCTTCCACAGATGCTACCTGACTTGAGATTTTCCAAGGTTTACTCTTTTATATCTCATATAACAAAATTTAGTGATAGATGGCACCAGTGATCAACACAACTATCAGCGATGTCCTGCAGACAGTTCACAAAACTACTACTTCTTCTTTTTCATCTACTTATCCTACTAATCTGTGTGCCATTGGAGCCTGTAACTTACCTTTTGATAATGTGTTTTAGGGCTGACTGAGTGTTTTTTAGTACTTTTGCTGTTTCTGAGGGAATTTGAAGTGTTTGAGAGAGAGCAAGGTTGGGAGTGGAGTTTCAGCCCAACGGTGGAGCACAAACCCATGATCGGCTTCCTCACTCACCGATCTAGCTACTTAAAGCACTGAGCAAGATTGAAGTCATCGCGGACGACAGCAGAAGGGAGACGGGTGTTCAGCACCATCTGCCTGCGTTTGACTAGTCTCGCTCTCCATCTCACTTGTTGCTGCCGGAGGAAGGTACAGGAGCCTCAGGTCTTGGGCAAAGTTCAGTCAGCACCGTTTGTAGATTGGACTCATTCTTAGAGGACTCTGCGTTTCAAGTTACATGTGTTTCTGATTTCCAGTTACAAATTTTTTTGAATTGTTATTTTGCACGATTTTGATCGGGGCTCTGCGACCTCTAGTCAATGAATGACAGAATGCTAAACTGAACTGAACTGAACTACAATGAATATTCCTAGACTGGTTCAAAGACTCTGCAGTTTGATGTTTACTATTCTGTGTGTTTTCCACTCTTTTTTTTTTGGCTGTTTGCATGATTTGTTCTTCTTTATGTGTTGGGTGTTTGATGTTCTCCCTGAGTGGATTACATGGTGCTTCTTTGCTTCGTGACTATCTGTAGGAAGATGAATCTCAGGGTTGTATACTGCATACATAAATTTGATAATAAATGTACAGTACTTCAAATCTTTGAAATCTGAGGAATAAAATTTGGCCTTGACTTTAGGAATAACTCTCTGGCTCTCCTCTAAAGCAAAGCCTGTGAGATTTTCTTTATCTGCTTGAGAGGATGGTTGTGGCCATGGTACGACATGTCATCTGAAAGGAAGCACCTGCGAAGACATGGCATTCCTTCAGTGCTGCACTGGGAGCGTCAGTCTGGAACAACGTGCACTAGTCCCTGAAGCACAAACCCACAACTTTAGACAAGGCACAGCCACTACCTACAGGGTTCACAAGGAGCCCCCCAAAAAGCCTCACACTTTTTGCCTTTTTTAAATAGTCGCTCAGTAGCCAAGATAAAATGGTATGTCTTCCAATCCCTTTGGATGCACCCCAAGTTCAAGTTGAAGTTTAAGTTATTTGTCATGGGATACATATCCAGGGTATAAATGCCACGTCAATTAGCAGCAGCACGGTACATTATAAACAATACAAACATAAATGAGATAAACTTGAGTTATAATAAGTCATTTACACAACTAAACATAGCAGCACTAGTGCAAGTTGAGGGAACTGTAGTCTGAGTTTGTGTTAAGAACCTGAAGGCAGTGAGTCACAGAGTCATAGAAAAGTACTGCACAGAAACAGATCATTCGGGCCATCTAGTCCATGCCAAACCAGTTAAGTTCTCTACTCCCATTGACCTGAACTGGGACCATAGCCCTTCATATCCTTACCACACACGTACCTACCTAAACTTCTCTTAAACGTCGAAATCGAGCTCACATGCACCACTTGAGCTGGCAGCTCATTCCACAGTCCCGCGATCCTCTGAGTGAAGAAGTTCCCCCTCATGTTCCCCTTAAACATTTCACCTTTCACCCTTAACCCATGACCTCCCAACCTCAGTGGAAAAAGCCTGCTTGCACTTGCCCTATCTATACACCTCTTAATTTTGTACATCTCCATCAAATATCCCCTCCATTTTCTATGTTCCAAGGAATAAAGTTCTAACCTATTCCATCTTTACTTATAACTCAGGTCCTTTGGCCCCAACTCTGAGGTTTTTAAAGCACCTGAACTGGTTAATTGTTGTTTAATATCAGTCATTAATCATTTAGAACTCCTTGAGTTTTTTCTTCTCTAGTTACTCACTCTTTGTAATGTGGCTTTCTGGTGCTTTCTGCTTGTTGATTTTATTTTGATAGGCTCTGGGATTCTGAGTTACTTGTATTATTTAAGCCGATGCCAGTATCGTGCTAATCATAGGGTCCTAGTTTTCAGAATGTTACATCTTGCATTGTCGCTCGGCCGAGCCTCGGATATTCTTTTGGAATTATTATGAATAAACTCTTGTTGCCGTCTCTACATCGGATTCTGCCTTTGCTCTGCACTTGGGCTCCGATATTGCCAGCGCACACTGTAACATTTACAGTACAGCTATCAGTTTCTTGCTACAGGAATCTGGCAGACTGAAACTTCAGATCAATGTTCCTCGGGCTGGAACGCCCCTGAATGCTGCAGGCACCGTGGACACATCAAGTGACTGTGGCTCCCATCGGCAACTTAGGCGGGAAACTCCTCTCAAGAGAGTCGGTGGGCTACTTCCAATTTTCATCCTGACATTGGGTGGCGTGATCTGAATTGAACAACCCCCCAGAGTGGGATTATTGCACAGCAATTAATATGGAAAGTAAAGGCAGCATGGTGTTGAACAGAACAGTGTTTAGCAGTCTGTGTTTTATTAGATAACAAATTCTAAGCAAATGTGCATATAATTACCACAGATGGCATCACACTGTTGATGTGCATTCAGACACGACCCATAAATAACGCAACAGTAAACCAGCTGTCACATGTCGTGCCTGGGTGTGTGGTTTCAGAAGACCCACCAGACATGTTGGTTTATCCTTTTCCTGTTCTTTCTCCATCAGTCCAGTTTGCTTTATCCTTGCTGGAGCAATCACCATGACCTCTTTCCAAACTCAGTCCTCCTACCTCTCCCTCAAGATGCCTTGACTCCACCCTCCATTCTCTTGTCACTACTCCCCATTCCAGTCCGTCATTCCCTTCTCTGATCCCCTTTCCTCTATCGTGTCCGGACCCTTCAACGTGCTCCTAACTCCTTCACTTGCCCCTTCCGATCCCATTACTTTATCTCCTCTGCAATCCCCTCTAAATCCTCCCTCCAAGTCCCCTGTCCCTCACTGCAATCCTATTCTGTCTCCTTATCCGACCTCCTACCAATCTCCTGCCTATATTTAACATTTAACTACCCCACAAGATGTTGACTTTCACATGTCTACACACTCAGCCACAGCTGCACTACCATCAAGAATGCCTACCATCCCACCTTTGGAAACAGCTTGGGAAATCTGATTATCTGGATGTCCTCTTCCCACCTGCAGAGGATAAAGAGCAAGGCACCAAAGGTAAGGACAATGAAGAGGTGGTCATAAGATGCAGAGGAATGGCTACAGGACTGCTTCAAGTCGGTGGACTGGGCCATGTTCAAGGACTCATCAGAGGACCTCAGTGAATGTGCCGCAGCTGTCACAGACTCTGTAAAGATATTTATGGCTGAGTATGTCATCACAAAATTGTTTAATTTTCCCCAGCCAGAAGCCCTGGATGAATCAGGAGGTCTGAAATCTGTTGAGGACTACATCTGTGGTATTCAGGACTGGGAATGCAGGGAAGTACAGAGGTCCAGGTATGAAGGCTGCCTCACATGCAACTTGGAAATTTTGGCCTAAACTCGTATCATAGAGGGATGCTCGATAACTGTGTCTTGCCTTGACTGCCATCACCTCCTACAAAGCAAAACCAAGCAACGTTAATGACAACTTGGTATCTCACAAGTGAGCTGAAAGACTTTCATGCTCACTTTGACCAACATGGAGGTACCTTCATGAACCCCCACAGCCCTTGATGACCCTGTGATCTCAGTCTCTGAGGTCAATGTGAGAGCATCCTCAAAGATGGTGAATACAGAGATTACTCTGGCCCAGAGGGTGTATCTGGCTGAGTAATGAAGACCTGTGCTAATCAACTGGCTGGAGAGCTTACATCTTCAACCTCTCACCTCAGTAATCTGAGGTGCCCAATTGCCTCAAGGAGACATCAATCATACAGGTGCCCAAGAAGAACATGGTTATATGAGTCAATGACTATCATCCAGTAGCACTTGTATCCACGGTGATGAAGTGCTCAGAATGGTTGATCATGAGACATATTAACTCCTGCTCGAGGAGTCACCTGGATCCACTCCAATTTAATTCCCATCATAAGAGGTCAACAGTAGATGCCATTTCATTAGCTCTTCACTCAACTCTAGAACACCTGGACAATAAGGATGCATATGTCAAGATGCTCAACATTCAACACTATCATCCCCTCAAAACTCATCACTCATCTCCAAGACCTGGGCATTGCTACCACCTTGTGCATTTGAATACTCAGTTTCCTCACTGGAAGACCCCAGTTAGTACGGATTGTCAATAACATCTCCTCCATGTTCACCATCAATATAGGTAGACCACAAGACTATGTGGTTAGCCCCAACTCTACTCACTTTATACTTGTAACTGTGCAGCTAAGTACAGTTCCAATGCTGTACTTCAATTTGGTGATGACACCACTGTTGTTGGCCCAATCAAAGGCGGTGAAGAGTTGGCCATATAAAGGGGAGATTGAAAATCACATTGAGTGGTGCCACAACAACAACCTCTCACTCAATGTCAGCAAGGCCATCACCTACAGGAGGAAGAACCTGGAGGTCCATGAGGCTGACCTCAATAGGGGAATGAGGTGGAGAGAGGCAGTCGCTTTAAATTCCTAGACCTTAACTTTTCAGAGGATTTGGGACCAGCACAGAAGTGTCATCACAAAGAAGACATGGCCATGCCTTAACTTTCTCAGAAATTTGTGTAGATTTGGCATGTCACCAAAAACTTTGCCAGACTTCTATAGAAAGTGTTACGTATTCAGGCAACAATAAATATATGTGAGTTAGGCAAGGGTTTTTATAACAAATAACACGTTTATTAAACACTGAAAACAAACCCCCCAAAAGTAAACAAACACTAACGTAACCGGAAATCAGCTGCTGTGTGGCAGCTTAACAGTTCTTAAAGCGATGTTGCAAAAACAGTTCTTTAAAAGTGGTATGCCAAAAGTTCAAAATGCTCACAGTCCATTTAAAAGGAGAGACATTTTAAGGCGATTTAAATTCTCTTTCACGTTGTTTTCCTTCAGTTTCCAAAGTCGAACTCTTCCCATGAAGAATTTTATGAAATGTAATGGCTTAAAGGCACTGACCTTTCCTTTATCACACTGTCCTCAATCTTCTGCTATCCCGCAGAGATTAACACGAGAACAGTCAACGAATTCCTTTCGAATAAGGATTAAATAAGGTCGAACCCATTTCACCGTCGAAAATCGATTCTCCTCGATCTTTAACTCCCGAACTCCAATCTTCACTCTCCACTAGCAGTATTGTAAAGAAACTGCTGGCAATGACCTTTTAAACTTTAGGCATTAGATAAAACTTCATCTTTCAACTAAACTGCATCATAACATTAAATCACGCAGTGGCATGAAGTCAACTTGGCAAATCCAGCCACGAACTGCCCCTCCCCACAGTAAGGGGTCCTCCTTTTATACCCTGTAAAAAAAAACTGTCACATGATCTCTACTGGCGGGAAAATGACATCACTCCACCATCACAAGACCATTACCTCAAGTCCAGTATAACTTCAACCCCAGTCACGTGACAAGGGTACCACTGTCACGTGTCACGGGTACGTAACAAAAGACAGTGGAGAGTATCCTAATTGGTTGCACACAGCTTGGAATGGAAACCCAAAACCCCAGAATGGAAGAGGTGACAGAAGGTGGTGGGTGCAGCCCAGTCCAGCACAGGCAAAGCCCTCCCACCATTCAGACCATTTACATGGAGAGCTGCCATATGAAAACAGCATCCATCATCAAAAACACCACCATCCAGGGCATACCTTCTTGTCACTACTACCATTCAGCAGGAGGGACAGAAGTCTTGGGTCCTCCACCAGGTTTAGGAACAGTTATAACCCTACAAAGCTGCTGAGCCAGTGTGGATTACTTCAATCATCACTATTCTGAAATGATTCCATGATTTATCGACCCTTTACAAGTACCCTTTCACAAATTGTATTTTCAGAATGGATTACTCTGGATTTCCAGCATCTGCAGAACTCCTTGTGCCTATAATCTCAGTATTATTTTTTATTCATACAGTTTGTCTTCTTTTGCACATTGTTTCCTTGTCAATCTTTATCTGTTTATATATGGTCCTTCATAAATTCAATCAAATTTCTTTTTCCCTGTAAATGTTTACAAGAAAATAAATCTCAGAGTAGTATATGGCAACATATAAGTACTCTGGTAATAAATTTACTTTGAATTTTGATCTCTGGACACCCCAGAAGCTAGGAAGGGATACCACCAAAGGCTCTATATATACACGCACAAAGTGTACTTTTTCCATTGGCAAGAACTAACAGTGTATCTGACTGGCTGTCACAATGAGTTTTAGGTTCAAAGGTTTTATGAACTGGACAAGAGCATTTCCTGCCAGGAATATATTACTTTACCTAGGCACTAGTGCTCTCAAATAAAGACATGCAGTCAGCTGAAATAGCATTAAACTCACATCTATCCTTGGACTTGCTGCACCAGATTACTGATGCATAAGGCCATGCACCAGCTGCAAGAGTGAAGGCACATTCTTGAAGTCTGTGTTGGATCAAATTCAAACAAGGACAAGCAGTCAATAAAAATAAATGTGCTCCCTACTCACCCCCTCTGTATGCCACCATGCGAGTGAACAGGTGACTGTGTTCATTTATTTGTACCATCACTCAAACCCATGTGACAAATGACCTTAATCCAGGATGAGGATACAATACAGACAGACAATAAACAGATAAATGGTTCTTCCAGTATGTTTTTGTTATCGCCTAGGTTCTATGAACTTTACATAAAAACCTCCTCATCTACTTCAGGGACTGGATATGCAGCTCAAACTGTCTGAATCGTGACAGCACTGCAGTTGTTAACTTTGTCAGTGTTTTTCAAAGAGCTAAGTTTGTCAGGACTGTCCCCCTTTAATTTCCATTTATAGTTAGTGTGTGTCTCTCTCTCCTTACCACTGTTCACATCTAAGAACGTTGGATATTTTTCCATCAACATCGCAGCTTTGTGTTCACAACTAGGTGACAGTCTCTTTAAGCAATCTAAATCTACCATGACATGAGTCTTGCCTAATTACGCATGATCCAAGTCAAGATTTACCAATTAGCCTATATATATCACAGTACCTCAATGCGTAATATGTCTAATATACACTACTTTGAACAGCATTCTGATGGATGGTGATAAGCAGCAGCAGTTTTAGAAGAAACAGTGAGTTCCGTTTCTCAGAATTACATGTATGCCTGGCTGGAAAGTCTCCTTGCCCGTGAGGGAAGACTTTGGCTACTCATGTTATCGTCAACTTCTCATCCATATTTTCAATCAACAGATCCTGTTCTGGAGAGGTTTCATATAGGAGCTATTTGTTAATTGATTTTGTCTGAGTCCTCCTTCAGAGCAGTTCGTTCATTCATTATGTGCCAAATGGTGTAGGTGATCACGGTCTTTCCCTGACCATGATTGGCTTGGCAAGTTTTTCTACAGAAGTGGTTTGCCATTGCCTTCTTCTGGGCAGTGCCTTTACAAGACAGTTGATCCCAGCCATAATCAATACTCCTCAGAGATTATCTGTCTGGCATCAGTGGGCTCATAACTAGGACTGGTGATATGCACCACCTGCTCATACAACCATCCACCACCTGCTCCCATGGTTTCACATGACCCTGATCGGGGGGCTAAGCATATGTTACATCTCACCCAAGGGTGGCCTGCAGGCTAGCGGAGGGGAGGAGCGCCTTACAACTCCTTTGGTAGAGATGTTTCTCCACCCCACCACCCAATTCAGAGCAGTAAAATGTTCATTAAGCTGACTGTGTGAGTGGCTGTGTCCATTTTGTTTATAATAACAATCACTCAGTCACATACAGAACCCAAGGTAACTATGCCTTGCATGCAAAAACACTTACAGGGGCATTTCTTCTTTGAAGGAAGACTAGTGTGAGAGTGAGAGAGTGGGGAATTATAGAACATTTGGAGGTAGGAACTGAGTGAACATGTAGTTGAGGTGATTGAGACATTGAGGGATGGACGTTGAGGGGAGTGACATGAGGAGTTGGAGCTTTAGAAGTCAGAAAAACAACTGGCTGGTGAAATTGAACTAGACGATTGATCACAGTGTGGGTAGGAGAGACATGGTTCAGGGTCCTGACTGACATTTTTTTCTTCGCAGTTTAACAGGGGCATGACTGCGCAAGCGCGTGTAAGTCGGACCGTGAGGCAGCGGGAGTATTTAAAGAGAACAGTTCGACGGAGTAGCGGGAGACAGAGTAGCGGGAGTCAGAGTAGAGGGGGACAGAGTGGGGGAGGACAGAGTTGGGGGGGACAGAGTGGGGAGGGACAGAGTGGGGGGGGACAGAGTGGGGGGGGGACAGAGTGGGGAGGACAGAGTGGGGAGGACAGAGTGGGGAGGGGACAGAGTGGGGGGGGACAGAGTGGGGGGGGACAGAGTGGGGGGGGACAGAGTAGGAAGGCTTTGTCTCGAGAGGCTTCAGCAAGGAGAGGCTGAGGACGAGCTTCACTCCAAGTGAGGTAAGGTCGGGTAAGTTCCTTTAAAAGGAGAAAGTTTCAAAAGTTGAGGCCAGTATTGGGTAGGTCATGGCAGCTGAGAGTGGCCCCGTGGTTTGTTCATCCTGCAGCATGTGGGAAATCAGGGATACTTCCAGTGTCCCTGACAACTATGTGTGCAGGAAATGTGTCCAGCTGCAGCTTCTGGCAGACCGCATTGAGCGTCTGGAGCTGCGATTGGATTCATACTGGAGCATCCGTGATGCTGAGTAAGTCGTGAATAGCACGTTCAGTGAGTTGGCCACACCAGAGGTAAAGGCTACACAGGCAGAAAGGCCACTAGACAGCGTAGCAGTAGGCAGGTAATGCAGGAGTCCCCTGAGGTCATCTCCCTCCTAAACAGATATACTGTTTTGGATACTGTTGGGGGAGAGGTCTCATCAGGGGAAGGCAGCAGCAGTCGAGTTCATGGCACCACGGGTGGCTCTGCGGCACAGGAGGGAAGGAAAAGGAGTGGGAGAGCTATAGTGATAGGGGATTCGATTGTAAGGGGAATAGATAGGCGTTTCTGCGGCCGCAAATGAGACTCCAGGATGGTATGTTGCCTCCCTGGTGCAAGGGTCAAGGATGTCTCTGAGCGGCTGCAGGACATTCTGGAATGGGAGGGTGAACAGCCAGTGATTGTGGTGCACATAGGTACCAACGATATAGGTAAAAAACGGGATGAGGTCCTACAAGGTGAATTTAGGGAGTTAGGAGATAAACTAAAAAGTAGGACCACAAAGGTAATAATCTCTGGATTACTACCAGTGCCACGTGTTAGTCAGAGTAGAAATAGGAGGATATTTCAAATGAATACGTGGCTTGAAAAGTGGTGCAAGCGGAAGGGATTCAAATTTCTGGGGCATTGGAACCAGTTATGGGGGAGGTGGGACCGGTATAAACAGGACGGTTTGCACCTGGGCTGGACTGGAACCAATGTCCTAGGGGGAGCGTTTGCTACTGCTGTTCAGGAGGATTTAAACTAATGTAGCAGGGGGATGGGAACAAGTGCAGAGAGACAGAGGGGTGTAAAATGAGGGTAGAAGCAAAAAGTAGTAAGGTGAAAAGTAAAAGTGGCAGGCAGGCAAATCCAGGGCAAAAAGCAAAAAGAGCCACTTTTCAACATAATTGTATAAGGGCTAAGAGTGTTGTAGAAACAAGCCTGAAGGCTTTGTGTGTCAATGCGAGGAGCATTCGTAACAAGGTGGATGAATTGAATGTGCAGATAGTTATTAATGAATATGATATAGTTGGGATCACAGAGACATGGCTCCAGGGTGACCAAGGATGGGAGCTCAACATCCAGGGATATTCAATATTCAGGAGGGATAGACGGGAAAGAAAAGGAGGTGGGGTAGCGTTGCTGGTTAGAGAGGAGATTAACACAATAGAAAGGAAGGACATTAGCCTGGAGGATGTGGAATCAATATGGGTAGAGCTGCATAACACTAAGGGGCAGAAAACACTGGTGGGAGTTGTGTACAGGCCACCTAACAGTAGTAGTGAGGTTGGGGATGACATTAAATAGGAAATTAGAAATGTGTGCAATAAAGGAACAGTAGTTATAATGGGCGACTTCAATCTACATATAGATTGGGTGAACCAAATTGGTAAGGGTGCTGAGGAAGAGGGTTTCTTGGAATGTATGCAGGATGGTTTTCTGAACCAACATGTTGAGGAACCAACTAGAGAGCAGGCCATTCTAGATTGGGTATTGAGCAATGAGGAAGGGTTAGTTAACAATCTTGTCTTGCGAGGTCCCTTGGGTAAGAGTGACCATAATATGGTGGAATACTTCATTAAGATGGAGAGTGACATAGTTAATTCAGAAACAAAGGGTCTGGGGGACGTCACGTGATGACGTAGGATCGAGACGTGGAAATCCAGCTCTCCCGTAAAAAAACAGTAAAATAACGTTTAAGTGAAGAAAAGTTAGTAAATACTTTTTAAAAACTACTTATAAACTATTCAGGATTGTCTTAAGATATGCCTCCTAACAGAAACAGAAGAAAACTACTACTTTGAAGACAACACAAGTTGGAAAAGAATCAAGGCCGGCCGCCATGAAAGAGCCTCGGGCTCAACTGCATTTTACCTCTGGCGATACAGAACAGGAAACTGCGGCAACATCAACCGTTTCCAAAAAAAAGAGCAAAAGGAATTGCGCATGCGTGAAGGAAGGGGCATGCGCAAACACGAGCAACCCAAACTACAAATCCCAGCTATGATCGGAATTGAAAGTGAATATGAGGTGGAATCAGATTCTCTGGATAAATCAGATGAGGATGAAGAGACAAACAAAGAAGAGCAACGGGAAGAGATTGGAGGTGATGGAGACATAAGAAAAACTTTGGTGCAAATAATGCATGAATTAAAAGCATTAAAAGTAATAAAAAATATTAAAATATGAAGATTATGTTTGATAAAATGATGAAAAGATAGGACAAAATGGACAAGAAAATTAAAAACTTGGAAGAAACAATGGGAGACACCATTGATAGAGTGAATAAAATGGAAGATAATATTTCTGCCTGGACATCAGAAAGAAAACAGTTGTTGGAAAAAGTGGATGTGCTTGAAGATTTTAGCAGATGAAACAATATTAAGATTGTTGGACTTAAAGAAGGTATAGAGGGAGAGGATCCAATAAATTTTTTTCAAAAATGGATCCCAGAAATTTTGGAAATGGAAGAAGGAACCAAGTTAATTGAAATTGAAAGGGCTCACAGAGCCTTAAGACCAAGACCTCAAGTTGATCAAAACCCGTGATCAATCTTGATAAAATGTTTAAGGTATCAAGATAAAGAAAAGATCCTGAAGGTGGCTACCCAACATGCCAGAAAGAGAAATGGGCCATTGATGATAGAAGGGAAAACAGTTCTTTTCTATCCTGATATAAGTTATGACCTTTTGAAGAGAAAGAAGGAATTTAACCCAGCGAAAAAAGTTTTATGGGAAAAATGCTATAAATTTATATTGCGCCTCCCGGCAACCCTGATAATTTTTTTGGATGACGGAAAAAGAAGATTTTTTACTGATTATCGGGATGCAGAAGAATTTGCACAAGAACTCCCAAATATTCGCTAATTACAGTCAAAGATTTAAAAGTGAAACGGATTAAAGATGAAGATAGGGTCAGTGAATGGAACTGATGGATGTTTAAGGACAGAAGAATATTTAAATATATTCTTAATTATATGGTACAGGGGGAGAAAGGTTAAAATTTGAGAAATATTAATCGAGAGTAGTGATATTATTTTTTTCTTCCCTTATATATACTTTTTTATGTTACGGGGGAGCTGGAGGAACTTTGGATCGACTGCTATGGGATTCACATGTGTAATCATGGCGATTGCCGTGACCTGTACAACGGAGGGTGGTAATGTTGTGTTTTTTTCATTCACAACATTAGTAGGGGGTATTTTGTTATTTTTTTTCTTTATAATCTATTTTTCTTTTATCTTTCTTTCTTTGCCTGGACAATCGTGGGGGAGACACATAGCAACATGAAGAATTTTTAAAAGATTCCTCAAGGTACTATGAAAGTTGAAAGATTAGGTATTATTATAGATTGGAGTAACCCTGTTAAAAATAATGACTAATTTACATTTTTTTAAGTTTTAATGTTAATGGGCTTAATGGACCGGTGAAAAGAAAAAGAATTTTAACATACATTAAGAAAATGAAAATAGATATAGCTTTTTTACAAGACACACACTTAACAGAGATAGAACATCAGAAATTAAAGAGAGATTGGGTCGGAAATGTTATCGCAGCTTCATTTAACTCAAAGGCGAGGGGAGTTGCAATTTTGGTGAATAAAACTTTACCAATTAAAATACAAAATGTATTAATTGATTCTGCGGGGAGATATGTAATTATACATTGTCAAATTTTTTCTGAACTATGGACTCTTATGAATATTTATGCACCAAATGAAAATGATGTAAAATTTATACAAGAGGCCTTTTTGAATTTGGCTGATGCATATGACAAAATATTAATAGGTGGAGATTCTAATTTTTGTTTAGACCCAGTTTTAGATAGATCAACAAAGATTGTTACAAAATCAAAAGTAGCAAAATTAATTTTATTACTGATGAAAGATTTAAATTTGATTGATATATGGAGAAGAATTAATCCAAAAGAAAGAGATTATTCATTTTATTCAAATAGACATAAAATTTATTCAAGGATAGATTTTTTCTATTATCAACGAATATTCAAGACAGAGTGAAAAATATGAAATATAAAGCAAGAATATTGTCAGATCATTCCCCCTTGATAATGAGAATGATAATGATGGATAAAGAGGAATCGATTTACATGGAGATTTAATTCAATATTATTAAAACGTCAAGATTTTTGTGATTTCATGAAAAAGCAGATTCAGTTTTTTTTAGATACAAATTTACATTCAGTTGATGATAAATTTATAGTATGGGAAGCAATGAAGGCATATTTGAGAGGTCAGATAATAAGTTATACTTCTAAAATTAAGAAGGAATATATGGTAGAAACAGATCAATTGGAGAAAGATTACAAAATTAGAAAAAGAATCTCAAAGATATGTGAAAGAAAAAAGACAACTTGTTAACAAGAAGTTACAATATAATACACTTCAGACATACTGAACAGAAAAAGCAATTATGAGAACTAAACAGAGATATTACGAACTAGGTGAAAGATCACACAAGATTCTTGCTTGGCAGTTAAAAACAGACCAGACTTCCAAAATGATAATGCAATTAGAACAAGTGTAAATAAAATTACTTATAAACCTTTAGAAATTAATGAAATTTTTAAGAATTTTTATTCTGAACTGTATCAATCAGAATCACAAAATGATAATGTTGAGATAAAAAGGTTTTTAATCACAAATAACTCTTCCAAAATTGAATTCGGAAGAACAGAAGGGATTAGATATGCCTTTTACATTAAAAGAGGTCGAAGAAGCTCTAGGATCACTTCAGAGTAATAAATCCCCAGGAGAAGATGGTTTTCCGCCTGAATTTTACAAAAGTTTAAAGATTTACTAATTCCTCCTTTTATGGAGTTAATACACCAAGCAGAAAGAACGCATAAACTTCCAGAATCTTTTTCGACAGCTATTTTAATAGTATTGCCAAAAAAAAGAGATCTTTTAAAGCCAACATCATATAGACCTATTTCTTTGTTGAACACCGACTATAAAATAATAGCAAAAATTTTATCTGATAGATTATCTAAATACTTACCAAAATTAATACATATGGATCAAACAGGATTTATCAAAAATAGACAATCGGCAGATAATGTAACTGGGTTACTTAGTATAATTCATCTGGCACAAAAGAGGGAGGAAATGAGTGTGGCAGTTGCTTTAGATGCAGAAAAAGCATTTGATAGATTGGAATGGGATTTTTTATTTAAGGTATTGGAAAAGTATGGGTTAAGAAAATCTTTTATAAAATGGATTGAAACCTTAAATACTAATCCCAAAGCTAAAGTAATGACAAATGGTCAAATTTCAACATCATTTCAGTTAACAAGGTCAACTAGACAAGGTTGTCCATTATCACCTGCTTTAACTGTGTTGGCGATAGAACCATTAGCTGAATTAATTAGAACAGACCCAGAGATTATGGGTTTCAGATTTAACCAGGAGGAATATAAGATTAATTTATTTGCTGATGATGTTTTGCTTTATTTAACAAACCCATTGTATTCGCTGCGTAAATTATCTTCTAGATTGGAAGAATCTGGGAAAATATCAGGCTACAAAATAAATTGGGATAAAAGTGAAATTCTACCCCTTACTAAAGGAGATTATAGTCAATGTCAATTAATAACTCAATTTAGATGGCCGATAAATGGTATTAAATATTTAGGTATAAGAGTTGATAATGATATGGTGGTGGCATCCGTCGGTCTCGAGAGACCTTGGATCTGCGCCTGGAGTTTCTAGGGCGCAGGCCTGGGCAGGGTTGTATGGGAGATCGGCAGTTGCCCAAGCTGCAGGCCTTCCCCTCTCCACGCCACCGATGTTGTCCAAGGGAAGGGCACTAGGACCCATGCAGCTTGGCACAGGTGATGTCGCAGAGCAATGTGTTGTTCAGTGCCTTGCTCAAGGACACAAACACGCTGCCTCAGCTGAGGCTCGAACCAGTGACCTTCAGGTTACTAGTCTGATGCCTTGCCCACTAGGCCACGCACCAACAATGATATAAAGAATTTATATAAATTAAATTATTTACCATTATTGAAAAAAATTCAAGAAGATCTTGATAAATGGATGATGTTACCAATAACATTAGTAGGCAGAGTAAATGCTGTAAAAATGAATGTATTCCCTAGATTACAATATTTATTCCAAACACTACCAATACAATTACCACAGAAGTTTTTTCAAGAGTTAAATAAATGTGTGAGGAAGTTCCTTTGGAAAGGTAAGATGTCAAGAATATCGTTGGAAAAATTGACATGGAAATTTGACCTAGGAGGGTTACAACTTCTAAACTTTAAAAATTATTATAAAGCAAATCAATTTAGATTTATTGCATCTTTTTTTGATGAAGATAAACCGGCATGGATTAGAATAGAACTAGAAAAAGTAGGAGAAAATATACCAGAAGATTTTATATATGTTGGAATCTAAATGGATTCAGGAAAAGAAAGAATCTCCTATATTAAAACATTTGATTGACTTATGGAATAAGATAAATGTTGATGATGAGATAAAGAAATCTTTATTAGCAAAGAGACCTTTAATTCAAAATAAACTTATTCCTTTTACAGTGGATAACCAACTTTTATACAACTGGTTTCAAAAAGGGATTAGATATATAGGAGATTGTTTTGAAGGAGGTATATTAATGTCATTTGATCAATTAAAGAATAAATATGAAATATCAAACAACACTCTTTTTTGTTATTTCCAATTAAGGGCTTATTTAAGAGATAAATTGGGTCAAACAATGTTATTGCCAAAACCTAATGAAATAGAAATTTTAATTCAAAAAGGAAAACTTAAAAAATTTATTTCTTGTATGCATAGTTTGATTCAAAAGCAGGCAATTAAACAAAGAATTCATAAGTCAAAACAAAAATGGGAAACTGATTTGAATAAAATTGAAGAAACAAATTGGTCAAGACTATGTCTTGACAGTATGACAAATACAACAAATGTCCGGCTAAGACTAGTGCAATATAATTTTTTACATCAATTATATATTACACCACAAAAAATAAATAAATTAAACCCAAATTTATCTGATCAATGCTTCCGATGTAATCAAGAAATTGGTACTTTTTTTACACTCTACTTGGTCTTGTTTTGAAATTCAACCTTTTTGGACAAATTTAAGAGTTTTACTGGAACAAATGATTGGAATATAACTTCCACATAATCCAACATTATTTTTACTAGGCGATACTGAAGGGATAAAATCGAAATCCAAATTGAATAAATATCAGAAAGAATTCATAAAAATTGCATTGGCAGTAGCCAAAAAGGAGATTGCAGTTATTTGGAAATCAGATTCATATTTAAGTATAGATCGTTGGAAGAATGAAATTTTTAGCTGCATTCCACTTCAAAAAATTACTTATAATTTAAGAGATAAATATGAAATATTTCTGAAAATTTGGCGCCCTTATTTACAAAAGATAGGATTAAATATATAGGTGCTCCGAAGATAAAATTATTGGTTAATCTAGGGAAAGAAATAAATATACATATTAAAGTTATCATGAACTCCATGGAGCATGTGGGGATCTTCCAATATCCAGGCATTCTTTCTTTCTTTCTTTTTTCTTCTTCTTTTTTCTATAAGGATATGTCAGGGGGAGGGGTTAAGGGGAGGGGGGAAGGGTTGATAATTCTTTTTCTTTCTGTAACCTATTTGAAAATTCAATAAAAAAAATTTTTTTTAAAGAAACAAAGGTTCTGAACTTAAAGAAGGGTAACTTTGAAGGTATGAGACATGAATCAGCTAAGATAGACTGGCAAATGATACTTAAAGGGTTGACAGTGGATATGCAATGGCAAATATTTAAAGATCGCATGGATGAACTACAATAATTGTTCATCCCAGTTTGGCAAAAGAATAAACCAGGGAAGGTAGTGCACCCATGGCTGACCAGGGAAATTAGGGATAGTATCAAGTCCAAAGAAGAAACATATAAATTAGCAAAAAAAAAGCGGTACACCTGAGGACTGGGAGAAATTCAGAGACCAGCAGAGGAGGACAAAGGGCTTAATTAGGAAAGGGAAAAAAGATTATGAGAGAAAGCTGGCAGGGAACATAAAAACTGAATGTAAAAGCTTTTATAGATACGTGAAAAGAAAAAGATTGGTCAAGACAACTGTAGGTCCCTTACAGTCAGAAACAGGTGAATTGATCATAGGGAACAAAGACATGGCAGACCAATTGAATAACTACTTCGCTTCTGTCTTCACTAAGGAGGACATAAATAATCTTTCAGAAATAGTAAGGGACCGAGGGTCTAGTGAGATGGAGGAACTGAGGGAAATACATGTTAGTAGGGAAGTGGTGTTAGGTAAATTGAAGGGATTAAAGGCAGATAAATCCCCAGGGCCAGATGGTCTGCATCCCAGAGTGCTTAAGGAAGTAGCCCAAGAAATAGTGGATGCATTAGTGATAATTTTTCAAAACTCCTTAGATTCTGGATTAGTTCCTGAGGATTGGATGGTGGCTAATGTAACCCCACTTTTTAAAAAAGGAGGGAGAGAGAAACTGGGGAATTATAGACCGGTCAGTCTGACATCGGTGGTGGGGAAAATGCTAGAGTCAGTTATCAAAGATGTGATAACAGCACATTTGGAAAGAGGTGAAATCATCGGACAAAGTCAGCATGGATTTGTGAAAGGAAAATCATTTCTGATGAATCTTATAGAATTTTTTGAAGATGTAACTAGTCGAGTGGATAGGGGAGTGCCAGTGAATGTGGTATATTTAGATTTTCAAAAGGCTTTTGACAAGCTCCCACACAGGAGATTACTGTGCAAAATTAAAGCACACGGTATTGGGGGTATGGAATTGATGTGGATAGAGAATTGGTTGGCAGACAGGAAGCAAAGAGTGGGAGTAAACGGGACTTTTCCAGAATGGCAGGCAGTGACTAGTGGGGTACCGCAAGGCTCAGTGCTGGTACCCCAGTTGTTTACAATATATATTAATGATTTAGACGAGGGAATTAAATGCAGCATCTCCAAGTTTGTGGATGACACGAAGCTGGGCGGCGGTGTTAGCTGTGAGCAGGATGCTAAGAGGATGCAGGGTGACTTGGATAGGTTAGGTGAGTGGGTAAATTCATGGCAGATGCAATTTAATGTGGATAAATGTGAGGTTATCCACTTTGGTTGCAAGAACAGGAAAACAGATTATTATCTGAACGGGGCTGATTAGGAAAAGGGGAGGTGCAACAAGACCTGGGTGTCATTGTACACCAGTCATTGAAGGTGGGCATGCAGGTACAGCAGGCAGTGAAAAAGGCAAATGGTATGTTGGCATTCATAGCAAAATGACTTGAGTACAGGAGCAAGGAGGTTCTACTGCAGTTGTACAAGGCCTTGGTGAGACCGCACCTAGAGTATTGTGTGCAGTTTTGGTCCCCTAATCTGAGGAAAGACATTCTTGCCATAGAGGGAGTACAAAGAAGGTTCACTAGATTGATTCCTGGGATGGCAGGACTTTCATATGAAGAAAGACTGGATCAACTAGGCTTATACTCACTGGAATTTAGAAGATTGAGGGGGGATCTTATTGAAATGTATAAAATTCTAAAGGGATTGGACAGGCTAGATGCAGGAAGATTGTTCCTGATGTTGGGGAAGTCCAGAATGAGGGGTCACAGTTTAAGGATAAAGGGGAAGCCTTTTAGGACCGAGATGAGGAAAAACTTCTTCACACAGAGAGTGGTGAATCTGTGGAATTCTCTGCCACAGGAAACAGTTGAGGCCAGTTCATTGGCTATATTTAAGAGGAAGTTAGATATGGCCCTTGTGGCTAAAGGGATCAGGGGGTATGGAGAGAAAGCAGGTACAGGGTTCTGAGTTGGATGATCAGCCATGATCATACTAAATGGCAGTGCAGGCTCAAAGGGCCGAATGGCCTACTCCTGCACCTATTTTCTATGTTTCTATGAGTGGGCTGTGAATGACTAATAGGTGAATATATTAAGATCTCCCTCAGAGAATTGGACTCCAAGGAAAGGGCCAGGTGAAGTTGGCCTCTGTAAAATAAATTTGAAGGCAGTTTCTACCCTCTCATTGAGATCTGAATGTGTGGTCTGTGCCACTTGAAGGACTTGGATGTATAAGTGAATTTAACACAGGTGACATCACCATTGTTGTGCCAGCCCTCCAAGGAAATGGAACAAATTGTGGAAATTCATGCAAAATACTGGAGGATTTCAACTGGCCAGGCAGCAGCTATGGAAAATTAAAAACAGTTGACATTTTGGGCCGAGGCCCTTCATCAGGACTGGAAAAAAAAGATGAGGAGGTCAGAGTATGAGGGTGGGGGGAAGGGAGGACGAAGTACAAGGTGATATGACTTTGTCGACTGTTTACTCTTTTCCATAGAAGCTGAGTTCCTCCAGCAGTACAGATTTTCTTGAGTTTGTTGAAATTCATCGTGCTTTATATGAACTTGTTTTACAACATGAGAGAATTTATTGCGTATATTAACTTATGTGGTGAGGTAGTAAAAAGGGCTGATCTTCTGGTCTGCTCATTTTCCTCAATGGAGATCCCATCCCCAGAGGAACACACACACACACACCTTTGCAAACTTTGAAGATAATGATTAGCTTAATTTGTCACATATACATCAAAACATCCAGTGAAATGCGTCGTTGGCGTCAACGACCAACACAGTCTGAGGGTGTGCTGGGGGCAGCCCACAAGTGTCACTATGTTTCTGACGCTAACATTTCATGTCCATAATTTACTAACCTGTAAGCTAGAAGACCTTTTCATGATCTGTTATCAATTGCAGAAAATGATTCAGTGCTGCACATTATATGTGAAGTGAGGAGTGAAATTTAAATCGCGCAGATCAGAAATTAATATATTTGAGGTGACCCAAACATTGCTTCACTCATATTAAGCATAGTCCCGAATTTCTTTGTCTATAATGTAACAGGTGCAGTAGGTGCAATTTGGTGCTTCTCCTGCTGTTGGCGTGGTGAAGGGGTGGGTGGGCTCACTGATTCTGCTGAAGCGAGTGGGGGGGTGAATATTCTTGCTGCTGTTTGAGCAAAGTGAGAGAAGGGGCTTTGAGGCTTTGATGCTTTGATCGTTCTATCGTATTTTTTCGTTTTGTGGATAAGCATGAAGAGGACAAATTTCAGGTTGTATACTGTATAAGTCCTCTGATTTTAAACGTACTTTGCAACATTGAAACTCTGAATCATGAGCGGGAGTCAACCAATCCCAGAAAGGCACAAGTTTAAATTTAAAGTTAAAACTCAACATCGCTAGTCCAGCTGTTCAATAGGTGCTTGACACATGCAAAGCAGCTGCAAGTGATGAAGGAAATGCAATTTTGGCAAAGTGATACTGGAAGAGTGAAGGAAAGAAAATGAAAGGAGACTGGTAGCCATCCTCTGGCCACTGTCCCCAAACATCTGGAGCAACAGTCACTGCAATGTTTGCAAGTTTGTGGAAAAAAGCTGGCAGCTAATGAAAGCCATGCTGAATTAGGCCAATACTATAAATATTTCTTTCATTTTGCATTTGCAGTTTGCTGTCTTTTGCAACAGGTCAGTGCGATCTTCCACTGATTCTATTGTGGCTATTATTTTATTATGGATTTATTGAGTATGCCTGCAATAAAATGAATCCCAGGGCTGAGTATGGTGACACATATGTACTTGGTTGATAAATTTACTTTGAACTTTGAATAGCACGCAGATCAAGCTGCTGTTGTAAGCGGCCAGCCAGGAAAATTTTCATTCTGTCCACCTCCTCTATGCAAAGTAGAACGAGGATTTTAACTAGGCTAAAACTGCCTCAGGCAATGAATGATTGGAATAAATTTGAAAGAAGAACAATTTGAATTCATATGTAGTATGCTCCCCAACCTCAGTTCGAGCTCAGCAAATAATTACCTTGGAAATGTTGTCACCTTTGTAATATAGGAAATGAGATAGCCAGTAATCTTCTACAAACAATATGATAATAAGGAGAAAATCCATGTCAATGATGTTGATTAAGGATTTAATGTTGATCAGGACCCCCTTTCCGCTTCCCAAGATAACTCCCTCTTCTCCTAGGCAGTGCCAAGGGATCTGACAAGTCCATCCGACTACAATTCTTCAGTGCAGGAAAAGATGCAACAAGGAAATGTTTATGCCAACCTGAACACCAGAACAAGTTGAAAATCATGCTCAGTCCATGATTATTTACATTTTAACCTGACAGGACAAAGGTGTAGTATGTTACTAAAATCGAGTGGGTACATACACAACCAATGCCAATTGCACTTCCGTATATTGAATTTATTCTGTTCCTGACAGGATACGATGATCGTTAATTATTGGAGCAGATCCAGTCGTTTAGCAGACTAAATATATAAACTAAATAATAATGTTTCATCAACAATTGGAGTAACTGACAGGAAGGCACCGTCTCTGAGACACACCACTATCAATTCGTCAATTAGCCGACTCCATCGGGGCACTAGCATCCGTAGTATCCAGGCTATCTTCGAGGAACGGTGCCTCAGAAAGGTGGTGTCCATCATTAAGGACCTCCATCACCCAGGACGTGCCCTCTTCTCATTGTTACCATGAGCAAGGAGGTACAGGAGGCTAAAGGCACACACTCAATGATTCAGGAATAGCTTCTTCTCCTCTGCCATCCAGTTTCTTAATGAAAATTGAACCCATGAGCACTACCTCACTACATTTTTTTAATTTCCTTTTATTCACTTCATATTGAATTTATATATACACACACACACGTACACTGTGTAAGTATATACTTACTGTGTCAAAACGTTTGTTCTGACGCATCTAGCATATTAGTGTAGAGGGTAGTCTTGTTGCTCTCACTTTCAGATTCCACTGCTGGCTAACAGTCTCACGAAAAGGGGAGCTGAATGTGTAAGTCTCTCCTTGCTGGTACATAGTCTCCCCATCAGCAAGCTTTGTGTAGTGTCTCCCCAACTGGCGACACATGGAAACTGAACTCCTTTCGGACTCAGGCTGAACTAGAGGACGGGGAGGAGGTCTGGCCCCTGCATGCAGGCCGACTCATGTGCTCGCGAACCACTGCCCCGGTGATTAAATGGCCCCACTGCCTTGTGGGCAGCCTCGGGAGAGACAAAGGTAAAGGGTGTAAACCCAGACTGCAAATCCAGAGTGAAGCCTCCAAGCTGGCTGGACATCACTGAACATCCTTCCGGCAGCTCCTACAGCCAAGCTGCTGCTATTTCTTCATAAGCTTCCCTTTGGACTACACTGGTGAGGCCGAGAGGGAGATCTTGACGAATGGGCATCTCAGGATCCCCATAGCCTCCGCCCAGGCTTGTGATGATGATCATTGTCATCCACTGTCCTTTGAGATGCCAATCACCGCCAGAAAAAATTCACAGTTTTTCTTTTTCTGTCTATTATCATGCATTTCATTGTACTGCTGCTGCAAAGTGAACAAATTTCACAAATATGCCGGTTATATAAAGCTTCAATCTGATCCTGATTCTGATCAGTACCAGGATTTATTTTTGTCACTGCACTGAGGCATAATGAAAAACATATCCAGCACACTGTCCATTCAGATAAATCCATAACCCAAGTGATTTGAGGTAGAGCAAGGTAAAAGAATAATAGAATGCAGAATAAAGTGAATGCAGAGCAGAGAAAGTGTGGTGCAGGTAGAGAGCAACATGCAAGGTCTATGGAGGGGAGGCTGGTTTCCATGAAGCCTTGAGCTGCATCTACAACTCTCTGCAGTTTCTTGGGCAGGGCAGTTGCCATACCGAGGCATGATGCTTCTGGAAAGGTGCATCGGTAAACATTGAAGGGGATGAATTCTCTGAGGAAGTAGAGGCACTCGTGAGCTTTCTTGGCTTTGGTACAGGTGTAGTTGGACCAGAGCCGATATTTACCAGATCAGTGGGGATAATTCCCCAGCTCGTCTTCAAACAGTGCAAAAGGATTTCTTTGAGATCACTCTGCTTCGCATGTTATCTGAAAGAGTTCACCTAGAGTTATAAAGCTCTCTCTTAAAGTAGGCGAGATCTATACACTGAAGTTTCAAAGCAGAGTTTGCTAAAATAGATTCACTGTCTTAGAGTTGAAAGGAAGTGAGTGCAGGCCAGCAGGGCAAATGAGAATTTGTTCCATAATATATTTATGATGCTATTGTGCCAATAAGAAATTTATATCTTTGTCCCAGGGAATAAAATGGAATTGCCTTCACCCAGTTTCAGGTTGGTGACCTTTTATTAAAATAATGACAAAAGGCAATTGACCCAAAGAGATACACTACTCACAGATGCTGCCTGACCCATTACGAATTTTCCAGCATGCTCTATATAAGATTCCCAGAAAATGCAAAACTTTGATTTTTGATGCAAATTGTTGCTTAGAGATATTCAACCAGAGAAGCAGGGAACCAAAAAGATGACATTAAGAAAGGCAATGAAAAATGAGAAAGGTGGCATTATTTCCAAAAACCCAAACCAGTAAACCCTGGTGAAGAAGATTGATTGCGATACCTCAGCTTCTTTAAAATATTCTTTATGCTCCTTCCAATGACTGATGGAATTTCCTGCCCTGAGTGCAACATAGGTTTCCATTATAAATGGTGGACTATTCTTTAGCGTTGACTGACATAGGGCTAATTTAAACACTACAATTAACCTTTGACACTTAATACAAAATGACTGTCCACATACATAATCCAGGAGATGGCCACAGTTTTTTATCTAGGAAGTGATAGGGAACCAACATGATTTGGAAATGGGCCAGTAACTATATAACCATATAACAATTACAGCACGGAAACAGGCCATCTTGGCCCTTCTAGTCCGTGCAGAACGCTTACTCTCACCTAGTCCCACCGACCTGCACTCAGCCCATAACCCTCCATTCCTTTCCTGTCCATATACTTATCCATTTTTTTTTAAATGACAAAATCAAACCTTCCTCTTCTACTGGAAGCTTGTTCCACACAGCTACCACTCTCTGAGTAAAGAAGTTCCCCCTCGTGTTACCGCTAAAACTTTGCCCCTTAACTCTCAACTCATGTCCTCTTGTTTGAATCTCCCCTGCTGTCAGTGGAAAAAACCTATCCATGTCAACTCTATCTATCCCCCTCATAATTTTAAATACCTCTATCAAGTCCCCCCTCAACCTTCTATGCTCCAAAGAATAAAGACCTAACTTGTTCAACCTTTCTGTATAACTTAGGTGCTGAAACCCAGGTAACATTCTAGTAAATCTCCTCTGTACTCTCTGTTTTGTTGACATCTTTCCTATAATTCGGTGACCAGAACTGTACACAATACTCCAAATTTGGCCTCACCAATGCCTTGTACAATTTTAACATTACATCACAACTCCAAACTCAATGTTCTGATTTATAAAGGCCAGCATACCAAAAGCTTTCTTCACCACCCTATCCACATGAGATTCCACCTTCAGGGAACTATGCACTATTATTCCTAGATCACTCTGTTCTACTGCATTCCTCAATGCCCCACCATTTACCATGTATGTCCTATTTTGATTATTCCTGCCAAAAATGTAGCACCTCACACTTATCAGCATTAAACTCCATCTGCCATCTTTCAGCCCACTCTTCTAACTGGCCTAAATCTCTCTGCAAGCTTTGAAAACCTACTTCATTATCCACAACGCCACCTACCTTAGTATCATCTGCATACTTACTAATCCAATTTACCACCCCATCATCCAGATCATTAATGTATATGACAAACAACATTGGACCCAGTACAGATCCCTGAGGCACACCACTAGTCACCGGCCTCCAACCTGACAAATAGTTATTCACCACTACTCTCTGGCATCTCCCATCCAGCCACTGTTGAATCCATTTCACTACTTCAATATTAATACCTAACAATTGAACCTTCCTAACTAACCTTCCATTTGGAACCTTGTCAAAGGTCTTACTGAAGTCCATATAGACAACATCCACCGCTTTACCCTCGTCAACTTTCCTAGTAACATCTTCAAAAAACTCAAAAAGATTTGTCAAACATGACCTTCCACACACAAATCCATGTTGACTGCTCCTAATCAGACCCTGTCTATCCAGATAATTATATATACCATCTCTAAGAATACTTTCCATTAATTTACCCACCACTGACGTCAAACTTACAGGCCAATAATTGCTAGGTTTACTCTTAGAGCCCTTTTTAAACAATGGAACCACATGAGCAATACACCAATCCTCCAGCACCATCCCTGTTTCTAAAGACATTTGAAATATTTCTGTCAGAGCCCCTGCTATTTCTACACTAACTTCCCTCAAGATCCTAGGGAATATCTTGTCAGGATCTGGAGACTTATCCACTTTTATATTCTTTAAAAGCTCCAGTACTTCCTCTTCTTTAATCATCATAGTTGCCATAACTACCCTACTTGTTTACCTTACCTTACACAATTCAATATCCTTCTCCTTAGTGAATACCGAAGAAAAGAAATTGTTCAAAATCTCCCCCATCTCTTTCAGCTCCACACATAGCTGTCCACTCTGATTCTCTAAGGGACCAATTTTATCTCTCACTATCCTTTTGCTATTAATATAACTGTAGAAACCCTGCGATTTTATTTTCACCTTACTTGCCAAAGCAACCTCATATCTTCTTTTAGCTTTTCTAATTTCTTTAAGATTCTTTTTACATTCTTTATATTCCTCAAGCACCTCATTTATTCCATGCTGCCTATATTTATTGTAAATATCTCTTTTTCCAAACCAAGTTTGCAATGTCCCTTGAAAACCATGGCTCTCTCAAACTTTTAACCTTTCCTTTCAACCTAACAGGAACATAAAGATTCTGTACTCTCAAAATTTCACCTTTAAATGACCTCCATTTCTCTATTACATCCTTCCCATAAAACAAATTGTCCCAATCCACTCCTTGTAAATCTTTTCATATCTCCTCAAAGTTAGCCTTTCTCCAATCAAAAATCTCAACCCTGGGTCCAGTCCTATCCTTGTCCATAATTATATTGACACTAATGGCATTGTGATCACTGGACCCAAAGAGCTCCCCAACACCTACTTCCATCACCTGACCTATCTCATTCCCTAACAGGAGATCCAACACTGCCTCTCCTCTAGTTGGTACCTCTATGTATTGCTGCAAAAAAACTATCCTGCACACATTTTACAAACTCCAAACCATCCAGCCCTTTTACCGTATGGGTTTCTTAGGCTACATGTGGAAAATTAAAATCTCCCACAATCACAACCCTGTGCTTACTACAAATATCTGCAATCTCCTTACAAATTTGCTCCTCCAATTCTTGCTCCCCATTAGGTGGTCTATAATACACCCTTATAAGTGTTACTACACCTTTCCCATTCCTCAATTCCACCCAAATAGTCTCCCTAGACAAGCCCTCTAATCGATCCTGCCAAAGCACCCCTGTAATATTTTCTCTGACAAGCAATGCAACACCTCCCCCTCTTGCCCCTCCGATTCTATCACACCCGAAATCCAGGAATATTTATTTGCCAATCACACCCCTCCTGCAACCATGTTTCACTAACAGCTACAACATCATATTTACAGGTATCAATCCTTGTTCTAAGCTCATCCACCTTTCTTACAATGCTCCTAGCATCAAAATAGATGCATTTAAGATACTCTTCACCTTTTCCTCTCTGTTTATCCCTAACAGTGCAAACAACTTTATTATCTTTTTTCTCCTTCTCCCCTACATCTTCGGTCTGAGCGCTCCCCTTCTCTATCACCTGCCTATCCTCTGCAGAAGAATTAATGAGACTATTCACCTCTGTTAAACAGCTGTCATAAAAGAATCACAGAATCATTCCAGAGCAAAAGTACATTATTTGGCCCACCAAGCCCTTACCAACTTCCTGTGAGAGTTAATTCTACTCCTTATTTCTTTCCATAAGACCATAAGATATAGGAGCAGAATTAGAATTAGGCCATTTGTCCATTGAGTCTGCTCCACCATTTCATTGTGGATTATCTATTTTCTCTCTCAGCCCCAATGTCTACTTCTCCCTGTATCCCTTCATGTTCTGACTAATCAAGAACCTATCAACCTCTGCCCTAAATGTATCCAATGACTTGGCCTCCACAGCCACCTGTAGTGATGAATTACAGATTCAGCACACTCTGGCTAAAGAAGAGAAATGTATCTTTCCTTATAACCCTGCAAGGTTCAACAAAGTTTCTTTGCTATTGTACTCTAAGCCTTACTTAAAACGCCAAGGATGGCATTTACTTTGTTATTCTTTTTCAATCTGTTCCTTATCAGGATTTCCATTCCTCCACCTACATTACAGTCATCCTCTCCTAACAAAATGAATCACTGCCAAACTTCTTTGCATTCAATCTGCCATGCCTCAAACCATTCTACCACCCTTTCTACACCGTCTTGCAATCTATTGCTATCCTCATTGCTTACTACATCCCCACACCAGTGTTATTTGCAAATTTTGAACCATTATTCATAACAAAATCCAAATCATTGATATTTATTACTAAAAGTTCTATGAGTTTAATAAACATAACTCACCTCTACTCCAGACACTAATCCAATACTGGGTTCTTCCTACTGAAGTTCCCCTTATTAATCTTTTACTGATAATCCTATTGGGAGGTGATTCATCATATAGGAAGTCAATATACGTTATATCAATTACAATGCCCCTCTCAAAATTCATGAGAAAAGATTCATTGTGCACTCAGTACAACTGTGCTGGCTTTCCTTTGATGTTCCCCAATCATCCCAAGGAGCGATGACTTTGGCCCAACATTAACATTTCCAGCAGTTTTCCCCACCATAGAATTTGGACTGACTATTTTTGAATCTGTTGGGCTACTCCTTCCATTCCTTTTTGAAGAAGATTGAAACGTTTACAGTTTCCTGATCTCTGGCACCACCTCTGATCTGATGAGAAATGGAAGATTATGATCAATGCATTTTGGTTGGACCTAACCTTCCTCTTGCCAATAGAGATAAGTGTGTGCCAATCAGTACTTACTTCAAATACTGCTCCTTTCACTTTACTCCAGCCAGATAACACGAGACCTGCTCCCTTGATGTTCACTCATTGTTCACTTCACCAATACATTCCCCAGAAGAAGGTCCAACAACACCTCCTTCCTCACCGGGTCGGAAACACAGACATCAGGAAAGTTCTTATGAATATACATCAGGTGCTCTTCACCTTTAATCTGATTTCTGTTGGTGTGGCTTGAATGATTGCCCCACACATTGATTATGTCATCACAATCATGGGAAGGTGTTTTGTTATCAGAACAGCCTGGTCCGGTTTCCCAGTATGAAGGATTCCCACCAGAAGTCAGCATAAACAAGCCAAAATAAGTAATTTACAGCACACTACCCACACACCGATTACCAGGCATGTATCCCCATATGGCTCAATTACTTTGGGTTATAAATCAGTTTAGTGAACTCCAGTACTGAGTTTTTGAAAATTGTGTTAACCAAGGCCTAACACTTCAAGGTCCATGGAGCTCTTTGTTTTTGCTGGGATTTTCATCCTGTCTCGGTCCTTTCTGGTCTAAAGCTCCACCAAGTGTTGTTGACGATAATGCAGCAACATGCACTCACCTACAATGAGATTTTCAACATCACCAGTCTATGAAAGAAGCAGTTTTTTTTTAGTACTTCCTCTCATAACAGCAGTCTGCAATAGACACATATCATGTGAAGTCATGTGACTGAAATTCTTCATCCTTGGTGAGATCTGTGACCTCAGGTGAACCCCACCTACACAATTTCCTGGTGATTCATGTCTGCGTGATGTGTTGTGTACAATTGTTCTTTTTTTAATGGATTCTTCTATTTTTTTAATGTTCTTTTTGTGAGTGGATGTTCTTTTCTTCCTCTGCACATTGGGTGTTCGACGGTCTTTTTTTTTGTATGGGTTTCTTTCTTTCATGGCTGCCTGTTAGCAGATCTCAAGGTTGTATAATGTATACATCTTTTGATACTAAACACAATTTGAACTAGGATGTTTTGTGCCTGGAGGTCTGGATCGCAGTCATTCTCAATCTTCTTGCCCCGGCTCATGCGGGACTGCTGCTGCTGACCTCCGCCACATGTCTCTGCTGTGTTAGGGAAGTCAACAAAATCTGAACAATGAGGCAGAAGATGTGGGCTACTTTTCTTTCAGCCCACAGCACTAGGTAAAGTCAGCACATGCATTTGCCCATATTGAAGGCTTGCTTAAGCTTCAGGCATCCAGAGATTCCAATTTTATTTTACAGGGACCTCCCTGCAATTTGCTAGAGCTTTTGGCTATAGCCCTCAAGGGCCTCTACGACCCATGTCCCCAAAAATATATATATCCTTTTCTTCACCAATCTGTCTAGTTACCTCCATCATCCCTCTTGGAATATTCTTCCTACTTCCATCCATCAACTTTGGTAGCTAATCATCCAAAAGATGCAAGAGTGCTGTTAGTATTTTCAGAAATCCCGTTATCAGCTGCCTACAAAGATCACATTGGCTGAGAAATATAATACTATCTGGGTGGCACTGTGAACTCTGAGGACAATACAGAGGCTTCAGGATGATGTAGGCAGGACTACTGGTGGAATATTTGAGGTCACCCATCTTAGTGGAGAAAGGCAGAGTAATTTTTAAATGGCATAAGTTTAAAAGTCATTCATGTTCACAGCATGGGACAGCACAGTGGTTAGTACAACGCTTTACAGTACCAGCAACCCAGGTTCAATTCCCGCCACTGCCTGTAAGGTGATTGTACGTCCTCCGCATGACCAGGTGGGTTTCCTCTGGCTGCTCCAGTTTCCTCTGGTGCGACAATATTCCTGAGTCTCCACCCGGGACTTGTGTGATTGACAGTAGGGATACTGCCATGATGAAGGAAACCTTGCACACTGCCAGAGGTGGAGAACCCCCTTTGCTGTCATGAACGCCAATGTTGTAACAGGCAGTAAGTGGGATGTCTGGAACCAGGAGTCACATTTCAATAAGAGGGATTGAGTACACAGGACAGAGGTGAGAAAAAAAAATTCTTCTTCAGACAGTGGTGAGTCATTCAAATTCTCTTCCACAAGGCCCATTCAATTGACACAATTAAGACAAGCATCAGTAGATGTTTAGATAGTCAGGGTAGTTGCAGAAAAATGGTGCCATCCAGAAAAAAAAGCCACCACGGGCTGAAAAACTGCATTAGTTTATTTTCTTAAAATGGTGATAGCTACATGAAGCAGCAACACGCCACAGGGGAATACAGTGCTGAGGTTGACAATGCCAGCTTCAGGACATACACAAGAAAATCCAGTAACACAGCTCTGTGACCAGTGCAGCTCAAGCTTCAGCTCCTTCTTTGCTCTTGAAGTGTCCTACGGGGTCATGTAATGGCTGCAATGCAGAGTAGAGCAATATCTGGGCCATGCACTGTAAGGCTACTATTCATCTTCTTGTTCTATTCCCTTAGAGAGGAATTTGACCAAAGCTTCAAGCCAGGTGACAACCTAAAACATCAGCTTCACTGATTCTGCCTGACCCACTGAGCTCCTTTACCTGTTCCTTTGTTACTCCCAGTACTGTTTCACATCTCATACTCTGTCTCTCTCCCCCGCCCAAAGTACCCCCCCCCCCACTTACAATTTTTAAAATTTATTATTTATTGAGATATGGCGTAAAGTAGGACCTTTCGGCACTTTGAGCTGCGCTGCCCGGCAATCCCCCGATTTAACCCTAGCCTAATCGCAGGTTAACTTACAATGACCAATTAACCTACCAACCAGCACGTCTTTGGACTGTGGGAGGAAACTGGAGCACCAGGAGGAAACCCACGCGGCCACGGGGAGAACGTTCAAATCCTTACAGGCAGTGGTGGGAATTGAACCTGGGCCACCTGCACTGTAAAGTGTTGTGCTAAGCACTATGCTAACATTCTGCCCCAAATCCAATTCGTGCGTTTTTTTCCTCTCTCTCTATTTTACAATAATGCAGAGTTAAGATGAATAAATCCCCACTGGACCAGGGAAAATGACACTGACAATTTTTCAGCTTCGAAGTGAGTATATGAGATGAACTCAGCACAATTTTCTTGAAATCACTGAATATTGGAGAGGTGCCCGAGGCTGAAGAAAGAAAGTTACATTCTGATATTTAATAAAGGTGACTGAGGAAACTAAAGGCTGCTAAAGTTAATGCTCATTGTGGATAAAGTTATTGTAACATTTTTTTTCAAAGCTAAAAGCATGAAGTCTTGAGAAGAAAGTAAGATTTGTGTTCCATGACCTCAGGAACTCTCATTCTTCTTTACAACCAAGTTATGTGTTTAATCATTGTTGTCAAGCTGACAACAGCAAAGTTCCCCAAAGCACTAACATGAGTAATATCCAGATAATCAATCTTAGCCATGTTGGTTGCGATGTAAATATTATCCAGGGTATATCTGCTTTTCTTTGAAATAGTGGCCTATGATGATATATATCCCACTGAAAGAAAAAGACTCAAAGCCTCCTGTGAAAGATTATACTGGCCAAGCATCTGGCAAACTGTCAGGCGCACACCGAAATGGTAACCTAAATTTGTGTGTCAAACCGCTGGAAAATTCACCCAGTACCTTCTGTACACCTGCTTGTTCCATGAGGCAGCAACTCATTGCATAAAAGCATGCAGACATGGTCAAGGGGTTCCGTTGTTCTTCTTGACCAAATATCAGAATGGGTGGAAATGTGATCTAAGTGACTTTGACCGTGGAATGCTTTTTGGTGGTATACAGGGAATTTTGAGTATCTCGAAACTGCTGATCTCCTGGGATTTTCATGTTAAAGAGTCTCTAGAGTTTACTGAGAAAGGTGTGAAGAACAAAAAACATCCAGTGAGCAGCAGTTCTGTGGGTGAAAAGTTCTTGTTAATGAGAGAGGTCAGAGGAGAATGGCCAGACTGGTTCAAGCTGACAGGAAGGCAACAGTAACGCAAATAAACACACGTTACAATAGTGGTGTGCAGAACAACATCTCTGAATACACAACACATTGACCCTTAAAGTGGATGGGCTACAGCAGCAAAAGACCTTGAACAGATTTTCAGTGGCCATTTTATTAGGAACATCATCATCATCAAGTGCCATGTCGTATGACGTGGGCGATCATGGTTTTACCTATGACCATGCTTGTTCTTGGCAAATTCTTCTATGGAAGTAGTTTGTTATTGCCTTCTTCTGGGAAGTGTCTACAAACCTGGTGACCCCAGCCATTATCAATACTCTTTAGAGATTGCCTGCCTGGCATCAGTGGTCGCATAACCAAGACTTGTAATGTGCACCAGCTTCTCATACGGCCATCCATAACTGCTCCCATGGCTTCAAGTGACCCTGATCAGGAAGGAGGGGCTAAGCAGATGCTATACCTTGCCCAAGGGTGACCTGCAGGCTACAGTCAGTGTTTTAGGTTGAGATCCTTCATCTGGCCTGGTGTGACCTGAAACATTGACTGCCCTTTACATTCTACAGATGCCGCCTGCTCCATTGAGTTCCTCTGGCATTGCAGAGACACAAGCTGGAACCTAGAGCAACACAGGTGATGTTGAAGGAACTCAGAAGGTCAGGCAGCATTTATAAAGGGATATTAACTTTTGATATTTCTGGAGCAGAGAATTCCAAAGCTTCAATGCACTTTGTCCAGAATTGTTGGGGAGGGTTTAAACTAAGTTGGCAGGGGATAGGAACTGAAGTGATAGAGCTGAGGATGGGGTAGTTGGTACACCATTTGGTAGTGAGACTGTGAAGATGGACAGGCAGATGGTAGGGCAAAATTGTAGTCAGTGGAGTGAGGTGAAGTGTAACATGGGGGAAAGTCAAAGAGGGTGATGACCACAGGACTGAAGGTGTTATATTTGAATGCATGAAGTATACAGAATAAGGCTGATGATCTCGTAGCTCAGTTAGAGATTGGCAGGTGTGACGTTGTGGGCATCACTGAGCTGTGGCTGAAAGAAGATTGGGAGCTTAACATCCAAGGATACACACTGTATCGAAAGGATAGGCAGATCAGTAGTGGGATGGCATGGCTCTGTTGGTAAAAAATCCTTAGAAAGAGGTGACATAGGATCAGAAAATGTGGAATCTTTATGGGTGAGTTAAGAAATTGCAACGCTAGATAGACCCTGACGGAAGTTATAAACAAGCCCTCAACCTATAGCCAGGGTGTGGGATATAAATTTCAAATAGAAATAGAAAAGGCATGTAATAAGAGTAATATTACAATATTCATGGGGGATTTTGATATGCAAGATGATTGAAAAATCAGGTTGGTGCTGGATCCCAAGAGAAGGAATTTGTAGAACTCCTACAAGTTGGCATTTTAGAGCAGATTGTGGTTGAGCCCACTAGGAGAAAGTTAATACTGGATTGGGTGTTGTGTAATAAATCAGATTTGATTAGGGAGCTTAAAGCAAAGGAACCCTTGGGTGGCAGTGATCATAATATGATAGAATTCATCCTGCAGTTTGAGAGGGAGAAGATAAAGTCAGATGTATCAGTATTACAGTGGAGTAAAGGGCATTACTGAGGCATGAGAAGGGATCTGGCCAAGGTTGATTGGATAGGGATGCTTAAAGGGATGACAGCAGAATAACAATGGCTGATATTCCTGAGGGCAATTTGGAAGGTGCAGGATAGACACATCCCAAAGATGAAGAAGTATTCTAAGAGGAAGATGAGGCAATTTTCAGTGGCAAGGGCAGTCAAAGAAAGCATGAAAGCTAAAGAGAGGGCATATAATATAGCAAAAAAATAGTGGGGCAATGGAGGATTGGGAAGTGTTTAAAAACCAACAGAAGACACTAAAAAATCCATAAAGAGAGAAAAGATGATCTATGAAGGTAAGTTAGCCAATAATATAAAAGAGAATACCAAAAGTTTTATTTTCAGATATGTAAAGAGCTGGCTATCGAATGGCGAGAGTAGATATTGGACTGCTGGAAAATGATGCTGGAGAGATAATAATAGGGGAACAAAGAAATGGCAGACAAACTTAAGTATTTTGTGTCAGTTTTCACAGTGGAAAACAAGAGTATCAGGTGGCAGAAGTGAGTGTAGTTGGTATAGCTAAGGAGAAGGTGCTTGAGAAGCTGAAAGGTATGATAAATCACTTGGGCCAGATGGACTACACTGCAGGGTTCTGAAAGAGGTAGCTGAATTGGTTGAAGGGGCATTAGTGGTGATCTTTCAAGAATCACTATGGTTACAGAGAACTAGAAAATTGCAAATGTCACACCACTCTTTAAGAAGGGAGGGAGGCAGAAGAAAGGAAAAGGCCAGTTAGCCTGATCTCAGTGGTTGGGAGGATGTTGGGATGAGGTTTCAGAGTATTTTGAAGTACATATCAAAATAGGCCACAGCCAGCATAGTTTCCTTAAGGGGAAGTCTTGCCTGACAAATTTGTTGGAATTCTTTGAGGAAATAACAGGCAGAATCAACAAAGGAGAGTCAGTGGACATTGTATATTTGGGCTTTCAGAAGGCTTTTGACAAGCTGCTGCAAATGAGGCTGCTTAACAAGATAAGAGCCCATGGTGTTACAAGGAAGATACAAGCATGAATAGCAGATTGGCTGATTGGCAGGAAAAAACAGAATGGAATAAAGGGGGCCTATTCTGGGTGGCTGCTGGTGACAAATGAGGTTTTGCAAGGGTCAGTATTTGAACCACTTCTTTTCATATTATATATTGATGATATGGATGGCAGAATTGTTGGTTTTGTGGACAAGTTTGTAGACAACACAAAGATAAGTGAAGGGGCAGGTAATGCTGAGGAACCAGAAGGACTTAGACAGATTGGAAGAATGCGCAATAAAGTGGCAGATGGCATATAATGTAGGGAACTGTATGGCCATGCACTTTGGGAGAAGGAATAAAGGCATGGACTATTTATAAATAGAGAGGAAATTCAAAAATCAGAGGTGTAGATGGACTTGAGAGTCCTCATGCAGCATTCCCTAAAGGTTAACTTGCAGCTCGAGTCAGTGGGAAGGAAGGCAAATGCAACGTTAGCATCAATTTTGAGAGGAATACTATATGGGAGCAAAGGTGCGTTGCTGAGATTTTATAAGACATTAGTGAGCCCACACTTGGAGTATAGTGAGCAGTTTTGAGCTCCTTAGCTAAGGAAAGATATGCTGGCGTTGGAAAGGGTCCAGAGGAGGTATGCGAGAATGATTATGGGAATGAAAGTTTTAACATATGAGGAGCATTTGATGGCTCCGGACCTGTACTCAATGGAGTTTAGAAGAATGAGGAGGACCTCATTGAAACCTATCGAATATTGAAAGGCATAGAAAGAGCGGGTGCAGTGACCAGAGGACACGGCCTCAGAATAGAGGGATGTCTATTCAGAACAGAGATAAGAAGGAATTTCTTCAGCCAAAGAGCGGAGAATCTGTGGAATTCATGGCCTCGGATGCCTGTGAAAGCCAAGTCATTGAGTATATTTAAAGCAGAGTTTGATAAGCTCATGGTTAGTCAGGTCATCAAAAGTTATGGGGAGAAGGTAGGAGAATGGCATTAAGAGGATTAATAAATCAGCCATGATGGAATGGCAGGGCAGACTCAGTGGACTGAGTTGCTTAATTCTGCTCCTATATCTTGTGATCTTAGAGTGGAACATAAATTCATAAACTTCTGACTAAGAGGAAGTGCCCCAGAAGGGAGATTAAAAAGAAGCAACACACACACATCTAGACAGAGTGTGCTTGTGGCACTAGCAAAAAGATTACATGAGTCAAAAAGAAAATAAGGGGAAAACGGGGCTTAGTTAACATAACCAGGATGGCAATGATTGGAACCATTACAGCATTTGATAGTGGCATTGAAGACTGGGAAATTACATTGAGAGAGTGGAGTTACATTGTGAGGTTAACAATGTTAATGATGAAAGGAAAGCCAGCGTCTTACTCAGAATTATGGGAGTGAAAACATACGGGCTGCTACGGAGCTTGTTAACCCCTGAGAAGCCAGCTGACAAAATATTCAAGCAAATAGTAGACACTCTCCAACAGCATTTAAACCCCAAACCAATGGTCATTGCTGGAAGATTTAAATTTCACAATCGGAATCAGAGTGAAAATGAAAGCATTTCTGAATATTGTGCTGAAATGCGCTAATTATCAGAACATTGTCAATTTGAAGCAGGTCTATCGGACGCATTGAGGGACAGGTTAGTGTGTGGCATGCACTGTGAAACCACACAGAAAAGGCTCCTGAGTGAAAACGATCTTACATTAGAGAAGGTGCTGAACATTGCAGTACCAATGGAAACAGCAGCACAGGGTGCTTTGGAAATACAACAAAAATCTCTGGAATATGCCACAAATAAAATGTCACTGAAGAGAAATGAAGGAAAGAAATATTACCATTGTGGGAACAGGTCACATGACCGGATGACCATTGGTTTAAGGACAAAGAATACAGAAACTGTGGCAAACAGGGCCACACCGGCCGAGTATGCAAAGCTAGTAAACAGCAGAAAAAGGACAAAATACAGAGAAACAAGAAACCCGAGAAAGGAAAACACAACAATGTACACAAAATGGAAGAAAGCAGTTCTGATGAAAATGACTTAGACAAAAGTGAATTGTCCTGTTTGCAACTTCACAGCGTGAAAGAGACAGATGATTGAAGAGTAATAAGGATCACTCCACAAGTGGCAGGCGTGAGACTGAAAATTGAGTTGTCCCAGGCTCAATTTAACAGTGATCTCTGTACATGACTACAAATGACTGTTTTCTCACATACCTCTGAAACAAACTAAACTACTGCTAAAGACTTACACTGGACAGAGAGTGCATCCTAAAGGTAAAATTAAAGTGACAGTGACCTACGGAGACAAAACACAGCAGCTGAACCTCTGTGTACTGAAAAATGGAGGACCACCATTGCTGGGACGTTAATAGCTCAGGAAAATCCAGTTGGATTGGCACACCACCAAGGCACTAGATATGTCAACAAAGGAGGGCAGCTCAGCAGGGAAGATGTCCACAGCTCTCCTCTCACCCATTGTCAACTATTACAATGACCAGGAGGAGCTAGACAGCATCGACAATGAGGACAAATGCAGTTTCTGTGGCCACGACTCGGATGAAGATACAGAGGATTCAAGGGAGACAGATATTGCCAATAAACTAGGATGTACCAGGAGAAATTGACATCTCTCACAAAAGGCAGCTACAGCAGTTACAGGAAGGCACCTTGCAAGAGTATCAGAAAAGGATGAAGAAACTAGATCAACGATACAAGGAAGGAACATGAAATGCAGAGCTTCTTCTGCAACTGGAGACAGAACAAGGGAAAGGAATTATATTAAAGAGAAGAAAGCAGCAGTGAAGGGATTTGAAGATAAAAAGATTGAGTTAGAAGAAAAGAAAAAGATGATTGAGAATGAGAGGCTAACAATGGAACTCACAGGAGATTCTATGGAGGTAAAGTCAATAATGACTAGGAAACTAAGGAGGAGACCTAATGACCCTGAACCAATTACCGACAAAAGACAAAAACCTGCACCTGCGCAGTTAAATTACTTGTTAACAGATGAACAGATAATGGAAGATCTGTGAACTCTCAGTAAGCTTAAATCTCCAAAAAGACCAGCACCTCCATTCAAACTGAACATCTTTCGCACAAGGTAAATCTCAAACCAATGATTTCCTCCATTGAAGATCATACACTTAATCCTTTGCAAGAAAGTTTCTTTTGCACATACGTATTTTGAATCCTCAGCCAATGTGTCTTGTTTTTCACAAGGAAATTGGGAAGCAGCATCAAAACCGAGGAGAATTCTGGCAACAAACTGTAAGGTTTCTATTGTTGTATTTCCACACTTGTGCTGAATGTGCACCTGAAGGAATTCTCCCTCTTGAGCCAGACAGACAGCACTGCAGATAATCCTTAATCTCAGCAAAACTGTACTTTAACAGCAGCTTAAGAACAATGAAATGAACAACAGGATTTCAATCAACTGCTTTATCAAATGGTGGATGATTATCGGTAAAGTAGTGATCTTTCTGTGAGTCACTGGATTCCCCCGACTTTTGAATAACTAGCAGAGACAGCAAATCACCAACCACTTCTTTTGTTGGTGGCAAGTCATCTTTGAAGCAGACCATGGAAACCGAAGCTACGAAAAATGCATCACACCTCTTGCCAAATATGACTAATTTTGCTACAGCTTCACTTATTTCTTCTGTTACCACTGGTACATAATCATCATCTAGAGAAGTACAGCACAGTGGGCAGACATCTTCTTAACTCCCTTTGCTCAGAGGTCAAATTTTCATGACTTTTATATGGAAATCTGAATTAAAACAAACAAGTTTATTGACAGACATTACCCGGAGAGGCAGAGCGGAACCCCACCCCCACCCCCACCACGCCGCTGAGACTTGAGTTATAAATGGGTCTTAGACCAAAAGTTAAAAAAAGTCTTGTTATAATTTGATATTATTAAGTTACTATGGTAGGCATTTGTATGTTAAGGGTAAACATATTTGTTTAGCATAGTGCCCCAGTAAAAAAAAAGTTGATACACTATTAAAATAAAAGGGGAGGAGTGTACCATATAGCCTACAGTATAATAAGGGACTACTTTATGCTTTGGTAACACATCATTGATTATTAGGCACGTATTGAGCATGCGCTATTAGGTGTGTATTGATCTGTACATGCATGTCGAGTTCGGATTCTGCCAGTAATGACCATGAAACTTAGCTTCCGTCACCAGCATTCTTATTAAAAGCATTGTTGTGTAACCAGGCCACATACACAAAAACTTCCTTTAGAGTTTTCGAAGATTTAGCAAGACTTCTAAAATTTTGACAGACTTCTATAGATGTGCAGTTGAGAGTATATTGATTGGCTAAATCACAGCCTGGTATGGAAACACTAGTAAAGTCCTCCCTACCACGGGGCATATTTACATATGTCGAAGGAAAGCAGCATCCATCATCAAGGACTCTCACAAACAGGTTCAGGCTACATGCGTTCTCTTGTGCACACTGGTTGTTTGTCCATTCTGTTGGGTATGGTCTTTCATTGATCCTATTGTGTTTCTTGCATTTACTTTTATTTGTAGTTACCAATTTGTAATTTGCCCACAAGAAAATGAATCACAGGGTTGTACATGGTGACATACGTAACTTTGATATTAATTTTACTTTGTGCTTTGAACTTCTAAACTTTGAACTTGGACACAGTTCTTTAGGTAACATCAGAGCTAAACTCAAAGAGCTTCACTGAGCATGCCCGTTTCTATGAGCAGCATGAGAAAAATGTGAACTTTTTTTTATGAAGATTGTTGCTCATTGAAGACCCATGAAGTGAATACACTTCTCTTAAGCAACCAAGCCATACACAGACGCATTTCATGGTGAGGCCATAGGCAGTTCTGGTCACCTACCTACAGGGAGGCTATCAATAAGACTGAAAAGAGTAGAGAAAATTTACAAGGATGTTGCTGGAACCTGAGGATCTGAGTCCTAGGGAAAGGCCTTTATTCCCTGGAGCCTAGGAGAATGAGGGGAGAGTTGATAGAGGTATACAAAATTATGAGGGGTATAGATAGGTTAAGTGCAATCAGGGTTTTTGTCCATTGAGATTGAATGAAACTGGAACTAGAGGTAATTGGTTAAGGGTGAGATATGAAAAATTTAAGGGAACTTCTGAGGAGGAAATTCTTCACTCTGAGGTTGTGGAACAAATTGCCAACTGAGATGGTGGATGCAAACTCCATTCCAACATTTAAGAGAAGTTTGAAAACATATGTGGATGAGAGGAGAATGGAGAGCAGGTGTAGGTTGATGGGACTAGACAGGGTAGATGGGCAGTAGGGTCTGGTTCTGTGCTGTAGTACTCTATGACTCTAAGATTCATCCATAGCAAATTCAGAAGGGGATATTAAACTCTGCAGGGAACCCTTAATCAATTCAAGTGCCCTGATACTCTAAAGCCCAGTACAGACTTGTGTTAGGATCTCCAGCATTCTCCATTTGGAATAAGATTCCCAATCTCTGCTGGTAAAGAACAGTGTAGGACAATCACTGTAAGTAAAAGAAAGAAGCAAAAATAGGCCTGGACATGCAGAATTGTGCCAGCCATTCCAGCTCTTTCAAAAGTAAAAAGTTCAAAGTAAATTTATAATCAAAGTAAGTATATACATCACCATATACTACCTTGAGATTCATATCCTTGCAGGCATTCACAGTAAAAAAAAAGGCAACACAATGGAAGCAATGAAAAACTACACAAAGTAAGACTATCAAACAACCAATGTGCGAAAGACAAACTGTGCAAATAGAAAAAAAATAGATAGATAAATAAAAATTAGATTCTAAGGTTCAAAGTACATTTATTATCAAAGTATGTATACAGTATTCAACCCTGACATTTATGTTCCCACAGACAACCACAAACAAAGAAAGAAAACCATGAAACCTGTTCAAAAAAAATCAAACCCTCTACATGCAAAAAAAGGAACAAATCACGCACAAAGCAAAAAGTTTGAAAAACGCAGAATGTAAACTCCAAACCACAAATCGTCAAACCAGTCCAGGCACATTCAGTTCAGTTCAATCAAGCTCTGTGTCATTCGTTAACTTCAGGCCGCAGAGCCAAATTGAATAGATAGACGGATAAATATATCTGGGAGCGTGAGCTGTAGAGCCCTTGAAAGTTAGTTCAGAGTTGTAGTGCAGAGTTTAGTAGGGTAAGGGAAATATGATAGCAGTTTGTACAAACAAGATCATTCCAGATCCTTGTCTTAAAATCGATACTCCATTTTCGAGCACTGCACAGAAGGAAGAATCTATTCTGAGCACACCTACAAAAAGAACAACGTTATGCAGGGAAAAACATTCTGACCATCGCAACAATAAATAATATATTTATACAGCACATTCAGAAGTTCTTACTGTTAGATAAAGGCAACTAGTAATCAAGAAAAATTAGTATGCCATAAGAGGGATAGAGAGATGATATCATCATGAACTAAGTCACCAATTAAACTTAAGTAAGTTGCATACACAATGAAATAATCACATAAAGCTTTGAATCAGTCATGAATAACCACACATATTGGCATAGGATTGGCAATGGGAAGGAAATGACCATAATATGCATAATGATTGATTGACTTTAGATTCAGTTTATTGTCATTTAGAAACCACAAATGCAATGCAGTTAAAAAATGAGACAACGTTCCCCCAGAATGATATCACAAAAGCATATGACAAAACAGACTACACCAGAAAATCCACGTAACGTTTGGCAATCCCCAATCCAGAGTCCGGCGAGGCTGCTGCGTATTTTTCACACAATGAAACTGGATTAACAGGAAGCCTGGCCAGTAATCACAAGTTCCGTTAAAAAAAAATAGGAATAATTTTTGCTAGTTGCTTGGGTCCAGATTTCCTTTAAAATTAAATAGGAAAATTGCATATTCCTGGTGATCTTCTGTTTGCCCAGCCTAGCTCTTGAAACCTTCAATGGTTAATTAAAGTTAAAATCTGTGAGAACTGGTGGTCCAGTCTTCAGATATCTCCAAACCACAGCCAAAAACCCAATGTAGGAGATGGAAAGAGAATAAGTAATTTACTTTATTTACTTATTGAGATACTGCATAGAATAGGCCCATTCCGGCTCTTCAAACCACGCTACCCAGCAACCCTCTGATTGAATCCTAGTCTAATCAATGACCAATCAACCTACCAATCGGTATGTCTTTGGACTGTGGGAGGAAACCGGCGCACCTGGAGGAAACTCATGCGGTCATGGGGAGAATGTACAAATGCCTTACAGGCAGTAGCTGGAATTGAACCCAGGTCATTGGTACTGTAAAATATTGTGCTAACCATTATGCTACCATAGACTAGAAGGGCTGACAAGTCTGTTTCTACTCTGACTGTCAAAGTTAAAATGACTTCCTTGAATTGCTCTTCCAATTGGTTTTAATTCCTTTAACAGCATAAGAGTCTGCTTTCTTTTGTTAGTGTACTTTTTTAAAATCTTTTATATCCTGGTGATGGCCACTTGCACAGTTAACACTCAAGTGTTTTGCAGGCTTGTCCTTCCTCTCTGATCATTGCATCTCAGACCTTGTTCTCCTTCATTTTTCAATCAATTGTTCTCACTTTTGTTAGTTGCTTCAGTTCAGATTTCCTTTCTGATAAATCTTTTCCCTACTGAATGGCTGAACTATTTATTCCTGAATTATATTGTTAAACCAAGAGATAACTTTGCACAAGATGGGGATTGGGGATTAGTGGAATTAACCCTGATTCTGCAATTGCCATAGAAACAGATCTTTAATCTTTCTCACATTTTTACAGTATAAATACCTTTTATCTCTAAGAGATAGTATATTGTTATTTGGTCTATAACGTAAGTTAGACAATATATCCAATGCAATGGCGTCAAAGGCAGATCTCCGGAGTCTGTTTCTACATTAGCTGTAGGTTAGAGCAACTGGTGAGATCTAATTATGGGAAAGTAAATGCAGAAGATGCCGCGTTGATCTTTTTTATGAGCCTCTAAACCAACATAAACTGAAATAAAGCTGCAGTCTAAGATTCCGAGCAGTATGGTTCAACATCAGAACTTCATTCCCACCATAGCTGCATTTAACCCTGCAACTGGTCTCAGGGCACTCCCTCAACCATAGCCCTGGGGTTTCTCCAGCATTTTTGAACAGTAAAGCTCTTCAACAGTTGGATAGAAAGAAACCAGTTGCAGCCTGAAATCTATTTGAAGACTGGGTTTTGAATCCAAGCCTTGTCAAGCCCTTTCCTCCCTCAGAGGCTGCTTAACCCACCTTCCTCTGGTAGATTGTTTGTTGCTCTGGATCCCAGTTTCTGCAGATTCTTACGAGTCGACGAGCGTCACCATTTCACGTTGAAGTTCTATGTACAAAATGGATGTGTGCAAATCCTCACTCTCATGTAGTAAACGGAGCAAAAATTTTTTAAAGTGCTAAAGGAAAAGTTGTGTACACTGTTAGAGCACATTCTGGAATTAGGGTATATAGCAAATACTACAAACTTGTAATTTCAGCAGCAACCAGTCTTCAGATTTGAATGCAGATTGTAGACAGAAATTAAAGTGCAACTGTACACAATAGTCACCCTGGAGCTACAGACTGAGGTTGATCATAAACCAGGAAAGATTTGATATCTACATATGCATGAATTCACAGAAAGAGAGATAATGCTGATTATTGTTCATTCCGGGTGTCTGGAGTGTGGGCATGAAGGAGAAGGTGTATGAAAATTGTATGTAATTCAAAGGAAGCATTGTAGATGCATTGTAACTACAGAATTGTCCTGCTATTATCTTTGATCTTCAGCAAATAAAATGTCATGTAGTACTGGGTCAGAAGGCCTCCTCCTCCAAGACTATCTCAAATGCTGAATCAAATATGATGCCCGCTGCTCGTTTTTGCTAAATAGACACTTCTATATCCATAGACTTCAGTGTCTCTCCAGTGACCTTGCTCATGTTACAACATCCATTACAGACTGAGGTCAGGTCCAAATGAATGCTTAATGAGTCGATTGTAGATGAACTCTTTTCATAATATTCATTATATATTAATACATCTTTGCTTCCAGGTTGAAAAGCTTAAGTCACAGTCAAGTTTTTTTGTCAGATGAAAAAGTACATGTAGAAGGAAAAACTTGCTTGAGGCTTTATATTCAGGGGGACACAAACAAAATGCTGGAGGATCTCAGCAATTCAGGAAGCATCTATGGAGAGGAATAAACTGTCAACATTTTGGGCCAGGATCCTTCATCAGGACTGAAAAGGAGAGAGGCAGATGCCAGAATAAGGAGGAGGGTCGGAGGGGAAGGAGTACAAGCTGGCAGCTGATAGGAGTAACCAGGTGAGAGGGAAAGGTGAATGAATGGAGTGGTGGGGGGGTGGTGCAATGAAGTAGAATCACTTTCAGAGGCTTCACATTAGTGACTGGATCAGTAACTCATCTCTACGTCCCTTTCAACAAGTAAATACCTATCACTGGCCGGAACCAATGTATTCTGATCAGATCAATGTACAGTTTAATCACAACTTTCTCCAATTTTATGGTTCCCTTCTAGCAACAAAGTTGAATGCTTCATTGGCTGTGTTGATTGCTACCTGCCATTGATCTGACACCTTGTGATTTAATTCTGCAGAACTCTGATTAATTTCATCCCAGCCTTTTTCAAGCTCATACATGTATTTTGTTTGATGCCTTTTTTTCCCATCTCTGTGGTCACGGCTTTATATATAAATCCTATCTAGTAATTTCAGACCATTAAAGTATTTTGCATTAATTGGAAGCTTCCAACTTGCTTCCTTTGATTCAATTACTATCTAGATCAGTATCTTCTGCACAATTAACAAATTTCATTAAGTTTCTAACTGAAATCCATTCAAGTTGATTAAAACCAGTAGCAACCACAGAACTCAATCCTGGAAGGCTCGTTCAACATTCCCTGCTCCTGACATTGTTCCTTTTCTCAACCAGTACTCAGAGTGTTTGATTATGTAGACCATAAGACCATACAGGAGTTCCCTACCTTTTTTTTTAAATGTCGTGGACCAATACCATTAAGCAAGGCTCCATGGACCCCAGGTTAGGAACCCCTGCGAGCAGAATTAGGCCATTCAGGCTATTGTGTTGCAATAGTGTATTAAATTTGTGTTTAATATTAGAAATGAAATTCTGAACAGCTCCAAGTGACACTTAAACTTTTTATGAGCTTACAGCATGTAAGGTGTTAAGGTGTCCGTACAAGTTAAACACGGTTAAGCATTGTTAATGTCTAATGTTTGCTGATGGCAGCTGGCTCTTCCTTGGCCTCAAGGCACAAGTGGCATCAGGATGTTTGTCGATGAACACAAGTTGTTTGGATGAAAGCAACCGTGCTGAGTTAGTAGCATGAGAACAAAAGACCAAATAGTTTAGCTGACTCAGCACCTCTCTCATTGCTTGTGGATTGAATTGTACATACTGAGGCACCTTTCCCTCAGTTTTTGGGACTTCACCTAGCCTGAAGTATTGCAATTGAAAGGTGCCTAGGATGGACCCAGGGTGATTTCACAAGTTGGAGTTCAAGGCTCCCCAAACAACGGCAACAATCAAATGATAGCTGAGAATTGTCACCCTGAAATCTTTATGGAAATCTTTGTAATTTGCTAGTCGTATTTAGTGCGGTTTATTTGCTTTCTGCTTTATGAGAATAAATTAGGTTTGAGTTACTTGGTTATGCTTGTACGCTTATTATCACATCTCCTGGACACTCAGGTTGGTTTGGGTCTTTAGAATCTAATCAATCCAGCCCATTATACGAGTCCAGCCAATTTCTAATTCATTCCCTGTTGTCAGCTTGAGATGCCACAGATTTAAGTTCAACAAATAGCTTTTTGTGTTGAACTTTTGACAATTATCAAAGGGGAGGGTCATGCAACATGAATCACAAGGAAATTTGCTTGTTTTTAATATCCAAGAGGCGGCTTTCACTTTGTTTCCTGATTACTTGCTTTCCTCGGGCTGCTGAAGCACATGTTGCAGTCTGGTGTTCAAACCATTATCCCTCATCAATTATGTTTCTGTGCTAAACAAATGGAACCAACTTACCGCAGGTTTTTTTTCTCTCTAACATGGATCCAATTAAAAAGCTTGCCAACAAATGCAAAGAGGCTGTCATCTCACATCTGATTATAATTCAGGAAAGCCTTCAAGTAAACTTGATAAATACATTACTACTAAGGCACAGATATTATCCTGTATCCAGGTTTTCAGGTTTGAAGTGTAAATGAGGAAAACATTTACTTGTTATCAAGCACTTCTTCTTTTTAAGATACCCACACACATTTTCTTTACATGCTTTAAGTCTGACAGATGCTTTTCAGTCTTAAGGATTTATGAATGATCCAAACCCGATTTTGCTGGTTTCTCAATGGACTTGAAAATATTCATTTCTAACAATGGTAGTCTTTACTGGCCAAACTTCGTTGCTCTTGAGAACGAGGAGGTGGCGGGATTTCTCTGCAAACTACAGCTATTTTCAGTTAGGGAGTTCCAGTGACACCATCTAGAAATGCATTTGGGGAGAATAGTTGAGCAATCACTCGAGTCGAGTGTGATGTTCTCCGGAGGGGTTGTCTGTTGATGCATCCTCAAGCGTCTAAAGAGGCCAGTCCAGGATCTACATATTCTGGTGCAGTGTGGGCAAGAGTAAGTTGTGGTTGTGGTTAGTGTTTGGGTCTTTTAATTTGTTCAGTCTCTCTCTTCTCAGCTGCCACTTGTTCTCCAGCAGCTTCCCATTTCTTTAGCATTTTTTGTCTGTTTTTTTTAAAACAGAGTTGCTAGCTTGACGCTCAATCCAGCATGAATGAAAAACATCCAAGGAGGCAGCTGGATTCGAACCCAGGACCACTTGCCTCGCAGTCCGGTGCACATGGTCTATGACCAGGTTTGTTCTTGGCAAATTTTACAGAAGTGGTTTGCCATTGCCTTCTCCTGGGCAGTGTCTTTACAAGATGGGTGGCCCCAGCCATTATCAATACTCTTCAGAGATTGTCTGCCCGGTGTCAGTGGTCACATAACCAGGACTTGTGATCTGCACCGGCTGCTCATTCGACCATCCACCCCCTGCTCCCATGGCTTCACGTGACCCTGATCGGAGGGCTAAGCAGGTACTACACCTTGCCCAAGGGTGACCTGCAGGCTAGCGGAGGAAAAGAGAGCCTTGCACCTCCTTTGAGCATTATATCTCCACCCCTCCACCCAGTAACTTATGAAGAAGAAAATTAATGTAACTCAGGGAATCAAAATAGCATCTAATTTAAGACTACCCTCCTGTTATGATCACTTTAGCACAAACATCATATGCTGGCTATTACAACGTAGTAGCATTAATAAAACTAAAACTTATTGCATGTGTAGCACTTAAGGCTGGACACCATCTAGACTAACAGTCTAATTATGCTTAAGAATTGCCAACATTTCTTTTATGATCCTTACCCTCTTCAAGGGTTGGCAATACATAAGATTAATTGATCAGAAGCTTCAGTCACAAATTATGAACAACTCGACTCAGAGTGAAACGGTTCACGTGCAGCCGACACACAGCCTATTCTGTTCAATAAATTATCAATAAATTCATGTAGCAGATTTTATGCAAGAACAACTAATTGATCAACCTTGAATACGTGATGCAATTTTATGCTGAGTTCACAACATCATTGAGTTCTGTTTATACCCACAGCTCTAAATCACAAGCTCCTTTAATTTTATTTCTTTATTTATTGAGATACAGTGTGGAATAGGCCCTTCTGGCGCTTCAAACCTTGCCATGCAGCAATCCTCCGATTTAATCGCAGCCTTATTGATAGGGCACGTTCTGGAGTTAGGGCATGTAACAATTAGCAACCAATCTTTAGACCTGAATGTGGATTGTAGATTAAATTTAAAATACAGCCTTGGACAATAGTTTCCTGGAACTGTGGACACAAGCTAATTGAAAACCAGACAATGCTGATAGATATTCATTTTGGGTGTCTGCAGTGTGGGTGCAAAAAAAAGCTGTGAAAATTATACGTAATCCAATGGATGCATTGTAACTACAGAATTGTCCTGCTGCTAACTTTGATCTTCAGTATATAAAATGTCATGTATTATTGGGTCATACAGGCCTCTTCCTCTGAGACTGTCTCATTTTGTTGAATAAAACACTTCTGTAGCTACTAGCTTCAACGTCTCCTTTGTTTCTGTTACAACACTTATCACGAGACAATTTACAATGACCAATTAACCTGCCAACCAGTACATCTATGCACTTAATGTCTTGAGCTTTAACAAATGTCTATGTTCACAATTAGTTTTAAATTAATTGCAATAATATCAATGAAGTGCAAATAAGTTTTGAGAACATTTTTCATTTTAATCTTATTTTGTAGAACTTATCAGGTTAAAACTTATATGTGAACAAATCTGCTTTCCCCCCCCCCTCAAATAAATAGGCTATTTGAAGATATTATTTATTTTTTGTATTTAGAGACACAGCATGGTCCGGCCTAATGAGACTACGCTGTCCAATTACATCCATGTGACCAATTAACCTACTAAACCACAAATATTTGGAATGTGGGAGGAAACCAGAACCCCTGAGGAAACCCAGGCAGTTAGGGGAGAACTCTTTACAGACTGCAGCGGGAATCGAACCCATGTCGATGGCACTGTAAAGAGTCGTGCTAACCACTAGGCTACTGTGCCACCTTAATTACAGACCACACAGCTCTAAAATAACATTAATACAAATGGAAGTGGTTATTCTTTTAATGGGCTGATATTAGTTTTACTTTTATCATTTACAATAAAAATAAGAAATCCTAATAAATTCAGAACAATTAAAATATGTAAATGTATTCTAAATCTAAAAAAATATAATTATGTAGAATTGCCACACAGAAAGCAGTATGAATGCAAGTAGTTCTCCCTCTGCTTGTTTTTGTTGGATGTTAATTGTAGCAAATAGAAAAATGCTCAGTGCATCAGCTTTAATGACTCTACATCAGCTCTGACAGCAGAAATAAGGCTGAACCTGACTATGTCGTCAGGCACTCTGGGTGAGCTATAGGAAAATTCCCATAATTCTGTGCAAACACTCCAGAGTGAGACACCATAGAAGTTTAAGATAGAAAGAGAAACTTACCCCCACACCATAGCATTATTCTTGCCATTGTGATGCTATATCCTTTTTCATCTCACTATTTACAATTTATGTTGGCAGATATACAATGATTAGTACAAACAATCTCCACATTAAGTCGGGGGGTGGCTGGAGGAGTTGCATTCCTAGAAAATGGGATACATCATGAGTTTCCATGACACAAAGTCACACAGCTTCAAATCGCCCACGAAACTGCCCGCTTCATTTCCTTTACGTCGGCTTTTCATCGTAACTGTGTTTCTGGAACTGTTAGAGCCTGCAATTTACAGTTCAGAGATTGACTGAGCGAGCCGGTGCTTGGCTGTCTCCGGGAAGCGAGCGCAAGCCCTCGAGGCAAAGGAACTTAGCGATGGGACACGAGCTGATGTTCGAATCCATTCTGCCAATTAAAGTGTCGAGGAGGATTGTAACATCGAAGACAAGCAAGGGTTCAGTGGCGACTGCCTGCCTTGTGGTCGCTGATGGGATTCCTCTGTGGCCGGAGAAGGCGTTTGAGTGATGGCCTATCACTGTGGCAGCTTGCTGTATCGGGAGGGTAGGGCTCTGCCTTCGAGTGGTGTCTCTCTTTGATGACGTTGAAGGATGTTACTGAGGTTCTGCATTTATGAATTGGACTTTAACCATAGACATTTTTTTTTGGTACAGAGGAGATGTCAAGGGTAAGTTTTTTTTTTATTAACGCAGAGCGTGGTGAGCGCGTGGAATAGGCTGTCAGCGACAGTGGTGGAGGCAAATACAATAGGGTCTTTTAAGAGACTCCTGGACAGGTATATGGAGCTCAAAAAAGTAGAGGGCTATGGGTAACCCAAGGTGATTTCTCAGGTAAGGACATGTTCAGCACAGCTTTGTGGGCTGAAGGGCCTGTATTGTGCTGTAGGTTTTCTTTGTTTCTATGTTATCTTCTGTGTTTTTGCCCATTCTGTCTCATGGTTTTTTTTAATGTGAGGTAAGTGAGGTTTAGGGAGCCAATGTTCCATTTGCTAGTTTTTTTTGTGCAGGGGAGGGTTTGGGGTCGATGTCCTTGTTGCATATTGTGTGGGGGGTCGGGGGGAGGGGGTTGATGATCCTGTTGCCATTCCTTCTTGTGCAGGAGGGTGGGTTTGATGTTTCTCAGTGATGTAACACTGAGCGTCATAGGAAGTCATTCCTGCCTGTGGCCATCAAACTTTACAACTCCTCCCTCGGAGTGTCAGACACCCTGAGCCAATAGGCTGGTCCTGGACTTATTTCCACTTGGCATGATTAACTTATTATTATTTAATTATTTATGGATTTATATTGCTATATTTCTACACTATTCTTAGGTGGTGTGGCTGTAACGAAACCCAGTTTCCCTCGGGATCAATAAAGTATGTCTGTCTGTCTTTGAATGACATCTCAGAGTTGTACACTACAAAAACACTTTGATAATAAATAGACCATAAGATATAGGAACAGAATTAGGCCATTTGGCCTATCAAGTCTGCTCCACCATTTCATTATCGCTGATCCAATCTTCCTCCCAACACCAATCTCCTGCCTTCTCCTGTATCCTTCATGCCCTGACCAATCAAGAATTTATCAGCCTCTAACTTACATAAAAACTTGTCTTCCACAGCTGCCTGTGGCAATGAATTCCATAGATTCACTCTCTAGCTAAAGAAATTCCTCCTCATCTCCATTCTAAAAGGACGCCTCTCTATTCTGAGGCTGTGTTCTCTGGTATTAGACTCTCCTGTCATAGGGAACATCCTTTCCACATCCATTCTATGAAGACTTATCACCATTCAATAGGTCTCAATGAGGTCACCCTTCATTCTTCTGAATTCTACGGAATACAGGCCCAGAGCCATCAAACGCTCTTCAATTGACAAGCCATTCCATCCTGGAACCACTTATATGAACCTTCTTTGAACCCTCTACAGTTTCAGCACTTTCTTTCTCAGGGGTCCAAAGCTCCTCACAATACTTCAAGTGAGGTCTCACTTTATAAAGTCTCAACATTACATCCTTGCTTTTATATTCCAGTCCTCTTGAAATGAATGCCAATGACACATTTGGCTTCCTCACCATATACTCAATCTGCAAATTAACCTTTAAAGGATCCTGCACAATGATTCCCAAGTCTCTTCGTGCCTCAGTTTTTTTTATATTTTCTCTGGATTTAGAAAATAGCCATCCCTTTCATTTCTTCTATCAAAGTACATGACCATACACTTCCCAACACTTTATTCCATCTGCTATTTCTTTGACCATTCTCCTAATCTGTCTAAGTCCTTTGATAGCCTCCCTATTTCCTCAAAACTATCTGCCTTTCCACCTATCTTCATAACATCTGCAAACTTTGCAACAAAGCCATCAGCCACGGTTGTGTCACCTTGTTCTTTTCCAATTAGGTCTGGCCAACTCCTCTCTCATGCCTCTGTAATATCCTTTACTCTGTAATACTGAATCATCTGACTTTAGCTTTTCCTTCTCAAATTTCAGGGTGAATTTGATCATATTATGATCACTTTCCCCCAAAGGCTCTTTTACCTTAAGCTCTCTAATCAATTCCGGTTCATTGCGTAACATCCTTTCCAAACTAGCTGAACCCTAGGAAGTCCTGCTACTGGAATCTATCACCAACCTGATTTTCCTAATCTACTTGCGTGTTGAATTCCCCCATGACTATTGTAACAATGCCCTTTCAGCATGCATATTCTATCTCCCATTGTAATTTGTACACCACATCCTTACTACTGTTTGGGGGTCTATATACAGCTCCCATGAGGGCCTTTTTACCCTTGCAGTTCCCTAGTTCTATCCACAATGATAAACACCTTCTAACCTTATGTCACCTCTTTCTAATGATTTTATTTCATTTTTTACCAACAGAGCAATGCTGCCCCCTCTGCCTTCCTGCCTGTCCTTTCGGTACAATGTGTATCCTTGGACATTAAGTTCCCGGCTATAATCTTCTTTCAGCCATGATTCAGTGATGCCTACAACATCCTACCTGCCAATCTGTTAACTGTGCTATAAGTTCATCTACCTTATTCCGTATACTGCACACATTCAAATATAACACCTTCAGACAGTGTTCACCCTTTTTGATGTTGTCTGCCTTTCACATTGCAACTCATGCTGTTGACTGCAATCTTGTCCTATCAACAGCCTCTCCTCACTACACATTGCCTCTCTTTGTAAACCAGCTACCTCATCTTCAGCATTATTATCCACCTTCCCTACAGTACTTCTTGCATTGAAATATACACAGCTCAGGACACCAGTCACACCATGCTTAACCTTTTGATGTCTGAGGTCTTACCAACATCTGTCTCCACAATCTCTCCACTATCCATTCTGGCACTCTGGCTCCCATCCCCCTGCAACTCTAGTTTAAACCCCACTGTGCAGCGTTAACAAACCTTCCCATTAGGATATTAGACCACCCTCCAGTTCAGGTCCCATCTTCCCTGGAAGAGAGCCCAATGATCCAAAGATCTTATGCCCCTCCCCACCCCCCACACCAACTCCTTAGCCGTGTGTAAAGCTGTAATGCTCCTAGTTCTGGCCTCAGTAGTGCAATCCTGACATCACAACACTGGAGATCCTGCTCTTTAACTCGACACCTAACTCCCTGTGCAGAACCTCATCACTCATCCTACCCATGTCATTGGTTCCTACACAGGCCACAATTTCTGGCTATTCAGCCTCCCGCTTAAGTATACTGAGGATTCGATCCGAGATATCTGGACCCTGGTACCATCCAAGAATCTCGTTCTCACTCACAGAACCTCCTGTCTACTCCCTTAAGTAACGAATCCCCTATCACCAGAGCCTGGTTTTTCTCTCCGCCTTTCCTTCTACTCACAGAGGCAGACTCAGTGCCAGAGCCCTGACCACCATGACTTTCCTCTGTTAGGTCATTCCCCACGACAATATCCAAAGTGATATACCTGGACGAAGATGGCCACAAGGGTACTCTGCATTGGCTCCTTTACCCCTTTCTCCTTCCAGACTGTCACCCAGTTTCCTGTGTCTTATATTTTGGGTGTAACTACCTCTCTATATGTCCTCTCTATCAGCTTCTCAGCCTTCCAAATAATCCAGAGTTCATCCAGTTCCAGCTCCAGCTCCTTAATGCAGATTGTTAGAAGCTGCAGCTGGATGCACTTTTCGCAATTGTAGTCATCAGACACTGGAGGTCTCCCTGCCTTCCCACATCCCACAAGGACCCAGATCCTAAGAATTATCTGCAGGGGCAGAATTGAGAGCATCCTGAATGGCTGCATCACCACCCGGTATGGGAACTGCACTTCCCTTAACCACAGGACTGGTGCAGACAGCCCAGCATATCTGTAGATGTGAATTTCCCACTATTCAGGACATTTACAAAGACAGGTGTGTAAAAAGGGCCTGAAGGATCATTGGGCTGTTCTAGCTGCTATCATCTGGGAAACAGTACCACAGCATAAAAGCCAGGACCAACAGACTCCAGGACAGCTTCTTCCACCAGGCCATCAGATTGATTAATTCACACTGATACGATTGTATTTCTATGTAATATTGACTGTCCTGTTGTACATACTATTTAGTACAAATTACTATAAATTGCACATTGCCCATTTAGATCGAGACGTAACATAAAGATTTTTACTCCTCATGTATGTGAAGGATGGATGTAATAAAGTCAATTTAATCCACTTCAACAGGAGCATTCAACGACCCTGCCTAGCATCTCTACTGTCCTGGCTGAGCAGATATAAAGGGAAGGAAAGAAAACCTTAACCTTGAGCTTTACTTTCCTTTGCCTTTGCTGAGTGAAGCCTCTCTACTTTGAAGCCCTGAAGAGCTAAAGTCTCAAGATCACCACGCTGACTCTGCCCACTCAGATGACAGCCACTGTGCTTGCCCCTGTCTTCCTTTAATTTGCTCCTGCTAATCAATCCCACACCAAATGGTTGCTGGTCAGAGCTCTTTTTCGCTGCAGTGACCCAGTGCTGTCTTTTCTACTCAGGCAGTGGATTTTTGTGCTTTGATTCTGCAAGGACAATTTTTTTTAATAAGGCCGTAATACATAGGAGCAGTAGTAGGCCATTCGACACATTGAGTTTGCTCCACCATTCGATCACGGCTCATGTATCTTCACTCTCAATCCCATTTTCCTGCTTTCTCCTCATATTCATTGATACCCTGGGTAACCAAGAATCTATAAACCTTCACTTTAAATATACTCAATGATTTCATCCTCCACTGCCATCTGTGGCAATAAATTCCAAAGATTCAACACCCTCTGGCTAAAATTCCTCCTCATTTCTGTTCTAAGCGTAGAAACATAGAAAACATACAGCACAATACAGGCCCTTCAGCCCACAAAGCTGTGCCAAACATGTCCCTACCTTAGAATTACCTTGATTTACCCATAACCCTCTATTTTTAAATGTGGCCATCCAGGAGTCTCTTAAAAAACCCTATCGTTTCCGCCTCCACCACTGCCACCAGCAGCCCATTCCACGCACTCACTACTCTCTGTATAAAAAAAACTTACTATGACATCTCCTCTGTACCTACTTCCAAGCACCTTAAAACTCTGCCCTCTCGTGCTAGCCAATTCAGCCCTGGGTAAAAGCCCCTGACTATCCACACAATCAGTGCCTCTCATTATCTTGTACACCTCTATCAAGTCACCTCTCATCCTCCGTCGCTCCAAGGATAAAAGGCCGAGTTCATTCTATCTATTCTCATAAGGCATGTTCCCCAATCCAGGCAATCTCCTCTGCACCCTTTCTATGGTTTCCACATCCTTCCCATAATGAGGCAACCATATTTGAGCACAGTACTCAAGTGGGGTCTGATCAGGGTCCTATAGAGCTACAACATTACCTCTCGGCTCTTAAACTCAATCCCATGATTGATGAAGGCCAATGCACTGTATGCTTTCTTCCACAGAGTCAACCTGCGTAGCAGCCTTGAGTGTCCTATGGACTCGGAACCCAAAATCCCTCTGATCCTCTACACTGCCAAGAGTCTTACCATTAATACTATATTCTGCAAATATTTGACCTATCAAAATGAACCTCCTCACACTTATCAGGGTTGAACTCCATCTGCCACTTCTCAGCCCAGTTTTTCAATGTCCCATTGTAACCTCTGACAGCCCTCCACACTTTCCACAACACCCCCAACCTTTATGTCATCAGCAAATTTACTAACCCATCCCTCCACTTCCTCATCCAGGTCATTTATAAAAATCACAAAGAGTAGGGATCCCAGAGGCACACCACCGGTCACCAGCCTCCATGCAGAATATGACCCATCTACAACCACGCTTTGCCCTCTGTGGGCAAGCCAGTTCTGGATTCACAAATCATTGTCTCCTTGGATCCCATGCCCCCTTACTTTCTCAATAAGCATTGCATGAGGTACCTTATCAAATGCCTTGCTGAAATCCATATACACTATGCCGTCACATTAATGGAAACATCCTGTCCGTGTCTGCTTTAGCTAAGCCTTTCACACTGGCGATAGGAAATAGGAGAAGGATTAAGTCAAAGGCCCCTTTGTATCTGCTCCGCTATTCATCAAAATCATAGGAATTCTTTTACCTCGGCACCATCCTCGTATCACATGATGCCCAGAAATCAAAAGATCTGTTTTGAGCTTCCATCCAGACTGGAGAATTCCAACTGCTGCTAATAATACTCTCGCTTCTCTTTCTTTCATTCTTGTCTGTGTTCAAATGATGCTACAATTAGTGTGTATAATTTCAAGTTTAAACAACAGGTTGGAAGGAAATAGACACTAAGAAATAAGTAACACTGATATCAGATGAAAAATCTGATTGTTTACTGAGTAGGGCTGGTAATGTTGTGTTTCTGTAGTGGGGGATATAGCGTTTAGGTGTTGCGACAGATGAACTACTATGTCACCAGGCATTCCAGGTTAGATACATCAAAATTCCCTTTTTGATACATCATGGCATACACTCTTAAATCAGGCACCATACAAGGCAGGCAGAGGAAGTGCTTAAATTTCAGTTGATCATTTTAAAGTTCAAAGTAAATTTATTATCAACGTACATAAAACGTACGTTCATTTTCTTGCAGGTTTCCTCAATAAATCCATAATAGAATAATAACCATAATAGATCATTAAAGACTGCACCAACTTGGGTGCAAAACAAACTATGCAAATGCAAAAAGAAATTAATAATAATAATAATAAATATATAAGCAATATCTATCGAGAACATTAGTTGACGAGCCCTTGAAAGTGAGCCTATAGGTTTTGGGAACATCTCAATGATGAGGCAAGTGAAGTTGAGTGAAGTTATCCACTATGCTTCAAAAGCCTGATGGTTGAGGGGTAGTAACTGTTTCTGAGCCTGGTGGTGTGAGTCCTGATGCTCCTGTACATTCTTCCTGAAGGCAGCAGTGAGAAGAGAGCATGTCCTGGGTGGCGGGGGTTCCTGATGATGGATGTAGCTTTTCTCTGACAAAATTTTCTGCAGATGCACTCAATGGTAGGGAGGGCTTTACCCGTGATCTCCTGAGCCATATCCACTACTTGTGTCGGATTTTCCATTCAAGGACATTGGTGTTTCCATATCAGGCTGTGATGCAGCCAATCAATAACTGTACTCTCTGCTACACATCTATAGAAGTTTGTCAAAGTTTTAAATGTCATGCCAAATCTCCACAGACTCCTAAGGAAGTAGAGGTGCTGCAGTACTTTCTTCACAATTGCACTTACATGCTGGGAGCAGGAGAGATCTACTGAAATAGTAACACCCAGGAGTTTAAAGTCGCTCAGCTTCTCGATTTCTGATCCTCCAATCATGCCTGGCTCACAGACCTCTGGTTTCCTTCTCCTGAAGTCTATAATCAGTTCCTTGGTGTTGCTGACATTGAGTGAGACGTCATTATTATGACACAACTCAGCCAGGTTTTCAATCTCCCACCTATCTGCTGATTCAGCACCACATTTGATTCGGCCAGCGACATTCGTGTCATCAGCAAACCTGAATATGGCATTGAAGATGTGCTTAGTCACACAGTCATAGGTGTTAAGCAAGTAGACCAATCTCCCTCCGATAATTTTTGTAACCATTGTAAGACATGGTTACTGACTTTCCCATTTTATGCTTCTGGTTTGATTTTTGTTCATTGAATTATTATTTGTGATGGGCACTTTCCTTTATGTGAACCATCTCTTCCACAGTAGGCTTAATAGGATTTGCATGATCTAACTTTTCGGATTATGTATGCAGTGTTTAGTAATTGTTTTTCCATCCTCAATGTACTGAGCAACATTGATCCACGGAAAAATATCACCATAATGGAATTGACACGAACTCCAAAGATAATCAGTCTCCTTTCTTTGCATAACTCTCTGTCACCAGCAAATTTAAAACTACTCCTAATGATACTATGCCATGTAATTTACTAACACTGTGAACAGCATGAAGCTCAATGCAGAACGATGTAGAACACCACTGGTTACTTTTACCTGACAGTTTCTATTTGGCAGCTCTCCCTGTCGTTTATTGTAAAATCAATACCCTATCTATCTATACAATATTTATTTTATTTACCCAAGTCGTGACCTTTCTCAACAGCCTTGCACAAGAAAGTTTGTTGAATGCCTTTTGAAAAACCAAGTAAACTACGTCCTTCTAATACCAGAGGGCTTGCATTTTTGGTGAGCAGGAGCAAGTTCAAAGGAGATGTGAGGAGCACTTTTTTTTTTACATAGAGGGTGGTGGGTGGTAGGGGCAGATATGTTGGAGATTTTTAAGAGACGTTTAGATAATGGTGTGTGTGACTGTGGTTCTGTGCTTTGCATCTTGGGCCCAGAGAAACACTGATTCATTTGACTGTATTCACGTGTGAGGTTGGATAACAATTAAACTTGAGTTTGAACTTCAGATAAGCTTATGAATGTGAGGGAAACGGAAGGCTATGGATATTGTTTATTTATTTATTGAAATTCAGCGCAGAATAGGTCCTTCTGGCCCTTCGAGCCACGCTGCCCAGCAATCCCCCAACTTAACCCTAGCCGAATCACAGGACAGTTTGCAATGACCAACTAACCTACCAACCAGTCGGTCTTTGAACTTGGGAGGAAACCGGAGCACCCGGAGGAAACACACGCGGTCACAGGGAGAATGTAGAAATGCCTTACAGACTGCAGCGAGAATTGAACCCGGGTCACTGGTACTGTAAGGCGTTGTGCTAAGCATGCTGCCCAGTGTAGGCATGGGGATTAGTCTGGTTGGTCACTTGATTACTGATTTAATTAATTCAGCACCAACAATGTGGGCCAAAGGACCTGTTCCTGTGCTGTACCGTTCTATGTCCAGTTCCCGGCAGTTCACTGGATGATGTCTGCCAAAGTGAGCAGGACACTAAATTCTTTAAAGGCATCCATTGTAAGACACAAGGGATTAGTTCCAACATCAAGTTGACAGTCTCTTGTAACAGCTGTTCCCTTAAAATGTACGTTTACAGCAACCAGTTAATTGCCCTCTCGGTTTTGTTGCTTTCTCCTGCTACGGCCACTTAATGTTACCTCACCTCCAGTCCTCAAGTGCTGCCATACTTATGACATTGAGGAAGATCTAAAATTCATATGAATTCCAGGGTGCATCTAATTAGGCACAGGCACTTTGAGAGTAAAGTTACTGCTTCCAGTATCACATTCTTTCTGAAAAACGAAAGAGGCAAAGAAATACCAACTGCTCTGGCATGCCAGCCTTCTCTGAAATGTTACTAAGGAGCATGGCTGGCAAGTGAAAGCCACACCTCAACTACGTATATCACATAACTATGGGGAGGAGGTGTGTGACTGAGAAAGGCAATTGCAATTTGTTTCTTGATGAAGAAAGATTCGTAAAGGTGTCAAGGCTTATGGGAATGTGGCGACCCACTTTCTGCACAGGCGAACCGGCTCACAAATAGCCCGCGCGCGGGGAGAGACTTTGGTAATGCACCTCTGGCGTTATTTCCGGCCGGAGAGGGCGGGAACTAGGGATTGAAAGCCAGCGCCGCGAAGTTTGAATAAACTAGTCTCGAAACGACTTACCAACTGTGTGTCGTTGTTTCTAGCTCTGTATGTAGTACATCGCTACAGGAAGAAGGCAGGAGAATGAGGTTAAGAGGGAAAATAAATCAGCCATGATGGAATGGCGGTGCAGACTCGATGGGCCAAATGGCCTGAATCTGCTCCTATGTCTTATGGTCTTATCTTTGCATATTCTCTATTTTCCAGTGTTAGAAGTCATTGTAAAACTATCATTGCTTTGATGATGATAAACAAATTTTCTTTACTACTCACCCCTTGACCCTGATCCCACAGACACATCGGTTCGCAAATTACATCCAATTTGTGCCCGAGCCACCGACACCCAAGGAACTAATGCTCACATCGACCACCAGCCAGGGATACAAACCAGAGAGGATCACCCTGCTATCCAGTTGGCCTGGACTCAGCGGAGACCAGCGACTAGCATGACAGCCAACCAATCAGAGCGAGGAGTCAGAGCAATATAAACGTGAGCACTCGGCAAAAAGAGCACTCAGTCGCGCACTGATGATGTCACTTCAACAGGTGATGAAATGTTTGCGACCCAACCTCCAAGCTCAGCGAACAACCCTACAAACACCCTTCTTTAGCTTTCCAAGTTACTCTCCACATGAATCCAGATTCTCCTTAGTTTTCTCACGTTTCTTTATACTTTTATGGTCTCTTTAATTTCTTTAATACTTCTACATTCATGGGATGTGGATGTTGCTGGGCAAAGCACACTTACACCTGATCATGTACAATTTGAAGAGGAAACTGAATTTTTAACTACACTGGTGCATCTTAGTCAAGTATAGACCAAGTAGGATGGCAGATTATTTCCTTCCCTGAAGGACAGTAATGAACCAGATGGGTTTTTAACTACAACCTGATGGCTTCAATATTCCTTTTTTATTTCAGATTTATTTGACTAATATAACTTCTTGAAATTTTAATTCGCCTCTTGCTGTGGTAACTGAAGTTTGATGCAAAATCAGCTGCCCTTAATATCAGTCCATAACTTAGCTACTAGGGTATTATCACCCTTTATTAAAACCTTGTTGTCCAGGTTTCATTATTTCTCACAGTTTTAAAAGTTATTTATTGTGTTCTTCCTCTTTTATACTATATCCATAAATGCATTCAGTGGCCGCTCCATTAGGCTCCTCCTGAACCTAATAAAGCGGTCACTGGGTGTATGTGCATGGTCTTCTGGTGCTGTAGACCATCCACTGCAAGGTACAATGTGTTCTGCATTCAGAGATGCTCTCCTGCACACCACTGTTGTACGACGTGGCTATCTGAGTTACTGTCACCTTCCTGCCAGCCTGAAGCTGTCTGGGCATTCTCTTAGGACCTCTCTCATTGAAAAAGCATTTTTTTGCTCTCAGAACCGCCACTCACTGGGTGACTTTTGTTCTCATACCATTCTCCGCAAACTCTTGTGTGTGAAAATCGCAGGAGATCAGGAGTTTCTGAGATATTCAAATCATCACGTCTGACACCAACAAACATTCCACGGTCAAAGTCACTTAGATCACATTTCTTTTCCATTCTGATGTTTGGTCTGAACAGCAACTGGACCTCTTAACCAGTTCTGCACGTTTTATATGATGCCACATGATTGGCAGATTAGATATCGACATTAACTCATAAATGAACAGGTGTACCTGATAAAGTGGCCACAGAATGTATATGCATTCATTTCATTGAGTCATAAGTAAACCAAGATAGATTTAAAATCTCTTTTCCAATGTGTTGGAGCACTATCTCTTTGTTTTGGACCCAAGCATTTTAGTTCATATGAATTCTGACAGCCAAGTGATTGCTGGTGATCCCAGGATCTTATCAAGATCCACACTATTGACCAACTTTGGAGTACTGTTGATATCAATGCAAACACCATCCACTCAATAGCTTGATTCACATACTTCATCAAGAGGCAATTCCTAACGCCTTAGCAAATTTCTTATTCACATCACCCACCCCACCATCACTATGCCGACCATCCCCATATCCTCATCCTCTGAAATTATCCAACTTAACCATTCTACTCTGAGTATAACCACCCTTTCAATTTGCCATTTTGTGTATCCTTTGAAACTTTACGAACTCCTCCAATCTCATTATATACCTTGGCGTAGTCTTTAACAGTTGCCAATTAAGTCTCAACCACACACCTTCCCCTTCACCTGGTTTCACCTCCCACCTGCCAGTTTGTACTCCTTCCCCTCCCCCATCTTCTTACTCTGGCTTCACCCCCCCCTTCTAGTCATGATGAAGTATCTCAGCCCAAAACGTCAACTATTTATTCTTCTCCATAGATACTACCTGACTTGCTAAGTTCCTCCAATATTTTATGTGCACTTGCTATTTAATCCATGATGTTTAAATCTTGTGCTCATGTAGCCACCCTTGCGATAGTTAGAATATCATTCATTCTCATTGTTGCAAGTCCTTCACTTTCATTTGTGGCTTCAAGGTTCAAGATTCAAGGTAACATTTATTTTCAAATTATGTATGCAGTACACAACCCTGAGATTCGTCTTCTCCAGACAACCGTGAAACAAAGAAAAACATGGAAGCCATTCATAGAAAAGTATCAATCCCACCCCCCACTACACACAAAAAAAAATCACGCAAATGGCAACACACACACACACACACACTATTCTAGGAGGCCGCTTGCCTCCTAGTATCTTCTCGGAGACAGCAAAGCTCCAGATCGCTCAATCAATCTTCGAGCTGTAGATCGCAGGCTCTAACTGAACCAGAAACACATTTAAAATAAAAAGACATAAAAGAAGTGAAAGAAACTGTTTTGTGGTCCATCTGTCTGAGGTAGCGTGGTTCACTGATGCCATCTTGGCTGGATCTATCTTGGAACAAATTTGTTCCAATTCTTGGTCACCTGCAGCTTTTGCTTGTGGATTTATTGAATGTTACTGATATTGGCAACAATGATATCAATAGTTTTACTTTTAATTCCAAAACATTATCCCAGGCATCTTGGAAGCTGAAACTTTCTGTTTGAACTACAAGGGCTCGATCATCATCATTAGGAAGGGTTCCACTTTTACCGTAGCTCTCAACCAAACACCCATCAGCTAAGTATCTGAAGATTAGCTTTGTTCATCACATGTAATTGAAACATTGAAACACACAGTGAAATGTGTCACGGTGTGCACTGACAGACAATTGAACCCAGGGTGCGGAGGAACGACAGACTCCCATGTAGAGACAGAAACAAGAGCTTTTTCATAAGAATTCCAACTGAATATTGGTGGTTCAACTGAGCAACACTGCATGTCGAATCATTCTACACACTCACACACTCACACTCACACACTCACTCGGAGCTAATCAGAAATCCACTTTAGATAAGCACTGTACACTGAAAACCTGCGCCAGTCACAATAAACTTGACAAGATTAAACAGAAAGCACAAGGGCTTAACGACCCTAGATAGAACAACATTTAACAAATACGGGTGCAAGGCCGGCAGAGCTCATGACAGAAATGTGTCATTTGTGCCAGATCAAATCAGCGAGGATTGTGCTGGGCAGCCCGCAAGTGTTGCCACACATCCAGCGCCGACATACCATGCCAACAACTCACAAACCCTAACCCAAACAGTATGTTTTTGGAATGCGAGAGGATGCCCGAGGAGCCGCAGGTACCTCATGCAGTCACGGGGGAGAACGTACGAACTCCTTACAGACGGCAGCGCGAACTGAACCCCAACTGAACTGGCGCTGTAACTGTGATGCTCCTGTGCTGCCCGATTCATCGTCAGTGAGATGTATCTGTTTTTCAGACTGTGTAATTGTCCATCACTTGCATAAACAGTTGCGAGAATTCTCAACATGTCGTGAGAGGTGTTCTGCATTCCAGTCAGCATTCATTACTTTCCATCCTGAAGAAAAGGCAACACGGCCCAATACGTGGGAAGATCTTCAAGCGCTTTCCTTTCCAGAATGTGAATTTTGAAATTAACTCTCAGGAGGGATGGCACTGCAGAGGAAGCAGGTGTTGCTATGGCAGCATCATAAAGATTTCCACCAGAGAGGCCAGGAGATGTGAGATCTCTCCCTAAGGGGTCACTGAGTATCGGGTGTGAAGCTTCACACTTGTAAATTGAAATAATATTGCCTGCGTGTTGATAATATACATTTCACACTGTTACAGAGGGGGTGAGTAATTGAATCAAATGCAGAAGAGCTGCCAGAACACGGTTTGAGTTCTGCTTACATCGTTACTTGTGGTGTTGTGGAATAATGCTATGGGGGCTCTGCTTTGTTGAAGCAGTCAATCTGTGAGGAAAACAAAACCCGACATTATTTTAGCAATCCAGAGTCACGAAAAGTATAACAAAGGTATGCAGATTCACAGATTATGATTTGGATTTACTCACGCATTGTCCTCCTCACGAGCAGCAAGTGAAACTGAACGCTGAAAGCCCAAACACCCCAGATAATTACTAGAGAACCAGTATCAGAATCGTGTTTAATATCACCGGCAGAAATCTAACTTTGCTGCAGCAGTACAATCCAATACCCGATAATAGAGAAAGAAAAACTGAATTACAGTAAATATATATTTTTTTATTAGTTAAATTAAATAAGCCGTGCAAAAGAAAGAAAAATGTAGTGAGGTAGTGCTCATGGGTTCAATGTCCACTCAGACATCGGATGGCAGAGGGGAAGAAGCTGTTCCTGAATCACTGAGTGTGTGCCTTCAAGCTCCTGTTCCTCCTTCTGATGGTAGTAATGAGAAGAGGGCACGTTCTGGGTGATGGGGGTCCTTAATGATGGACACTGCCTTTTTGAGGCACTTCTCATTGAAGATGTCCTGGATACTATGGGGGCTAGTGTCCATGATGGAGCTGACTTAGGTGCTTACTACAGCTTACTTCGATACTGTGCAATAGCCACCCGCCCACTCCCCACCATGCCAGTCAGGGACGCAGCAGAGATACTTAAGTCAGCTCAACACTCAAGCAGAGGAACAGGGTGGTGTTTTACAGGGAACATTTCCCCATGATTGCCAAATCTCAGAAGGCAGTAAACATCAGATGTATAAAGCGTATAGCAAACCCCATTTTCTCTGTTTGTTGCAAACAAGGAGTTTGAAATTATTTGATAGCCATGTGATCAATTGGTCAATTGAGGCTGAGGCTGTGAGCCTGCTCCGGGTTTAATGTCTGAGGACTCACTTTTGCTCTAAATGCTGTGTGCTTACTTTTATTGTTTGCATGATATGGTTTTTTTTTTGCTCTCTGCACATTGGATGCATGTCAGGTTTTTTTAAAATGGGTTTCTTTGTTTTGCGGCTGTCTCAATATCACCAAGACCAAGGAGATGGTGGTGGACTTTAGGAGATCTAGGCCTCATATGGAGCCAGTGATCATTAATGGAGAATGTGTGGAGCAGGTTAAGACCTACAAGTATCTGGGAGTACAGTTAGACGAGAAGCTAGACTGGACTGCCAACACAGATGCCTTGTGCAGGAAGGCACAGAGTCGACTGTACTTCCTAAGAAGGTTGGCGTCATTCAATGTCTGTAGTGAGATGCTGAAGATGTTCTATAGGTCAGTTGTGGAGAGCGCCCTCTTCTTTGTGGTGGCGTGTTGGGGAGGCAGCATTAAGAAGAGGGACGCCTCACGTCTTAATAAGCTGGTAAGGAAGGCGGGCTCTGTCGTGGGCAAAGTACTGGAGAGTTTAACATCGGTAGCTGAGCGAAGGGCGCTGAGTAGGCTACGGTCAATTATGGATAACTCTGAACATCCTCTACATAGCACCATCCAGAGACAGAGAAGCAGTTTCAGCGACAGGTTACTATCGATGCAATGCTCCTCAGACAGGATGAAGAGGTCAATACTCCCCAATGCCATTAGGCTTTACAATTCTACCGCCAGGACTTAAGAACTTTTTAAAAGCTATTATTAATGCTTTTGAGATAGTGATTTAGATGCATATCATATTTTTTACTGAGTTAAGTATTGTATGTAATTAGTTTTGCTACAACAAGTGTATGGGACATTGGAAAAAAGTTGAATTTCCCCATGGGGATGAATAAAGTATCTATCTATCTATCTGTAAGGAGACGAATCTCAAGGCTGTATAATGCTTACATACTTTGAAAACAATAAATGTACTGTGCACTTTGAACCATTGCATTCTGCACACTCTGCGTTTTGAACAGCAGCAAGTTTAGTCAGTCATTCACAGACCACAGGTCCACGACCATAGGATTAAATAGGAAGATTCAACCAAATGGTAGTAGGTGCTCAATATTCCCTGTAAGCTGTATGATTTCACAGCCCGTAGTAACAGCAATGCTCCCGTGCACATAGCTTTTTTTGCCGCACAGCTGGAGTAAAGACAGGTGAGAAAAAGTTTACAAACAGTGGAAGATTTTCTTTGTTGTACTGTATTTCATTATACCCTTCAGTTAATAAAAAAATGTATGCGATTTTTCAATTTTCATTCAAATTAGTCATGGTAATCATATTACAAAAGAAACTTTTAAAGTGCCGCGCAGTTTTCAGGCTGTTAAAATTTCCCGCTCAGAGCAATGGTTGGTCTGTGCAGCTGTAAGACGAATTAAAGGAACTGTTGTAGATGCTGTATTAATTATTCAAATTTATATATCACATGTACAGCACATCAAGACATGGACTGTAAGGCACCTCTTGTACTAACAATCAACACAACATAAGGATGCGCTGGGAGCCACCCACAAGCGTCTCCACACATTCTTGTGCCTACATAACATGCCTACAGTTTTCAGCAGAACAACCCAAGCCACAACATCATCAACAACAACAGCAAAATAAGCCATTCCCCCTCCCACCCACTCACTCTCATACACAGTCAGGCCTCCAAGCCTACCTCTAGCCCTTCAGAACTGGACCTTCAGACCTTAAACTCTGGATGAGCTGACCTCAGGACTTCGACCTTCAGACCTTGACCTCTGGTGTTTCAGACCTTGGCACTAGACTCTTCAGTCCTTGACCTTTGGACAAGCGAACCTAGGGTCTTTGACCTTCAACTCCAAACTTGCCAACTTCAGTCTTCAACCTTCAGGCTTTAACTTTTGAACAAGTTAATCACTAAACTCTGACCTTTACTTTGCCCTTGGGATTTTGCTGACCTCTGGATATCAACCCCAGGACTCATAGGACATTGACCTTCGAGCCTCAAGCTTTGGACGCATGGATCTCCAACTCTCAGAGTTTGGCGACCAGTGGATCACTTGCCTCTATCCTCAGCACCTGCAGCTCGGTGTCATCTTGACTGGATATGACAGATGGAGTGAACAATCTGCATGGTAACCCTTCATCGGGACTGGAAAGCAAGGGGGAAGAAGCCAGAATAAGAAGGGGAGGGGAGGGGTAGGAATGCAAGCTATAAGGTGATTAGTGAAACCAGGTGAGGTTGAGTATAAGCTAGAAGCTGATTGGTGAAACCAGGTGACGGGGAGTACAAGCTGGAAGCTGATTGGTGAAACCAGTTGAGGGGGAAGATTAGTGGGTGGGGAAGGGGGGGGATGAAGTGAGAAGCTGTGAGATGATAGGTGAAAGAGGTAAAAGACAGAAGAAGGAGGAATCTGATAGGAGAGGGCAGGGGACCATTGAAGAAAGGAAAGGAGAAGGCAATCAGAAGTAAGTGCTGTGCAGGTGAGGAGAAGAGAATTTCCAGCACTCACCAGTTGATTTACTTTCAACAAAATGACTTTCTAGCTTGACTGTTGAGATTGTCTCCTGTTTCCTGTGAAAGGAATCACAATCCGCAACGCAACCTTTCAACCAGGTGGCAGCCATTTTTTTCCCGCTTGTTTCTTGCACTGGAGGTTATTCAGAATGAAGACTTTCATATTTGAAGCCAAAGTTCTAGACAGCTAGAAGCAGTGGAATGACTTGCCTGAAGCGTAAATGTTAACAACAGCGTTGAAATGTTAAAATCACTTACCAATCTCAAAAGCACCTGCAGCAGCAACAGTTAAGTAAGGAATTAAAAAGTGATTATCAGCTGGGGGGTGGATATATCTGACAGCTGAACAGAAACATCTGGAGCTCCCGCATTACAACGGCAATAATGATTCATTTCCTCGATGGTTGCATTTTCCCTGAACCACTATGCTGTTCATGGAATTTGTCACTGGAGCACTTCAGAGTCAGAAACTCAATATTCTTAATCAATAGTGCCTACATTCACTTCGACAAAGACATCGCAGCACCAAGGTCTGCCGTGGGAAAGTATACCCTCCCTTGTGTGAAGCTAACAGAGCCAGGAGGCTTTGGCTCTTCAGACTCGTCCCACGCCCAATCACACCAGAGAACTAATCCAAGATTCAAGATTGTCTCTTGTAATTTCCAGTACACAAGTGTAAAAAGAACAAAATAATTGTTAGCTAGAGGAAGTCTGGGAATCCAAAGCAGCACACAAAACGCTGGAGGATTTCCGCAGGTCAGGTAGCTTCTATGGAAAAGAGCATAGTCGACATTTTGGGCCCAAAACCCCTCTTCAGGACTCAATGCAGCACAGAAAAAGCACAGTAAGATAAACAACACAATAACAAAAAAAACATAATGAATATAAATATGTAAAATAGCTTCTATACATGGGATGATTGCATACCCATAAAATGAAACTAGGCACAGGAGTGTCTGTACATAGGGTGACTCTGACAGGAAATTATAAAATAGTATAGTGGGGGTGGTGGAGGGATGTGTTAGTGGGTGGAGCCTTAGTGGATCAGCCTTACTGCTTGGGGAAGGTCATTGTTTTTGAGTTTGGTGGTCCTGGAGTAGATGCCTATTTAGCCTCCTCCCTGATGGGAGTGGGACAAACTGCCCATGAGCAGGGTGGGTCGGACCCTTCATGAAGTCACTGGCCCTTTTCCGGCACCTCTCTGTATATATCTCTAGGGTGGCAGGTAGGCTGGTACCAGTGATTCATTGAACAGTTTTCACCATCTGTTGTAGAAACTTCTCATCTGCCACAGTGCAGTTTCTGCACCGCGCAGGGATGCAGCATGTTAGGATGCTCTCTACTACACATCTTCAGAATGATGTGAGAATAGATGTGCAAAGTCCAGCTTGCTTCAGCCTCCTCAGAAACTAGCAGCATTGTGAGTTTTCTTCATTGTGTAGGATGTGTTCTGGGACTATGAGAGGACCAGGAGGTTTCTCCTGGCTGAACACCATCATCCACACAGATCCACAGACTAGAGCTGATCCCAGGGCAAACCTGACGTGCACATTGTGAAGCTAATCTCAGATGTCACAGGCTTGATCTGTACTAAGAATAGGTGAGCACTGGATATTGGTGTTTGCTGGCTCTGTGTCCATACTCACTGGGTCCGGGTCCTTGTGTGGGGAGTGACCCATTGTTTGGGCAATTTAAATGCCAGGCTGAATGGATTGAAAAGGCAGGCTGCTGGGACTGGAGGCAAGGGCCGGCCCGGTCCTGCTCACTGCTGCATGATGTTTACTCCACTCTCCACGGCAAGGAGGCTGAGGCTGTGGGCCTGCTCTGGCTGTTCCGGGCTTCGTGTCTATGGCAACACACACAAAATGCTGGAGGAACTCAGAAGGCCAGGCAGCATCTATGGAAAAAAGTACAGAAGACGCTTCCAGCCAAGAGGGTCACAACCTGAAGCTGCGACTGTATTTTTTTCCATAGATGCTGCCTGGCCTGCTGAGTTCCTCCAGCGTTTGGTGTGTGTCGCTTGAATTTCCAGCATCTACAGATTTTCTCTTGTTTTTGTCTATGGACTCAGTTTAGTTCTGAATGCTGTTACTTGCTTTTGTTGTTTGGACAACATGTGTTTTTTCTTTCTCTATGCTTTGGACATTTTGTTAGTCTTTTTTTAATAGGTTCTTTCGGGTTTTTTGTTTTGTGGCTGCCTATAAGGAGACGAATCTCAAGGTTGTATGATTTATGCATACTTTGATAATAACTTGTACTTTGAACTTACAATGAGGGGGAATCTCATTGATATGCACTGAATATTGAAAGACCTACATAGAGTTGACAAGGAGAAGATGTTTCCAATGATGGGAGAGTCTAAAATGAGGGGGCACAGCCTCTGAAAACAAATACGTCCCTTTATAACAGAGATGAGGGGGAATTTCTTCAGCCAGATGGTGGTGAAATCTGTGAAATTCATTACCCCAATGGCCTTGGAGGCCAAGTCATTATTGAAAGCAGAAGTTAATATGTTCATGAATAGTAAAAGGCGCCAAAGGTTATGAAGAGAGGGTAGGAGAATGTTGAGAGGGAAAATAAATCAGCCATGATCAAATGGCAGTGCATACTCGATAGGCCGAACAGCCTAATTCTGCTCCTATTTCTTATGGTCTTGTAGCCTTATGGTATCACCATGTGACGTCTCTTGGTATCTGCAGTGCTACAGTTAAGGGCAAACTATGGAAGCTGATGTTAATGTCTATTTTGTCACGGTGATCTGGTTTACAACCCCTTCTCCCACAGAGGAAGCACAGTAGGCAGTCGGTTTATGGGTTTATTAGGTGAGCAGTTGGAGCATATCACAAGTCCTGGTTACACAACCACTGACTCTGGTCTGTAAAGAGCATTGATAATGGCTGGGATCACCCGTCTTGTACAGACACTGCCCAGAAGAAGGCGATGGCAAACCTCTTCTGTAGAAAACTGTACCAAGAACAATCATGGTCCTGGAAAGACAATGATCACCCATATCATATGATTTGGCACATAATGAAAAAATGAATTAAAGTACACAATTTATAAAAGCTACTGACAATAGCTTTTCAGAACTTAGTGATAAGACACTTGATGATCTAACATTAATTAGCATAATTAGTTAATTCTTTTCAAAATTAGCACTTCAATGTTTAATAATGTCCCCATAAAATGTCTTGGGACAGTTTGCTAAGTTAATGGTGATATATATGAGTATATATAAAGTGAGTCTAGTCCATGATGTCCTCCCTCAGGCTAACATCCCAGGTTTGAGGCCCTAGTTATACCCATTCAGTGTGGAAGGACTACAGTGTAGGGTTCTTCTGCTGCTGGAGAGAGAGAAGGGCTGGATTGGGTGAGGAAGCCTCTCAATTATTGTGGTAGTATACGACCCCCAGAGGCCACATAAATAGTAGCTGTGCTACTGATATATAGAAAAGTAATAGAACGGTACTGAAAGCATTGACTATGTGAAGACTGAAAAGGCATTGCACTGTTTAATCATGTAAATATTTTATAAAGTTTATTTTGATTAAGAAAACAGATGTCTGCACGTCCTGCACCTGATTCCTGGGACTGACATTCTGACTTTTGTTGGACAAGATTGCCAAGAAATAGAGTCAAGGATGACAGGCTGGATTGCCGGGAACTGTACTGTCATTTTGCAGGGCATGTCGCTCAGGGTCTTGGACTGTACATATGTTTTTTTTTGACGTGTCTACTCTTTGCTCGCTATCTTGAATGTGCTGTGTATATTTTGCAACTTGGTCCCAGAGGAACAAGGTCCTGTTCGGCTGTATCCATGTATGGTTGAATGATAATTAAACTTGATTTGATTTCATTTTGCTTTGAAAGCCTCCTTGAAGAAACAAAACATTCCACTGATCCCTGGAAATCTCTCATCCATGACCTCTCAAAGCAGCATTTGGGAAGGTGTTAAGAAGATCAAGACAATTGCACTGCATGCCCTGCATTAGAGGCAGAGGAGATAGACCACCCAACAAATCTGTCCATCATTACAGTATCCCCTTCTGTTTGTGTGGGAGAGTCTACAGTTCCCACAGTGACCTTAAAACCCATAAAACTGGAATGGAAGCAAGTCAGCCTCCCTTCTTAGGGACTGCCTAAAAAGACAATGAGGACACATGTAAGTTTTCATAGTGACCTTCTTGGTGCCAGAATGCCTAAAATATATGAGGACATAGATCCTGTCTATCCTAAATTTGATAACTGAGTGAGGTCAAGCATAAAAAAGTGTGCTCAAAATAATTTAAGAGGCTCTTAAATAGGCATATGGACGATAGAAAAATGGAGGGCTATGTAGGAGGGAAGGATTAGATTGATCTTAGAGTAGGTTAAAAGGTTAGCACAACATCATGGGCTGAAGGGCCTGTACTGTTTTTTTTTATTTTTATTTATTGTAATATAGTACTGAATAAGCCTCCTGGCCCTTCGAGCCACACCGGCCAACAATCCTCCGATTTAACTCAAGCCTAATCACAGGACAATTTACAATGACCAATCAACCTACCAACTGGCACGTCTTTGGACTGTGGGAGGAAACTGGAGAACCTGGAGGAAACCTACGCGGTCACGGGGAGAATGTACAAGCTCTTTACAGGCAATGATGGGAATTGAGCTGGGTCGCCTGTGCTGTAAAACGCTACCATGTGCCATAATGTTCTGTGTCCCATATAAAATCAGATAAATATTAATCGGTTGCATATGATCAGGTGAAAACATTCCAAATCAATCTCATTCCAACAATACTAATTGCTTCAAAATTAATATTAATAATATGAGTGGGAAAGAGCCTAGCATTTTCTTACAACATTCCTTTTTGCGCTATTTTTGAGAGATATTCACCCCAACTACATTATGGACTGCCAACAGGTTTTCTCAACCACTCCTATCACTCCTACGTTTCAGGAGTTTTAGTTTTTTAATTTCAAATGGTTACAAAAGAGAAATATTTAACTCGTCCATGATTTTTATGTATGAGTTTTAGTTTGAAGGCACGAAAAACGACCGTAAGACACATGGACAGAATTAGGCCATTCAGCCCATTGTGCCTGCTCCACTCTTCCATCATGGCTGATTTATTATCTCTCTCATCTCCATTCTACAACCTTCTTCCCATTACCTTTACACCTTGATTAATCAGGAACCTATGAACCTCCACCTTGAATATACCCAATGGCTTGGCATGCACAGACATCTGTGCAATGAATTCCACAGATTCACCACCCTCTGGCGAATGAAACTTTTCCTTGTCTCTGCACTAAGTGGATGCCCTGCTATTCCAAGGCCGTGCTCTCTGGTTCTAATCTTTCCCACTATATGAAACATCCTCTCCACATCCACTCTATCCAGACCTTTCAGTAGGTGATACATTTCAATGAGAACACCTCTTATTCTTTCAAACTCTAGTGAGTACAGGCCCAGAGCCATCAAACACTCCTCATACTGTATGTTAACCCTTTCATTCCTGGGGTCATTCTCCTGAACCTCCGCTGGACCCTCTCCAATGTCACTGCATCTTTTCTTAGATAATAGGTCCAAATCTGCTCACAGTACTTTAAGAGCAGTCTGGCCACTGCCTCTATAAAGCCTCAGCCTTGCTTTTATATTCTGGTCCTCTAAAAATTAATGCTAACATTGAATTTCCCTTCCTTACCCCTGACTCAACATGCAAATTAGCCTACAGGTAATCCTGCACAGGGACTCCCAAATCCATTTGCACCTCTGATTTTTGAATTTTCTCCCCATTTAGAAAATAGTCTACGCCTTTATTCCTTCTAACAAAGTGCACGACCATACATTTCCCTGCACTATACAGTATTCCATCTGCCACTTAATTACTCATTCTCCTAATCTGTCTAACTCCCTTCTGCAGGCAGCCAGCTTCCTCAACACTGCCTGCCCCTCCACCCACCTTCATATCATCTGCAAACTTGGCCACACGCCATCAATACTTTCATCCAAATCATTGACGTTCATCATGAAAAGAAGTAACACCGTAACACCGTCCCCAAGGACACACCACTAGTCCCCAGGCAGCCAACCATAAAAGGCCCCCTTTATTCCAACTCTTTACCTCCAGCCCTGTACCTTTCCTGTAATACCATAGGCTCTTAGTATTAGACTCCAACACCTTTCCATCCGCTGATGTCAGACTGTCTGGCCTATATATTCCTTTCGCCTGCCTCCATTCCTTCTTAAAGGGTGGAGTGACATTCGCAATTTTCCAGTCCTCTGGAACTATTCCAGAATCTAGTGATCCTTGAAAGATCATTACCCCTGCCTCCGCAATCTCTTCAGCCACCTCCTTCAGAACCCAGGGGTGTATTCCATCTGATCTATCTGACTTAGCTACCTTCAGACTTTCCAGCTTCCCAGCCACCTTCTCCTTACTCTATCACGGGTAAAGCCCTCCCATCCATTGGACACATCCACATGAAACGCTGTCACAGGAAAGCATTATCCATCTTCGGGGATCCCACCCCCCACCGCCTATGACACACTCTCTTCTCACTGTTGCCAGCAGAAAGCAGATACAGGAGACTCAGGACCCACACCAGCAGGTTTGTCAGGCTCTCGAACCAAAGGGGGCGGCTTCACTCAGCTTCATTTGCCCCGTAATTGAGACGTTCCCACTATCAATGCACTCACGTCCATGGACTCTTCGTGTCATGTTCTCGATATTTATTGTTTATTTACATATTTATTATTATTTCTTTCCTTTTGTATCTGCAGTTTGTTGACTTCTCCACTCTGGTTGAACGCGCAAGTCGGGAGATCTTTCATTGATTCTGATATGGTTCTAGATTTACTGAGTATGCCCATTAGGAATGAATCTCAGAGTTGCATATTGTGACATGTATGTACTTTGATAACATATTCACTTTGAACTTTGAACTTAATATTGGAAGTGACACTTACTTCTGTCGCCTGACATTCTCACATTTTTGGCATTCAGCAGTTTGGTATTATTCAGGATATAGAATAATAGAAAATGTTTATTCTGACTTTCTCCCCTTAACCCTTTAAGTTCCTCATCTTTAAACATTTAAAAACTGTCTATGGATTCAATTTCAACCATTTTTTTTTTATTTATTGAGATCAAGCACGGAACAGGCCCTTCTGGCCCTGTGAGCTGCACCATCCAGCAATCCTCCAATTTAACCCTAGCCTAATCGCAGGACAATTTACAATGACCAATTAAACTGCAAAGTGTGGGAGGAAACCAGAAAACACAGAGGAAACCCACGCAGTAATAGGGAGAATGTACAAACTGCTTACAGCGGCAAGAATTGAACCGGGGTTGCAGATACTGTAAACCATTGTGCTAACCATTATGCTACCGTGCCGCCATAAGTGGAGTTACTAGATCTTCACAGTCTTGTCTGCAAAATCTTCTCTCCCCTCAGGACCACTTCAAGATTTTAAAAGTTTAAGCACTCAAAACATTGGCAATGACAAAATTCTGATAATGAATGGAGCCACCAATACTGACCAATTTACTTGTCAGAAAGCCTGAGACATCCACCCATGCAGATATGAACTTGCAAGTTCCAAATTTGCTGATCTACAGTTACCACAGTATCATGTAATATGTCCTGTCTATAGGCCTAGTGAAGGAACTTGGATTTGCTGATTTCCCACTACTTATGCATTAGAATTACCTTCAAATCCTGTGCAGAGTCAGACTCAACTGATTTCAAAGGAGATTAAAGGGTTGTGGGAATTCCAGGTAGGAAAGTGTAAAAATTCCTAATTCAGAAATGATCTGAAATTTATTTGTGACATTTGATGATTTCAAGGTATTTGTAAACACAAGAAAATCTGCAGATGCTAGAAATCTAAAGCAATACACACAAAATGATGGGGGAACTCAGCAGACCAGGCAGCGTCTATGGAAAAAAGTAAACAGTCGATGTTTTGGGCCGAAACCCGAAACATGATGAATGATGAGTCAAAATATTTGTAATTGAATATTTTGTTTGCTTATGTAAAAGTCTGTTAATCAACCTTTTCAAATTAAATTATTTATATTTTGTACAATCATTATTACATGTCAGGGATATCCAGAAACATTTAAAAACCTGTTAGAAGTTTCAGCTTGTAAAGCTGGGAGCAAGGCTTTCCTGATCATCAAAGTCTTCCCGAGGAGTTCTGCGGAGAGGAAGACAGAGCTTCTCCCTCATGTTACTCAAAGCCTCTCTTCCAACCATTGTCCCACTCCTCCAGGTTCAGGGTCAGTTATTACCCTTCAACCATCAGGCTTCTGAACCAGCGTGGGCTCACCACCTCAACGCTTCACCAATTCCACAACCTATGGATTCACTTTCAAGGACTCTACAACTCATTTTCTCAATAATATTCATTACATATTTATTTATTATTTTCATTATTGTTTGCGTGTCCACAGTTTGTCTTCTTTTGCAAATTGGTTGCTTATCCTCTTTGTTGTGTGCAATTTTTCATTGATTCCATTGTGTTTCTTTGTATCTACTGTGAATGCCCACAAGACAATGAATCTCAGGGTAGACTATGGTGACATATACGTACTCTGATAATAACTTTACTTTGGTCATTGAACTTGTCTTTAGGATCCTCAGACCAGAACGATTAGGCCTTCGCATCTGGATCAGGTAAGCTTAGCACTGAGTGACTACATGCTCATGGTCAGCATCAGTAGCAAAAAAAGGCAATACTAATTTTCCTTTATCTCCTCTCTCAAAGCCTCTCATTTCCATCAATCTCTTGAAGGCTACTTTTTAACTCTTTGATGCCAGATGGGTGGCAATTCCTTGAATACCTGGGGCAATTGAAAATCTGCTTTGTATCCACCTGCACGTTAGCTACCAACCCTGAATTCTGTTTTAATAAACTCGACTCATCACACAGCCCAGTCAAGGATTTATTCTCTCACTCTCGCGAGACTGGGAGAATACAAAAGGGCCTTCTTGTGTCTGTTCTGTGAGATATTGTAGTAATAAAGGTGTATGTTTAAATACATTACCAGATACTGAGCATGAAAAGTTCTGGAGAATTGGCAATAACTTGCTAGTACTCCTCCCTGATGCTACACAGAAGAGAGAAAAAGCAAAGTAAAACATAAAATAAATGAATTGTCTACAAACCATATAAGTTACTTGAATTTCCATCAATCTGCAAATGAAATCACTTTATGTGAGTATCTTCAGCTCATTTCAGTTACTGTTTGTATGAAACGTAGAAAATGGGTGCAAAAGAAAGCTTTTCAGCTCTTTAAATCTGTCAGTCACAACATGCCTGATCATTCAAATTCATTGCCAATTTCCAGTTATCCATAAGTACAACATCCAATTCATTTTGGTCATATTTAATGATTTGACTTCAACTGCTTTTTGTGATGGAGAACACCGCAAGAAATCTTCTGCATTTTCGCCAGCTTTCAGAAATTTATGGCCAAGCAAAATTTCTTTGTAGTCCGTGACCTCAGACTCCATTGGGGAGGGTTTAAGCTAGGCTGGCAAGGGGAGAGGAACCAGAGTGACAGGTCAGTGAACAGAGCAGTTGGTGTAAAGGTAGGTGCAGTGTGTGTGTGTGTGTGTGTGTGTGTGTGTGTGTGTGTGTGTGTGTGTGTGTGTGTGTGTGTGTGTGTGTGTGTGTGTGTGTGTGTGTGTGTGTGTGTGTGTGTGTGTGTGTGTGTGTGTGTGTGTGTGGAGAGACTGTGAAAAATGATAGGCAGTGGAAAGGGCTTAACCACAGTCATTTGGATGTGTTGAAATGTGTCTATTTTAATGCAAGGAGTGTCATGAACAAGGTTGATAATTGTAATAATGTGAACAAAGTCTCCAGAGAGACATTGAAGCTAATGGATCTAGAAGTGTTTTATTCACCAAAAACAAGCTGCAGGCATCATATTGTGATACTCTTGGAGGAAGAGGCCTCCCAAACCCAATATTACATGGTATTGTTATATGCTAAAGATCAAAGGTAACAGCGGGACAATTCTATAGTTACAATGTATCTACAATGCTTCCTTTGAATTACATATAGTTTCCACACATGTCCTTCTTCATCCCCATTCTCCAGACACCCAAAGTGAATGTTAATCATCATTGTGTGGTTTGCATTCAATTCCTGTACACAGCCCCAGAAACACTATTGTTCAGGGCTGCATTTTAAATTCAATTTACATTCCTTGTTCATGTCTGAAGTTTGGTTGCTAGTGAAGTAAATATTTGTTATATACCCTAACTCCAGAATACACCCTAACAATGATCTTAGAATATGGGTCAGTACTACATTGTGGCTTGGCGGTCACAAGGACAGGAAAAGTTGCTGGAAGTTCTGAGGTTTAGATACTTCAACAGAAACGGGGAGGAAGATGAAAGGGATGGAGTGGAATTGATAATTGGGGACAGTCTCACAACTGCAGAAAGGGAGGACATCTTGGATGGATTGTTTACTGAGTCAGTGTGGGTGGAAGTCAGAACCAGGTGTAAACCCCTCACTGAGTTCACATGCAAACTTGGCACATTAGCCCGCTCTGCTAACAGCCACAGGACTCAGCAATGAGAAGGCCACCTTTCACAAACAATATACATCTAGGGCCTGTATGATTTGGGTTCAACTAAAGAGGAAAGTTGGGATGTTTTGAGTAATGTACCCCGATTTGACCAAATACTGTGTGAATACTGCCCATACATAATTATCCATTGACAAGAAATAACAGATGTACACTGCATAAAATTATAAAGAAGGTGTATTTACTTATTTCAGCTTTATCAAACAACTATTGAAAGAAAAAAAGGGCCCATTACAGTCTAAATGTCCATGTGCATTGGCGCTCATATTGTCCAAAGGCTGTGTATGACCTTTACGCACGGCACTGAATTCTCATCACCAATCATCAATTGAACGTCCCATCTTGGACTCCTTCATCTCATGATGCACTCCTTGGAATCACATCTTCCTGTCAGATTGAATCCCACAGCCATCTCTTCTGATCTTCTCCTGTCTGCATCTCCTACCAAAAAGACCACAACCCCACCAGTGTCTGGCACAAATCTCTCTCTGCCCAGCTCTTTCCAGAACCACCTCCAAATTCCACCATCCTGATTAGCTGACACAACATTCCTAAGTTGAACATCATAGCCCCTTATCTTTAGCCAAAACCAAAACATTCTATCAGCAGGACACACAGCTTCCACAGGAAGATACTAACTGAAATACCCTACAGCATTAGCAGTAGAAATATTAACCAGGACATTACATGGCAAAGGAGCAATCATTCTACTGGGAGTATTCTATAAACCCCTCCAATAGCAACAGAGACACTGGGGAGCAGATTTTAGAAAGGTGCAAAAAATAACAGGACTGTTGCCGTGGGTAATTTCAACTTTCCTTATATTGATCACCACTTCCATAGTGCAAAAGGTGTAGATAGGGCAGAAATTGTTAGGTGTGTCCAGGAAGGATTTCTGACACAACGTGTAGACAAGCCAAGTAGAGGAGAGGCGATGCTGAATCTGGTACTAGACAATGAACATGGGGTGTGTGACTGACCTCCTGGTGGTGAACATTTGGGATACAGAGAATACAATTCCCTGACCTTCACCATAGCCTTAGACAGGGGTAGGAGCAGATGGTAATGGAAAGTAATTGAGGGGGGGGGGGAATTATAATGCTATTAGGCAGTAACATTGGAGCATAAATTGGGAAGAGATCTACTCAAGGGAATGCTCAACCAAGATGTGAACGTTGTTTAAGGAGCACTTAGATTGTGGTTCTGGATAGATTTCTACCACTGAGGTGGGAAAGGAACCATGTTTGACAAAGGATATGAAATATTTAATCAAGAGGAAGAAAGAAGCTTACCTAAGTTTTAGATTTAGATCAGACAGGGTTCCAAAAGAGTTACACAGTAACCAGGAAGAAGTTTAATTATAGAATTGAGGAGGTAGGGGTGGTCTTTAATGAATACCTTGCTCCAGTATTCATCAACAAGAGGGACCCTCATGAAGATGAGGACACGGAAAACTGGACGATATGCTGGAATAAGTCAACCTTAAGAAACAGGATGTGCTGGATTTTTTCAAAACATTAGGGTATATAAGTCTCCACAGCGAGATGGGATATACCCCAGGTTGCTCCAGGAAGTGAGAGAAAAGATTGCTGCATCTTTGGCAATGATCATTGCATCCTCACAGGTCACAGGAGTAGCACCCGAAGATTGGAGGGTGGCAAATGTTATTCCTTTGTTCAAGAAAGGTAATAGGGATAATCCTGGGAGTTATAGACCAGTGGGTCTTACATCAGTAGTTGTCAATCTACTGAAGAGGCTTCTTAGAGGTAGAATGTATGAGCATTTGGAGAAGCATAGTCTGATTAGGGATAGTCAGCTTGGCTTTGTGGTGGGCAGGTTATGCCTCACAAGCCTGATTGAATTCCTTGAGGAACTGACAAAGCAGTGATGAAGGTAGAGCAGTGGTTATAATGGACATGGATTCTAGCAAGATGTTTGATAAGTGGTAGACTCATTCAGGAAGTCAGAATGCATGGGATGCAGGGAAACTTGGTTGTGTAGTTTTGGCTTTCCACAGAAGGCAGAAGGCAATAGTAGATGGAGCATATTCTCCCTGGATGTTGGTGACCAGTGGTGTTCCACAGAGATCTGTTCTGGGACCCTTGATTATTGTGTTTTTATAAATGACTTGGATGAGGAAGTGGAAGGGTGGGTTAATAAGTTTGCAGATGACAGAAAAATTGGTGGTGTGGATAGTATAGAAGGTTGGTGAAGGTTACAATGAGACATTGACAGGGTGCAGAGTTGGACTGAGAAGCGGAAGATGGAGTTCAATCCAGAAAAAATGTGAAGTTTAAGACTTTAGAAGCTCAAGCTTGAAGGCAGAGTACACTGTTAGTTGCTGATTTTTAGCAGTGTGGAAGAATAGAGGGATCTTTGGGTCGACATCCATGGATCCCTTAATGTTACTACGCAAGTTAATGGGGTGGTTAAGAAGGCATATGGCATGTTGGCCTTCAGTAGCTGGGAGATTGAGTTCAAGAGCTGCAATGTAATGTTGCAGGTCTATAAACTTCTGGTTAGACTACATATGAAATATTCTGCTCATTTCTGGTCACCTCATTATGGGTAGGATGTAGAAACTTTAAAGGGAGTGCAGAGGATGTTGCCTAGATTAGAGATCATGTCCTGTGAGGATAGTTGAGCAAGCTAGGGCTTTTCTCTTTGGAGTGAAGGAGAATGAGATTAAGGTGTATAACTTGATGAGGCATAGATCGAGACTGTTTCTCTGGCTGGAAGGGGCTAGTACGATGGAACATAGTTTTAAAGTGGTTTGAGGAAAGCACAGAGGTAGGCTTTTTATGCAGAGAATGATGGGTGTGTGGAACACACTATCAGGGTGGTGGTAGAGGCAGATACATTAGGGACATTTAAGAAACTCTTAAGCACATGGATGAAAGAAAAATAGAGGGCTATGTGGGAGGGAAGGATTAGATTTTTCTTAAAGTAGTTTAAAATGTCAGGACAATATCACGGGACAATGGGCCTGTACTATGCTCCACACTTGTGTATTCCTATTCCTGGTTGTAGTTGATTTATGAAATCTAAGAATTTTTTTAAAAATTAACTTCTGGTCTGCCTGCTGGCCAAGACTTATTTCCAACTCTAGGCCCCAGTTACTGCAGAAACACATTATGGGACCAGAAATTCAGGCTGCCAGCCAGGACCTGTGGCAAACAACATCAACAGTGGGATAAGCATTGACGAGTGAGTTCCGGATGAAACTGAAATGGGAAATGGTCCAGGCAAGCAGATTCACAAGCCTTCTCATGGACATCACAGAATCTTGGCCCATAAGGAAAATAAAATAAAATCTTTATACCCAAACTCTTGGGGAATTTCCATTCTTTGATTCTGCTTCTGACAGGCTCAGACAGAGAGGAAATTTGGACTGTCCACAATGGATTGACATTAGAACAGTTATTCTTGGTCTGGGATTTAATGTTCAACTGCTTGCAGCTTCTTGACATATTTGGCTTTATATTCAATGATAAACATGGCTTCCATATAGACACAATTTTAATCACAGAATTTACTATTTTCACTGTCACTTGCTTACAAAAATAAGCACACTCATCATAAAGCAGAGGTTTATCATAAAGCAATTTGCTCGGCTCACCAAACCCACTTAAAATAAATTAAAATACATTTTATTACATAAATTCATAATTTAGTTCTGATCTAATTACTGGATCATTATCAAATTCAAATAGCACATTTAACAGGAATTCTAAGCAAATGTTTTCCATCTGGAATTCCCTCCTTGAACCTTTAACCTTTCCTCTTTATCCTGTCTCTCTCTTCCCCACAGATGCCCTTGCATGAAGTACCACAGGCCTCTCTCCACATGCTTGATTTAAGACCATAACATATAGGAGCAGAATTAGACCATTTGGACCAGCGAGACTGCTCCGCCATTTCTTCATGGCTGATCCATTTCGCCTCTCAGCCCCAATCTCCTGCCTTCTCCCTGTATTACTTCGTGCCCTGACTAATCAAGAATCTATCAACCTCTGCCTTAAATATACCCAATGAATTGGCCTCCACAGATTCACTATTCTCTGGCTAATCCCAGACTCCAGGCTTTATTTCCATAACTCAGTTATAAAAGCCTATTGAGTCTGCCCATGAAAGGCTAACACATGTACCATTGTACACATGGTACAGGCTAATACATGTACCATTTCTACTCCAAGATAACACCATGCCCACCAGCTTCACTGGTGAGTGGAAAGCGAGCATAAAGGAAATAGTTTCAAGTGTTGTTCAGGAAATTGATTCTCAGCACAATTCTTTCAGGATGTGAAAAAGTGGAAAATGGATGTATGCTCACTGGTCACATTGTTAGGTACACCTGTACATCTGCTCGTTAATGCAAATATCTAATCAGTCAATCATGTTCCAGTTCATTGTCATATATACCTGTATATATACAACCAAATAAAACAACATTCCTCCAGACTATGGTGCACCCACAATACATATATCACACACAACACATAAACCAAATTATTCAATTACTTGTTTAGCAATACAACACAGAACACGTAAAGCACGCAGCACAGGTAAACAGTACAGTAAACATCTCGCTGTCCTAGTGATGAGATCTCAGTGGTGGCAGGGTATTCATTGGTCTCATTGCCTGGGAGAAGAAGCTGTTACTCAGTCCATCAGTCCTGACCCTGATGCTCCAGTATGTCCTTCCTGATAGTAGAGTGTCACAAAGATTGTGGGATGGGTGGTAGGGATCCTCAACAATACTCTGGGCCCTTTGCATACAATGCTTCCTGTAAATGTCACAAATAGAGGGGAGGGTTAACGTTATGCAGACATCATCAAGAAGTTAAGTCCAAACATCAGAATGACTTTGACCATGGATTAATTGTTGGTGCCAGATGGGGGGAGCTGAGTATCTCAGAAACCCACTGACCTGAGATTTTCACACACAACAGTCTCCAGAGTTTACAGAGAATGGTGCGAAAATCAAAAAGAAATCATGTGAGTGCCAGTTCAATGGGCAAAAATACTTGTTAGTTAGAGAAGTGAGAGGAGATTGGCTTCAAGCTGATAGGAAGGCAAGTGACCAAGCACAACAACCGGTGGGGTAGTGGCATCAGCACCGGACTTTGAAGCAAGTGGTCCAAGGTTCGAATCCAGCCAGCTCCTTGCACAGTTTGGAGCATGGAGTTAGCAACATGGCCTCGTAAAAAACAGGTAAAATGCTAAAGAAACAGCAAAATTGCTACCATATGCACCACAAGGTGCAGGGAGGAATAACAATAACAACAGTGGTGTGCAAAAGAGTATCTCTGGATGCACAACACATCAAACCTTGAAGTGGGTAGACTACAGCAGCAGAAGACCACACTGGGTTCCAATCCTGGTGCATGTGACCAGTTTTAAATGATTTGTACATCTTCAACACGTCAAACATGATATAAGCACAATGTTAGACTGAAAAGGAAACAATGTTCTAATGCTGCTTCTCATCATAGTTTGTTCCATTGAAGAGCTATTGTCAGGTACTTTTTCAATTTATTCTCCAATTAACTCAAGTGAGATTTATAAACAGTATAACAGCAATTTCAGTTTTCAAATTGAATGTTGCATGCCAAAATGAAACAGAGGACCAACCATTCATTATCAACAATTTGCCTGGCTCATTGAAGCCACTTAAAATAAATTAAAATATGTTTTTTTTATTATTTAAGTTCATCATTTAGCTCTGATTTAATCAATGAGTGTCTCTCTAGTTGTTATCAAATTCAAATATCCCATTTAGCATGAATTACTTGCAGAAATTTCTCACCAATTAAAATGTTGTGAGCCTTGGTGAAATGTACCATTTCAATTACCCAACTAATAGAAGTGGTCTTGCTGGTTATGCATGATCTTGTTTATACATAGTGCTGGTTAGCAAGGCAACGTATCTTCCCAGAAAACACTGATGGAGATATATCTCCAGACCCCTGGAGGACTCAGCACAGACTCCCCACAAACCAGATCTGACGGTAATAATGAATATGCAATAAGCCTTCCCTTCTAGTGCTGACAAAAGGGACTGTGAGATCTTGAGATTCAAATCGTTGCTTATACTGGTCTCCCTCAGTTTTTTTTTCTGTGTTTTCCTTCTTGCTGATTGATGGGTGAGCAATAAGTTACTTTTTTTTAGGGCAAGGGAGAGTTTGGGGATTTGAGACTTGGTGGTGTTTCTCCATGTGGGCGACCGGTTAGATTTGTGAGTGCGAGAGAGATTGAGTTTTGTTTTGCATGGGAGGGGTTTGGAGGAGGTTGGAGATTGCAAGTTCTGTTTCTTTTACTGTTTCTTGCAGCAGAGGTTTGATGTCTTTTTCTTTCAATGACTGTCATGGTTTTACTATATTTCATGGCTATCTTGAGAAGATGAATCTCAGTGTTGTATTCTACTTTGATAATAAAATAAACCTTTGAACCTTTGAAATTCTATGTGAGGTTTAGCACGGTAAGCAACTAACCCTCCCCAGACTTTGCTGCCTTTCTACCTGTTGACCATCAAACATAACACCTCTTACTCTGCCTTGATATCAAATTCTGCTTAATAGCTATGCCTGGGATACCTAGTCATGTCAAAGGCCCTTCATATTCATAGCTTTCGTTATGCTAGTGAAAACACTGTTCTAAATACAGTGTCATGTTGGTCAGGTGACCTTGTGTATCTCAGATGCTCTGCATGTCAAGAATCTGGAGGAAATGATCAGTGAAGTTATTCTGACTGGATCCTATTTCTGGTTTATGAGAAAAGACACTTACTTACTGCCTGTTACACCAGTGGCATTTAGGGCAGTAATGAAGGTCCTCCATCTCTGGCGGAGTTCAGAGCTTCCTTCATCATGTCAGTGGTTTCCTCTTGCTTTTCACCACTGTCAGCCATGCAAGTCCTGGACAGAGACTCAGGAATACCATCCCACTCAGATGTAGAAGGATTCTTCATTGCTGTTTCCATAACAATTTTGTTTTACCAGTCAGGGTTGTTAGCCCTCAGCCAAACTTACAAACCTTTGACCTGTTTGGCATGGGTGACCCCACCTAGAGCCAAAACATAAGGCCCTAACTCCAACCAACATAGCTCCATGGGACGCTAAAGGTATGCAAGCCTCCAAACCACGACAAAGTTATGGTCCTCTTAGAGGATAGAAAAATGGATAAAGACCAAGAAAGCAGTTGCATAACTTAATTAAGTATCTGAAGGTACACAAGAATGTTAGGGCAGCACAGTGGAACAGCTAGTAGAGCAGGGGTTCGCAACCTGGGGTCCCTCAGTTAATGGTAAGGCTCCATGACGTTAAAAATGTCAGGGACCCTTGTAGTAGAGCTGCCTCACAGTGCCAGGGAGCTGGGTCCAACCCTTAATTCAGGTGCTGCCAATGTGCAGTTTTTCACTGTCTCCAGGTGACTGCATGAGTTTTGTCCAGATGCATTATTATTTCCTCCCATTTCCCAAAGATGTGGAGGTCAGTGGGTTTAACTGGACAGTGTAAATTGCAATGGAGAGCAGTAACCTCTAGGAGGAGCTGATGACAAAGATGGGGAGAATAAAAAGATGGGTGACACAGTAGCACTGTTAGTAGAGCTGCCGCCTCACTGGGCCAGAGACCCGAGTTCAACCCCGTCCTCGGGTGCATTCCATGTGGAGTTTGCATGTTCTTTCTGTGTGGGTTTTCTACAGATGCTCTGAGTGATCTGGTTTCCTCCTATATCCTAAAGACGTGCAGGTTGATTGGCAACTCTAAATACCCCCTACTGTGCTGGCGAGTGTTTATAATTTGGGGGAGGTTAATGAGAATATGGGGAGAATAAGAAATAGGAATCGGAATCAGAATCAGGTTTAATTTCATTGGCATATGTTGTGAAATTTGTTGCCTTTGTGGCAGCAGTACATTGCAATACATAATAATAGAAATATAACATGAATTGCAGTAAGTATATATATTTTTTTGTTATATTACATAAATGGAGCAAAACTAGAAAAAAAAAGTAGTGAGGTAGTGTTCATGTGTTCAATATCCATTCACAAATCGGATAGCAGAGGGGAAGAATCAGTTCCTGAATTGTTAAATGTGTGCCTCGTTCCTAATGGTAGCAATGAGAACAGGACATGACCTTGGTGATGGGGGTTCTTAATGATGGATGCCGTCTTTGTGAGGCATCGTCTTTGAAGGTGTCACGGAGGCCGGGGAAGCTACTGTCCGTGTTGGAACTGATTGAGCTTACAACTTTCTGCAGCGTATTTCGATCCTATACAGTTAGACTCCCCTGCACCCCCCACCAGATAGTAATGCAGCCAGGTTGAATGCTCTCTACAATGCACCAGTAGAAATTTGTGAGTATCCTTGTTGACATACGGTACCAAATCCTCTCGAAGTCCTAATGAAATATAGTTCTTTGTAACCATATTGATATGTTAGGGCCAGGATAGATCCTCAGAGATGCTGACACCCAGAAACGTGAAGTTGTTCACCCTTTCCACTTCTGATTGAATGTTTATTTAGACATCTGATGGCAGAGGGGAAGAAGCAATGGTGCATCGGTGAAAATTGGTAAGGGTCAACAGGAATGTATCAAATTGTTGGTGAGCTTCATTTGCCATGGTATCCCGGTGGCTGGACCCATACAGGGTATTAAGGGGCACTTTGTTCTTATTTCAGCCTCTGGCACACAACAGAGATTAGGATGGGCCTACTATTGAAACATAGCTGCAAGATTACTGTAAATGGATGTTGGTGGTGGGTGCAGACTCAATAGGCTGAAGGGCTTTTTTCCACACAGTGTTTCTCGTTGTCTCTCAGATAGAGAAGACGGCGCGATGGCAGGAAAGGGGTCATTGTTTGGAGTAATTGGTGCGGCACATTGACACTCATAACTGCCCCAGGTACGGTATATACTGGAGCTCTGGCAGCAAGCAACAATTCGGCGTCAGACACTGCCTGGCGATGTATATCCCTCTTCACTCATGAGGCTTTATTCCACACTGCTGCCTGCTGTTCCGTGAGATTCTAAGGGAAAGACAGAGAATGCGGGGGAGTTTCTCTTGGGCCCACAGGCCTGTGATATTCTGTTGATGAGCAGATGCTTCATTAGGTGATTCACGTTTACACCCTTACTCATTCTAATGTTTTATAAGTTACCACACAGCTGCTGCTACTGGATAATTTGTACTATACCCTACAATATTTAATTTATGCACTTTACTTTGTTTACCTATACATAATTCATTTGTAGATTTAATTCTTACTTTCCTAAGTTATTGGGTGTTATTTGTACTGCTGCGCTGTATACCCTGCTCCGGAATAACGTTGCCTCATTTGACAGTATACATGTATATAGATAAACGATAATAAACTTGATTTGACTTGCTACCTCTCTCTCTTTAGTTCAGTAAAGTCGGATTTGCTATGGTTTTCAACCAGCAGGGCCTAAATATTTGTAGTGCCCTGCTTCACATCTTTACTGTTATGCTGTAGGTATTTCAGTTAGCAGCTCTGTCAGAGCTGTTCGTTCTGCTTTCAGCCTGTTTGGGTTATTGCTGAAGACAAGGGATGATGTGGAATGTGCGCCGTCCAATTAGTGGGAGGTTTTTCTTGGTGAGGGGCAGTAAAGTTGGTCTTGGGCTTTTCTTCGAGAGGAGATGAAGAGAGAAGACGCTGGGGAGAACCGGTCATAACATACAATCCGGTGGGAGACCCATTTGTTCGAGATGGATTGCGAGCGGCATTCGGAAGGTGTTGTGGGCATTCACGCTGACCGAGGGCCCAGCGCGTGAGTGACGGAGAAGTCCAATATGAGCTCCAAATTGTGTATATTTGACTGTTTATTTAAAATGGGCCCTTTTCTCTTTGTTATTCTTTTCTAACCCTTTAGTTAAGATTCATAAATATAATTCCTTTAATCATATTCGGTGTACTGTCTGTTATTTTGTGGCATTAATTTGTAACCGGGTAGTAAATGACACAGCACCCACACAAACAAGGGGGTTTGCGTTGGGGGGTGCTTACGCCTCAGTCTCACACATTTGGTGGGGCAGGAGATTGTCTTCCCTAGACTTACGCAGCAGAGGGGACCAGAGTGTTTCATACTATTAATTTTTTCATAACGTTGGGTTTAATGAATCCAGTAAATGTACTTCGGGATTGCGACAAGCAGGAAACTCATTGTGACAGAGAACTCTCGGTAAACGCGCTCCTTACACACCAGCATTTACAGACACACACATTGCCTGGTCATTTTGCTGGCATTTCACAGAATGCACGCATTTCACTGTCTTCCCCAGTATATTCAGCTAATGGGCTCTATCATTTCTCCACCACTCACAGCAGAATATTCCATTTCTTTAGTAATGGAGATGTGTAAATGTGTACATGTTGTTTATATACTGTATTTAAGGTAGATGTTTCAGTTTATTTTATAATATAATTGTGGGGTGCATTATATTTTAATTCATGTGTCATCTCAAGTTAACTTTGTGGGTAAGTAAAGATGGGACGTCCAGGTGCCCAATTTAAATGAGCTCAGTGAAGGCGAGATAGGGGTTGCCATGAGCTATTATTGTGTTTTCTGGTAGACGTCTTTTGTAAATATTGGCAGTTTTCTTTTCCCTATTTTCACTAATTTTTGTAGGTTTGATTTTGAACTCCCTAATAAGTACAATTGCACTAAAGTTCTAAACAAGTCCAGCCAGTTTTCCTTTGCTCGTAACCCATGCATTTAACGAACATGTTCATCAGCAATGGTAGTGGTATAGTGTTGCCATTCACTTCTAGAGAACTAGAAGAGAAAGCAAGGATGTAATGCTGAGGTATAATAAGGCATTGATCGGGCCCTCATTCGGCGTATTGTGAGAAAAGGTATGCTGGCACTGGAGAGGGCCCAGAGAAGGTTTACAAGAATGATCTCAGCAATGAAACAGTTAACAAGTAAAGAACATTTGATGGCACTGGACCTGCACTTGCTGAAATTTAGAAGAATGAGGGGAATCTCAGAATATTAAAAGGCCTAGTGGACATGATGTTTCCAATAGAGGGAGAGACTTGAACCAGAGGGAACAGACTTAGAATACAAGGACGTCCCTTTAGAACAGAGATAAGGAGGAATTTCTTTAGCCAGAGGGTAGTGAAGCTGCGGAATTCAATGCCACAGGCAGTTTTGAAGGCCAAGTATATTTAAAGCAGAGGCTGATAGGTTCCTGATTAGTAGGAATGTTAACAGTTATGGGGAGAAGGCAGGAGAATAGGGTTGATAGGGAAAATAAATCAGCCATGATCAAATGGCGGTGCAGACTCATTGGGCTGAATGGCATAAGTCTTATGGCCTTATTTAAAAAATACGATGTTACTGCTTAGACAGGGAAGAGATCATACAGGGGTCTCGCTCCTGAAAATCAACCAGCGACCCTTTGCAAAGTTGTCCGCTTGTGACGACAGTATTGGAAGACAGGATCAGCTTCTGACAAGAGGAGTTTCACTCAATACTAGAGCCGCAAGAGAGACAGTCCATCATCTTCATTCAGTCCACCCATGGAAAGGCTTAGTGCGGAGGAGTACGTCAGTCACACTGAACGCTGCAGTCTGATGTAGCCCTCTGTACTTATGAGTCCATCGACAAGGGGAACAGAAGCCTGGATCTGTGTAATCACAGTATTTTGAGAGAAAAAAAGCAAGAAAAGAATTCCAGTAGTTTGTAGCTCAACAGCCCCACCAAGTGCTCTTTGGATAGTTCTTCTTCCCTGGGAGTATTTTCCATTATTCATTAAAAAAATCTGAAAGATGGTCCCTGGAGGGTTTGAAACCTTATAGCTGAAAAAAAAGAACAGGATTTCTCCAAATTCAACTGCAAGATGACAACTTTTTACTTAACTTTAGGAAACTTGGAAATGAACATCTATCGCTTTGAAACCTGCAAGGAGCACATTTTCCCATCGCAGTCAAATCCGAGTTATAAGTGGGCTCTGATAACATGGTGAAGAACTGTTGCAGTATGACAGTTTAATGGTTAAATTGTCAGTCTAGCCTTGAATATTGATTTGGAGATGTCTACAAATCTCACTGCAGTAACTGGGGAATTTTAACTCCTGGAGGAAGAACTAAAAATAGTCATAATAAAGTTATTTGTTGTAAAAAAATTCCATCTGCTTCCACTAATATGTGAGTCCAGATTTACCAAAGTAGGTAATTCTCCACTGCCCTTTGAAATAACCTTGAAGCCATTCAGATTAAATACCAAACAGGAGAATGTAGTAAACTCAAGATTTCCCGTGAAACTGGATTTTTGTAGCATTAAATACTGTTACAGTTAAATTCAAATCTTCTCCCAGCAGTAAGGCCAGATTGATTGCCATAATAAACTACTTTCTTTATTGTTATAAGTTGAGGGAAATTGGGAGGTGTAATCTTGAACGTTCCAAATGGACCCTTTTCAACATCTAAAGCAGGGGTTCCCAAAGTGGGGTCCATGAACCCTTCAGTTAATAGTAGGTGTCCATGGCGTAAAAAAGAGTTGGGAACCCCTGACACAAAGGAACTCATTACATTTCATTATTTTTTTACAATCAAGCTAGGTGGCTATGGCAAATATTGATATATTTCAGTTTCAGCAAGCAACTTTTTATCAGGTCAGTCAATGGCAACCTCACTCCAATTCCCATAAATGAAGGAGAGAACAGTTGGGTGAGTCTTATTGTAAAAATTAAGTGACAAGTCTGTCGTCACAACAAAGAGAATTTTTTTAAAGCCAACCAAATCATTGGTAGGAGCAAGGTTGTTTGACCTTTCCTTTTGCACCATAGTGCAAAATCTCTCAGCATTGGCTTGGAATATAATGAAGAGTCAATTTAGTCTAAGGCCATGGTTCCTTTGGGACACATGCCCATAATGGACACATCAAGAAGTTCAGTGCCAGCCTTGATAGAAGAATTATTAAATTATTGTTTCTTGTTTCACTCTATTGAATTATTGCCTCTTTAATTAGTTACACGACCAGCCTGCAGTTCCTCCTTGTGCTGTGCTTCAATATATGAAAATCTTCAAATCTCCATTTTAACAATTTAACTTAAGCACTAGATCCCATTTCCAATTTAACTTTGTTTATGATTGATGTTATGGATGGAGTGATGCAGTCAAAAATCTGTAACGTCATTGGAAAGTTCAGGTGGAAAATCCATCTGAAAATTCTCTGAATTTTCCTGTTTATACAGGTTGGCCACTGTGAATTGATCTGAGGGTGCAGGTTGGTGGTAAAATCGGTGGGTGCAGGAAGGAAACAGAGAGGTATCTGCAGAAAATAAAAAGTAGGATTAGTGTAATTCAGGAGTTCCCAAACTTTTTTATGCCATGGACCCCTACCATTAACTGAGGGGTCCATGGACCCCAGATCAGGAACCACTGGTGTAATTAGAGGCCAATATAGACTTGGGGAGCAGACAGTCTGCTTCCATTCTGATTCTATGATACTGATTCAATGACCTCAAGGCCTTTTCTTTGTGGTCATAAGTAAGTACACATTGTCTTGCCATTTTTGACTGTTCCTTCAGCACTGCATCAATACCCCACACTGTCATGAGAAAATCACCAAGAGAGACATCATCTAAGAATTCATTCTCAGATTGTTAATACCATTGATCCTGCATTGCACTCTACTTTCAAATCTGAGTTCTGCTGAGGTGAACTGAACTCCATAAGCCACATGCTTTTCACAAAGGCTACCACATCAAGGAGTGGAGGGGTGGAAATACGTCTCTACCAAAGAAGGTATAAGATGCTCCTTCTCTCCACTAGCTTGGGCAAGGTGTGGCACCTGCTTTGCCCCCGATCAGGGTCATGTGAAGCATAGGACCAGGTGGTGTATGGTCGTATGAGCTGGTGCATATCACAAGCAATGTTCCCTCTAATTTTTAGTAGTCAGTGTGTGCAAAAATCTTATGTTGTGCAAAAATTTTTTCCTGTGACAAAAGTTTGTGCTCACTGAATGCACACATGGCACAGTTTATGCAGGTTTACAAAATATTTGAAATAAAACTGCACAAAATAACAACAAAATAACATACATATTTAAATCACACAGTTATTTTTTCTCTCTCATGTCTTTGGCATTTACCCATTCTTTGTAAACTCTATCGAGACTAATAGAACTTCCATCCAATTGATAGCTTTTGATTCTCATTAACATATCCAAATGACATTCACCTAAACGGTTTCTCAGCTTGTTTTTGAGTTGATTCATTAGGCCAAAACCTCGCTCACAATCTGCACTAGACTCAGGAAAGGTTCCCCCAATATCCATCAACTGTGCAAGGTCACAAAACTGTTCATTTTGAAGTACAAATGCCACCATTTGAGCAAAGTTTGTAATCAGTTTGGATTTAATTTTTTCCTGCACGGAAAATTTGAGATCATTAAACTGTCTAACTACTACAGTATTTTCAGCTAGAAAATCATGATATTTTAGACATAAGGCATTAACTCATTCATTGCCAAATGTGAAGTTTACGATATGAACACTGTCCGCCAAAGACAGCTGCCGCCGTGATGCAGCTGAACAAACCGGAACAGGAAAGGTGAGGTGACGTAAATTAGTGACGTGTATTGTGGTATTTGAAAACCCGACTAACTAGTTAACAGAAACATTTAGCTAAAAGATTATTTTCAATAAGTATAATTATTAATTACTACATTATTTTAGGTAACTAACCTTTTGTATGCGCATTAATTTCCTTTGTGCGCTGGTTGAAAAACGTGTGTGCGCTTGCACATGTGCACAGCTTAGAGGGAACATAGGTCACAATTCCTGGTTACGTGGCCACTGACACCAGGGAGTCAATCTCTGAAGAGTATTGGTAATAGCTGGGGTCACCCGTCTTGGAAAGGTACTGCCCAGAAGAAGGCAATGGTAAACCATGTCTGTAGAAAGCTTTACCGAGAACAATCACGGTCATGGAAAGACACGTCCTATGACATGGCACATAACAAACAAACGAATCACATCAGCTCTAGCTCCACTGAACCTCTCCCCTAGTATTGGTTCTCCAATGTGGGCAACCAAGAGAAACAAAAAGTCGCCTTGGCACCTTCAGATTCATTTTGAGAATTTATTTTTAAATCAGTACTCCTTTTGGCCTATGTGTAAATAGGCCATTATATTCTTATTTAACAACTGGCCCTCAGGGTCATTAATTCTATCTACAGCACATTGGAATACGCCTGAGGAAAATGATAAATCACTCTTTAATGCAAAGCTCTCACCTTCAAGTTCACAAGTGATAAATGCAATTAATAATTAACCAGAATCACTCCGCATTTTTATATCTTGAAATAGTTAAAGGCTCTGTGTGAATTATTTCACGAAGCTGCAACAGGCAAGCAGAAATTATTACACAGAAGTATAAAATGTAATCAGAATCAGAAAACTATGCTAAATACCTCTGGCCGTAACCCTAACCATACTTGACTCTGGGAGCTGTGAGTGTCCTCAAAGTGGAACAGAGTCTGGAGAGGATTGCTCTGTCAGCTGAAACCACTCAGGTTCTGACATTCTGGGGAAATATTAATGACTTTGAAGTCTATTCTCTACCAGCAGGCCAGTCCTAAGTTGAAGACAAGCCTTGTTTGCAAAAACCTTTCAACGTATTTGTGCAAAGTGAGGCAATCCTGTAATTCAGAGAGGACTGCCCATATATCTCCTCCTCAAAATTATTTAATAAAGTGATTTATGTCTCTGACTTTGAGCAATGTAATCTAATCAGTTCTGGTGTGCAAAGGGCAGGAAAATATTAAAAATGTTGTGATGCAAATCCTTAACGACATCAATGTTTCCCCTGGGTTGACCTGGATCTGTCTTGATAGTATCCATTATAGGAGCTGAAGTTGTGTGGGCAACAGGGAGTAAGGAATGAAAGAATTATCAGCAGGTCTGAACTCCTGAAACATGAAAAAACCAAACCTAAACTCGGAGGTAATCCTTATGAGGTGTGGCTTCCTAATGCTGTTTAACTTAATGTGAACAATTTATAATTGATCATTATCAATTACATGACCGATTATTTATAATATTCTTTTGTTTGGATTTCTGACTCCTTCTAAAGTGTGTTGTTCTGTCTTCTTCATGATGTCGTAAAGCACTTTTATCTGTTTATGGCAGGTGCATTGTTATCCATGTCATTCTTGCCTAGCACGTCTTTCCATTCTCCTTCTCTTGTCGTTCTGGCACATGCAGACCTTATTCGCGTCACGGTCAGTGTGAAAATTTTACTCGTGACATCTTGAAATATTTGGGTTGAGAGGAAGAATTAAGCAAGACTGCAGCATGCTGCATTTGGTGAGGTAGGAGACTGCAGCTCCCTTCCTGAGTCCCACTGTATTTAATGAAACACTACGGCTAGGGACTTACAGCAAAACCAATGATGTGATTTAAGTCATTGACCTGAAATTGAATTATCCATAGAAAGCCAACTAAACAAGTAATGATATCACCAACAATGTACATAATGGCAAATTGCACTTCATTTTTCTTTTTCACTTATATTGATACAAATGTCTCTTTAATATTTCATATTATATAAGTATGCAAAGCTACTGAGTAATTATTATGTATTTAATATTTCAGTAATATTTAAATAATCTTGTATATATACAGAATATTGTTTAATTAAGCATTCTTGTTCATTTAAATAATTAATTACAGGTTATATGTAAAAATGCATTAATTGCATATGCCATCACAATACCATGTGACATGTGCATCCATCACAAAATGTAAAGACAAAGCTAGATCCACATACCCAGACTCCGGCTTCCTCCTTGAATTAGTTTAATGTTTTGAAGCTACAAAGTCTAGCAGAAATCTTCAATAATTCTTGCTAACGGTAAATACTCTAATGAATTATTTTGTTTCAAAATTCTATTATGCATCTATGTACTTAAGAATAGTATCCTTTTTAAGCACCTGATTAGATGAAGTTACCATTTGCTCTTGCCTCATCACCTTGTTTGACAAATGCAATTTGACTCCAAATAAAAACATCACAATTGATCCTTATAATCAAACACAGTAGATCAAAAAATGTTCTTTACTCTCCCCTAATGTTGCTCAGAGTCCATAATACCAATAGATATAGGAGCAGAATTAGGCCATTTGGCCCATTGAGTCTGCTCCACCATTTCATCATGGCTGATCGAATTTTCCTCTCAACCCCAATGTAGTGTTCTCGCACAGGTGTAAAAACTCTGAACTAAACACCAAGTATAAACCGGTCAATGAGGCGCAGTCCCAGTAAGATTAACCATTTACTGTTCACTCTTCCACATTAACGTATGGTGAAAACTGTTGATAAGACAATACAAAATATATACAGTATTTGTTTCCTTCTTGGCATCACATTTACATCATAAATACTTGCAAAAATAAAACTACAACAAACTATATTACATTAAAGTACAACATACAGTCAGAATCTACCTACACCATCAACTGCTTTAAATACACTTCAACACAAACTATCCACAACTCTTTAAATAACAAAGAACATAAACTTTATCAACCTTCATTACTTTTAACAGAATCAGCGTTAACATTTTTACTTCAACATATCGATTATGTTATGAACTTACGGCATTGCTTCTATGATGTTTCTAGTGCATAGAAAGAAAACTTTTCTCACGCTGATCCTGCACACACAAGCCCCCTCCTTTCCGTTTCTCCAAACCGGTATCTTCCCACACGACGCAGCGAAACCGGGTGTGTCATCATCACATGCCGCGATATATCACAGACAACAAATTTACTTTCAACAACCTTAACTTTAACTAGAAAATGATTACAAACGAATTACTAAAGCGAAAATATAATAAACTAAACAAACGCCTTAAGGGCAACACTCTCCCCGCCTGACCTTTGTAAGGTCACTATGAACATAATACAAACTTGAGTCTCTAAATCAGTCCTTAGGTAGAAGTAGAATGACTTCTGCAACTGGCCTTTGGTAAGTTTTCACATCACCTTGGTCAGAAGTTTTCAACTCAACCTTCCTGACATGTCCATCCCTACTAGGGAATGTGGCAGTGATTCTGGCCATTGGCCAGCAGTTGCAGGTGATCTGCTTGTCCCTGAGCAGGACTAAATCTCCAACTTGAAGATTCCTGCGAGGTTCTGTCCACTTTTGTCTATGTTGCAACAAAGGTAGATATTCGTGTCTCCAACGAGACCAGAACTGATTTGGGAGAGCCTGAACCTGTCTCCATTGCTTTGTGTACAAATCCTTATCGGAGAAGTCTTCAGGTGGAGGGGGAGCTCCTGTCTTCTGCGCAAGGAGCATTAATGGCGAGAGTATGAAGGGGCTTTCCGGGTCAGAAGACACAGGTAGGAGTGGTTGTGCATTTCTAATGGATGTGACTTCTGCCATTAGTGTGCACAGTACTTCGTGGGTCAGTCGGGTGCATTGCTGCAGAAACATTGAATCAAGGATCCTTCTGGCGATACCAATCATCCGCTCCCATGAGCCTCCCATGTGAGAGGCGTGTGGTGTGTTGAACTCCCAGTTGCATGCCTGCTCACTGAGGTACCTTTGCACCGTCTTGTCCATCCCGAACTCCTTGGACGCTCCAACAAAGTTCGTGCCGCAATCAGACCTTAACTGTTTTGCAGGGCCTCTTAGTGCAAAGAAGCGCCTGAGAGCATTAATGCAGCTGGATGTATCCAAAGATTCGATGACCTCAATGTGTACCACTCTCGAACTCATGCAGCTGAACATGATGGCCCACCGTTTGCTCTCTGCTTGTCCTCCTCTTGTGCGTCTAGTGGTGATAGTCCATGGACCAAATACATTGAGCCCACATATGTAAAAGGAGGGCAGGCATTGAGGCGTTCTAGTGGAAGGTCCGCCATGCGTTGAGCTTCCAGCATCCCTCGCAGTTTCCTGCAGGTTACACATTTGTGAAGTACTGAATTGATCAGTGTTTTACCTCCCAAGATCCACAGTCCCGCTGCCCTTATTGCTCCTTCCGTCAGGTGACGGCCCTGATGCCTTACCTGTTCATGGTGATGGCGAGTAAGCAGTAAGGACACATGGCTGTCTTGGGGTAGGATTACTGGGCTCTTTTCTGCAGCTGAAAGGCGAGAGTGTATTAACCGGCCTCCAATGCAAATGAGATCGTTCTTCAGCCCTTTCCTCAAAGGGCTGTCCTTTGGTATTGGTTTATTAACTTGGAGGGCCGAAAACTCCCTTGTAAAAGCTCCTCGTTGAGTTGCTTTAAGGATGACATCCTTTGCTTGGGCCAATTCATCCGCAGTGCACCTACGTGAGATACGAAACTGTTTTAGATCTTGAAGTGAATCTCTTCAAGCCTCCCATCTGTTTAGCTTGTCTTCTGGTAGGGGAGTATCCCAGTCGGAGAGCTCAGAGGTAAGTTCCCTGAGAAGGGCTCTTCCTTGGATCGTAACTGGCGCCAGTAGACCCAAGGGATCGAAAACACTGTTGACAATGGAGAGAACTCCACGGCGGGTGAATGGCTTGATCACGGTCGGCACAGAGAAGGTGAATGTGTCAGTCGTAATCTCCCAAAGGAGGCCCAAGCTCCTTTGGGTGGGTATGGTTTCTCAATCTAGATCTAGGTCTTTGATTGCCGGAGCACAGTCATCGTGTGGAAAGGCCTCCATTACTGCCTGACAGTTTGATGCGAACTTGTGCAAATGGAGGTTTGACTCAGCGAGTGAGGCTTGTGTACGTCGGAGCAGATCGATTGCTTCGTCTTCTTTCTGTAGTGATATCAAGCCGTCATCGACATAGAAATGCCTTTCTACAAACTTAACGGTGTCATCGCCATGCTCCTGTGCGCCCTCTCTGATGGCTCTTCGCAGCCCATAGATGGCCACGGCAGGTGATGGACTATTGCCGAAAACGTGGACTTTCATCTGGTACTCAGTGACTTCCTTGTTAATGTCATTGTCCTTGTGCCATAAGAAACGATGGAAATTGCGATGGTCTTCCTGTACTAAGAAACAATGGAACATCTGCTGGATGTCCGCTATGATTGCGACCTTCTCCTTCCGGAAGCATAGCAGGACCCCGAGAAGGGTATTGTTTAAGTCGGGGCCTGTAAGGAGCACGTCATTAAGGGAGACGCCGGCGCACTGAGTACTGGAGTCGAAGACCACCCTGATCTGATTGGGCTTTTGTGGGTGGTAAACCCCAAACATTGGGAGGTACCAGCACTCCTCACCTTCTCTCAGTGGCGGTGCTACTTCAGCATATCCATTAGCGAAGATCTTCTCCATGAATGCTACATATTGTTGCTGCATCTCAGGTTTCCTTTTCGGGGTTTTTTGTAAAGACGTGAACCGCTTGACTGCCTGCTCTTTGTTGTTTGGCAAGCACTGGCGTGGTTCTCTGAAAGGTAGTGAGGCGACCCAGTTATTTGCTTCGTATCTGAAGACCTTGGTGTCCATTATTTTTAAGAAGATGGCATCTTGTGCTGATGGAGCAAGTTTATTATCGTGCTCAGTTTGAGTGAAGACTGACTGACCCAGCGTCTTGTCGGTTACTTTACATTTGTTAAAGCCCTGTCGTGCTTCCTTGATACACATGTAGCTTGTGCAGGGTTGAAAAATTGAATGGCAGCCACTCTCTAGCACATTGGTCTTGAGTGTGTTAACTGTCGGCTTGTGTACATTGCCAAGGCACACCTCTCCTATCACCACCCAGCCCAGATCCAGGCGTTGGGCAAAGGGGGCATCGTGTGGTCCATTGACCTGCTGCCTGACCTTGTGCACCTGGAGAATGTCTCTTCCTAGTAACAAGAATATTCTGCTTTTGGGTTCAGTTCTGGGATGTGCTTGGCAATGTGGTGGAGATACGGCTGGTGTCGCACAGCGTTTGACGTCGTGATCTCGATGCGGTTATTCAAAATTTCATTACACTCTAAGAGCGGAGGGAGACAGATGACAACTTGACCATCCAGCGACTCAAGCTGGAAGCCTTCTGCCTTTCTCCCATATGTTTCTACGCTGCCTGAGCAAGTTCTAAGGTAGTATGGGAACTGATTACTCTCTATGTTGAACAAGTCAAAGAACTCTGATCTGACTAGTGAGCGATTGCTCTGGTCATCCAGAATTACATAGGCTTTGATGGCCTTGTCTTTGGCTCCCTTAGGGTACATCTTAGTGAGGCAGATCTTTGAACAAGAACGGCTTGACTGAGCCTGACCACAAACTTCTGTGCAGCTCAAGCTGACAACAGTTCTCTTGTGGTGATCCTCTCCCTCCCCGCCGTCCTCTTGTGAGGGTGAAGGAGCTTTGTCGGTTTGTGGTAACGGGCCGTAGTGCATGGCCCCATCGTGATTAGTGCTATTACATTCTGAGCACCTCACGGGGATCGTACACTCTCTAGCGAGGTGAGAGGTAAAGGAACAGCATTTAAAACTTTTTTTTTCTCTCCTTGAGAAGGGCCATCCTCTCGTCAAAGAGTTTTTTCCTAAACGTTCTGCATTTTTTGAGGGGGTGAGGTTTGTTGTGCAATGGATAATTCTTGCTAGGGTCATTGTTAGTTGTAGAGACTTCAGTTTTACACACTGAGACAGGTTTATTGATGTTGAAATTATTCGAAGTGGATTTAACTGGCTTGGTGTGAATTGTACTGCTACCTTGACTCATGAAGCTAGGGTCGTTTCGATTCTTCGCCTCCTTGCACACAAACCTAGTGAAATACTCAAAGGGAGGAAAACGACCATCGTTCTTTTCCTTGTACACTGAGCCAACAGACACCCACCTTTCCTGCAGCTCAAATGGATGTTTGTCCACGATTGGTCTAATTCCATATGAAGTATCTAAATATGACAGACCAGTTAAATAGCCGTCTTCTTTAGCGCCTTCAATCTCCATGAGTAGATCTCCGAGCTCTCTTAACTTAGTGTGGTCCTTGGCTGACACCTTAGGAAAATTTTCCAGACGTCGAAATAGTGCCATTTCAATAATTTCAGGGGCCGCATAGCACTCCCGAAGTCTCTCCCATGCTTTGCATAAGGCTTGCTTGGGGTTGTTGATGTACACCAAATGTATGCATCTCACCTGTTCTCATGATTCTTTTCCCAGACGTTTAGTCATAAGATCCAACTCTTGGGATGCTCCGAGCTGGACTCTGTGGATAGCGTTGGCGAATGAGGAGTACCATGCACGGTAATTTTCAGGCTTATCATCAAACTGGTATAATCCTGAAGTGACGAGATCTCGTCGTGCTAAATACTGTGCCATGGGTTCAGCTGCAAGTGGCATGCTGGCTGGGGGAATATGTCGGCGGGTATACGACTGAGGGTGTACATTTGTTATGGGATTTGCTGTTCTGAATTCAGCCTTTGCCTCTCCTCTCGCCAAATCTGGTAAGTTTGGTGTCGAGAAGTATTTGTCATCAGCCCTTTCATTCTTGAATTTGTCGCGAATTTACAAGGGTAAATTATCTTCCTCAGATGACTGTGATGCAATTGGGCCTCTCTTTGACTCCTCATGAAATGGGACGTTAGCATATAAGTATGGGGAGGAAGAACGACTCTTCAAGTCCATTTGAGATCGGACGTAGTCGCTAGTGCGTTCCAATCTGGTCCTTTCTGAAGTAGATTTTACTTTTTCCCGAACATGCATTTCTTCAGCATTTTCTAATATCTCTGCTTCCACCCTGGCAGCTTCTGCTTCTCGGTGTACGTCAGCACTTCTAACTCTGACTCTATCCTTACCCTTTCCAACTGGTTTTCGGCTTCTCTGGCAACCTTTTCCATTTTCAATTTTGCTTCCTGTTCAGCATATGACGCTCGCACCTTAGCGGTTTCTGCTTTAGCTCTTGCGTGGGCAGTATTATTTGTTGATGCCCTACTGCTCCTGGCACTGGATGGCAATGACTTGTTGCTGGATTGCAATGCCATCGTACCACTTGTTGAAACACCTGGTGATGCCGCCTTTTCACTGTAGTGTTCTCGCACAGGTGTAAAAACTCTGAACTAAACACCAAGTATAAGCCATAGTCAATGAGGCGCGGTCCCAGTAAGATTAACCGTTTACTGTTCACTCTTCCACCTTAACGTATGGTGAAAACTGTTGATAAAACAATACAAAATATATACAGTATTTGTTTCCTTCTTGGCATCACATTTACATCATAAATACTTGCAAAAATAAAACTACAACAAACTATATTACATTAAAGTACAACATACAGTCAGAATCTACCTACACCATCAACTGCTTTAAATACACTTCAACACAAACTATCTGCAACTCTTTAAATAACAAAGAAAATAAACTTTATCAACCGTCATTACTTTTAACAGAATCAGCGTTAACATTTTTATTTCAACATATCGATTATCTTATGAACTTACGGCGTTGCTTCTATGATGTTTCTAGTGCATAGAAAGAAAACTTTTCTCGCGCTGATCCTGCACGCACAAGCGCCCTCCTTCCCGTTTCTCCAAACCGGTATTTTCCCACAGGACGCAGCAAAATCGGGTGTGACGTCATCGCATGCCGCGATATATCACAGACAACAAATTTACTTTCAACAACCTTAACTTTAACTAGAAAATGATTACAAACGAATTACTAAAGCGAAAATATAATAAGCTAAACAAATGCCTTAAGGGCAACACACCCAATCTCCTGCCTTCTCCCCATACCCCTTCATGCCCTGACCAGTCAAGAATCTATCAACCTCTGCCTTAAATATACATAAAGACTTGGAGTCTGTAGATGCACATGGCAATGATTCCACATATTCACCACTCTCTGGATAAAGATATTCTTCCTCATTCCCTTTCTAAAATAACACCCCTCTATTCTGAGGATGTGTCCTCTGGTCCGAGACTCTCCCACCACAGGAAACATCCTCTCCACATCTACTCTATCTAGGGCTTTCAACATTCAATAGGTTTCAATCAAGTCACCCCTCATTCTTCTGAATTGCAGTGAATATAGGGCCAAAGTCAGCATATACTCTTCATATGATAAACAGTTCAATCCTGGAATCATATTTGTGAACTTCCTTTGAACCCTCTCCAGTTTCAACACATCCTGTCTAAGATAAGGGGCACAAAACCACTCAGAATACTCCAGATGAGGCCTCAGCAGTGCTTTATAAAGTCTCAACTTTACCTCCTTGCTTTTATATCCCAGTCCTCTACAATTGCATTTGCCTTCCTCACTACCGACTCAACCTGGAAATTAACATTTAGGGAATCCTGCGCACAGACTCCCAAGTCACCTTGCACCTCAGGTTTTTGAATTTTCTCTCCATTTAGAAAATTGTCTACCCTTTTATTTCTTCTACCAAAGTACTTGACCATATACTTCTCAACACCGTATACCATCAGCCACTACTTTGCCCATTCTTCTAATCTAAGTCCTTCTGTAGCCTCTCTACTTCCGCAAAACTGCCTGCCCCACCACTTATCATCCGCAAACTTTGCAACAAAGCCATCAATTCCATCATTCAAGTCATTGACATATAATTTAAAAAGAAATGGTCCCAACATAGACCCCTGTGGAACACCACTAATCACTGATAGCCAATCAGAAATGACTCCTTTTATCCCACTTCTTGCTTCCTGCCAATCAGCCACTGCTTTATCCATGCTAGTGTCGTTCCCGTAATTCCATGGGCTCTTAATTTGTTAAGCAGCCTCATGTATGGCACCTTGTCAAAGGCCTTCTGAAAATCCAAGAATACAGCATCCACTGATTCTCCTTTGTCTATCCTACTTGTTATTTCTTCAAAGAATTTCAACAGATTTGTCAGGCAAGGTTTTCCCTGAGGAAATCATGCTGACTACAGCCTTTTTATCATGTGCCTACCAGTACCCTCAGACCACATCCTTAATCAACTCCACCATTTTCCCAAATACTGAGGTCAGACTAACTGGCCTATAATTTCCTTTTTTCTGCCTCTCTTCCTTCTTGAAGTGTGGAGTGACAGTCACAATTTTCCAGTCAGTCACAATTTTCCAGTCCTCTGGAACAATTCCAGAATCTAATACTGTAATTCATGAAAGATCATTACTAAACTTTCAATATCTCTTCAGCCACCTCTTTCAGAACCCTGGGGTGTACACCATCTGGTCCAGGTGACTTATCTACCTTCAGACTTTTCAGTTTCCAAGGAACCTTCTCCCTAGTAATGCTAACTTCACACACTTCTGACCCTAGACACTCTCGAATATCCACCATACTGCTAGAGTCTTCCACGGTGACAACTGATGCAAAATACTTAATAAGCTTGTCCGACATTTCCTTGTCCCCCTTTACTATCTCTTCAGCATCATTTTCCAGTGGTCCAATATCCACGTTTGCCTCTCTTTTACACTTTATGTATTTGAAGAAACTTTTGTATTCCCTCTTTTCCTTCTTAATGACTTTTTTATTTGTCTTCTGATGGTTTTTAAAAGCTTCACAATCATCTAACTTCCCACTAATTTTTCTCTATTATATGCCCTCACTTGGCTTTTATGGTGGCTTTGAATTCTCTTGTTAGCCATGGATGTATCGTCTTGTCTTTAGGGTACATCTTCCTCTTCGGGATGTATATATCTTGTGCCTTCCAAATTGCTTCCAAAAACTCTAGCCATTGCTGCTCTACCGTCATTCCTGCCAGTGTTCTTTTCCAATCGATCCTCGCCAACTGCTCTCTCATTCCTCTGTAATTCCCTTTACTCCACTCTAATGCTGATACGTCTGACTTTAGCTTTCCCTTCTCAAATTTCAAGGTGAATTCGAACACTTAGGGGATGGTGATCACCATCCCCTAAGTGTTCTTTTACCTTAAGCTCTCTAATCAGGTCTGGTTCATTGCACAACATTCATTGTTGAATAGCTGATCCCCTAATGGGTTCAACCATATACTGCTCTGAAAAGCCATCTTGTGGGCATTCTAGAAATTCCCCCCTCCTGGATTCCAACAGCAACCTGATTTTCCAAATCTGCCTGCATATTGAAATCCCCATGGCTATTGTAACATTGCCCTATTTGTATGCATTTTCCATCTCCTGTTGTAATTTGTAGACCACATCCTTACTAATGATTGGGGGTCTACGTACAACTCCTATCAGGGTCTTTTTACCCTTGTAGTTCCTTAGCTCTACCCACAACAATTCAACTCCTTCTGGCCCTATGTCACCTCTTTCTAATGATTGGAATTGATTTTTTACAAACAGCAATACCACACCCTCTCCCTACCCACTTGTCCTTTCAATGCAATGTGTATCCTTGGACGGTAAGCTCCCAACTATAATCTTCTTTCAGCCATGATTCGGTTATGCTCACAATGTCATACATATCCGTCTGTAACTGTGCTACAAGTTCCTTAATTTTTATCAGTGTGCCTTCAAGTATAACAACTTTAGTCCTGATTTCACACCTTCTGATTTTGTCCACCTTTTACATTACAACTCATCCTGTTGACCGCAATTTTTCCCTACCAACAGTCTCTCCTTGCTAGGAGTTTCACTACACATTGCCTTTGTTTGTAAACCAATGACCTCATTCTCAGCAGTATCACTCTGGTCCCCATTATCCTGCCAGATTAACTTAAACCCTCCCAAACAATCCTAGCAAACTTGTCCGCAAGGATATTGGTCCCCCTTGGGTTCAGGTGTAACGCATCCCTTTTGCACAGGTTGTACCTTCCCCAGACAAGATCCCAATGATCCATAAACCTGAACCCCTGCCTGCTGCACCAGTTCCTCAGTCATGTATTCCCCTGCCAATTCATCCTATTCTTACCCTCACCAGCGTGTGGCACAGGCAGCAATCCAGAGATTACTTCCCAGTAGGTCCTATTTTTCAGCTTTCTACCCAGCACCTTAAAATCTCTCTAAAGGACCTCCCTCGCCTTGTCCGCCTATGTCATTGGTGCCAATATGTACCAAAACTTCTGGCTGCTCTCCCTTCCCTTTGAGAATGCCATGGACCCAATACGAGACCCTGGCACCTGGGAGGCGCCATACCATCCGGGTGTCCCAATCGCACCCACAGAATCTCGTCTCTCTGTTCCTCTGAGCACAGATCTCCTATCATCACTGCAGTCCTGTTCACCTCTCTGCTCTTCTGAGCCACAGCACCAGACTCCATGCCAGAGAGTGGTCACCGTCGCTGTCTCCCTCGAAAGTCTCTGAAGTGGTATACTTATTTTTAAGGGGAGGGGCCACAGGTGTACTCTGCACTGGCTGTGCATTTCCCTTCCTTCTCCTGACAGTGACTCAGTTACCCTATCTCCTGCAACCTTGAGGTGACTACCTCCCTGGAGCTCCTGTCATTCACCCCCTCGTTCTCCCGGATGTGCCGAAGATCGTCGAGCTGCAGCTCCAGTTCCTTAATACGTTCTCGTAGGAACTGCAACTCGGTGTACCTGGCGCGGATGTGGTTTTCCAGGAGGCTGGAAGTCTCTGATGCCCTAGCAGGCGAGGCATAAATAAATAAGAACGAAAAGAGAAACTTCCCAGATGCTTTACTCCGATGAGCCAAAGCCACTCCAAAGAACGGCCGCTCCGTTTGTACTGTGTTATTTTTATTTGCCCTTTCGAATGAATCCCATTCGGCAACTCTGAGAAACCGCCACCAACCTCTGCCTTTTAAGTATTGATTGCGGACCTGATTGAAAAGGTAGCTGTCTTTACGTAGGACCGGTCAGCAATTGGGTGCAGTGCAAGTCCGCTGGAAGGTTTGCTGTTTTAAGTTTTATAATCAACAGTTCACTAGAATTTTCACTGAACAAGCTTGAAATTCGGGCACTGCGCAAAACTATTTTGTGTACTTTACAGCGGAGTTTATTTAGAAACATGA